>NC_057862.1:580365681-581565681 GCF_019393635.1 Dromiciops gliroides
AGACCTTAACAAAAGAAATGGGTAAGTTTGGAGAAAGGACATGTTCATAGGGATAAGATGATTAGTTTGGTGGAAAATATGTTGGATTTCAAATCAGAAAGTCTAGGTTACAACTCACTTTTTCTTCTTGTTGCCAATTGATAGATGTGGAAACACTGGCAACAAGTTATTGCCAAAGTTAGTGGCCACTATTTCTGAAATTCAGTTCCTTTACCTGTAAAATGAGGGGGAATAAATTGCTTTTAAAGTACCTTTTCACTATATATCCATGACAAAGATCATGCTGCATCTGGTATCTTCTTATGGACAACCTCATGGGCAAGTCACTTACCTTCTTAGGATCTATTTCCTCATCTGCAAAAGGGAGTGATCATATTAATACGACCCATCTTGATAGGATTGTGAAGAAAGCACTTTGCAAATCTTAAAGCACTATATAAAATGCAGTTATTATTAACCTGGATATATTGAATTTTAGGTGCCAAGAGAACAACATTATAGAAATGTTCAGTAGGGAGTTGGTGATAAAGGACTGGAAGATTAGTCTATGGAACTAGTATTTTAGTAATTAGAATTTTACCAGGAGCCTTCAGAACACTTTTTAAGAATAGAAATGGTCTTCATTTACAATTTTATAGAATTTTAGAACCTGAAGAGAGCTCCTACAGTTCTATGGCCCAATCTGGTCCCTCTAGGTATGGCTATAACTAAACCAAACAGGACAGATTGCTGCCAATTTTCTGCTTGAGTATCTTCCAGGGGTGAAAACTTAGTAATTATCTTTAGTCACCTATCCTCCTCTTTTATAATTCTAGAGATGAAGGGAATTCCATCAGCAAGACCTCAATTATAGCTCTGGATCCTAAATATATGATCCACTGTTCTTCCCGCTAACCCAAGGAACCCAAAGTATAGCCTACCCTATACTTCCTCATGCTTCTGTGCTAGCTATATATATATATATATATATATATATATATATATATGATTTATCACAGCACAGTGATGCAGGAATTTCATTGGCAACTTCTGCTATTCCATTCATTTTTAACTTTATTAACATTTTACTTCAGTGTTAGAATTTTGGAAAGATTACAACAGCACTACTGTGATCATAAAAATTCTCCGGGCAGATAGGTGGCACAGTGGATGGAGCACCCTGGAGTCAGGAGTACCTGAGTTCAAAACCGGCCCTCAGACACTTAACCCTTACTAGCTGTGTGACCCTGGGCAAGTCACTTAACCCCAATTGCCTCACTAAAAAAAAAATTCTCATTTTCATAATGTTTTAAAGTTTATAGAAGGTGTTTCCCCCAATGATTTTGTGAGGAAAATAGTTAAAATCTTATCTCCATTTTACAGTTAAAAAAATGAGGACCAGAGATGTTAAGTGACTTGCCCATAGTCACACAGCTAAAAACTGTCAGATCCAGTAGCAATATCTTGATCTTTTTACTCAATATCCAGAGTTTTTCCTCTATACTGCACTGTCTCTCTATTAAGTAAATAGAAAAAACAGAAAATTTCACTGAAATATCTTATAACACGGACTTGCATTTCAAATCAGAACACAAACTTTACAGATTCAGTGTACGTACCTTTTATCATCTTCTCCCAGAACAGAAACACAAGCACACCTTGTTGTTGGTATAAAAACAATGTACTAGGAGAAACCGTATTATAAGGGATAGTTTTGTTCCATTGTACATGAATGATCAGTTAACAATGTTACTGCAAAATTATGTTGGTTGGACTAATTTATACAGGCTATGCTCATACTCAAAAAAAAGTAGTAAACCACCACAAAATTAAATGCCATAGCTGGTTATCAGTAACCTGGAAACTCGTACTGCTAAATAAAATCTCCTCAGCTGAAATTCCACACTTTTTTCTCCTCTCCATTAGCATGATTATAAATCAGGAGGCACAAAGTAAGAAAAATGACCTCAAGAAAATGAGGTATGGGTAATCAATGTCAACGCAGCAACAAAGAACTAAGAAACTAAGAAAGAGATTGGTCAGGCTTTGACAATCAGTGGTTGTTTCTGAAGATACTTCATCTTAGTATTAGTAGTATAATTATTCTATATATAGTACAATAAGAGTTCCTTCTCAGTCCCCTTTTGTCTATGTGTCAAGCAATGGATTTTCCTTTATTTAAATGTGTCTTTTGATTAAGCATTTGTGAATATGATGAATGCTTCCCTGAGGGCCTGATTCTGTATTTCTCACACATGCATCCTCCCTACTGAAGAAACTGAGGCATAGAGGGGAATTATTTGACCAAATTAACTGAAGTAGTCTCTTGACTCCCAGTCCAATATTCTTGCAGTTATCACATGGTACTTTGAATTCTGGGAAAAGAATAAAGAAGGAAAAGCCAGAGGGAAAACAAGGAAAGCATGGGAAAGAAAGAATGGAAATAGAAAAAAAAAGGGAATAGATGGGGAAAGAAATAAAGGTTGTTAAAGACTTTTTATTGCTGCTTATATTTCTTACATAATTGTTGCTAGATTGCCACTAAGAAAACATGGAAGGGGAAAAAAGGTGAATGGGGGGGGCGGGGAAAGATCTGTATGGCTACTGTGGGGGAATTTGATACTCTTGCCCAATGAAGAGACCAGAATATTTCTCTTCCTCTCCTCCAATGTAGCCTCTGTATAGTTACTGCCAAAGTGGGGCTTTTTAATAACAAAACTGAAGATTCTCAGTTCCTTACTGACAACCAAAGATAGCCCTTCATAGCATACACAAATCTTTTTGAATTGGTGATGTTCTCATTACATTCTAACATCTAATTGTTTGATCAAAAAATGAAATGAACTGGTAAATGCACTAAATGGATCAGCAGCATTTTCTTAAATGAAAGTTACTTTCAGAGCTCTAGTCCAGCCATAAGAAAATTCCAGAGCCTCCTGGAGACATAAGCAAACTGGTCTTTTCACAAAGAGTATGAATTCAGCATATGCATCAATCCAAATTTAGAGAGGTCAATGACAATCTATAGGATTGTCAAGGGGGGAAAAAGCCAAGCAGGACTTCCAAGTGGCTGCTCTCTCTAGGAAGAGCAATGAGGCGGATGGAAATGGTGGTAAAAGGGTTGGTTTTTGCTGTCAGAGAAAAAAATCCAGATCAAGGGAAAGAATATCGTGACTGCTGTGTACAGAGTTGTGCAAAATACCCTGGACCCAGTGAACAGGAACTAATGATAGATGAATGTGCACGAGTAACTGAACACACAGAGAAAACACTATCCTGAGGAGAGGAATAGAAGCACTGCTAAGGATACAAAAAAAGGAGGCATTATTGGAAAAACTTAAAAAACAAAAACAAAATAAAAGCAAAATGAACACTTGGATATAAAAGCCAGGGGGCAAATTCTCTTTGCTTAACGGCTCGGGAGGAGCCTCTTCTCATACACATCTAAAGTATAAAAGCCTGGCAGCACATTTTTGGATGTGTTCCATGGGACCCAATTCTCATTTTTAGTAATTCTCAAGGTTGAATGTTAGCTAGAGGTGCTGGCCGATTTTGCAAAGCTAGAAAACAAAGCTCATCCCTTGATGCCAAAGAGATTTTTGAATGTGTGTGTGTGTGTGTGTGTGTGTGTGTGTGTGTGTGTGAGGAGAGGGAGTGTCAAGACAGATTACTTCTAGTGTTCTTCCATTCTAAAAGATTCCCAAACTTGACCTATACCCCAATCATGATGGAGGATAGGGCAGGGGGTTAATTAGCAGCATAAATATTAGAGTCTTGTCATGTTCTGAATGGCAAATCGCATAAACACCATAACCTAAGTACTAAGCAAAGCACGCTGCATCAGGATGCACAGATGTGCAGAAGTATGTAAACTACTCCCTCTATTTCTGGAAGCTAAAGAAGATCTCATTTGTAAAACACTCTTTCTTAACTGCCCTGCTCTTATCACAGTCTCTGTACTTCAATGGCTGTTTGTCTTGGAGCAGAAACAGAATTTTGGCTAATTGTTTGTTGCTATTGGTACCAAATGCCAAAGTGATCCTTTTCTTCCTATTTCAAAGGTCATGATGGAGAATTCACAAGGTCTAATTATTCAGAAGTGAAAATCCCTGGTCAATTCTCATATTCTCTCTCTCTTGCTCTCTCTCTCTCTCTCTCTCTCTCTCTCTCTCTCTCTCTCTCCTCCATGTATGTATGCATGCATGTATGTATGTGTATGTATATATGTATGTGTGCATATACACACATACACATGTGTGTGTATGTATATGCCTATTCCTACTTAGTAAGGTGGTCAAGAAAGAGATAGAAACTAGAGCTCTGACTTCATTAGTATAGGAATTTCCAGGTGAGGAAACTTACTTCATTGGTGCAGTTTGGCACCTTCTCTGCAACTATCTTAGAAAGTTTCTTAGAGCAACGAGGAGTTAAGCAAGTTGTCCAGGGTTACATAGTCAGCATGTGTTAAAAGGTGGGAACCGAACCCACATCTTATTGTCATTAGATGATACGTTTCATCCATCATATTATTTTAGTAATGATCTCTAGAAGTCTTCTTTTTTGTTGATATATTTTATTCAATTCATTAAATATTTCACAATTACATGCAAATTCTTGAACTATTTATTTTAAAATGTATTTGAAGTGGAGAATTTTATATTCAATTTGTCTCCAATTACATGTAAAAATAAGTTTAAACATTTGTTTTTCAAAATTTTGAGTTCAAAATTCTTTCCTTCCTTCTCTCCCTCCCTTTCGCCAACTTGAGAAGCCAAGCAATTTAATATAGATTATACATGTGCAGTCATGCTAAACATATTTCCAGAAAACACAGACCAAAAATAAAAAACAAAATAAGAAAAATAAATAAAGGAAAAAGTATACTTCAGTCTTAATTCATATTCATACATGTTCTCTGGAGATAGATAGCATTTTTTTTTATCATGGGTCCTTTAGAATTGTTTTGGATCATTGTCTTGAATAGAGTAGCTAAGTCTTTCACAGTTGATCATCCTTACATTACTGCTGTTTCTGTGCACAATATTCTCCTGGTTCTGCTCACTTCACTTTACATCATTTCATGTAAGTCTTCCCAGACTTTTCTGAAACAATCCTACTTGTCATTTCTTATAGCACAATAGTATTCCATCACGATCATATACAACTTGTTCAGCCATCCCCCAATTGATAGGCATCCCCTTAACTTCCATTTCTCTGCCCCACAAAAGAACTAGCATTCATTTTAAAAAATTCAGTTCCAAATTCTCTCCCTCCCTCAAGCCCCTCCCTTATTCCCAGAGAAGGCAAGTAATATGATATCAATTATACATGTGACATCATGCAAAACATATTTTCATATTAGCCATGTTGCAAAAGAAAACACACAAGAAACACAAGAAAAATAATGTTTAAAAAGTTTGCTGTCTGTACTTGGAGTTTCTCTCTCCCTCTCTCTCAGTGGATAGCATTGATAATAATGAAAATAACTGACACATATAATGCTTTGCCTGAATTAGTTATTTCAGCCTCAAAACAATCTTGTATTAAAGGTACCATGACAACCATTCAACAGATGATGAAACTGAGGCTCAGAGGTATTTGGTGACTTGGCCATAGACACACAGTGACAGAGGTAGAATACCAGCTAATGTCCAATATTCTATCCACATTGCTCAATATTCTATCTCCCCCTACCACACGTACTTTTTCATTCCCTTTGATATGTTATCTTCTCTCACTAGCTTTCTCAAAGCTGGTATTTGTCTCAATGCTTAGTGCATGCCTAGAATTATAGTAGACACTTAATAAATCTTTTGTTGATCTGTCTAAATACGAATCTTAATTTCATGGATCCCTTCAACACAGGTTGATGATCCAATTTGTGGATTAGTCAATTTATAAACATTGATTAAGTGCCTCCTATGTGTCAGGCACTATGCTAAATGTTGGGGATACAAAGAAAGACAAATATCAGCTCACAATCTAATGGGAGATAACATACTAACAAGCTAAATATATGACAAATTGGACATAACCAGTAGAGGAAAGGCAGGAGAGTTAAGAGGGATCAGAAAAGGCTTCCTGTAGAAAGTATGATTTTAGCTGGGACTTGAAGGAAGCCAGGGAAACCAGGAGGCAGAGTTCTCTACTTGCTGTCTCATTTCCTTGTGATTATCATGTCTGCCTTTGGGCATTCTGTTACCTATTAGTACTCCTCCACAAAGGAGAGCCAAAGAAGGAAGGAAAAATAATCTATTGAAATTCAAAGGAATTAATTTAATGTCACTAGTAAAAGATTTGGTAGAGAGATTTTAATAATACTTGATGTTTAAGTTCTTAAAGTACCTATAGAATACATGTGCCTATTCTATTCCCCATTAATACTAAGAATTTTATATTCATTGTAGATTCCTTTAAGAGGAAAAGCATATTCTGTGTTTTATTTCTACAAGTACTTTCATGCCAACCATGAGTCAGATGGTTTGAGGAAGTTATACAGTTTTTGACAGGGACTGGAATATGACAACCAATGATGTAATAGTAATAGCCACATATCAATAATAGTTCCTATGAGCAAATAGGGAGAAAAGAATAATGAATTGGTGCTTAGCACAATGTCTGGTACATAATAGGTGCTTAACCAATGCTTACTGATGATCAATGAATGGGTTAAGTATGTTCATATGAAGCTACTCACATAGTCACCATTAAGAGCATAATCTAGGGGGGCAGATAGGTGATGCACCAACCCTGCATTCAGGAGGACCTGAGTTCAAATCTAGATTCAGACACGTGACACTTACTAGCTGTGTGACCCTGGGTAAGTCACTTAACCTTCATTGCCCCACAAAAAAGCAACAACAACAAGCAAACCAAAACAAACCAAAACAAAAACAAATAAAAAAGAGCACAATCTAAATTTCTCTATTTCTGGAAATCACAAATCTGCTTTATAAAGTAATCTTTCCCAACACTCTCTAACTTCACAACACCCTCCTCCATCCCTGAATCATCCCCAACTTCTGCCTCAGACTTACTAGCTATGTGGCCCTGGGTAAGTTACTTCACCTCTATTTGCTTCAGTTTCCTCATCTATAAAATGGGAATACTAATAGCACCTACCTCCCAGGGTTGTTGTGAGAATTAAATGAGATGATAATTATAAAGTTCTTAGTACAGTATATGACACATAGTAATGCTCTATAAATGTTAGCATCACCACCACCACCACCACCATCATCATCTCTTGAGGGCCCCCCCAACTACTTTTGGATGGTAGATAAAATGCAAATTTTATATCCACATATAATAGGTCTTGGTGCAAAGGTTTGTGATTCAGCAGCATAGGGAACAGCACGGCTTCTAATTTTCCTTCCTTCTCTGTGTTTTTTTGGTTACTAAGAACATTTACATTGGTGCTTGGAAGTCCATCTGCCTCCTCTGCTTATTACTCACCTGAAATTACAGTTCTCTATTTGTGACATCATACCTGTTTCCATGGCAATTAACTGTTATCTCATAAACAGAGCATTAAGACCACAACTGAAGGATGAGCAGTAGGAGCAGATGAATTCCTAAGCAACAAAGATCCTGTGTTCATGTAAATATCCCTAGTAATAAAAACCACGGAAACATAAATACAAAACATCAGGTAGAATGACATACATGATCACTCCACTGAGTATCTCTCAAAATTTCAAGTGGCCCTTTGCATTTCCAAGTCTGTTAGTCTTCCAAAACAATGGGAGGGTACTTAGGAGATACAATTAGAAGCACCATCTTATGTTTTACTCTGCTATTACTGTGACCAAGCCCATCTTCCCTTTCCTCCTCTGTGGTTATCTGCCCTTGGAGGACATAGAAATTTCACCAACTCTAAGGTGACTTTGTCTTTAGAAGGTAGCAAAGGAGCAGCCAAAGCAAAACAATGTGTTTTTCTTTGATGTTTCCATCAGACCAATTAATCTCTCTAATTTATAGATAGATATAGATATAATATACATGCATACATATATTGTGTATCATGAACTCATTAATACTGTTGAGAAAATGTTTTGACTCATTTTTCTCTTTGAAATGAGTAAAATCAGTCCCTCCACATGTCCATCTCTTGAAAGTTTTCTCTTTCTCTAGGACCTAGCTTAGCTGATGTTGTCTCCATAAAGTCTTTTTTCATCCCCTCATCTGAAAGTTACTTCTCTGCTTCATTTCATATAACTTTTGGTCTAGGTTTTTCTTTTACTCTTGTCACTTTGTCCTTGTATCATACTAACTTACATACTTTAGCCCATACATTAGACTATAAGCTCCTTGAAGACAAGGACTGGGTCCTGCTTCAGTCCAAATCTTTGCACATAATAGACACTTAATATATGCTCGTTGAATTGAATTATTGACATGAAATTCCATCTGCACAATCAAGGGGGACCAATGATTTGAAATCAAATTCCAAGTTTTCAAGAGTGTCCATCTAGTCATTACTGCCTCTTGCTCAGGGGCAGCTAAGTGGTTCAGTGGATAGAACACTGGTCCTGGACTCAGGAGGACCTGAGTTCAAATTTTACCTCAGACACTTACTAGCTGTATGACCCTGGGCAAGTCACTTAACCCCAACTGCCTTAAACATCCCAACTATTTCTAGTTATCCTGATATATATATATATATATATATATATATATATATATATATATATATATATATATATATATATTGCCACTGGACCTGCTTGGCTCTGGAGGAGGGAATGAGGTTGGTGACCTTGCACAGCCCTGCCTCACTAAAATTCAATTCACTGCAAATCATGACCTCACCCTGATGTCATGGTCCTCTTTGGGAATGAAGGACAAACACCACCAACAACAGCCTCCTCCTCCTATCCATCCTTAGATCCAGATTACCCAGCAATTGTTTTCATCATCTCCACCCTAGTCTGGGCAGACTACAAACTGCTGATAGCAGTGTTGGCAACAACTGCTAACAATATTCCATTTATTTTAAATTACAGGACATAATGCATTAGGCTAACTAGCTCCTACAGAAATTACTGCTGGTTGTTTATATGGACACCAACACAAAGGATGTGCTCTAGTTTGGCCTCAAGGTAGCTGTTGTCTTTAGACCAAATAAATTATCGTTTGACTACTTCCTCTAAGGTCTTCGTTGCATTTAATATTTACCACCTGGAAATGCTCGAATCTAAGAGTTGAACAGAACCTTGGAGATTATCAAGTCCAACTTCCCACCTCATGTGTCAATCTCTTCTTCCAGTTCTTGTAGATGTTCAGCTACAAAGCCATCATTCCATTGTTATGCAGCTCAAAAAGTTATGTAGCTTGGAAAAGGTTTATTCT
The DNA here is from genome assembly GCF_019393635.1 of Dromiciops gliroides. NCBI lineage: Eukaryota > Metazoa > Chordata > Mammalia > Microbiotheria > Microbiotheriidae > Dromiciops > Dromiciops gliroides. The sequence continues at coordinate 580,375,012 of NC_057862.1, forward strand.
TATGTTGATATGAAATCTGCCTCCTTGAAACTGAATCATGTGGTCCTGCTTCTATACTTTAAAACAACATAGGGGCAGCTAGATAGCTCAGTGCATAGAGCACCAGCCCTGGATTCAGGAGGACCTGAATTCAAATCTGGCCTCAGACACTTGACACTTACTAGCTATGTGACCCTGGGCAAGTCACTTAACCCCTCATTGCCCCACAAAAAACAACAACAACAACAAAAACATGGGACCCTCTTCTACATAAAAGGATGTTCATGAAGGCAGGGATTGTATCTTATTTTAATCCCATTTAGCACATGACACATAGCTCTTCCACAATTTGAAATCCTTGAAATTATGATTCATCAATTTCCTCCTCGTATTTTATCTTCTAGGTTAAACATTCCTACTTTCTTTATTTTTTTTCCTTTCATCATATTATTTCTCTTCATTCTGGCCACCCTTTTCTCATATGCTCCAATTTCTCAATGTCATTGTTAAAAAAACAGCCACACCATTCTTCAAATGCAGTCTAACCACTGCAGAATAGTGGGATTATTATTTAGATTACTCTTTCTTCCTTTTCTCATTAGTTATCCTTTAATCCATATATATCTTTTCTCTCAAACTAGAATAAAAGCTTCTAGAGACCTGGGGCTGTCATGTTCTTGTTGGTTTTCCCCACAAAGTGCCTAGCAACATACTTTTTACATAGTAGATGTTCAACACATGCCCAAAGACATCCTTGATGCCAATCCATTACAACTTATACCCTATAGACCTCACGTGGTACAAAATAATACAAGATAAGAGTAAATGTCAAATCATCCTATTAGCCTAGAAACTCCATAACATCACAAGCTACGTTTGATCTTAGCTTTACTTCTGCTTTTATGCTTAGCATAATGTTTCAGACACAGAAAGCACTTAATAAATGTTCATTGAATTATTTCTTGCCGCATAAAAAGTCGATGACTCCATGTACAAAGAAATCCTTATTCTTTCTTCCTTCTTCAGGTCTTTGCTTGTGAAGTCTTTAATGGATTCAGCTCAAGGAGTTGTGGCTCACAATCTGAGAGCCTTTTCCAACAGGCCATCTGCACCCAAGAGTGCACATATGGAAAAGAAAGATGGCAATGAATTATGGTCAATAAGTACAATAGTGCCAGGATTTTGATATTATAAAGATTTGGCACATACCAATAGTGTGACTCACAAATATGTGATGTTTCAAATAGTAAACTGTATACGATGATGACTTTAAATATGAAGGGATCTTAGAAAACAACTTGTATAAATCCCTCATTTGCTTTGCCCAAGGTCACATAGCTAGTATATTTAAGAGGCAGGAACTAAAGCCAGGTCTTTCTGGCTTTAAGGATGGTCTTCTATGTACTCTACCACAATTCCTCACCAGTGACATCATATCTCTCCTTTCTTCCACGGTTCCAGATTTCAATTGTTAAAGAAGTTCTGTGTCCATTTTGAAATTGTTATCCTCTTGCAATGTCAGCAAATCCCAATTTTCTCCTGGGTATCTCTGAGACAAAAATTTTGGAGTGGTAAATGTGTTTCCCAAGCCTTGGAGGAAAGAAGAGCAGTTTTTTAAGTTTGGTCAAATAGGCTTTTTGGTCATAAAGGAATATATGTTAAAATTTTCAATTTGCATATGTTTTACTGTCACCTCAGGGAAGATGTCTTCTATCTCCTTTCAGACTTGGAAAAGGACCCATACTTGACATCAAAATCCTATGCACTCCTTAATGACCTCAAATTATGTCCCCCTCTTCTTTCTCCAGGTATAGTCCAATTTGAGGTTGTTCTATTGGAAGAGGATATCAGGTCTTTATTCCTTCAACTTTTCACTCCTGGGCTCATTAGAAAATGTTTGACAAATTCATGATCCTGGATAACTGCACAAGGGAAGAAATTTACTTAATATAAAGTCCTTGAAGACAGGGACTATTTTCTTTTGGTCTTCGGACATGCAGCACCCAGCACAATCCTTCCCTTGAGTGACTTGGTTCACTGTAATCACTACCCTCCCCGCCTCCAAGTCCCCTCCTATTTATATGTCATTAAGCTTTTGGGGACACATGTCTACTACTTCATGCTAAGGTCTCAGATATGCTGTAGCTTTCAATCTAGATTTTCAATGAAATGCTGAGGTCTCCCATGTTGTATGATTCAAGCCAATAATAGTGAATAGAACTGTTTTTATCACATTTTCATATTTAAGATTTTTGGCTTTTGCTTACACCTTGTAAGGAGAATTAAGAGAGAAAATGCTTAAGAAAACTTTTTTGAGAGTCCAACAAAACTGAATCATTTCCTGGCCAATGCAGAGCTATTGCCTTTTGAAATACTGGCATGTTTTCCCAGAGTTGCCTTGGCATTTTGGTATTTTTTTATATCAAGCCCAGAGGTAATCACTTTCTTTTTTTTTTTTAATGAGGCAATTGTGGTTAAGTGACTTGCCCAGGGTCACACAGCTAGTAAGTGTTAAGTGTCTGAGGCCAGATTTGAACTCAGGTACTCCTGTCTCCAGGGCTGGTGCTCTATCCACTGTGCCACCTAGCTGCCCCTAATCACTTTCAATGAAAATGAGTCCAGTAGTTTTTCGTGCCCATCTTCATTGGCTGAAATGTAGGAAATGTAGATTTTTTTTACTTGTATAAGGCTTCAACTTTCTTCTTTATGCAGACAAGTTATTTCATATCATGTCAAGGTGTAGGACAAAGAATCAGGTACTGCATATCAAGAACTTTGAAAGAGTATATCACGGAAATAGCCCATTCCATCCAACAGAGTTTAAATACACTTTGGAACCCATTGTAGAATCCTAGGATGGTAACCCTATGGACATCATTTCCCTTTTCTCTAGAGTGATTTTCTCTACAGGGGTATAACTAGGATATCATGCTTGATTTGTGGGAGGCAGCAGAAGTTGTAGAAGGCACAGTAAGACAGAGAAAAGAGCTGACTCTGAAATCAAAAGACCTCAGTTCAAATCCCACCTTTGACCTCTGACCCTTAGCATCTGTTTGACCTTAAGGGTCTCAGCAGTTTCCTCATCTATGAAAGTAGGTGGGAGGACTAGATTATCTCTTAGGTCACGTCCATATTGAGCTATAGATATAATCCTGTATCCTAGATCGGTGATGTCAAACTCAAATGGAAATGGATCCCTTCTGGTCATATATTAACTTAGAAAGCCACAAATTAATACTATCCAATGTATTTTATTAAAAATTTCCCAATTACACTCTAATCTAATTCAAGCCGCACTTGGAGTTTTGTAGGACACCATAGCCAGCAGGCTGACACTTCTGTCCTACATAGCCAGTCAGAAAAGGTAAGACAAAGGTGGAGGTGCAGGCACTTATTGAAGGTCAGAGAAGTTAGCAAATCAGGAATCTGAGACAGACAACCAGAAGAGTTTAACCTATATGGCACCGGCAATCAGAACAATGGAAGATAAGCTTTACCTGGCTCAACCAGAAATTTTCCATATTCCTCTTTCTAGTGATACATACATCTTTGAGTCTCTAAGTAAGAGCCAATGAGTAAGTTCACTTGGCTGGTGAATAGGATGAGGTCATGGTAGTTGTAGGCACATTCTATCACAAGGTGCTAGGGTGTTATGGGTTATCATGGGATGATTTAGAGATTGTTGTCCAGCTGCAGTTTCTGATTAAACAGAAGTCTTTTTTTCTCCCTGTAAACCTGAAATCTCTCAAGTGAAATTTTCTCTCCGCTATAGAACGCAAATATAAAAATTGACAAATGCAACTTTAATGTTTTTGTTAGTATGGCCCCAAACCAAACTAAACAAAAGTCACTGTGGTCTACTTTGGGATTCATGTTTCTCAAGGAATAGTTTCAAAGCCCCAAAACCCACATAGAGCAAAGATTTAAAGATGACAGGGAATCTTAAAGATCATCTGATCCAACCATGTTTGTTTGCCAGCCGAGAAAACTAAACTGATTTTCAAGAGGTCAAGTGGCTTGTCCAATGCCATGCAGATGATAAGTTGCAAATCTAGCATTTGAACCCATGTTTCCTGACTCCAAATCCAATACCCTTTTTCTGCATGAAGCTTCCATATCTGCCTCTTTTCTGAAAACCATTACTTGTATTTCCTAGTTCCCGAGTTTTAATTTTAAAGCAGCTGGATTATCTTGGCAAAAAAAATCATGGTAAAGAAGATTGATGTATCTCTTCTTCGTGTCTATGGGAATTTTACCAGAAGAGAGCACAGAATCCTAACAGTGTGTTTATCTGGAGTACCAATGATTTCTATACCCATTTGCTTAATGATTTACTTTCTCAGACTTCCTTTTTCAGCTTGAGAGACCTTTGTGACCCTAGGACTCCCCAGCTCAGGGCAGATCATGCCTGGGATAAGGCTGAAGCAAGGACAGAAGATGCTAAGGAATCATCTCTGACAGAGAATCCATGGTATACAATGGCTCTTTCCTGGGAAACCAAAGATATGAAATGCCATCTGAGTTCATATTACAAATTACCTTCACTACATCAGCCCCTCCACTGTGAAGGGGCAAGGGTTCACGGGATTTAGATGAGATGTGGTGGTGGCTGGCCATGCCAGTAATGCTAGACAACCAGCCAGCTCTATGACACTCAAAGACCATACTGGCAGAATGGAAATCAGGAAGAGCATGATCTGTCTTATTCTTGATGCAAGGGGCTTTAAAGTACAAAGTACCCAAAGGCCTTTTCTTCAATAGAATTTTCCAAAATATATGGTAAACAATAAGTCAAGCCATGCCAAGTCAAAGGCATTTATTAAGAAGGCAGTCCTACAACATGAATACCATTAGGATGGCATTTAAATAGTATTACTTGACTTTCCAGTCTTGATTTCAAAATACCCTGTCATTTACCTGCAACTTTATGTTTAGGGTTCTTTTTCGTATTTTATTTCATTAGATTCTACAAGCCTTCTGAGGTACACTGTGAACTCCATGAGGGGAGGGACTCTATTTTGCCTCTTTTTATATCCCCAGCACTTAGGAGAGTGTTTTGCACATAGTAGGTTATTAATGGTAATTGACTGCCTGGCTGACAAGGAGGGGAATATTTTTATTTCAGACTCACAGAGGAGGAAACTGAGGCCAAAAGAGGTGAAATAACTTGTGCAAGCTCATGTGACTATTTAGCAATAGAACCAGGATTAGAAGTCCCATTTCCTTCCAAATGAAGTACCCTTTTTGCTACATTACACCTCTCTTTAGTGGATGAAATGAAATTGTTTACATCATGGAATTCTCTTTCTTATGGTAGGTTGGGTAATAGGTTTTCCTGATTAACTCAAGGAAGAATAACCTCTTGCCAGGTCCTACTCTTATCATCTTCATCAGTGTCTTGATAAAATTCACTGGTTCTACTGGTCTTTAACATTCTATGGCAGCAGATATTTCTGAAAGTTTGAGAATGTCTGAGTAAGGCACAAAGTTAAGTACTGAGAATAAGACATAAAGACAAAAATGAAAAAAAAAACTGGCACTGCCTTCAAGGGCCTTATACTCTTCTGGGGAATGCAATAGAGTAGTAAATACAATTGTTATTTGAAATGATAAGAAATAGAAATAAGGATAATAAAAGCAGAACAGGACAAAATGCATTAGACTAGGCTAGACAAAGGGCTGAGACTTCTCAGGAAGGAGAGGTCACTTTGGGACTGGGGAGATCAGAGAAGGTTTCATCAAAGAAATGACATTTTTGCTGATCATTGAAAGATGTGTGGACTTTATTAGGTAGAGACTAGGAAGCAAAAGGACATTTTAAGCCTTAGGAATAGCACAGAAGTAGGACATTGTGAAATGTGTTTGAGAGATAACTAGGAGTCTAGGTAGTAATATCAAAAGTGTGAGATAAGTCTGGCAAGATAGATTATGGAAGGCTTTGAATGATAGGCTAAGGACTGAGAGAAGTCAAAAGGAAACCATTCAAAGTGATTGATCAGGGGAATGACATGATCACAATTATACAGTAAGAATAATACCTTAGCAGTGGTGTGTGGGATATTCTGTAAGGGTGACAGCATTCAATCAGCAAGACCAATCAGGAAGTTTCAAAGTTTCAGGTGAAAATTAATGAAGTAGAATTTCCAGCAAGATGGTGTAGTAAGTGATTAAAAAATCACTCAGTTCCAAAATATTCATCTTCACCAGTGCCTCCATCATATAGGGAGGAAGGAAGGGAGGAAGGAAGGAAGAAAGGAAGGGAGGAAGGCAGGGAGGGAATGGAAGTAATAGAAGGGGAACAAACAGAGTTCCTGAAAAGATCATTTCTTTGGTAAAGATAAGTAAATGAGCAATCAGGAAAAAAAAATAATTCCAAAAGGATGAACAAATTTTATTACCTTAAGGATACTGAAGCCAAAAGAAAGAAAGAAAGAATCACCCTCAACAATGGTTCAATAAATGAAGCTAAATCTAGTACAAACATCCAATTGGATAAAAATACTTTAAAGAAAACTAGAGAAAATATAGCAATGGTAAAGCAAGAGCTAGCCTTTCTAATATGCAAACTGTCTTCAGTAAAAAGCAGAACAAGACAAATTGATAACAAAACAGCATGAAGAAAGTGGTGTACAATCTGAATGAAGGAGTAGAGTCAATAGGAAATAAAATCCTAAGGGTATAGGTTGAACTAACAGAAGTAGCAGAAACAATCAAAGAGGAACAAAGTAAAACTTAACTGGAAAAAATATAGGTTTGAAAGGTTTTATAAACAAAAATAACAGGCCTGGAGCATGAACCTCAGATAAGCCATTTAAGAATCATCAGGTTACCTGGAAAAAATACCCCAAAAAGACTGCTATTTTTAGGAAATTACTCAAGAAATTTTCCTATACACATTATGATCAAGGAACAGATGGAGAGACTTCACAATCACTGAGCAGAAATGTCATATTCAACCCATCCAGATACATTCTTGTTAAACTCTAGAACTTCATCAACCAAGGAAGGATTTTTAAAGTTGCTTGGAAGAAAAAAATGCTTATTATGGAACCCCAATTGCTTATAGGATTATTCACCCATCATAAGGAAAAAGCAAAAAAATGGAAGTCAAAGGAAAATAGAGAATTTACTGAAGAATCTTCTACCCAATTAAATTATAAATAATATTTAAATTTAAGATATATTTTGAATATCCACATTTCAAAGTATTTCTGTAGAAAACAGAAAATTTGACTGAAGCTTTTGATATGCAACTTACTTTATGAAAAAAACCTCCAGATAATCCCTAGCAATTCTTTTCCAGGATGGAACATTTGATGACTTTACAATTTTGAATCATTTGAAAGAGATTCCACATAAATGGTATAGAAAGTTATCAACACAATGGTTTTTGAGGGGGTAGGTATTATGACCTAGAATTATCTTAAGGAATGGGAAAACAGAGTTTCATTATGATTTATTATGAATCATTACTAAGGGCAAGGGGAAATCCAGAGTTGTTATTATCTATTAAGGCTTCAGGAGATAAGGTGACAAGATGAGCATGGTAGTGCATGCCTCTGAGATTGAAACTGGAGGATCTCTTCAGTTTCAGAATTCTGAACTACATCAAGATGGTGAGCTCTTGAGAAAGAAGGCTGCCTTAAGAGGAGTAAACCAACTCATGCTAGAAAAGTGGAGTAAGGTAAAGATCTCATGTTAATTGGTATTGAGTGGCTGCTGTACTTCCAGTCTGGGGGAAGGAGAAAGGGAGAAGAAAAGGGGAAGGGGGGGGGAGAGAGAGAGAGAGAGAGAGAGAGAGAGAGAGAAAAGAAGAAGAAGAAGAAGAAGAAGAAGAAGAAGAAGAAGAAGGAGAAGAAGGAGGAGAAGGAGGAGGAGGAGAAGGAGGAGGAGGAGGAGGAAGAAATGAATCTAGGAAGGTGATCATACATGTTCACATGATCATACAAATTGACCTCAGTTGTATTGCTTTATCATCAAAGAGCATCAAGGAACAGAGACTTTGACTCAATTAACAAATGTACAGCAGCAAGATTCTTCTGATTGACAAGCAAAGATTTAAAACATTTGCTTGGGGAAGATGGGAAAGAAATCAATCAATCAATATTTTAAAAATAATTAATGAGAGTTTGAACCAGCATGATGGCAGTGAGAATGAAAAGGAAGAGATGAGTATGAGGGATGTTGTGTAAATAGATTACACAACCATTGATGCTTAACTAGATATGTGATGAGAACAAATTATACCAATCTCAAGGCAGCTGTTGGATAGCCAACTGAAGAAAGGCAGCTGGTTATGAGAAAAGGAAAAAAATGCTGCCAAAGAGCACTGATGCATGAGGCAAAGCAACCAGATAATAAAACTGAATTGAGACTCCCAGCGTCTTAATGTGCAAGGTAATATTCCTGCAGGTGGCAACTCTCTATTGGCTCAAGGAGTAACCTCTACACTTAGACCTTTTTTCAATGACTGAAAATAGGCAAGTTAGTCATCTCTCATGCCAAGTGACATGGTTTGACAGAAATGATCCAATTTGCTTGGTGGAGGTTGTCCAACACTGTATGCACAGTTCTCAGAAATAGGGAGAGTTATTAAGGCTAAATTTGGGTGATTATTGGGTCAAGTTAAAGATTTAGAGAAATGACCAAAGTTCTATCTCAGCCCTGACTCCTGTATGAAAGACAATGCCTAATCATATATTAGTTTTAGAAGCCTGCCATATGTCCTCATCTCTGGTCAAAACAGCATTATCCTATGGCTGGCCATCGAGCAAACGGGCCCCTGATCTTGGCCCAAGCTAAAAGGTAGGATATAAAACTGTCAGACTATCTTTTGCAACCTCACTAAAGATTTTCTGTCTTTTTTTTTCTGGGTGTTGGGTCTGAAGCAGGTTTCGTGTCTGTTTCCTATTTTACTATGAAAGAAGAATAACTCTATGAAAAATATGAGTCTTTGGAAACAAAATCTCAGCCATCCCACTGACTGGGGTTTTCTTGCAGTTGGAATGTTGCTTTTTAAAATTAAATTTGAGATTCTTTGGAGAGAATTTTCATGATGGTGATCCATCATTCTCAAACACATTCTGTAAGCAAAAGGAACCCTCCTTTGTAAGGATCTCTTCTCTGGAGGTGGGGAAATGATTTTCACCTTACCAAATTTCAGTAGGAAAGCCAGGAAGAGTCTTCACCAAAGGTCAAGGAGAGTGTTAAGAGCCAAATTTTCCATTTCTTATCTGGGCAGAGGAACTATTTGGGATGTAGTTGGTGCCTGTAATTTCAATCTCCTATCCCCACCCTATAAGCTTTAATTTCATTTTTATCTGGGCCCTACTGTGCATCTTTGTATGAATTTTTTTCTGGTATAAATGTACATGTCAATCCAATAACTATTTTATTAAGCACTTATTATGTGTAATGCAAGAGGAAGCCTACTTTGGCCAAACTTTCTGGCTTTGGCATCAGGTAGAACTGGGTTCAATTCAAGTCTCTGACACAAGTTTGTCAGTTACATATAAGCTATAGTTATGAGCAAGTCACTTAACCTCTCAGTAAATCAGAAAGACAGCCCTCTAAGACCTTAAGTTACTGCAGAGTTGTTGATCTGAATGTGTACAGAGTTCTCACACATTCATTTACCCATTTATTAATTAAATTATCATTTCAGACTCCACCTCCTTACTGCACCCCAGACTCCAAGTGGGGATATGACATATGCACAATATGCAATAATTATACAATAATTAAATAACTAGAATCCATAATAGAATGAAAGAATATAAGAGAGACAGTGCAGAGGGCATTTCATGAATAAAAGATCAACATAACAGGGACAAAAAAATTCACTTCGTATATAAAAATGGCCATGAAGTTGGGCTGGAATACTCTGTGTGCATGCGTACATGCATGTGTGCATGCGTGTGTGTGTGTGTGTATACACTTCATTTTCTTCTCTGACATATTTTTTCCTTTTCACATAGCTACATTTTTTACAAGAGGGGAAAAGTAAATATATTCCCATAGTTTCCTCATGCCCCCCCCCAAAAAAAAACCCCCAAACACACCAATGTCTTACTCTAGTACTTTTTTTTAAGATTCTGGAATCCTCCTGCAGACCTCCCTTGGGCCTGATTCCACCTATTTGGCTGGATCTTTTGATCTGGAAGTGGCCTAGTGGCCATGAAGGCACCACTCCCATCCATGCCCCCGAAATCTGAAGTTGGCTTCTCTTTCCCTTCAGCATAGGATCTTACAAAGCATCAAGCAGAGAGAATTTACCTGTAAACATACCTAGGCTTTCATCCAAGAATACCCAAGACTGGGTTTTAGGATCAGAAGGGAGAAGGGAGCCCAGGAGTTTATTTCCAAAACCAGCCAAAAGGCAAACCCTGCTACTCTCACTATATGTGTGAAATTTTTACACAGCTGCAGGCCTCAAGGAGCCTTGGTGTGAAGAGGGGGAGGGAGGCAAGCAGAAGGCCAGATCCTGAGTTCTACAGAGCCAATGTCATGAAACTTTGGAGACATGAATCACAATCCAGCTCCACGGGTGCTGAGTTGAGGAGTCTCCGTGACCGGCCCCCGCCGAGTCAGGCTTTTAGATGAATAGGAGTCTCTGAGCTGGCCTCCGGTGAATGATGTAACAGTCCCACAGATGGCATTGCAAAGTTATGCTCAGCTTCAATGAGACTCTGAATCATGTGTGCCCCGGGTGATAAAATTCACCCATGAAGTTGAGCAAAATACACATATTCTGATTTTAGATGCATGGGTAATCAAAGATAGCGGCAGTCCTCAGGACAACGTGATCCGTTATCAGAAACCAAAAGCAGCTGGTTGGATTTCTGAACTTTCTACACATAGAAACGCATCTGGTTGCAGTTTGTTGCAAGGGAATAATTTTTTTTAAACCAGTTTTGCTCAGTCCAGCAAGGAGAATCCAGCTGAAAAAGCCTTATCCCTAGCTCCCTATATAAAGTGCCATCTCGGCCTAGTCTTGAGGTTCCATTCATAAAAGACAGCTAAAAATAATATAATCTTTCATCTTTGACACCATTTCTGTTCAATCACAGGGTGAGCTCCTTTGAACCTCAGGAAGCCGTGAAGAGGGAAACCCAACCAGCCGCGAATGAGGAGGCTGGGACTGTGCAATCCACCAACTCCTGCTGCTGTCCTTCCCAGTGCTTATGTCTGGACAGACCATATGGATGAAGGAGAGAAAAATCATTTTTAATGGATCGTCTCAGAACTGTGTTTTTTAAGATGGCACGAAGTTGAAGTATCGACTATAACTTTACATTAATTCCAAAGGCAGGAATATGCCATAATTTATCCCTTTGGTTCCACTGACCATCAGCAATTGTATCCATTTTCTGCCTTAGTGTAGAGCACAGTTAAATGATGATATACTTCCTCCCTTTGACTTTTGCTTCCAGCCTGTTTCAGCAGTCTCAACCAGTCACTTCCTGTCTCCCCTGTTCCACTGTCTGGCACTTATTTCAGACAAGTCAATATGTTTAAATTATATCTGAACCTGGAGTAATTAATCATAAAGCTTTATGCTTTGTAATGTTTTTTTCCACCTAACTTCTCATTGGCATTCTACTGAATCAAAATTAAAAAAGAAAAAAAAAAGCAGCCCACAATGCACTGTGAATGTTACTTAGGTTCTTAGGCCCTATAGGCTGAGCCTCACTTAGATCTGTGGCTGCCTGAAGATTATTTCAAAAGCCTTTCCTCTCTTAAGAGTTAAAATTGGAGATTACATTTCATGAAATTTCTGGAATGCCAGCCGAAAAACCGTGTTAATGGGAATGGGCTTTAGTGTTCAGAAACAACCTATTTGGAAACATAAAAGTCAGGTAATGAGCATATCTCATTTTGCAAACAAAGCAGGGGCTCTGAGGATTACTGCATAATGATGCCGTTGGCCTGTATTGGATACACGCTCCTTAAGATTGATAGAAGCTTCTTCCAAACTAATTGTGTTCTCCACTAGTTTTAATGGCTGCATTATATCACATGTCCTCTGTGCTCAGTTACATCATTCATATCTAGTCCAAGATTCATACCAATAACTAGTAATGGGGCCTAGACCCTCATGGGAATGGAACTGTGTTCAATCTCCCACCTCGCAGTGAAATATCTGCCAGTTAGGAAGCATCTGAGGCTACCAATTGAAATATCCCAGAGTATAATAGATAAAGAGGAACATCAGAGTTCAAAGAAATGGAGCAGGAGTGTAATTTCAGGTGCAATCCCTCTAAAAAACAGTGAGTTCTCTGAGTGGATTACAAAATTTAAAAGAACCATGAATATTCGGCGCTATACAGTGAACCAGCAAGGGACTTGGGATGCGGGTGGGGTCTGATGTAGGGGGTAAACCAGGAATCTGGGTGAAAGTTGAGACCTTGGCTGTGGCACCACTTAGCAAAGGCAGAACAGTTTGAAGTTTCCTGTCTTATCTCTCCCCACTCTCCAAGACCACCTTCTCTATTTGGGCAAGAGAATCTTTGGATATGGTTAGCCAACAGGTAGATCAAGAGAATAATGAGAAAAGATTAAATTTATATTGTGCTTTCACCTCAAAAAATACATGAAGCACATAGGACAGTTATGATCTCCATCACTGGATGAGAAAACTGAGGCACAGAGGAGTTCTATGAATTGTCCAGATCACACAGTGTCAGGGACAATATTCTAACTTAGGTCTTATCATTCTCACTCCAGTACTCCAATCTGTGTCTCTGAAGTAATTTAAAGTCATATGTCATTAGTGCATTATGAAGGGGTACAGAGTTCCATAGACTGGGTGACTCTTGAAATTCTTGGAGTTTCATAGCTGGCAAATTAACTAGCTAGTTAAGAGGAGAAGAATATCACTTCTAGCTAAGGCAATCAAAGTAATCTTCAGAAAAGAGGGGACACTAAAACACTGAAGGTTGGCCTTGAAGGATCCAGAGATTTTAAAAAAACAGCTATGGGAAGAGAGTAATAAATAAATGGAATGATCTCTCTTAACCCTTTCACTGGTAATGTTCAAGAAGATGTTAAATTTCCTGGGTAATAATCAATCAATAATTATTTATTAAAGAGAAACTATATTAAGCACTGTGATAAGTGCCAGGGATACAAAAAGAGATAAAAGACAGTCTCTGCCCTCAGAGAGCTTACAATCTAATGGGGAAGAAAACATGAAAATCATATATACAGAGCAAGCTATATTCCGGACAAATAGGAAGTAATTAAGAGAGGGAAAGCACTAGAATTAAAAGGGCTTCCAGTAAAAGAAAGTGTTTTAGTTGGACTTAAAGGAAGTTAGGGACGTAAGTAGGCAGACCAGAAGAGGAGAGCATTCCAGGCATGAGAGGACAGCCAAAGAAAGTGTGTGGAGTAGAGAGATGGAGTGTCTTATTCATGGAATAGCTAAGAGACCAGTGACTCTGGGTCTAAGAGTATGTGTTAGGGAATAAGGTATAAGAAGACTGAAAAGGTAGGAAGGGGCTAGGTTATGAAGGGTTCTGAATACCAAACAGAGCATTTTTTATTTGATCTTGGAGGAAATAGGGAGTCACTGGAGATTATTGAATGGGGTGGGGTTGTAGGGTGTATGCATGCATGTGTGTGTGTGTGTGTGTGTGTGTGTGTGTGTGTGTGTGTGTGTGATGACTGGACCTGTACTTTGAGAAAATCATTAGTGGAAGAAGGAGGATAGATTGGAGTTGGGAGAAACTTGATGCAGGCTAACTCACCAGCAAGCTATTGCAAATAGTCTAGGTGATAAGGCCCTGCACTAAAGTGGCAGAAAGGACAGAGGAGGGAAGATGTTCTGAAGATGAAATTGATAGACCTTGGCAACAGATTGGATATGGGGGGGTGAGTTATAGTGAGGAGGACAGGATGACTTTAAGAACTCCTACATTGCATCGGGAGCCTAAGGGAAGGTAGAAGGAGGGAAAAGTTTAGGGGGAAAGAGAATGAGTTCTGGTTTGGATGTTTTAAGCTAAATATGTCTACTGGACAATTTAAGATGTCTGAAATGAGACACTGGAGGTCAACAGGGAATAGGAAACTTTAAGAGTCATCATCATAGAGACTGCAATTAAATCATGGGAGCTGAGATCACCAAAGTAGTGTAAAGGGGGGAAAAAAGAGGCACCAGGATACGTGAAGGACATATGGTTAAATAGTATAGTACAGTACAGTATAGTATAGTTAGTATGTTGTATCATGCCATGCCATGTCATGTCATATAATCATATCATTGTAGTTATTATATGATAGTATATTATTATATATCACACCATTGTATCATTTTATAATTTTGTTACAAGAAAATTATAAATATATAATTATAAATATAAAAAGCCAATATTGTTGATAAATATTTGCTTTGGGTACATAACTCCCCTTAAAGTATTTTTCCTTAAATTTTCTTCTTTCCCCTTTCTTTTTTTTAAATCTACATTTTAATTTTTTATTTGGGGGGGCAGGGCAATGGGGTTAAGTGACTTGCTCAGGGCCACACAGCTAGTAAGTGTCAAGTGTCTGAGGCTGGATTTGAAGTCAGGTCCTCCTGAATTCAGGGCCAGTGCTTTAGCCACTGCACCACCTAGCTGCCCCCACTTTCTTTTTTTGTTTTTGTTTTTGTTTTTAGTGAGGCAATTGGGGTTAAGTGACTTGCCCAGGGTCACACAGCTAGTAAGTGTTAAGTGTCTAAGGCCGGATTTGAACTCAGGTACTCCTGACTCCAGGGCCGGTGCTCTATCCACTGCACCATCTAGCTGCCCCCCCCACTTTCTTTTTAAGATAAAATTTCTTAAAAATAAATAAATAAATAAAAATAAAAAATAAAAAAAGATAAAATTTCTTTGTTTTTAAAATTCTTAAAAATTTCAATGAAAAAGAACCATCTGAAGATCTTATCACTTTAGATGAAACTCTCAGTACATCTGTTTGCTTTGCTTTATGTGAAAAAAAAAACACATGCAAATAACCCTAATTTATTAGCCTTAAGTACAATAGAAAATTGACTTTCTATTTTTTTCTTTGTCACATCTTCCACCAAACTCCTATTTCAGTCCTCTTCATGTCCTGATTTTTCTAACATAGTCTGAGTAAAATACAAACATCAGTGGATCCTAACAAGATGTCAGGTATGGTCCTGGAAAAAAGATAAACTGTCTACCTGTTGTCTAGGGACCAGCTAAATTTGGAAGAGATCATCACCAGTATAACTAGGTCAATGAATTTTTACCACATTAACCCCTAAAATGTGATTGAATAGCAATAGGGTTACAATTTATTGTGGGAAGGAATATCAACCCCAACAAACCATGGATGCCTGAAGTATTGGAGTTAATCATACCAAATATTTTAAAGTATTCATGAGAATTAGAGTTGTCAGATTTTTGGAGGAAGCTAGACTTGACCTATGTCGTGGAGAATGCTTGTAGATCAGAGGGAGATGAACGGACATTCTAGAGCAAGGTCACAGAGATGGGAAGGAGCAAGGCCTCTTGGCGGGATTGACCTGAAGAGAGCAAGGGTTTATAATGGGGAACTGCAGGAAATAAAGTGGGGTGAAACTATGGGGGGAATTGCAAATCAAACAGAAAAATGTAATTCTGCTATAGTGGAAAAAATAAATCTATGAAGGCTTCTGTAGATATATAACATGGGGGCAGCTAGGTGGCGCAGTGGATAGAGCACTGACTCTGGAGTCAGGAGTACCTGAGTTCAAATCCAGCCTCAGATACATAACACTTACTAGCTGTGTGACCCTAGGCAAGTCACTTAACCCCAATTGCCTCACCAAAATAAAAGAAAAACAAAACAAACAGATATATAACATGTATAAAATGGAAATAAAGTATCATAATGAATACATTTCTGATCAACATTCTGAGGAACTAAGTCAGCATGAAAATAAAAAAAAATAAATAAAAGCCATCTTTTGTAAGACAAATTATCACAATTTGTTCCATTATTTATTTATTTTTGTTGGTGGTGGTGGTGAGGCAATTGGGGTTAAGTGACTTGCACAGGGTCACACAACTAATAATTGTTATGTGTCTGAGGTCGGATTTGAACTCAGGTCCTCCTGACTCCAGGGCCAGTGCTGTATCAACTGTACCACCTAACTGCCCCCATTCCATTAATTTTTTTTTTTTTGCAGGCAATGGGTGTTAAGTGACTTGCCCAGGGTCACACAGATAGTAAGTGTCAAGTGTCTGAGGCCGGATCCGAACTCAGGGACTCCTGAATCCAGGGCCGGTGCTTTAACCACTGCGCCATCTAGCTGCCCCTCCATTAATTTTTAATCAATGAATGCCTCACTAGTCATCACAGACTATTTTTATCTACTTGTGTCCTTTCAACAATTAGGTCTACAAATATCAATTATGTTCTCTTTTCCCACTATATGCCATGTTTCTTTTTATTTGTTCTTTTCACATACCTCTAAGTATGCTACATATACATCAATTCTACAAATAAATTATATTCTACATGATTTCCTAAAGCATTTATAGATCTCATTGGATGTCTTTATTGGATGCATTTTCCAGTTGTACCTAAATTCTATATAGTTAGGGCTTAGCCTAACACATAAGCAAAGTAAGTAATCACATTTGTGGTATGACTTCAGGGACACAGAGAAACTTTCTCTCTGCTACACATTGCTTCCCTTTTTCTTTTAACATTATTAAATTTTATTTTTTAATTTATGCAATAGAAAAAGCATTTCCATAATATGGCACAATAAAAAAATATGATTATACAGGAAACTGCAAATCTATGATGCACAACTTGCTATTCCTTTCAAATATACAACAAAATTATCATGTACATTTCTTTTTTTTCCTTCCCTTTCCCCCTGCCCTATAGATGTCTATAATTAGACACAACTACGAGTGATCAATATATGTATATTTATATGTATGTATGTATATATATATATATATATATATATATGCGTGTGTGTGTTCTATACATCTATTTATCAGTTCTTTCTCTGGATGCAGATAGCATCTTTCTTCATATGTCCTTTATAGTTAATTTGTGTATTTATAATAGTCAAAATAATGTATTCATTCAAAGTTGTTCTTAAAAGAGTATTGCTGTTATTGTATACAATGTTCTCTTGGTTCTGCTCATTTTGCTCTTCATTATTTCATGCAAGTCTTTCCATGTTTTTCTGTAATCATTGAACTCCCATCTCACTTCCCAAAGGAATCTTCCCCAGCATGGCTGAGGCCTGAAATTTTTAGAACTATGTCTCTTTAGCTACCTTATTAAACAATTGCCAAGTCACTCCACCAGGGAGAGTATAATATGAGCATCACAGTTCATATTACAAACAGCATATAATATAAAGGTACAGAGACTCACCCCTACCTATCCTCATGCTGCATTTTCATCTCTTTATTCTTACAGGTATCACAGTAATGGTGTTTTCCATGAGGATAGCAAAGATCATTCAATGTTTATGGCCCTGATGAGCTCTGAATTTAAGGTCTTCACTTTCACAAACCAGGCTGCCTAATGATCAGAAGCAATGGTTGTGATTAATATTGTGTCAGCCAGCAATGTGAAAGTTAGATCTGTCTTAGCTTTATACTCTGTTGGATACAGTGCAGAGCAAATCCTCAGATACCAAGACCCATTATGCAAACGGTATGCCTTATTGTCTCCTGAGGATTGAAGTCTAAGACAAACAGTGCATGGTACAGAAGTGTGAGTAAAACATTTTATCAAATGCCAAAAACGTACATGTGTTGTGCATGTATTGGTACCTATCCCCCAAGGTTATTGTGAGGATAAAATGAGAAAATATGTGTAAAGCACTTTGCAAACCTCAAGTACTATACAAGTCTTGCCATTATTATTATTGCTGTTGTCGTTGTTGCTATGTGTGGACATTGAAAAATCCATGAATATGTTTTACATATTTGTAAATAGGTATCACATGTCGCATGTAAAGTTTGATACGTTTTGTTCAGCTGCTTCTATAATGACAGGAAACCATTAAAATTTTGATATCTGGTTCCAATAGTGACCTGTTCCATTCCAAATAGAACTAAAAGGTAATTTTATACCCTAGCTCAGTCAACATGGTGCATGCATGGTTAATAGAATCTTGAGACTTTAGTCATGTCTACAGATAGCTGTTAATAGGACCACAGAGCAACAAACACTCCCCATGTGACTCACCACTGCTAGTTCTCATCATCAATATGGATTGCCACAGATCGATTCCTATAACACATTTCAAAAGTTAAGAGCACAAGACAAAGAGCCATACAGATCATGTTTGCCATTGTGAAGGTTGTTTTAATTTGCCCATATATAGATCTCACATGGTAGAGCAGATTGAGTGGGCTTCAAGTGAGGGAGAACTGCATTTGAATCCTGTCTCTGAAGTTTAATACATATGAGACCTTAGACAAGTCAGTTCTCCTCTATGTGCCTCAGATCATTTGCTAGGATTTAATTACCAAGTTGCAGGTGGATTATATTGGTGGATGTAGTTCCCACACCAAGAGTTCCTCACTCTGATAGAATCACAGATCCTTTAAGGCATTCTTAAATTCTGGGCCTTTCATGTCTCCATCTACCATGTGCATATGTGTGTGTTTCTGCATATGCTGAGGAAAAATACCTCAGCAAGACTTGACTAGCAGACCTTCCAGCAAAACTGAGAGTAAAACATTTTATTTGATGCCAGACACATAAACATGCATATGTGTGTCTTTATAGTACAGACTTACACACAAGAAATGCATGCATACACACAAACACACACATATATGTACACATACATACATCATGCAAAAATGTTAGTTTTGTTCAGCTAATTCCTTGTTGACAGGAGACAGTGTCATGTAATAACTACAGCACTGGACTTTGAATCAGGAATACCTGGGGACAAAGTTAATTTCTAACACCTGAGAGCTGTGTAAATGGGCAAATGACTTAACCTCGCTCAGCTTCAATTTCTTCATCTGTAAAATGAGGGTATTGATAACACCTCCCTCACAAGGGAGTTATCAAGATCAAATAAGATAATAATATATAACAAGTGATTGGTAAATCTCAAATTGCTAAATAAATATGAGCTCTTACAATTGCTATTGTTGATGAGTTACTAAAACTGTAATTATCATCTTCTTATAAACAAATGATTGATTTATTGAATGAATGTGTGTGCATAAATATATTATACCACACAGTGCATACACACATATATATGGCACGTGTGCAAAAATACTTTCATATATAGCACATGTAATTAAATAATGTGTGATAACACAATATGAGATTATATAATGTGATATGATATAATATTTTAAAAATCTGGCCAATAACGGAATTTGTTTTTCTTGATGGAGTATACGTATTTAAAGGGTTTTGTTTTTATTTCTTTTCTCCCATGGTATGGTGGTAGGAAGGAAGAAAAATTATTTTTTTTAATTAAAAGTCAAATTCAATACAAAATTTCAAAATAATAAAGTAGGGTGTGAGCCTATATATACTTTCATATAAAATAAAACCTTTAAACATGTTGATTAATTCTAAATATGCAGACATGCTTATATGAATTTTTCCTCTTTTCAGTATACATTTTTTGGTTAGCTTTTTGTCCGAGAACTGGACATTGAAGTAATTTGATAGGATCACTTCATTTATCATTACTTCAACAAAGAACTTTTATTAGTATTATACTAAAAATAATTTCTGGAACTGAGCTGTTCCTCCTCTGTTATCTCAAGCTACATGAAAAATAGCTTTGACATTCATGGAAACTTCACAAACAACATATACTTGATGAATATAAGAAAGGAAGATGAAGAAAGGTGACTCAGTGGCAAGCTTTTCTTTGTCCCAGACTCACGTCTGTCAGAATGGATAGCCATGGAACCACATTTTCCCAGCTGGACATCTGGGCTTTGCAGCTGCCGCTGTGGCCCCACATGGTTGTAAATGTCAGTTTTAATCCAGGATTAGGTCAGAAAGAGGAGAAGCAACAGGATTCTGTATGGTACCTGTGCCTACCCAATGCAATCCCAAGTGATTGTTAGACTCCCTTTGGATATAGATCATAGTCATGTCAATAAAAGCTGAGTGACTATGCTTTGGACTTAGGCAACTAAAGTTTTATGTGGGTTTCTCCCATGACACTAAGTTAGTCCTGCGAACACTTGTCAATATAATGGCATTTTTTTCTATAGTAAAACTCAAAAACAAGAAGTAATTGATGGTTTTGTATCTGAGTGAGTCTGACACCATCCTTCATTCCAGATGAAGGGACAAACAAGTAGGGATGGAGAGAATGTGGCAGTGCTGAATAATTCAGTTCTTCAACCTTTGGTTGACCATTCCAGTTATTTTTATAACCATGTCTTTCAAACAGACTGTCATTAGGACTATATTCAAAACCTTTCCAACTTGACAGAGCCTGCCAAGTTCTTTGGGAACTCAAGGTCACTTCCATGTCATGGTGAGACATTAAAATGTCTCTTTTCTGTAGGCTAAAATAATATAAGATTCATATGTACAACAATCCTCTGGTTATCAATAATCAGCTAAGAATAGAACAGGGAGACATACGTGTCAGAGGTGTTTGCCACTATCATAGCATATGGCTAAATAGTAAATATCATTGTTCATATCTGCGGTGAAGTTCTCCATATACTCGTGTTTGAAGATGACATTGTATTGATTTCATTGACCCCTGGTACCCTACATAAGATCCTCATTTCCATAATCATTCACCAAAAAAAATTAACAGGAAAAACCAAGTGGATGAAGAAAGTATATTACAATGCTCAGTTAGAGGGGTGCTCCGTTCAATTGGTCCACCTATCTTAGGCAGACATTGTAAATGAATGATGAGCAGGACCCAGAGCTCAAAAGCAGGGAGGAGGAGGCTGGGCTGGATCACATTTGAGAAACATCATAATACTTTCAAAGATGCAAAGCTTCATCCAGCTGCTAGGTCTGAGCTTTTTGACACCAATATTCTTGCAGTGATGCTATACAGCTGTGAGTCATGGACCTCAGAAGAATCAAAATAGCAGATAACCCCAAAAGCAAGGGAAAGTTGCATATACCTTATAGCTAAAGGTTGGTATAAGGAGACTGTGTCGCATGGCCAGCAATAACATAGAGGCAAGATGGAGTATAAAAGACTTTATCAAAGATGTGTATGACTGGGGAAAAAGGACAGGGGCCAGCCATGTGGTGAGAGTAAGGGATAACAGATGGGCAGCACTGTTTGCACTAGTATCCATGAAATATTTAAAGACCCAGAGGGAGGCCTTGAGCACGTTGGGTAGATCCTCTGTAGAGGATTTATGGAGAAACATAGACAAGAATCCCACAGCACAAGAAAGTGTAACTAGGTTAGGGTCTTGCACTTGTTGAGTCATTTTAGTAATGTTGCCTCTTCATGAGCCCACTTATCGTTTTCTTGGCAAAAATAATGGAGTGGTTGGCCATTTTTTTCTACAGCTCACTCTACAGGTGAGGAAACTGAGTCAAACAGGGTTAAGTGACTTGCTCAGGGTCATATAGCTAGTAAGTGTCTGAGGTTGGATTTGAACTTAGGTATTCCTGACTCTAGGCCTGGCACTCTATCCACTGTATCACCTAACTGCTCCAAAACCTAGGATAATCTGTAAAATTAAAAGACCGTAGGGAATACCAAGGAAAAACACCTCAGCAGAAAATGTGTCCTTAACTTTCTTGTTGGGGTCCCTTTTCTGTTGCATTATCTAGAAATGTCCCTGTTATTTGACCAAGAATATAATTTATTATTTTAAAATATAATGTTAATCTTCATTCTAGAATGTTAAATGTCATTATCATTACAAATTAGCAACTATCAATTACTGAGACCCCTGTCAAGGGACATTTGCCCTGATTTTAAACTGAATTTAAAGAATTACATGCTTTAAATTTTCCTATTTTTTAAGAATAGGCACAGCATCTTGGAGCTAGGCTGAGAGGAGATCTTAGAGTTCATCACATCGAGGCTCATTTTTAGATAAGGAAGCTGAGGCACAAAGAGGTTGTGACCTGCCCGGTAACACAGCTAGTATGCATCTGAGGCAAGATTTGAACCCAAGTCTTTCTGACTCTAAACTCAATGTCTGATCCATTATACCACATTGACTCTCATTAGTTTTTGGACAAAGAGATGGCAAAGCATCTAAGTCCTTTCAATATTTTTTCTTTTGGCATAATGTTAACAAGACATCTGCTTAATACACTGATTTCTTTTTTACGGGGGCTAGATCTACTCATGTCTATAGAACCATTTCAGAGCTACAAACTGATCTGTCATAGTCCAATCAGGAAATGTAATTGGACCGACTGCTACTTCTGGCTATCTTCCAGTTGTGTTGCTGTATAGACAGACCAAGGAAGATAGATTGAACTGAAAGTTAACATTGGAAGACACCATGTCTAAATTGACTATTTGATCAATAAGTAGACAAACCCTGAACCTGATAGCCTAAATGTATAGCAAACTTGGCTCACCTGAGCTTCTAGCCAAGGTGATCCCCTCAGAAGGCCCAAATACAAAATAAGACCAAGGGTTTACAATAAGGAGAAAGGGGAAACATGATGGCAACCAGTAGCTAATGCCCAAACCAATTTCTTACACTTTGGCATTATACTGAATGCAAAAGTAGCTTCTTTCTCCCAATACAACTGAAAAATAATACATCTCAGATATCTTTAAGCTATGAAAAGTGTACATGTCACACTCTGTTTGGTTCCCACCCTCTAAACAAAGCACTCAGAATCACTACTCATAGAGATGAAAAAATGAAATTGGGCTAACCACAAATGACATTCATTTTGGTTGTGTCAGCCTTATATGTCGTCTTAAAATATCAGATGCAAACATTATGGTTCAAATTCAAGTCCTAAACACCCCAGAACTTGCTGCTGATACTTCTAGGGTGAAATGCACAGTCCTCAGACTCACACTTAAATCCTTTTATAATTTGGCTCCCATTTTTTACCCCAGGAGACAGCTAGGTAGCACAGGGGAAAAAGTGCCAGGCCTGGAGTCAGAAAGACCAGAGTACAAATATGATCTCACTTCCTAGCTGTGTGACCATGGAAAAGTCATTTAAGACTGTTTGCCTCAGTTTCCTCATCTTTAAAATGATCCAGAGAAGGAAATGATAAACCACTCTGATGTCTTTGCTAAGAAAACCTCAAATGAGGTCACAAAGAGTTGGACACAACTGAAAAAACTGAACATCTGCTGAGATATAAAAGATAGTCTAGCACCCCAAATTCCCATAGTATGCATCTCCATCTCTTCTAGAAATAACCTATCCACTTTTTATAGAATCCTTTTAATTTTCAGGAGAAAAGATCAACATCAGAATGGTGGGCTGCTCTTTTAGGTAATCACCAGAAAATTCTACATTTCCACTACATTATGCTATGTTGCTAAAAGGGTCACTGATTGACTAAACTTTCCTAAAATTAACATCAACACCTCCATGGAACATAAGCTCAACATAAATAGGACATTTCACATCCCTTGTCTCTCTCCTTTTCTCATAGTGATGCAAGCAATAAGATCTCAAACCAAAAGGACAAAATAGTTTCAAAATTGATGCCTCTTTTCTGATGGTGTGGCCATGTGTCTCTCAGATTTACCTCATTCAGAATCATCTTTGCTAAAGAAAGTCCCCTTTGGCTGCTTTTAACTTTGCTCAGTGTCTGGGTCAGAGAGAGTGATGCCTCATAGAAACTGATTGCCAAATTGTTGAGTCAGGTGCCAGAAAGTGGCCCAACCCAGTTTCTGATTACCTGGAAGGTCTTAATTGAGTCTAACTAACTATCCCACTATCTTCAACCTCTAACCCAGTCTAAGCACCCACCCAGGCTTCTCTTGAGTCAGAATTCAAATAATTTTTGTAATAGTATAGAAGAAACACATTCATTAGGTTCCTCCCCTACTGGTATGGTGATGTTGACCCATATGTGAAATATGTGTGTTTTCGTATGCTTTTGGACACATATAGACATATCTACATAAACATAGACACTTGGGGATGGGGGCATTTTGCCAGACTCATTTCTCAGATAATGATAGGAAGTGAACCTATAATAATAGGTTACCTAAAAACCAAAAGATAGCCAGGGGAAATGAGCTAAGTTCTATCATTTTCCTCTTTCACCTACAGTGCCAGTTCTGTTGGATGACTGAATAGCAGGCATTGGGAAATGGGGGACATTAAGATAGGAGTGCTACCCTTCCTCCCCCACCAGACACATTCACATTGCCTGCCTGGGCAGCTGAACTGAATTGTAAAGTTGTTTGGAGAAGGGCTAAAGCAAACATGTGAATCTGGCTAGGGAGGTAAGGTTAAACTGGGATTTGGAGTCCTCACATCAGGTGCAAGCTTGGTTTGTTTTCCAAACAAAAATCAATCAGGTAACTAGAGGTATTGGGTGGTAAGGAACAGAGATTGTCTTTCATATCCAAAGGAGGGAGAAGGAGAAAGAAAGGGAAGACAGAGATCTGCAGTTTCTCAGTTCATTAATGACCAGAGTTACAACAGGTAAGAGGACATTGGAAAGGCTGAATTATATTGAAAAGCTAAGCATTAAGATGGTCACCCATCTATCAACTGCTTGCATCAGTCACTCATTTTGTCACCAGAGTTCATAGCCCAAGCAGCATTGCTGAATACATCTTCCATCCCACAAATGAGGTGTGGGGCAACTGGAGAACACCCTGTTGGAAAAGCCCAGGTTTGGGGAGGTCAGAAGAGTTTGCCCCTCGGCTACATAGCAGGTGCTCAGATTAGACAGAATTCCGATCCAGGAGCAGGTGCCCCAGCTAGTACCAAGGGTTTATTTTCTTTTAGGAAAAACTAGGTGTGCCTCAGCCTTCCAGAGTATAAACAATTATACTTATCTAGCATATTGCAAAATTTCCAAAACACCTAACTGACTCATTGGAACCATTTCAGCCCTAGATTCTTCTAGTCTGAAGAAATCCCATTGGTTCAAATTGCGTGGCAATTCCTTGGAGCTACCCACAACACAGAAGGAAGTTAAGATTTTTGCCATTTTATGTGTCTTTTTGATCAAGTGAGACAACCAAAATTCAATGCAGATCCAGAAATGACCCCAGAATGATCAGTTTTGGTTAGCTCAAATAATTAGGAACCAAATAAATCACAAAATCTCCTCTTTTGTTTTGCTCAGTCAACATAGGATCCTGAAAACATAATAAGTGAGCAAAGGGAAAATACAAAATCAGCTGTAGCATGAGATTTTTACATCAAGGAGACATTCCTGCATATGAGTGCTGTTCACTGGAATACTAGATCAAAGGAAATTTTTTTTCAGCAAAGAGTATGTGTCTAATCTCTCTGGGATGGTCTGAGTATGGTTCTGAACACAGGAGAATGAACAAAATGACTTTCCAAGGTCCCCACCCATCCTCTGATATCCAACACATATGTCCTCATCTTTTTGTTGCCTCAGATTCAGCAGAGCTGAACAAGGCTAATGTAAGAATTTATAGAATAGTTTCTTTTTACTGGAGAACTAACTCATTGTCCAATGAAGAGTCATGTGATAATGGGGATCTGGAGAAGAATGGGTGGAGAGAGCTATTTCTTATGTACCAGTGAATTTGCAGCACAAAGTGTATCTATTGTATGGGAGCAATGATGACCAAAAGAAACAAGCAACATGTAACTGGTTTCAAATTTGTTGGAAAAATGACCAGTGATCAGAACTTCAGAGGGTGTCTATGCCTGCCTGTGCCACCTGTCCATATAAAGATATTCTGGAAATGTAGAGCCTATAGGTAGCCTATAGATACTGAGCTAAAAAAAAATGTGTAAACTACACTTTGAAGGGTTAGGAGATTGTTGTCTTGAAATCCTAGTTTCTCATTATGGAACAAATAAGATATGGTACCATGTTTGGGGATTTCTTAAATATTTAAATCTATTTTCATTTTAATGTTGGAGAGGTACATATCAATCACTATCATTTTGAAACCATATGAATTTCTAAATATTTCCTTCTTTTCCCTTCTTAGAGTCACCCCTTATAATAAAAAAATTAAAAAGATGTAAAGAATTAATTGGAATTTGAGGTTTTTATGACCCCATCTTTTGGTTAGGATTAAAAAAAAAACCCAGCACTCTCATCGGCCTGGGGCTCAAGCGCCAAGCCTCCACAAGGGCTCAGGGTTGTAGTCGTTGCCATGGCACTGGCACCTCATGTCATCACCATTTGCTAACGCCTACATGGGCCTGGCAAAATTATAATGACTGGAAGCCCAGTGAGGGCAGTCATGTGACTGTCAGTCAGGGCTGCCAGCCAGTTAGCTTGGGGCTGTGTTTGGCCAGCCTGGGGTCTGCTGGGAAGGAGAAGGGAGGAGTTTCACCATTCTGGTGTGGAGTTAGAAAAAGGCAGGATACAGCCATTTGTTCTGCTGAGCCCTGGGCAGTGGTGTGATTCAGATTGTATCGTTTCCCTTCCCCCATTCTTTTTTTTTCCTTTCCCTTAATTCTACTGATCTTGCTTGTGTTTTTAAGTTCATTCTTGTTAATAAATTCTGTTCTGTTTTTGAGGGAAGCTGTTGGTCTCCTTCTTGCTCCAATATTGTGGCAAGCTGCCTGGTTAACACTCCCCAATTGGAATTTGGTCCCTCTAAAGAAAAAGGGAAAAGCTTGTTAGTAAAATTAAATAGCATTAATTGAGTCTGGCAGCATAAGCAATATTCCATATCGACAGTCCTAGTCCCCCACCTCTCCAATGATGGGAAGCAGGTATAGTTCCTCATCTTTCCTTGAGGATAAAAGTGGTCATTATAATTATGAAACATTGAGTTTTGTTTTTATTATTTCTGTATTGTTTTTCCATTTATATGGTTATAGTCATTGTACATGTTCTTTTCCTTGTTTTGTTTCATTCTGCCTCAGTTCATTGGTCTTCTCATTCTTCACTGACTCCTTGATATTCTTCACTTCTTATGCCTCAGCAACATCTGTATACAACAATGTGTTTTAATGTTCATTGACTTTGTTTCCTGTTCTTTGTTACCACAGCAAATGTTGCTATGAATATTTTGGTAATTATTGACCTCTCTAGGACATCCATGATTCATAGTCAAGCAGTGGTATCTCTGGGTCAAAGTATTCCTGTTTATTTTAAGCCTATGTATGACATAAAGGATCCTAGCACCAACCATTCCTAGTTGTATTAGTCATTCAACTATATATTCTTCTGAAAGGCATACTGATTTCTGGAGATGATTTTGAATCCTTCATTTGGGGCCTTTTTTCTTTACCATTAGAAAATTATGTTTTGGCAATTGTGAACAGACTCGAAGGCTTAAGAAATTTGAATTTGGTTCAAAACTTTTCTAGAATTTACAGTTTGTGAACTTGGCAAAAACTTGTCTCCTGCCCTTCTTGCATGTACTATACAAACCATTTGGAAATATACGACCCTGTAAACTGAGATATATTTAACAGAACCCTATGTTCACTTCATGTCAAATTTCTAAAGTCATGTTCCAAAAGTTGTTACTGACTGGAAAATAAGTGGAGCAAATACTCACTTGACACACAATCAGACCTAGGAAGGTACTCATTTTCTAGGCAACTGAAAGAGCAAAAGAGTTAAACAAAAGTTCTAAGAGGGTTGTGTTTGTTTGTTTGGTTGGTTTTTGTCTGGTGCCCTGGACATAGAAGCAGAGGGAGCTTTTCAGTGCAATGAAATCCAAAAAGCATTTATTAAGGACCTGCTGTAAATAAGGCACTGTGCTAAGTATGGGGGTCTACAAAAAAGCAAAAATGAAAAAAGACTGCCCTAAAGGAGTCTTTATTTTATTGGGGAGGGGAGGATATAGCATTTACAAAGGAAAGTAAATATGTGTTATGTACAAGGTCATACAAAGTCATTTCAGGATAGGAATAGCACTAACAACTAGGATATCAAAGGATCATAGTTATAGAGCTGGAAAGGACCACAGAGGTAATCTAGTCTGCTTATTTTACATCTGGGGAAACTGAGGCTTGGGGAGACTAAGTGACTTGCCCGCGGTCACTTAGCCTAGTATGTAACTGAGTTAGGAAAAGTCTCATGTAGGAGATGGCACTGGGGTTCATATGGAATCAAAATCGTATGTATTATCTGAGACTTACCAACAGTATTTTTTACACAGAGATTTTTTTTGTTAATTTCACAAATGCTGAGATACTGTCTACCATCCATGGAGCCCTTCATCACTTGTACTGATGCACAGCATTACAAATTTTATCTAATCAACTGACATTTTAAATAGTGAAGAATTCAACAAGAATAACAATGTGGTGACAATTTAGTCTTTTCCCCCCCTTCATAAAAACCCTGTCTTCTATTTGGTCTCGATTCAGGTCAAGACATTTCACTAATTTGCTAGTCATTAAAAAGATATTTTTATACCCAGCCTGTAATATTATACTCTTCAGTGATTATGATAGCTCCCAACAGAATTCCAGACTTGAAAACGAAGGCTGGGTAGCTGAACTGCAATTATGATACTTTAAATAATTCCACAAAAGTAGAACCCCTGTTAAATAATTTATCGTCTTTGATCTTGTCACAGATCTACTGAGTTCTTCACATCACTCAAGCTAAATATTTTCAAACAGAAATGGGATAGGTTAGTTCCCTTTCTGCTACCCCCACAGTGCAGAAAATAAAAAGATAAAGATTCCAAATGGGTAGCTTGTTGAGAGGCTGGGTGCAGAAGTGGCATTCTGGTAAGATTGTAAAAGGCAGGTTTCAACCAGCCAGAGCAAAAAATTTTGTCTAGCACTGGATACTATTCATTGGTTTTCTGTATCTCTAGAAGCAGAACCAGAAGGAAGTTAATGTAGAAGAGAATAAATAAGATTGAATAAAGATATATCTGGTCTTCAGATAAGATGTTCTGTATTCCAAATGCTCATGTGCAATAAACTACAGCTTCTTTAGCTAGGCAACTAGAAATATTCATTAAGCCACATGATAGACTTGAAATGATTGTACCTCTATCATATGCATCATGGGAAATAAGTGGGAGAAAAATAGAAGGAGGGGTTTGGGATTTACTGTTCAACTCTAGCCTAAAATCAAAGGTAGACTTTCTTTCTTTCTTTCTTTCTTTCTTTCTTTCTTTCTTTCTTTCTTTCTTCCTTTCTTTCTTTCCTTCTTTCTTTCTTTCCTTCTTTCTTTCTTTCTTTCTTTCTTTCTTTCTTTCTTTCTTTCTTTCTTTCTTTCTTTCTTTCTTTCTTTCTTTCTTTCTTTCTTTCTTTCTTTCTTTCTTTTTCTTCCTTTCTTCCTTTCTTTCTTCCTTTCTTCCTTTCTTCCTTTCTTTCTCTTTCTTTCTCTCTTTCTCTCTTTTTCTTTTCCTTCCTTCCTTCCTTCCTTCCTTCCTTCCTTCCTTCCTTCCTTCCTTCCTTCCTTCCTTCCTTCCTTCCTTCCTTCCTTCCTTCCTTCCTTCCTTCCTTCCTTCCTTGCTTTTTTATTGCTACCTAGAAGCAATTCTCCTGTAGGAGGGAGTCTCATTCCAAAGTGAGCCTCCAGTTCCCATTCTCAGTAATGGGATTTAAATGCTCTTAGAAAGACATATGTTCTCTGTTGTAAAGCATAGGAGCAAAATTATGACATTTATGCCTAAACCTAGCATAGAAACATCCTCTTTGAAATGGAAGGGGTAACAGAACTATAAACAGATCAAAAATATCAACTCAAGATGAATGAACTTTTTTTCTACCCTTAATTTTTTTTTGCTCTCTTTTGCAGGGCAATGAGGGTTAAGTGACTTGCCAGGGTCACACAGCTAATAAATGTCAAGTGTCTGAGGCTGGATTTGAACTCAGGTCCTCCTGAATCCAGGGCTGCTGCTTTATTCACTGTGCCAACTAGCTGCCCCTTCTGGCCTTACTTTTTGAGGAATAACAACTCATATCTAGTACATTCAGGTATACAGAGCACTTTACTTACAAGTTTTCTAAAGATAGGGAGATCAGGTATTATGATTTCTACTTCCTGGTCACACAGATAGAGGATATGAGTCATGCATTGAGTCTCCAGTGTTCTTTCCACTATGCTAAGCTGTTTTTTCAGTAAGAAGAGAGATAAAAGGTTGGAAATTTACCGAATCCTAGAACCAAGAGGAACCTTGAGACCACTTTGGCCAGTCCCTTGCCTTAAGGCAGGTGAATAACAAAACCATATATGAAAGAATTATCTAATCTTTTCTTGAAGATGGACCAGACTATAAAATTTCCTTGAGTCTTTTATTTTACTTATTACTTTAGCATACCAGGTCTCTTTCTTCTTTATGTCTAATGGCAATTTCTCATGTTTTAATTGAAGTCTATTTCTTTTACTTGGAACCTTCCTCGACATGGAGCACAATTAAAAATGCTTTTTAGGAGCATGCAGTAATTTAATTCCTAAGACCTGAGAGGTACCAAATTTTTAATTGGATATTAGCTCATTCTAATTTTCCAGAATGACTAGAAGACAAAGAAGGGTAGATTTAGAGACAACGTTTCTGGGTTCAGCTCTCAACTGTGTGACTTTGGGCAAGTCATTCCACCTTTCTGAGGCTCAGTTTCCTCATCTGTAAAATATCAGAGATTGGAATAAATCAGCTCTGTGGTTCTTTACAACTCTAAACCTATGATCCTGTTAAAATAGACTCTATGGATTTATTTGTAAAGGTTATACTGCATGAAGTGGAGAAGAGAATTAGATAACCAGTTCATTTATTCACAGGTAAGCAAGCCTAGCTAAGTATCTTTGTTTTTACCTGATGTCTGGGATAATTCCAGGTAAAGTAAATGTTCCTGTTTACATTTACCCAGATGATTGCAGATGGGTGATAATTGCTTAAAGTGAGAAAATGATAACAATGCAGACGATAGAATCCCACTTAAATAAGCTTAAAAGAACATGAAAATGGTTGTTCTCTATTGCAACAGTGGGAAAAGGGAAGGGGGAAACAGCATTGTTTATTGGGTTATTTTGTTCAAGTGAAGTAAATGTTTGGATCACAGAAGTTGGAAACCAAAATATGTGGTGGGGAAAGGGAGATGATATACCATTTTTTTGAAGTAATCTGGGTAAAATGACTTGTCCACAGTTAAACAGCTAAGTAAGTGTCTGAGGCCAGATTTGAATTCAGGTCCTCCTGACACCAGGAACAGTGCTCTATGAACTATGCCACCTAGCTGTTCCCAATATGTCAATTTTAAAAGCAAGGGAGACGAGGAAGGTAAATGTTGCTATACTCGTCTACATTTGAAAATAACAAGATATTTTTAATACAAATTGATATTTTAAAAATGTTTTGGTGACATTTTAGACATTTATAAATTGTGAAAGAAAAGTGTTAGGGAAAGGCTAAAAAGGATACGGTTTAGAGCAATTTAGTGGAAACAAAATGTGAACAATAGACTTTTTGGATTACTGTGTCTATTTTTTTCTTATTCAAGCTATAGTTCTAGTAGTTCAGGAAATAATTTTCCAGTCTATGTAAAAAAAAAAAACTAATCAAAGCAATGATAGTTATAATATGATCAAGACTCTCTAAAAGACAGATAGCTTAAAAGGGATAGGATATCATTAGTCAGTCAACAAACATTTATTAAGCCCTTAGTGTGCTGGGCACTGTGTTAATTATTGAGGACACAAAGAAAAACAAAAACAATCTCTGACCTCAAAGAGCTTATGATCTTGTTGGAGGAGACAACATACAAATAAATACTAACATACAGGATATATGCAAAATCAATGGGAAATGATCAAATATGGGAAGACACTAGGAACTCGGGTGGCAAGAAGGAAACGTCTTCCTACAAAAAGTGAGATTTGAGGTGGTTCTTGAAAAAAAGCCAGGGAAACAAAAAGACAGAAGTGACATTGTGGAGCATTCCAAGCATGGAGGCTGACCAGTGCAAAGGCAGTGAGATGCCAAATGAAGTGCTGAGTTTGAGGACCAGTAAACAGGTCAGTGTTGTTGAAGTGTGTGGAGGGGAAGAAAGTGTGAGAATGCTGCAAAGAAAAGAAGGGGACAGGTTATAAAGAGCTTTGAATGTCAAATCAATGTCTTTGTAATTTATCCTAGAGCTAAAATTTAGCCAGTGGAGCTCTTTGAGCAGGGCATGACATGGTTAGACTTAAGCTTTAGAGAAATGGCCTTGGCAGCTGAGCAGAAGCAGCACTGGAGTAGGAAGAGAGTTAAAACAGAGAGATCAAAAACCCTGATGAGGCAAAAACAAAAACCAGTTGATAACCAAAGGTACCCAAACCTAACACCACCTAGAGAATTTTCC
This sequence comes from Dromiciops gliroides, assembly GCF_019393635.1. NCBI lineage: Eukaryota > Metazoa > Chordata > Mammalia > Microbiotheria > Microbiotheriidae > Dromiciops > Dromiciops gliroides. Next base: position 580,407,363 of record NC_057862.1, read on the forward strand.
AATTAAAATGTATGTAGGTTGGAAGAACAGACACATAACCAAGAATGATTATATATTAATAGAGAGGTATGGACCTGAAAGAAGAGCAATAGGAAGGTTCAATTTCATGAATTTAGGCTTATGAAAAAAGTGCTAGGGTCAATCAAAAGAGCTTTTAAGAGTATGATAGTGCAAGAAGAAGGAAGGGGAAGGCCAGCTACTTGGGCAAATGGTATAGTATTAAAAGATGATGAAGAAAAACAAGCCACAGTAATCAATGGTTTATTTCTATGCCCAACTTCTCTGTCAAGAATAATTTTCAGGATGCAAAGGGGTGAAAAACATAATTAAGTAGCATTAAGAAAAAATCCTCTTCCACATGACAATCCTCCAAATACTTGCAGACAGTTATCATGTTCCACCAAATATACCTCAAATTCCTTAGCTTTGAGCCCCTTCACCATCATTTATTCTGTGGATGTACTTATTTGTCAATTTTCCTCTTTAAATATGACTGCCAGGACAAAGCATGTGAAATGAACTTCATTCCACTTTGGGGTATATTTTTTATACTGGTAGATCAGGGGAAATTTGTAAACATAAAATATCTAAATTTAATAAAGTGACTTGACACAGTCATTCATGATGTTTTCATAAATAATATGACGAAAGGTACCCATGGATTAAAGGATTTCAATCTGCAAAGGACATTGGGCCCCATATAATTCATCACCCTCACTTTCCAGATAAGGAAACTGAGGTCAAGAGAAGTCAAATTACTTGCCCAATGTCAGAGGTAGTAAATAGCTGAATGAAAATAAAGCTAAGTGAATTTATGGTTGAAATTGTTGGAAACCCATACCCAAAGAATATTGAATAATGGATCAATATTATTGGAGGAAGTTTTAATGATAATATTTCAGGGCTCTGGATTAAGTGCTTAGCCCTGGCCTACTCCACATTTTTATCCATAATTTAGATGAAAGTTTGGATAACATGCTTATCAAAGGGAAGATGACACAAAACTGGGAGGGATGGAAGCTATATTGTATGATTTTGCCCACAGGCTGGAAATATAAAAAAAATAAAATAAAAACCCAAACCCAATCCCTGTTCTCAAAGGGTTCACAGTCTAATGGAGGAAACAACATGAAAACATCTATGTACAAACAAGATCTATAAAGAATAAATTGTTTTTCGTTTGCTTTTTGGCAGGGCAATGGGGGTTAAGTGACTTGCTCAAGGTCACACAGCTAGTAAGTGTCAAGCGTCTGAGGCAGGATTTGAACTCAGGTACTCCTGAATCCAGGGCCAGTGCTTTATCCACTGCACCACCTAGCTGACTCTATAAAGGATAAATTGGAGAGCATCAACAGAGAGAAGGCACTAGCATTAAGATGGAGAAGGAACCACTTCTCATAATAGGTCACATTTTCACTGGAACTTGAAGGAAGTCAGGAAAGAAAGGACATAGAGATGAGGAGTAAGTGAATTCCAGGCATGGGTCATAGGCAGGGAAAATGCCAAGGGTCATGAGATGGACTGCCTTGTTTGAGGAACAGCAAGGAAGGAGTGCCACTGGATTGAAAAAAACATTAGAGACAAGAGGAGATTATGGTGTAAGAAGGCTGCAGAGGTAGGACAGAGCTAGCTTATGGAGGACTGAACATGAGAGGAATTGAACAGAGGATGACCCACCCTTTAAGAAGATCAATTTGACAGCTGACTGGAAAATGGACAGGAGTGGGGAGAGATTTGAGCCAAGAATTCTAATCAGGGGTCTCACAGCAATCCAAGCATGAGGTGATATGGAAAAGAAAGGGTGAGTACAATCGGTTTTTGCCCATATCATGAAATGTGTGCCTTTCCCTTTCGTGTATTTTCGAGAAGGGTGGAGTGCCTGCTACATGGGTGGGTTATTGCAGATGTGACTAAGATGAGATGCAACAATATGAAAGCAGCCCAATGGTGCCGGTGGCAGGGGCCTCGCCTTAGCTGGGAGAATCTTCAGAAGTGCATTTTGCTGAGCTGGGCAGTGTTCCAAGTAGGTGGGAAGGGCACTCCCCATCGAAATATGCCCCTAGAAATACAGTATGTCACCACAATATCAATAGACCAGTTTTTGGGCTTTAAAAACATATTGCTATCTATTCATAGGTTTTAAATGCAAAGAATATTTGACTCCATCCCAGAGCCCCTTATTCTGTTGGCATGAAATGAGATTTGTCTGAAGTTGGTCCAGTGTGAGATACCGCTTCCTCTGAAAACTCTATTTTTTGTATTTAGTCTTCATTTTACTATAAACCCAGTTCCAATGGCCCCTCCTAAACAAGGAAGAGAATTTGGGGGAAGTAGTGATTTAACTCTAATCTCTCAAGATTTCTTTTCCTCTTCAAGAGACAGTAATAGTAGTCATAATCTCTGTGGGAGGGGCTATTACAACTGGGGTTAAACTATATAAGAAAAGACCCAAAACTAGTAGGCATGGCTGAAATTTAGAAGCAAAGTCCTGTTTGATTTTCTTCTAAGCAAGGCTTTTCCCTTATGAATAATAAGGTTTTCTCCTGTTTAAGTTGATTCCTTTTTTTATCATTTACTTCCAAAACAATGAATTAATGTGATTAAGAAAAGAAGCATAAATTCGACACGTCCAAAAATAATTCTGTCCTTAAAATGCATTTACACTGTGGGGGGATGGATAACTCAGGTCATCCTAAGATTAGAATATGAAGCTTCTCATTTCCTAAGTTGTGAATTGTATCCAAATCACAGTGGTAGTAGCGGTGACTACACAAGTTCAAATCCTAGTTCTTCTGTGTTGGATTAGGCAAGTCATCCACCTCTCTAAACCTAAGATTTTTTCAACTGTAAAATAAGGGGCTTGAACTATATGATCTCCAAAGTCCTATCTACCACCAAGCCTATATGATCTGTGTTCTGATGAAAAGGGAAGTAGAACTTAGAGTCAGTGGATGTAGGCTGAAGTTTTGGCTCAGCTATGTCTAGCTGTGGCCTTGACTGATTTCTCCTCCTTAGGCTCAGTTTCTTCATCAGTGAAATAGAGTCCTGCTCCACTCCTCCTACCAAAGTCCTACTCCAATACTTCATTATAGTGTACATCCCACTTGTGATATTCAGAGGCTAAGCAATTAGAGTCTAAACTCTGGGCAGGTCTATGGTGATGGGTTGTATGTCTATTATCTGTGAACCAGTCCAGAACAGAATACCAAGAACTCACATTTATAGATCAAGTTAAAGTTTGTAAAGCACTTTAAGGCTTACAACATCCAATTTCATGACATACAGCCTCCAATCTACTTCTATTCTACATCTTCTCTCACCTAGGTTGTTTCAAAAGTCAAAAATTTGGTCTCCCAGTCTCAACTCTCTCCCTATTCCAATCTATCCTCCAATCAGCTGCCAAAGTAATTTTCCTAATGTGTAGATCTGAACATGTCATACCGCTGCTCAGTAAATTCCAGGATCTTCCTGTTACTTCCAAGATTAAACATCAAGTCCTCTATTTAACATTTAGAATTATCTATAGTATTGCCCCTTCTAACCATTTCAATCATCTTACACCCCCCTCTCTCTCCCTCCCTCCCTCTGTCTGTCTTTGTCTCTGTCTGTCTCTGTTTCTCTATCTCTCTGTCACTTTCTCTTCTCCCTCCCTCCTGCTCCCCTCCCTCCCGCTTTGCTCCCTCTCCCTTTCCCTCTCCTTTTCCCTCCCTTCCTTCATTCTCTCCTACTGCCACTCCATCCATAGATTCAATCAAGTCTCAAATGCCACAGGAGGACTTCTTAGTCCACTCCAATCACTTGAACCTTCCTATATAAAATGATTTTCCTTCTACTCTGAATGTATCTTGTAGATTCCAATTTATTTGCATGTTGCCTCCCCCATCCATCTGTAAGATCCTTTAAGGCTGGGATTATTCTTGTGTGTTTTTTTTTCTTTGTATCTCTAATTCTTAGCACAATGCCTGACAAATACTAATTGCTTACTAAATGTTTGTTGATTGATTAATTAATTCTAGAAGACTCATTGCCAGAGGACTGGCCCCTAGGGGATGAATTTCATTGGCTACAGTCACTCACGAAACATCCTGTGATTAAGGTGTGAAAGGAGTAAGATCTGTGTTTGTAGAGGAACAGCTTTGTATGTAGTGATCTCTACTAAGAAGAAGAATGGCACAGTGGAAAGAAAGCTGGCCAGAGCCCTTGGCTTGAAATCAAGAAGAATAATGTTCTTGAGTTCAAATCCAGCCTCAGACGTTCACTAACTGTGTAACCCTGAGCAAGTTATTTAATTCTGTTTACCTCAGTTCATCATCTGTAAAATGAGCTGGAGAAGGAAATGGCAAAGCACTTGAGTATCCTGCCAAAAACACCACCAACAACAACAGCAACAACAACAACTAAAACCCAATGGTGTCATGAAGAGTTGGACACAACTGAAACTACTTAACAAAAACAACAATAACCTCTCAAAACCATTAGCAACTCTCTAAGAAAATAAATCACAGAGAAGGTGGTAACTTGTGTTTATAGAGAGTTTCCTTACGTGGGTACTCCCTAAGCAAATGAAATCATAGATTCAATCCCTATGCCCTTACGGTACTCAAGGAAAATGAGGATAAAAGGGCATTCAGCATATCCTATCCCTTGTTCTATACCTTAAGCAACACTGGTGGAGGAGGTGGGGGGATGGTGCTTGCTTGATTTCAAAATGCTATAGGAACATTAGCCATGAGTATTATTATTGTAGTCCATCCCATACAGTTGAATACTTGGCTATGTGCAGCCTTCTATTGCTATTATCTCATGAGTGTTAGTCTTGTTTCTCCAGCCAAATTCCAAACTCCTTCAAGGCAAGGCCAACATCTTAACCTTCTACATGCCTCATAATGGTACTCTACCCCTAAAAGAATCCCGAGCAGTGCTAAGCACATGAAGAACTCTCAATATACATGTGTGATTGATTTATTGATTAAAGTCAGTGCACCAAGCTTCAAAATGCATAAACTGTCATTTCAGAACACATCTGTGACTTAATTCAGATGGTCTAATCTCAGCAGAATGTGACATTGCAAACATTCAAAACTTTTAGGTACCTCATTAAAAACTTCAGTGACAAGAGGCAGAATTGGGTAATGGATAGAGAGCTGACCTCTGGGTCAGAAAGATCTGGGCCCCAGTCTGTGTGGCCCCTTGGGGAAATCACTTAACCTCTCAGTGCCCTGGGAAACTTCCTTAAACTCTAGTTTCCAGAACAGGTGCATTTTTAGAAGCAGTTTACTCAATGCCAGTTCCCTATACCAATGAAATCTCAGGTCTGGTCCCCCCAAATCCATTCAATCACTCATGCATTTTATCTAGAATGACAGTTCTCTATGTCCCTGAGATCCTTTCAGGGGATCTGAGATGTCAAAATTATTTTGAAAATTTTACAATAAATGTTAGTATTTTCATAATAATTCTAAGATGTTTTAATGTATGTTCAAAATTGAACTATGATAAATATTAATAGATATAACCCATATAAACTAAAACTCACTGGGGTCCTCAATAATATTTAAAAGTATAAAGACCAAAGTTTATGAACTGTTGGTCTAGAAAATATCTCCCTGAATTTCCCAACCCTCCCCTCCTATTTTTTCTTCCCTCTTCTCCCATCCACCATCAGCAGAGTTTGACTAAATTGTTGGCAGCTTTCACTAAACTACCTCTTCTGACCATGACTTCAAAGGATGTGCTATCATCAGTCAGCAGAAGGCAAGCTTTAACACTAGCTGTATATGCAGGCTTTGTTTATGCCACTAGTAGGGGAAAAGAGAAACTGCAGATATGAGATTGTGGGTGTCAATATCTTTTGGACAGGTTTAGTCTAGAAGCACAATATAACAGAGGAAAAATGTTGACTTTTCCAGTGATGACACAAGAATGTGGCCCAATATTTGCATATTGTTCTCTCCTGGAAACAACAGTTTCTAATATGACTTCTTGTTGTTGTTATTTAGTCATTTCAGTCTTGTCCACTGTTCATGACCCCATTTAGGGGTATTCTTGGTAGAGATACTGGAGTAGTTTGGCATCTCTTTTTCTTTGCCTGTTCATTTTGCAGATGAGGAAACTGAGGTAAACAGGGTTAGATGATTTGCCCAAGGTCACATAGCTATTAAGTGTCTGAGGTCAAATTTGAACTCATGTCTTCCTGACTCCAGGTTCTATGCTCTATCCACTATGCCACCCAGCTGCCTCTAATATATCTATCAGAATATAAATCCTCAGGGCAGCTAGGTGGCGCAGTGGATAATGCACCAGCCCTGGATTCAGGAGGACCTGAGTTCAAATCCAGCATCAGACACTTGACACTAGCTGTGTGACCCTGGGCAAGTCACTTAACCCTCATTGCCCTGCCCCCCCAAAAAACTACAATTAATGTTATTCTTGTTACACTGTGCTTTTATTTTATTTTTCTTAAATATTCCCCATTTACATTTTAATCTGATTCCCATTTGAGAGTTCAACAAATCTGATATGAACTATGTGAATTTGAGGGACCAGACTAGCTTTTATATTTCTACACACAGATAGTTTTGCGTCCTTAGGAAAGTGTCTTCTCAATTCCTATAAGCCTCAGTCTCTTCAGAGGCAAAATGAAGGCACTGGACTTTATCATTCATTTATTTCATGACCTTATTTGGGGTTTTCTTGCAAAAGATACTTGAGTGGTTTGCCATTTTACAAATGAAACTGAGGCAAACGAGGTTAGGTGACTTTGTTCAGTGTCACCCAGCTAGTAAGTGTCTGAGGCCATATTTGAACTTGGGTCTTCCTGACTCTAGGCCCAGTACTCTATTTATGGTGCTACCTAGCTGCCCCATTGGACTGAACATTGAACTAGATAGTCTTTAATTCTAGCTCTAAAACTTCCAGTTTCATGATTTTTATGATTGAATATACATCTATGTTATAAAACGCTATTTGTGATAAAGGCTTTAAAGTTCTTTATAGGTCAAAAAAAGGATATAAGTCTATGCTGAATAAGGCCAAGATAGTTGTTAGTTTTATTTTGACACTGACATAAAAACATGATAATAACATGATAATAACAATTCATACTTAAAAATTACTTACAAAGCACTTTCTTCACTGTAACCTTAGAAGTATGTAGTAAGAGTATTACCATATTGATTTTACAGATAAAGAAAATTGAACCATCTGGAGATCTGAGCCAGTAAATGTTGGAGAAAGAATTTGAATCCAAGTCTAGTTTTTTATTATTATTGATAATATTCTGAGAGCAAAGTTCAGAATAAATATGATTCTTTTTTATAGTTTTATTTTTGTAAACTATCCATTAATTCCTGCAAAGATGTGAACAAAAAGCACAAAAAAAAACCCTAGAACAAAATGCATGCATTGCACATTTCAAACTCAACCCCATTATTAATCTTGTTTTGGGGTAGGGCAGTGAGGGTTAAGTGGCTTGCCCAAGGTCACACAGCTAGTACGAATCAAGTGTCTGAGGCTGGATTTGACCTCAGGTCCTCCTGAATCCAGGGCCAGTGCTTTATCTACTGCACCATCTAGCTGCCCTCCTATTATTAACTCTTACACCCCTACTCATTTCTCTCAAAAAAAAAGTAGAACCATAGAATATTAGAGCTAATTGGGACCTTAGAGGTCATCTGACTCAATCCCTTCATTTTAAAGATGAGAGGAGATTGAGATCCAGAGTTTAATTGATTTGTCCAAAGTCATATAGGTTCTAAGTAACAGAACAAAGACTCAAACCCAGGTTTTCTAATTCCAAATCAGGGTTCTTTCCTGTGTACCACACTCTCTATTTGATTTAAGTCATCAGACTATCAAACTAACAAAAGTCTAACGATGAAATTATCTTTCCCCACAAAAAGTAAATGGAATGAATGAATAAATGGATAGTAAAATAAATGATAGAACTAGAAGGAAGAAGGAGAAAATGGGAGGAAGGAGAGAGAGAGAGAGAGAGAGAGAGAGAGAGAGAGAGAGAGAGAGAGAGAGAGAGAGATGGAGCTTGTGCCCAGACATCTTCAAAAGAAATTATCTTCAAATCAAACTTTCTAAGTAATTAGAAGGAAGAAAAAAGGATTAATTTTATAGGTCAGTAAGATCCTCCCTCTGGTCAGCTAATCTCAACTGAAGTTCTTGTTACTGCACCTCACTTTCTTGACCAATAAATTGTAAAACAATATTTTAAAAATTAACTTTGTTATAAGTTTTATAGTAATGTGAAATAGAAAAGATGCAGAAGAAATGAATGGAACAGAGATTGAGATGCTACATTTTAGCACTATGCATAAACATTAAGTAAACATTAGTTATAAACATTAAATAAACATTATTTATGTTTGACATTTCTTTAGTGACTTAAACATATCAAGAAATGTAACTATGACGTTTACTGTAATTACTTCCTACCTGTAATAGTTAGTTTTTAAAATGAGGTTTGGTTACTCCTTCAAAAAAAATCTGCAAATTAGGTACACTACATATTGTTGTCTCATTCATAGTCCAATGTATAAGGCTTACATTTTGCTCAAGATTCAGAAGACATTTTCTACTCCAGGCCCCACTTCCCACAGATCTATAACCATGAAATTTCTACACTACATTTATAAAGCAAAAAGGACTATTTACTAAAACTGCTGAATTTACACACTAATCAATGTAACACTGGGACTAACCAATAAGAGGCCAGTTCTTGATACATATCAGTGTGCTCTGCCAGGTGCTAATGCCCAAGGATACTTTGTGAACCTACTTCTGGGCCTATATAATAGAAAAACCCTGACCCAAATTCACAGTATGCACAGGTGTTCTTTGCTTCCTATTAACTTATTATGTGGTGACCAAAAACCAAAAACCAAAAAACCCTCAATTGAGTAATTGACTGCTGAGCCAGAACTGCATTGAAAATCTATAAACAGATGGAAATCCTCTATCTCCATGGCAGCTTTTGAGTGAGGAAGAAGAAATGCCATGTCTTCAGGTGGAGGAGTCCCTCAGCCATCTAAATGCAGTGTGACAATGAATGCAGGGTGTTTTATTTCTTTTCTTTCTGTTGTGCTTCTTTTTCCTGACCTCCAATGAATGGATATCAGAGATGGAACAGACCATCAGAGATGTGAGTTGCAAAAGATTTCAAAAACAACAGAAGTCCAGCAAATGAAGTCTATAGCCAACTCTGCTGGTCGCTTTTGAAGCCAAATCATTCCTAAGAAGCAACCTTCATTGTTCAGTCAAATTGTGATTCAACCTAGCACCTGTACCCTGCTGGCAAGGGAGTGACTCATCCATCAGCTATAACACACCCAAAAGTGAACTTGGTGGGGTGGATATTGGTAGTTATTACTTTGAGTTTTAGTCTTCTTTTCTAGAAATCAAGATGGCAGAGGAGAATAGATTCTCAATAAATATCACTTCCTAAAAGCTAATTGATGATAAGGTCTCAACAGTGACTCCCATGATGCAGTCACATTATTTGTATTTGCATGGCTTATTTCAATTGGGCTGGACCCAATGATAATAATTTACATAACTTTGAATGTTGTAAATTATTTTTATATATTGTTATCACTATATATTTTACTTATTTCATTAAATATTTCCCAAATACATGCAAAAAAATTAATAGTCATGTTTAATGGTTTGAGATCTAAATTATCTGCTTCCCTCCTGCCCCAACCCCTTCTTAAGAAGGCAAGCAGTTTATTATACATGTGAAGTCATGCAAAATGTATATTAGTCACATATCATCTGCAAAGACTGAAAATTTTGTTTCCCCATTGCCTCTTTTTATTCCTTCAGTTTCTTTTTCTTGTCTTCTTGCTACAGTTAGCATTTCTATGTAGCACAGAGGCAGCTATGTGGTACAGTGTGGATAGAGCACCATGCCTGGCATCCAGAAAACTCATCTTCCTTTGTTCAAATCGAGCCTCAAAAACTTACTAGCTGGACAACTCTAGGCAAGTCACTTAACCCTATTTGCCTCCATTTCCTCATCTGTTAAATGAGCTGGAGAAAGAAGTGGCAAACCACTCCAGTAATCTTTGCCAAGAAAATCATAAAAGGGATGACAGAGTTAGATACAACTGAAATGACTGAACAACAAGGCATTTCTACTATAATAGTAAGTAATAGTGGTGATAACAGACTTCCTTACTTCATTCTTTTGATTTTGATGGTGTCTTGATGTCTCATAGAGTCATTAACTTTTATTTGCCCAATACTAATTTTTAGGAATGATTTTCTTCAGTGAGCTTTTCTAATTCTTTTCCCCATTTTGCCACTTCTGGTTTTTAAGGAATTTTTTCTTTAATGAAAATTTTACCTCTTTTTTCATTTGGCCAACTCTGGTTTTTAATGTGTCTTCATTATATGTTTGTGCCTCTTTGCCAAGATATTAATTCTCTTCTTATAACTTTTTTTTTTGCTTTCATTTCTTTACCTATTTTTTCCTTGACCACTTACTTGATTTTGAAATTTTTTCTAGCTCTTCCAGGAACTCTTGCTGGGCTTATACCTAATTGACTTTTTCTTTGAGGCTTTGCTCATATCTGTTTTAACTTCATTGCCTTCTTCTGAGTTTGAGTCTTGATCTTCCCTGTCATCATAGTGACTTTTTGTAACCAGGTTCTTTTTTCCATTCTATTTTTTGATTTGGTACTTGATGTTAAAATTGGGCTTTCTTTATGGCAAAGGGGAGGGACACTGTCTCAAGGTTTAGGCTTTTTTATGCTACTATTTTCTGAGCAAGTTCTAGAGGTTTGGAAGTTTTGGGTGCTACCAAGCTGGTGTGATCTGGGGAAATGGGTGGTCACTGCTCTCTTGGTCTGAACTTTGGTCTTTACCCAGGAAAGGCCCTGGTCCCTTGGGATTCCAGTCAATAGTATTCCTCAGAGCCCCTGCTCCCTTGGAACTAGAAGGAATACTGTTGCTCAAGGTCCCTGATCCTTTGTGACCAGAAGCAATACTCCCTCTCTGGGGTTATGCTCCCTCTTCGTCAAAAGTGTTCTTCTCTACCCTTGTACTATGATCCAGAAGTGGGTGTAGACAATGGATTTGTTAAACAGAATTTAGTCTTGCATCCAATGCTGGCATAGGGATACCCTATAATTTTCTTCTGACCAGTTTCCAGCTCCCCTTACCACCTCAGAGCTGAGAGGTTCTGAGGCTGCTGCTTCTTCCGTCACCACCACCTGGTCCCACCACTGGTATTTCATTCATGTGGGCTCCAAGCCAGCTGCCACTCTAGTGTCATGGAACTCTATTGCTGACATCCTATGTTGTCTTAGGCTGGAAGAAAATCTCACTCTGACCTTTTGTTGGCTTGGCCACACTGGAATTTTATTTGAGGTACTTTAAAAAAGTTGTTTGGAGGGGAATGTTGGAAGAGCCCAGCTGAATGTTTTCTCTACTCTGAAATCCTGGCTTCACCTCCAGAAATTCCTGAAAATTCAGCTACCTCAAAGGATTCATCATTCACACTAATATGAACCTAGATGTAATTGCTTAATTGATATGGAGTAATAATAGATGATTGATATTATTGCAGTAATCACTGGTTAGATGAAACTGGGGAAATATGAACTATGATGATATTAGGAGGCATAGTGGATGTGGACCTATGAGTATCAGTATTAGAGACAGATATCCCTAACCCCTCAGGACTACGCCTAAGTAGTAATGACTAAGAGAAGTAATTGCTGAGTTCTGGAGACCCAACCCATAGAGGAGAGAGGTTTGGGAGGATAGCTCCAGAGTCTAAATCTACTACAGAAACAACCATTAGTAGTCTCAGAGATAATCCTTTAGAGTCACTTCTAAAGAAATAAATGCCTACAGTAAAATCAATTACCTTTCTCAATAATAATGAACTCTGGTTTTACTATCCCATCCTAATTTTTTTTTAATTTTTTTTTTTTTTGTGGGGCAATGGGGGTTAAGTAACTTGCCCAGGGTCACACAGCTAGTAAGTGTCAAGTGTCTGAGTCTGGATTTGAACTCAAGTCCTCCTGAATCCAGGGCTGGTGCTTTATCCACTGTGCACCTAGCTACCCCCATCCTGATATCTTAATATGAAACCAAGATTCCTCCTTACGGGCGGCTAGGTGGCACAGTAGATAAAGCACCGGCCCTGAATTCAGGAGTACCTGAGTTCAAATCCGGCCTCAGACACTTGACACTTACTAGCTGTGTGACCCTGGGCAAGTTACTTAACCCCCATTGCCCCGCAAAAAAAAGAAAAAAAAAGATTCCTCCTTACTAGATTGTCCTAGAGTTTTACATTTACTCAGAATCTAAGTATATTCAAGCTACCAGTTTTTTAAACAAACCTTACTACAACAATAGATATTTTCTTAATTCTCAATATTTAATTCAAGTTAAATAAAGGACCAAACAGTTTCTAGTTCTCAAAGCTGCCGTTTCCTTTCATAGAATCATATATTTAGAACTAAGAGACCTAGATCCAGTCTACCCTCCTCCTTTAACAAATGAGGAAACTGGGGGCATCTAGGTATCACAGTGGATAAAGCACTGGCCCTGGATTCAGGAGGACTGAGTTCAAATCCAGCCTCAGACACTTGACACTTACTAGCTGTGTGATCCTGGGCAAGTCACTTAACCCTCATTGCCTCGCCCCCCCAAAAAATGAGGAAACCAAGACCCAGAAAGTGACTTGCCTAAGTTTACACAGATATTGAGTGGAATAGCTAGGATTTGAATCTATATCATTTGACTTCAAGTCCAGCTTTTTAAAATTGTAAAATACTGACTTCTTTTCCTGCATGTGTTGTATAAGCAAGAAAATGCTACATAATATAGTGATCATGCTAGAGGATAAAAGACTAATTCATGTCAGGTTTTTCTCCAAGCAAGGTAATTTTTTTGTATGTCATTCTTTTTGTTTCCTCCCTCCTCTCAGATATGCCCCAGGAGAGCTTCTAAGTATTACTTGTTTAAACCATTTTACCCATAATGCTTAATTAGTAATCTAATAGGCCCTCATCTCAGTTATCCTAGCAGCACTTACTAGCTTTACAAACTGCCTCAATGAAAGAACTCGCCAGAAATCATTTTCTGAAAGAGCTTGTATCACTTACACAGAATATACATTTTGAATAAAAGTTCAATAAAAATATTGAGCAGAGATTTGAACTGGTTTCCTAAGAATGAGTTTTTCCATATTCCTTTGAGAATATATTTTACAGGCTATTGGGTCTCAAAACAACCGTAACATCTATCAACATTGGCTTCAGAAATTAGCGAATACTATAGAACACAAAGTAGTTTCAATAGATGACTGAGCCAAGAGGTTTAGCATTCTCCCAACACAGCCCACTGAATCTGCTTTTTGCTCTTCTCATGTTGCCCCCCTCTCTTTATTCCTTCCTCCTTTTGCTACATTTGAATTATTATAAACTCTTCTAGCTTATCTATATTTCTGCTGACTGGACTCATTGTCCATCCTTCTTCCAGTCATATTCTCATGAGTTGTGAGCAGCTCAAAGATTCAGCATCTCTTAATAATACCCAACTGGAAGATCAGAAAATCAGGGTTCAGCTTTCCTCTTCATGATTTGCCAACTGTGATGTTTAAATTTTAGTGTGTGGTCGCTTGACCTGACCCCAATGTGGGGAAGAAATTAGTTAAGATTTACTGATAAATTCAGCAATAGTTTAGGCTTTTAAGCATTTATTAAAGAGTAAAGATAACACATGGAGTACAGCCTATCTCCTTTACTCTTTTTCTCCCCTCTCTCTCTCTCTCTCTCTCTCTCTCTCTCTCTCTCTCTCTCTCTCTCTCTCTCTCTCTCTCTCTCTCTCTCTCTCTCTCTCTCTCTCTCTCTCCCACCAACCCAAAGTCCCAGAATGAAAAGAGCAATCCTCAGCGTCTTCTCCCAGAAAACCCCTATGAAACCAGGAAGCAGGGCAGTCCCCACACACAGTTCCAAGCTAATTGGCTGGTCCATTGATTGACATTATTAACAATCATTCTCTGAATAGACATAACTTCCCGATGCCAGGCGGCGGTCACATATTTTCTCCTCAGGGCGGAGCTGCATGGTTCTCACAATGTCCTTCTCAGCAGGGTGGTGGCGCTCTGATTCTCACACCCTTAGATTATTATTTGGGAAACATGATTATGGCTTATTTCTTTATTTTATAGACCTAACAATGTCACTTGACATGTCTGAGGTCATACAACTTGTCAGTGGCTGAACCAGGACTAGAACTAAGTTCTCCTGAATGTTAGTCCAGTGATCTTGCTAATACACCAGACTTCGGACTTGTCAAAAGAATACATCTTTGGCAAAATAAGAATTTATTTATAAATACTGTACAAAGTCAGTGGTCAAAATTGTATATCTCCTCTTTCTGATGGAAAACTTCCCTATGGATGTACACACAAATGACAATATCTTTGAGTTGGAAGGTACCTCAGCTTCTATATAATCCAATTAACACCTGAACAGGAATCTCTTAATTGACATATCCAACAAGTGGCCATGATCTTCTACTCGAAGCCATCCAGTAAATGGGGAATCTATTCCTTCCTGAAGGAACCTATTTCACTTCAGGACAGATCTAAATACTAATGAGGATTTCCATATACCAAAGCTAAATCTGCATCTCTGCCACTTCTATTCATTCATTTTAGTCCTTCCCTGTAGGACCAAGCCAAATAAATCTATTATCTTATATATATATATGTATGTATGTATAAAAATGTGTGTACATGTGTTTGCATGTGTATATGTGTATACATATGTATGTGCATGTGTATATGTGTGTGTATATATATGTATATATTTGACAATACACTAACATAGTTGCCATATACTAATAATTAAAGACAATGGCCATGTCTTTCCTAGCCTTCTCCAAGCTAGACATTCCTGTGTCCTTCAAATAATGCTCATATGTTGTGCTTTTTCCTCCTCTTCATCATTCTGTTGGCCCCTCTATGAACACAATCCAGCTTTTCAATGTCCTTCCTAAAATGTGGTTTCCAAACCTAACAGATTCTTCTCCATAAAGGGATCACAATTCCAGATGTGGTCTGACAAGAACATAATACAATGGAACTCTGACCTTCCTCATTCTGAACACTACACTTAATGCAGATGGATTGCATTAGCTTCTAGGGCTTGAAATGTTACAATGTTGACTCATATCAAGTTTGCATTCCATCAAACCTCACAAAAATTGCTGTCTGTGCTTCTCCTCATATTTATGCATTTTGTTGTATTTGAACTCAAGTTAAGAATTTAATATTTGACAGAATCAGAGAATCTCCGATTTGGAAAGGACCTTAGAAGCAATAACATATCACACCTGAAAATGAATGAATCCCCTCTTCTTGACAAGGGATCATCCAACCCTAGTTTGAAGACCCTCAGTTAGGGTGAACCCAATACTTCCTGGGACAGCCCATTACACTTTGGGACAGCTTTGACGACATGGAAGGTCCCCAAGCCTTACATCTGTCCTGACACTATATTCTAAATTTTTTAGTTTTTATCCCTCACCCTGTGACTTGGCTCTGGATAATGTCATCTAACAACCTGAGACTCCCTGGACCTTGACAACCCCCCTCTAGGACTTCTGGTCCTTTCCATCTACCATATAGATCTACATTTTTTGTTCTCATTGAATAATTTTAAATTTCAATTATCAAATACAGTACATGCACTTACAGAAGAATCAATGTTAAGCAGACAACATGAACATAGACTGCTGGAATATTCCATCTACCCTACAAATCTACTTTTTGATATGCATTGTCTCCCTGAAGTGGAGTATGAGCCCTTGAGAGCAAGGACTCTGTAATTATTTTTCCTATTTGTAATCCCAGTGCTCAGGACATAGAAAACCCTTAATAAATGTATTCAATTAATTATTTCAAGAAGGTTTTCCCCCCTGATAGTTAGCCTTAATTGGCCTCTTTGCAACTTATCCTCATTGCTGCCTGGCCTTTCTTCTTGATCCAAATAGAGTGCATCTAATCTCTCCTTCACATGACTTTAACATACTGGAAAGTAGTGATCTTAGCCCTTTTATCTTCTTTTCTTCAGATTAAATATCCCAGTTCCTTCACCCAATCCCAAAATAACATGAACTTGAGGCCATGTACCATCTCAGTTATCCTTCTCTAAGGACTCCAACTTAAGAATGCCCTTCCTCATATTTGGTTCCCAGAACATAATACTCCAAATGCCATCCAATTAGATCTGAATGTTATAGGACTATCACTTCCTTAGGCTTGGAAATTTATATTTCTCAAGACAGTGTCATATTGCATTAATTTTCTTATCTACCATGTCATCATTGGCTCATACTAAGATTGAAATCCATTAAAGTCCTTAAATATTTTTCTATGAGCTGCTACCTAGCCATGACTAACTTTTCATTATTAAATTTACCATTTTTAGATTCAACCCATTCTAAACTGTCAAAATTTTTTGGGTCCTTAGGCTGTTATCTAGTATCTTAGTTATTCCCTCTTAATTGGGTCACCTACAAATTCAATAAGCATATCACTGAATTAGTTGATAAAAATGTTAAGCAGCAAAGGGCTAATTAAGGACCAATCCTTTATATTTTCTAGTAGAAACTTTCCTACGTACTGGTTTACCTATTAATGACTACTCTTGTGTACTGTAATTCCATCAGTTCCAAATCATTAAATGTGAGGGTTATAAGGGACCTCAGGAGCCATCAAGTCCAACTCACATACAAAAGGAATTCTCACTTTAACATAACCGATGAGTGGTCATCTAGTTTCTACTTGAAAACTTCAAAGAATTAGGAACCTAGCACTTCTCAAGGCAATTTTAGAAATTAAGAATTTCCACTTAGGAAATTTTTCTAGTCATGAAGCCTCAATATTCTTCTTTGCATCTTCTCACCCAGCTCTGCTTGTAATTCTCTGGTTTCTTTAACATCTGTATCAGTATGCTTAATCTAAAGGTACCCCACCCTAGCAGCCCCTCTGATTTGGGGTTAAGTGACTTGCCCAGGGTCACACAGCTGATAAGTGTCAAGTGTCTGAGGCCACATTTAAACTCAGGTACTCCTGACTCCAGGGCTGGTGCTCTATCCACTGCACCACCTAGCTGCCCCATGGTATTATTTTTAAATGAACAGTGCAGGCTATCCATGTTCAAATGTTTCTCAATTCTGCTCTTTATTCTCCAGCCATTTCTACTCTTCCCCACAAGGTAGCTTTCTCCTCCACTCCCTGCCTTCCTTTACCTGCTTTCTAGCTCCCTTCTTGGAGTAATCATCCTGTATTAACAGGTAAGCTCATTGATAGTAAATACTATCTTTTTCTGCTTTTATTTGTATCTCCAGTGTTTAGCACAATGCCTGACTCTTGATAATTGCTTCATGAATGCTTGATCTATCCATCCATTGCTATTGGCTTTGCCCTCTAGGGAAAAATTTTTTAAAAGCCTAATGCCATTTTTGAACAGCCTTTCAAATCCTTAAAGACAATTATACGTACCCTTGGTCTTCTCTTCTTTAAGCTAAATATTGAGTTCCTTTAACTTATCTTCATATGACATGGACTTAAAACCCTTCCCCATCATAGGTTCCCTTCTCTGGGCATTTTACAACTTATTGAAACTTTTCTTAAACCATGATGCCCAGAAATGAGCATAATATTCCAGATGAAATCTGATAAGGGTAGAGTACAATGGGCCTATCACAACCTTATTCCTAGAAGCTATGCTCCTTTTAATTGGATCAGAGGATGACATTAACATTTTGGTTTTTTTCTTTTTGCAGGACAATGAGGGTTAAGGGACTTGCTCAGCGTCACACAGCTAGTAAGTGCCAAGTGTCTGAGGCTGGATTTGAACTCAGGTCCTCCTGAATCCAGGGCCAGTGCTTTATCCACAACATTAACATTTTAGGTATGACATTGCACTGATGACTCATACTGAGTCTACTAAAACCTCTATTTTTTTTTCAGAAAAAAAACTCTTACCTATCTGTACCTTCCTTTTACTTTACCTGTTTTTCATACTTATTTAGAACTTTGCATTTATACCTATTGAATTGTATCTTATTAGATTTATCCCAGAGCTCTGGCCTATTGAGACCTTTTCAGATTCTCACTTTTGTTGAGTGTCAGATAAATAACCAATAATTAGTGAGGGCTTACTACAAGCCTGGCACTGTACTAAATGAAGGAATAGAAAGAAAGACTTCCTCCCAGCTTGGTGTCATTTGGGAATTTTGTGAGCATGCCATCTGTACATTTATGAGATTTATTGATAAAGATGTCACATGACATACAACCAAGAAGAAACCCCCGGAATACTCCAATTGAGACTTTCAACTATATCGACATTGAATCATTGACAACTACATTTTTAGTCTGGCACCAAATAACATCACAAAAATGAAATTGTTTTTATTTTAATGGACATAAAATGACTAGTCCTTAATGTGATAGTCATTTCAAAATCATCTTTATGGGTACAGTAAGACTCTCATTTGTGACAGTAGAGAACAAAAGCAATGTCAAATAAGAAGGAATCATGACATATAATTGACCTATTTAAATTAACTATTGATGCTAAAAATGTGAAATGGATAAAACAATAGACTTGGAAACCAACTATCACCATTTACTGAGGAAGTTTAAATTATATAAATTGATTCGTACAATGAAGAGGCCAAAAGAGCTGAGAAGCATTAGACTGAACTACAAGCCCTTGATATCTGTGCCAAATCGGGGGAGATATGGCAGATGAGGGCAGCAACCGATTTAGAATATAAAATCATTTTATAAAATATTACAAAAGATTATGGTGAAATTGTATGAGCAAAATCATTTCATAATATAATGAAAAGTAGTGGTGAGAAAAACATGCTTACATAAAACTTGACAAGAAACTAAACTTTTTTTTGGGGGGGAGGTGAGGCAATTGGGGTTAAGTGACTTTCCCAGGGTTACTAAGTTACTAAACCTCCCTCCCCACCCTTACCTCCTATCAAAGCCATTCTCTATCAAGAGACAAAGAACTGTAAACAAAAAGTAAGGCTTTTAATCAAGACAGAATAGTAAAATAACAAGGGAAAAAATCCTGTCTATCCAAAGGGATATAATCTCTCACAGTCTACTATGCCTTCAGGACTACTGTTTTCTGCTTCCAATGTTGCCCTTGCTACTTCACTTTTACCTAGATTGTTAATTCCTATCTGTCATTGCACTCCCCATCTTACTATTCATTCTCTTAAACTTCAGCTACAACTCCACTTCTCCTAAGAAGCCTTTAGGCATTGGGGGGGGGGGCAGAGAGAGAGAGAGAGAGAGAGAGAGAGAGAGAGAGAGAGAGAGAGAGAGAGAGAGAAAAGGGATATGATACCTTCTACCCATAAAACAAATACAAATGGCTTTGTCTAATGCACACATGGAGGGGTGGGGGAGTGGTTTTAATTGAAGAGATACAAAGGCATTCTGTTCACTCTCTACTGATATTTCTAATTCCCTTAAAGTACTGATCAGGCAAACTAAATGGACTAAATTTGAACTTTTGGGTCAGATGCTATTTGTTTTCTTTTTTATAAACCTCAACCAATAGCTTCTATACTTTATTACAAAGACTATTTATTCATCTACCTGGTCTGGAGTAGATTACAAGCTCCATTAGAGTAGGAATCCAATGCCCACACACCATAGAAACTAATGTAGGAACCAAGGCATAGACTAATTGAATTATGAGACTAGTACAGTCATTTGCTATTTCCCCCACCTTGGTTGAAAAGAACTCAATAAGTATGGCACATAAATTTAGAGCAGGAAATTTCCTGAAAGATCATTGAGCTCAAACCCTTTATTTTACAAGTAAATTTGAGACCCTAAGAATTTAAGTGAATTACCCAAGGTCATGCTGGGAGTTTTGAACACAAGTCCTTTGACCCCATATTCTGTGCACATTCAACTTTATTCTGTTGTCTTCAAGGATGGATGCATTAATTGATTTTACTCAAAAGCAAAAAAAAAAAAAAGGAAAAACTTTAAAATTATCTCTGGAACCCAAATAGTTCCAAGACAGAAGTCATAGGAAAGATTATTCTGGGCCAAGTTTGATTCGTACTCATCCATTGGTGCCCTCTCAGGGTTCTAACAAAGTAAGATGCTAATAGACCTTCTAACACTTAATGACAATAATTTTACTTCCCAATATCATGGAAAGGATATTCAGCAATGATGTTGATTCATTTGGGCAACTACCTTGCCTCCACATTGGCCTCAGTGGTGCCCCTCATCAATAGGATTTCTCAAACCTGGGAAGCTCCCAAATTCTTGTGAGCTGTACTTCTACTTAGATGACCAAGAAACTACGTCAATAGTTTGACCCTTAGTTCCCTGGACTGTCCTAAGGATGGTTTTGTTGCCTTTTAAGGGGAAAAAATTAGGCTGCATAGAATAGAAACTGGTCCTCCCACAGGTCCCACAGAAGAATTCTATCTCTCCACTCAAGATCTCTTAGATCTTTATACACCTAACAAAAGTCACAGGGTCCATTCTAAAATTGTTGCTTAGCATATCAGAGAATACATCAAGCCACTATCAACTAACAAAGCAAAATTGTCATTTTCAACTCATTTTCTCACTGTCATTATTATTATCCCATCACCACCATCCATACCCATGCACATTCTTAATTCTAATACTAAAGTGACTTGGTTATTCTGTTCTAAGGGTTCCCAAAAGAAAATGTACTGATTCAGTCTAGGAAAACAGACTGAGAATTTTACCAATATTTAATTTTTTTGTTTTTGTTTTGGGGGGGGCATTGAAGGATAAGTGACTTGCCCAGGGTCACACAGCTAGTAAGTGTCAAGTGTCTGAGGCGGGATTTGAACTCAGGTCCACCTGAATCCAGGGCTGGTGCTTTATCCACTGTGCCACCTGACTGCCCTTGGACCCAATATTTTAAGTCAGTTATTCGGATGGTCCAAGTAATATCATGGTTTGTTTTTACCTCAGCAGCTCAGCAGAGATTGATGAATCAAATCTGTGATGTGTATGTTTCAGGAATTTGAGGAAATATTATTTTGCAACAGAAAGAATAAATACAAATCTGGCCTACCAGATGCCTAGTGCTGATTGATCTCTCAGCTATGATTGGGCTATGTCTTTGTGTGACCCTTTCTAATGACAGGAGGCTGACTACAATCTTCAAATTTACTGAGTTCTCACCACTATAGCTTTTCATTAATTACGTTGGGAGATTCATTTCATATCTCACTATCTAGGACATTTCTAAACTCTACTGGAAACTGATGAGATCAAGTGCTAACTTTAGGCTAAACTGCCTTAGGCCCTGCCTGCTAACTAATGAGTTGCCAATTCCTAGTCCGGATTCCACCATTTCTTTCCCTCTTCCCTGCTCTCTCTCTCTCTACATTGAATTATTCCAGTGAGTGGAGTACATGAGATGGAACCTGAGAAGAGTGAGTGGGGATCAGTGGAAGATAATGGTGATGGCCTATGGTCAGGAGATATTTCCTAATTCTATAAATTTCTTTTACCTTTTCATTTATTACGTATAATTTTGTCCTTGGAATCAAATTCAGGGTGCTAAGTGAAAGAATTGCCTTAGGAAGCAAAAGAGAGGTCATGGCCTGTTTCTTCATTTTCAAAGAGGCTATATATTCAACAAAATGTAATATTCTAAGTGGACAAAGCACTGGCCCTGGATTCAGGAGGACCTGAGTTCAAATCTGGCCTCAGACACTTGACACTTACTAGTTGTGTGACCCTGGGAAAGTTACTTAGACCTCATTGCCCTGGACAAAAAAAAATTAATATTCTAAGAAAACATTTAAGTGAGGTCTCTTCCCACTCAAATCTGAAATACTTACTATATGACCTTATAAGGGTCACCTTATATAGTAATATAGCTTAGCCTTTAGTAAATAAACCAGAATATAAGTGCTTCATACATTCTCTGTCTCTCTTCCCCACCCCACTCTCTCCCCCTCCCTTCATCTCTCCCTCCCTCTATGTTTCTCTGTTTCTGTCTCTGTCTCCCCCTCTCTCTTCTCTCTTCTTTCTCTCTCTGTCTTTCTCTATCTCTTTTCTCTTATCTCTCTCCATATTTGTATGTATGTATGTATTCATGAGTGTTTTATGCATGTTTGTATATATGTATACTCTATCTCATATAGATCCAAAGAGGAATTGATTTATAACTTGGTGTTCTATGGACTAAAACTAAGATCCTGATAATGCTAACAAGAGAGAAAGAGGGAAGGGAGTCGATATTGTTTCAGTAATCCATAGATTTGGGAGTATTTTATCTTATTAATATTATTCAGGATTAGGCAAACCCCTGTCAACAATCAGGAAATTCATGATTATATTTGGTGTTTTGGGGTTTTTTTGTTTGTTTTTTTTTAGTGAGGCAATTGGGGTTAAGTGACTTGCCCAAGGTCACACAGCTAGTAAGTGTTAAGTGTCTGAGGCCGGATTTGAACTCAGGTCCTCCTGACTCCAGGGCCGGTGCTCTATCCATTGCACCACCTAGCTGCCCCCAATTATATTTGTTTTTATACTTCATTTTTCTACTACATAATTTTATCAAGTATGCTTAAGAAATTAGGGAGCCTTAGCACAGCCATAGTGTTCTTCTTAAAAAAATAAAAAGGTATCCTTTATAACAAAATATAGACAACCCATGGTGCTTTGCCATATTCAGAAACCCCATTTTGATGGGCGAAGTAACCTTAACAAAATAAGCAGCCAAGAGTTAGGTCCATTTACTGACTGTTGATGGACATTAACCCACTTTTGTATGTGCCAATTTTTTAATAGCTATTGTTCATGTCATAATATTTTAAGACTTAAATAAATGTTAATTTATTATAAAGGAGCACTAAGCATGGTATCATGTCCTAAGGAGGTGCTCAATAAATACTTGATTGTCAATTAAATGAAAACTAGAAAGAGTTGAGAGGAATAAGTGACCAATGAATGGAGACCTAATATAGCAATGATAAAAGTTCAGTAATTCACATAGATTACTGAAGCTTTATAGCTTTATCTGCACAAAACAACAATATCAAGTAACCCCCCTGCCCAAATCCAGTTTGCTCCCCCTGGTAATGCTTCTGCACAAATTATTTCTAAGGGAGTTCAGATTTTTGAGGTGGAAGAGAACCCCTAGCATCAAACAATTCATCATCCCAGACTTTAGGACAAGCTTCTTGAAGCTACTCAAAACTTTGTGTCAGACTGAAGAACTCCTCAGGGCTTGTCTTTTTTTTTCAAATTAGTAGCCATAAGTCCAAAGCTAAAGAAATGTCCCTAAAATTATATCCCCTTGTGGAAAAGGAAGAGATGGGAAAAAACTATCTAGGTATATCCACTAAGGTATATTGTATATACCATATATGTGGCATTCATATGGTCAGAGGGTAATGTAAAGACTGAATATAAGAACACAGTTTAAAGACAACAAAATCTAACATGATTCAATATAACGAATATGGAATTCTTTTGAACCCTAAAGTTCCTGTTCTAAAAGGATCAAATGAAGCAAGCATATATATTGTGAAGAAGGAAAGAATTGTGGATGCAGTGGGGAGAAGACAATTGTTTTCAGTATATGAAGGACTATCACACGGAAAAAGAATTCAGTATTTTCTGTTTGGCCCCAGAGGCCTTAAATAAGAGCAATGGGTAGAAGTTGAAGAAACAGGTTTATGACTTTTTTTTATCTTGTTCAGTATTTTATTATTTTTTCAGTTACATATAAGGATAGTTTTCAACATTTGTTTTCATAGGATTATCAGTTCCAAATTTTTCTCCCACTCTCCCTTCCCTCCTTCCTCCCCAAGACAGAAAGCAATCTAATATAGGCTATATCTGTTCAATCACATTAAACATATTTCTGCATTAGTCATATTGTGCAAGAAGAGTCAGAGCACAAGGGGAAAACTTCAAAAAAGAAGGGAAAAACAGCCCCAAAGTAGAAACAGTATGGTTCAATCTGCATTCATAAACCACAGTTATTTTTTTCTGGATGTTGAGAACATTTTCTACTCTAAAGTTCTTTGAAATTGCTTTGGACCATTGCATTGCTAAAAAGAGCCAAGTCCATTGCCATTTATCATCACACAATGTTGCTGTTACTGTGTACAATGTTCTACTAGTTCTGCTCCTCTCAGTCAGCATCAGTTCATATAAGTCCTTCCAGGTTTCTCTGAACTCCTCTTGCTCATCATTATTTTTCACATTGATTTTTTTAAACTTTGTGCTCTAAATTTTCTTCTTCCCTCCCTCCTCATCCCTCCCTATGAAATCCAGCAATTCAATATAAGTCATACAAGTGCAGTTATTTAAAACATCTTCTCATTAGTCAGGTTGTGAAAGAAAATAGACAAAATATCTTTAGAAAGAGGAGCTAACAAATAACATTATACTTCAATCTGTAAACAAATACCATCATTTCTATCTCTATTGATGGTTTACATTTTTCATACATCCTTCTGATAGCATCCTGCTCATCATTTCTTTCACAGTTATTATTGTTAACTCTATTACTCTCCATCTTATTCTCTCCCCTTGATATTTACATTATTATCTATCTTCTTTCAGCCTTTCTCTCCTCAAAAGTGTTTTGCTTTTTACTGCTACCTCCCCCAATCTGCCCTTCCTTCCATTTCCTCTCCCCACATCTTGCTTATCCCCTTCCCCTTCCCCTTCCACTTTTCCACAGGGCAAGATATATTACTATCCCCTTTTGAGTGTGTGTTATTCCCTCTTTGAGCCAATTCTGATGAGAGTTAGGATCACTCACTCCCCCACTCCTTCTCCATCTTCCCCTCTACTCCATAAGCTTTTTCTTGTTTCTTTTATGTGAACTACTTTTCCCCAATCTGCCTCTCCCTTTCCCTTTCTTCTGGAGCATTCCTCTCACCCCTTAACTTTATTTTGAAGATGTCATCATGGGTCAGCTAGGTGACACAGTGGACAAAGCACCAGTCCTGGACCCAGGAGGCCCTGAGCCCATATCTGGCCCCAGACATAAGCCACCCCACCCTGCCTGTTCCACAAAAAACAAGGATAGACAAAAAATAAATGCTTTACGGATATCATCCCTTCATATTAAATTCACACCTGTGCCCTCTAAGTATATTCCTTTCAGCTGCCCTAATACAGAGAAAGATCTTATGAGGTAAGAGTATTATCTTCCCAAGTAGGAATGTAAACAGTTTAATCTTTTAATATCCCTCATGATTTCTTTTTCCTGTTTATCTTTTTGTGCTTCTCTAGGGTCTTGTATTTGAAAGTCAAATGTTCTATTCATTTCAGGTCTTTTCATCATGAATGCCTGAAAGTCCTCTTTTTCATTGAAGTCCCATTTTTCCCCCTGACAGATTATACTAAGTTTTGGTGGTTAGGTGATTTTTGGCTATAGTCCCAGTTCCTTTGCCCCCTGGAATATTATATTCCATGCCATCTGGTCCTTTAATGTAGATGCTGCTAGATCTTGTTTTATCTTTACCGTAGTTCCACAGTATTTTAATTCCTTTTTTCAAGACGTTTGCAATATTTTCTCCTTGACCTGGGATCTCTAGAATTTGGCTATAATATTCCTGGATGTTTTCCTTTTGGGATCTCTTTCAGGAGGTGGTCACTGGATTCTTTCCATTTCTATTTTACCTTCTGCTTCCAGAATATGATGTCTACACTCTTTTTTTTTTTAATCAGAGCTTTCAGGTAGTCCAATGGTTTTTAATTATCTCTTCTGGATCTATTTTCCAGGTCAGCTGTTTTTCCAAGGATGTATTTCACATCGCCCTCTATTTTTTTTTTATTCAATTGGATTTGTTTTACTGTGTCTTGGTTTCTCGTAAAGTAACTAGCTTCTATTTGTTCAATCCTAATTCTTAGGCAATTATTTTCTTCAGAGAGCTTTTCTATCTCCTTTTCCATTTGGCTTTTCAAGCTGTTGACTTTTTTTCTCATGACTCTCCTGCATTACTCTCATTTCTCTTTCCATTCCTTCCTCCATCTCTCTAAATCTTCCTTATATCTCTCCTACTTTCTCTTCAAAGTCACTTTTGAGCACTTCCATGCCTGAAGCTTTGGATGTTGGAGCTTTGACTATGTTATTATCTTCTTCTGAGGGTGTATTCTGGTCTACCCTTTCCCCCAAGAAGTTTCTGTTGGTCTGCTGTTTTCTCTCATTATTCATCATGACTGCCTTTTTTGGCTTTTAACTCCTTATTAAAGTGTAGTGCTGCTTCCAGGACACACTGTTCTGAGCTACAGCATAGCCTGGGGGTTATTGGGCTTCTTCTCAGCCTGCCTGGCCTGTGAGTAACCACGGTTTTCTCTTTGACCTAGAAACAGAAGTCTGATTGAAATCTGATTCTCTATGGTTGGAAGGTTGCCGTGCCTGTGCCCCTCCCCACTGGGCCACCACTGCTCCACTGGTTCAGAACCAGGACACTTCGCCCCAACTCCAGCAGAGACTGTAGCCACTTCACCCTGGCTAACCGCTGAACCCCCTCACTGGTCCTTAAGCAAAGCCTCAGAAGAAGCCACTGGCACTAAAGATTCCAAGGCACTGGAAGCACTGTCTGTTCCTGGCTTGGTCCAGACTGCATGCTGAGCTCCTTTTTCAGCCTGATCAGCAGGTGATTGCAATTGCCATCTTTTGCTGAAAAATAGTCTCACTCTGTTCTTATGTGCATTTGGGCTGCTCTGGGTTGGTTTTTTTATGGCATTATTTGGGATGGGCTTATCTGAAACTTGGGGGGGGGTCACAACCTCTCTTCCACCATCTTGGCTCTGCCCCCACCCCCAGGTTTATGATTAATGTTAAGGAGAAACTATTTACTACAGGGTGGGCCAAAAGTCAAGAAGGGGTATAATGTTTTAATAACTTTTTGAAAAATTTTTTCTTTAATTTTCTCTATTTATAAGATATGTTTTTTCACACACATTGTAAATTTATTTCCTATATATACTATATATGATGCTATGCTATTGTAAATTAAAAACAAAAAATAAAGGAGTTATTAAATATTTGTGATTTTTGTCTTACCCTGTAGTAATTAGAGTTATCCAAAAGTGGAAAAGGTTTCCGCCAGCAGTAGTGAGTCGCACTTCTTTGGGGGTAGGCAAAGGCTGGATGACCACTTGCCAGTCTTATAGAGAAGATTATTTTGTGAATATGAGTTAAACCACATGACCTCTGAGGTCTCTTCCAATACCATAATTCTGGTATTTTCAGGAATTAACCAACTTAAATGAGTGAAATTTACATTTAAAGACAACATGGTCTATAAGTAGTATACCAGGAAGTATATACAGAAATAAAATGGAGTTGTGTTCAAAGATAATCCTCAACTACTATTTATGTACATATTTTCAAACACACACCTAATAGTTTCATACTTGGAGTACTGAATCAAATGCTTTGTGTTCTGCCCTGGGTTCAACTATTAATCCTAAGAAGACAATTGCTTTATATATCCATCCTTTATCTCTCTTTTGAACTCCAGCCCCTCATAAACATTTGCCTATGGGACATCTCTACCTTGGTGTGTGATAGGCATCTTATCCTTAACATATCAAAGGTGGAACTCATGATATTCCTCCTCCTGACCAAAACCCACCCCACTTCCTAACTTCCATATCCTTCCATTTACTCAGGCACAACCTGTGTCATCCTTGGTTCTTTTCTCTCCCTTCCTCACCCTCCCCATATCCAATCAGTTGCCTAGTCTTGTTAATTCTCTCTTCACAACATTTTTATATGGAGACAGTCCCTTGTCTCCATTCAACAGAATCACCATCTTAGTTGAGATCCTCATCACGTCCTCCCCAGACTGTTGCAACAATGTCTTAATTGGTCTCCTTGCCTCCAATCTGTCCTCTCTTTAATTTCTCCTTCCCTAATATCTCTTGATATTCCTAAAGCACAGATCTGAACATATCATTCTCTGCTCAAGAAACTTCAGGACCTTACTATTGCCTCTAAAATAACAACAGAAATAATATATTAATTGTAACAATTATTATTCTAGTGTGTTTGTTATTGCATAATAATATATAAAATAATAATAAACAACTTTTCTATTTTAAATTTGGAGTTCTTCCTAACATGACTCTGGTCCATCTTCCCAGACTTATTTCCCATTAGTCTTTCTCACATACTACACATTCCAGCCAAACTGGCTTTACTGTTCTCCATAAACAACATTCCACCTCTTGCTTGTAAGTCTTTTTCACAGAATGTCTCCCATACCTGGAGCACTGTCCCATTTTTCCTTTACTCCTTGGAATTCCCAGCTCCACTTAAGGCTTCAGCTCAAGTGCTGCATCCTACACAAAGCCTACTTTTCCAAATCCTAATTATTAGTGCTTCCCACACCATTTAATTATTTTCCTTTTATGTTTTATATACTATGTATTGAGTTGTTTCTCCCAGAAGAATGCAAGCTTCTTTTGTCTCTGCATCCACAACTTCTAGTGCATTGTTTGGCATATAGTAGGCACTTAATAAATCTTTATTGAAATGGATTGAATTGTTACTTAATTATTTGATATCTCTTCCCATCTGAATTGTAAGCTCCTGGAGAGCAGGGGACCTATCTTATATTTCTCTTGTAACCCTCTCAGCACAGTGCACTGTACCATACACATGGGATCACAGGACTATTAGATTTAGAGCTAAGTTAGAAGGGACTTGGGTAAAGTAGATAATTAGTAAATCCTTTCAACAATTAAGTGGTGCTAAAAACTATCATTCTGGTGAAGAGGATGCTTCAACCCAAATGAAATTGAATGAGTCTTCATGGATGTGTCCATTTTTCTTCAATCTTTGGAATAAAAATAAATCCATTAAATTAGGGTTCAAAGTGGCAGCTAATGTATTTATGGGGTGATGTGGTTAGCTGAGAAGAAAGCTTTAGGTAAAGGTGTGACTCCTAGATGACTAAAAAATTATCCACAGAGTATTTTTCATGTTTTAATATGCAGGGGGGGAGCTTAAGTTGAATAAAATATGTAGTAGACATTGGGATTTTGTTAATCCTGGAAAAAATCATTAATTCATTTGTTCTTTTATTGTGAGGGGCAATCATATATATATATATATATATATATATATATATATATATATATATATATATATAAAACCTAAACTTGTAGAAAACTTTGTCTGTAAAAATGAGGTGATTGTTTAGAAACTTTTAGAAACAAGAAAAATCATGAAAGAAAGGAGAAAAATAAGAGAAGGAAATAATTGTCATGATTTTGAAAAAAAACGGAAAGAAATTCTACAAACTGTAGGTCAGTGTTAAAGACTTATATTCCAGGGAAATTCCAGAATAGGTCATTAAAGAGATTATTGTTGAACATCTAGAAAGGGAAACTGATCACCAACAGCCAACATGATATCATTGGGAAGCATGCTAAACTGCCTTAATTTCTCTTTCTGACAGGATGATTAAACTTGTAAATGAAAGGAATGCTGTGGATTTAGTTTATTGAGATTTTGGAAAGGTTTTTAATAATAACTAGAACTTTATTGCAAAATACTTTACAAATGTTATATCATTTTATCTTGACAACATCCCTGAGAGGTAGAAGCTATTACTATTATCCTCATTTTAGAGATGAAGAAACAAAGCTGAAGTGACTTACTCCAGATCACACAGCTCATAAATGTCTGAACCCAAATCTGAACTCAGTTCTTCTGTCTCCAGGTCCTGTGTCATTAATGGTTAGGCTAGGGTTTGATTTTGAGTACCTCAGTTTAAGAAGAATATTGATGTCTGAGAGTGTCCAGAGAAGGATAATTAGGGTTAGTGAAGGGCCTTTAGTAAATGTCATATTTAAGGAGGTCTCTAGCATATTTGGGAAGTGAAAAATTTATTGAAAAAAATATGGCTAAGGATGGCACAAATTAAGACCACATAGAGACTTTACAATCTGCCTTAGAAGAAAGAATACCTCTCTGATGGAATCATAGATCCACCAAAGTCCTGTGTCCGTCTCTGCTCAACTTTAATGATTTACCACTACCAGTAAGATAAAATTTACACATGAACTCTAGTTTATTATTCAAAATTTTATGCATTTTAGCCCAATCTACCTTTTAAATTATATTTCTTTCTGTCTCCCCAAATTAACTATCTGCTCCAGCCAGGCTGCTAAATCAGACAAGGCAACTGAAAATTCCTCATATGCTCATATCCCTAGGAATTTGCTCATAACATTTCCTAAAAACCCTTTTTCTTGCAGTCCACCTCTATTTCCTATCCTTTAGGTCCTGGCTTTTCTAATCACACCAATCCATACTAATCTCTTTTGGCTTTTATCATATATTGATTTTCATTATTAGTTACAGTTTATGTACATTTAATATATTTTTCCCAGCTATGTTGTATCTCACTTGAAGCAATTGATTATGCCTTCTACAAATAATATACAGTATATAATATTCATTATGTGAAACATCATGGTATACTAGGTATATGAACTTTGAGACCTGTGTTCAAATCCTATTCCACAATCCTTACTAACTATGAGTCCCAGGCAATGAAATTGCCTAATTACATTTCTCTAAGCTTCCATTTTCTCATCTGTAAAAATGAGGGTGTGCAGTTTAATGAACTTTAGAATCCTTTCCAGCTCAAAATCTATGATCTTATGATACTATAATCAGGAAAGCAAGAACATTGATCTTGTGGGGCAATAAGGTAGTTACTTCTGCCAGATAGGGGAACCAGCCTTTCCCCGACTCTGAAGAGGCCTGCAGGCCACTTGTTAACCTTAATTGGCCCTTATACTATGGACATAGAGTTGATCACATTGTAAGAAAAGCAAGTGAGAAAGCCAAGTGATACTTCTTTGTGGCACAGTAATTCAGCTCTAAGAAGTCTGGTTATCAAGGTGACTTCCTGTGTATATTGCTCTGTGTGTGTGTGTGTGTGTGTGTGTGTGTGTGTGTGTGTGTGTATACAGGTGTGTATCCCTACAAAAGCCTTATGGATGCAGCTCTGCCCTAGCTGCCTGAGGTTTCAGGCCCAGAATATGCAAAGGATTGGTCAGTGATTACTGTGTCAAAAAGCCTGCTACAGTTGTTTCCCTGATGTTACCTTCTAAAACCTTCCCTATTCTCTCAGACCCCCTTGTTAGAGATCATGAGAACTTGGAAATCAGCATTAAGAAACTATAATACAAATTTTCAATAAGTGATTGATTGTCAGGGTTTTTTTCTTCTCACTCTCTCCCAAAGTCAATACAAGCCTCATTCCAAGGGCCAATGCCCTTATTCTGTTCCCTTTCTATCGGGAGTCCCACTTTATGATCCCCAATTAGAACCAAATACTTATCCCCACTTTATAGCTTCTCCTATGTCATTTTTCTTTCAAAAATTCCTGGCCCTGTATCCCCCTTTTTGTTAGGGCCCACCTTTTTGCTGTGTTACAGCAGGTATAATGAGTTATCTTGACTCATACGTTAATGTTTATGTATCACCTCTCCCAGATAACATCAATACATCAAAGATCTGTCATTTCTTTGTTGTGGGAACTCACTCTGGCATGAATCACAGATTGTCTATAACTTGAATAGATAAGATTTAGGAGATGCCTGAGGCTCAGAGACTTTAAGTGAATTGCCCCTAGTCTCCAATCTAGTATCAGAGGTGAGATTTGAAACTAAATCTTCCCAAAGCTAAACTCAGTACTTTGACTATACCATGAGATGTCCAGTATCACATATAAGTGAGGGTGTCAATGTCATTCAATATATTAAATATTAGCAAAGCTTAATTCCTCTTTCTTTTGTTGTTTTCATTGCCTCCCCTGCACATATTCCATGGTTAAGTGACACTGAGCTCTGTGTGGCTCCTCGCACAAGATGCTCTTTTCTGAACTGGTGCATTCTCACGGTCTGTCTCCCCTGCCTAGAATTCTCTCCATCCTCTTCCCCATCTCCCAGATTCCCTTACATCCTTCAAGCCTCAGCTAATATTCCACCTTCTTCAAGAAGTCTTTCCTTATATTTCTTAATACTAGCATCTTCCCCCTCTTGATTATAGCCTATTTGTCATAGAGATAGAGATGATATAGATACATAGATATTGATATACATAGATATAGATAAATATATATATACACATGCACATATATACACATACAATACACACAGATAGATGATAGATGGTAGATAAATTTTTTTTCACAGTTGTTTGCATGTTATCTTTCCCAGAAGACTGTGAACTCCTTGAGAAACAGTCTATTTAAAAAAAAAAAAAAAAACCTTTGTATCTCCAGCACTTAGCACATTGCCTGGCACATACTAATCAATTTTTAAAATGTTTGTTGATGAATTTTTTCATGTATTTATAATTTTGTTTTCAGAAACACATACAGGCACCAACCATACTTTGCTTTTGTCGTATCCTTTTACTTAGCTGCATCTTGCTTTCAGTCAACACTAAAGGCTAGGTGGAACTTGGATTTTACTATCAGCAGGTGGGGAGTTCTGGGTGTGTGGGATAGCATTACATTTGCTTGAGGATGTCAAGGTATTAAAAATCTAGGATGGAAAAATGATTTGGTAGAATGAGCTTTTTTAATGTATTTTGTTGACTGTTGTCTGCAATAGAAAGGCAAACATGCTGTAATAGATGTGCTGGAACACAGATTTGGGGTATACTCATAACTAGCTCTTCCAGGAGTACAACATTATTTAATGTCTTCCCCTTTCAAATGCCCTTAAGAAACAAAGCAAGTGCAATACTTCAGGCACTACTTTAGGAAATCATGCTTCATGCAGGACAGATGCT
This sequence comes from Dromiciops gliroides, assembly GCF_019393635.1. Classification (NCBI taxonomy): domain Eukaryota; kingdom Metazoa; phylum Chordata; class Mammalia; order Microbiotheria; family Microbiotheriidae; genus Dromiciops; species Dromiciops gliroides. The sequence continues at coordinate 580,440,236 of NC_057862.1, forward strand.
CTTCGGATTCTACCTGTTACATTTTGGATATCATTTGCCGTTGCTCAGACTCCATTTTTTCCCTCAGGGCCTGATAGTTTTATAGGAACATTCTTCATTCAGGACATTTCCCTACCTATATTGGATTTGGGCTCCTAAGATATCTGAGCTATTAGAGAAATGTTATCTTCTTTCATCAGAACATCGATATTTAAGGATCAGAGTTAGTTCTTCAGCCAAATGGTCCATGACTGGCTAAGATGGGGGAAATGCTTTTCTGATAAGTTCCTGAGGGACAATTACCTGAACTCACTTTCACCTGTGGCCACTTGATAGATGGCACCATCAGAACTCACATTTACCAAAGGCCTTCTCATTTGCAAAGCTGGACCTTTGCTACAGGAGCTGTAGCCTAAACTAACTTAGAAGTCAAATACCTAGAATGAAAAGGGAATTCTGAGAAGGATTAGACCAGTGATTCATAGCCCATATAGAGGAATGAGATCATCATATAGAGATGAAGCTTTGATATCCCACTCTTTTTCTTCAACAGAACAAAACTCTTAAGAGTCTGTCACCTACCTGTGTAGCTGAGCAGGATCTGTCACACTCTGTGATTTTCCACCATAAAACTGCCTTCCGACCTCTCTTGTACTATTACTAAACTTAGCTACATAGCTTTTCCTCAATATAAGTTCAAAATGGCAAATAGTTGGTAATGTAGGACTGGAGCTATTTTCTTTGTATTTTACAGATAGGGAAAATAAAGTTCAAAGACATTAACATGACTTGACCATAGTAACACAGTTAGTAAGGGTGGAATTTGAATCCAGTATTCTTTCTATTACTTCACACTAGTTTGCATCTAAAAGGAACTAGACCATCCTCATTGGACCAATAAAGTTAAGGCAACTTCCCATTGGGCCTAACTTAGCAACCCAGGTTCACATGGGTGGGGAAGTCCCCATAATTATGTTCATTTTTGTAATACTGACCTTTCCAAATTAAACAAAAAAAAATGCCTAATATATCAACACCCAAAAGAATTGAATATTTACCTTGAGATGTAGGATGCACCTACCTCAATAAAGAATATGATGACTTTAGCCTTTAGGGCTCTCTGTAACCCTAAAGTCTCTTCTCCCCTTTATTATATTGTCAGTTACAACTAAGACACTGCCTCTGAGGGCAGGGTCTTTGGAAATGATTGGCTTAGGCCTTCCCTGGAGGTGTTGGAAATTAATGTCGTTTCAATAATAGTAGCCTGTGTTCTAACAGAACCAAGATACATAAACCTGTTTTTTCCACTACCCACTAGAGTTGAATAGTCTAGAAATTAATGTATCTACTTATCTATCAGGTATGAAGATGAGAAGTGTTAGGGTCAGTTGAGGATGCGGAATGCAGTTGCCCCTTAACTCTTTCCAACATAAATTCCCTATGCCAAAATAGGTTCTTCTGTGACACTAAATGCCTTTGGGAGCTCTAAAATAATCAACTTCCTTCATACTTTACTTGCTTAAAAAAATCTCTAGCATTATAGATCATGCTCTACCTTCCAAGCTCAGCTCAGATGCTATCCCCACTCTAGGAATCCCTCCCTGATCCTCAACAATTGTTAATGATCCCCAATTAGTGAGACCCAGGAGAGGTGAACAGAATCACCTGGGAATCAACTAAGGCATTTTAGCACTCCCTGCCATCCTGTCTGCTGTTGGCATAGAGGAGGACTTTAATACCCTGGTACTTTTATTCAACTATTGAAAGTATTTTGCTCACCTTTGCAATAGTTCAGAAAACAATAAATATAAAAGACGAGCAGGATAATAATTTATCCCATGATTGTTTATATCTTAACACCATTAGATAGATGAGAATGTCATCATCATCACCACCACCACCTTTAATCCATTCACATAACATATTTATTTAGCATCTACTATGTGTCATGCATTGTGCTAAGCACTGGGGGGAGCACAGAGGTAAATAACATAAAGTCCTTGCCCTCAGATTTGGTCTTAAAGAGATGATAAGACATGTCTAGAGATAACTATAATTCAAGGCAGTGCACAAACTATGTCATTTTTTTTAAAATCAGCCTGGTATGCTGGGGGGGAAAACCAGTGGATAGTGTCAGTACATTTGTGTTTAAGCTTTCTCTCAAATATTTATTAACTATGAGACCTTGAGCAAATCACAACCTTTCTTCAGTTTTTTATCTGTAAAATATAAATTATATCTGTCATGCCCATTTCTATGAGAATCAAATTAAATAATATACTTGGAAGAAGTGTGTTGTATATTGTAAAGCACTTTATTAATGTGCTTCCTTTGAAATTCTGATGAATCAATTCAGTTCAATCAAAGTCAACACCTGCTAGGTACAAGACAATATTATAGGCACTAGCGATACAAAGACAAATATAAAGCAACTCTTGACCTAAAGGAGCTTTTGTTCTATTGGAGAAGCTGTGGGTGCTCATTCCAACCATACACATCAGAATCCATCCATGTGTGTTCACTCAGATTACTTTCCTGTCCTGTAAATCCTTCACAAGGTATCTATTCAATTGGCTAGGGGCTTTGCTTTGGCCTCTTGGCCAAAGGAAGTAAAGAGATTATCAATTGGTTATCCCTCATTTTTGTTATGTAATCTCCTCTTCTATTCTCTGCTGTAGTCTGTTCACATTTGCCATGTACCACATCATTGCTATTTTGGTGATGTACCGCTTTGATTCTTTGGAGACTATGGGTTTTCATGATTGTTACTCATAGAGCATCACTGGAAGAATACTGTTGTTAAAAAGATGGATCTTGGGGGCAGCTACCTGGTTCAGTGGTTAAAACACCAGGCCTGGATTCAGGAGGACCTGAGTTCAAATCTGGATTCAGACACTTGACACTTACCACCTGTGTGACCCTCAGCAACTCACTTAACACTCAATCCCCCAGAAAAAATAAATACAAAGATGGATCTTTGTTTCAAGGAGATACTTGGAATCAATACAAGCACTTTAATTTCCCAAATGCCATCTACTCCACTTTCTTCTTCCTATTCAATTCTGGCACAAGTTCACTCATTGTTCATGTGCAATGCCTCTCCAAGATATGTGTACCAATTGATTAATTCTATGAATTATCCTTTTAATTCCCCAGAAGAGTCTAGAGTCTAACCTCTTTATCCTCCTGAATCCAGAGCCAGTGCTTTACCCACTGTGCCACCTAGCTGCCCCCAAAGGGTGTGCTACAACTTAGTACTTTTTTTTTTTTTTGCAAGGCAATGAGAGTTAAGTGAGTTGTCCAGGGTCCCACAGCTAGTGTCAAATGTCTGAGGTCGGATTTGAACTCAAGTCCTCCTGAATCCAAAGCCTGTGATTTATCCATTGTTCCACCTAGCTGCCCCCTATAGTCTAACTTCTTAAACTATGGGTCATGATCCCATATAGGGTCACATAACTGACTTTGGGGGTCACAAAAGATTTGGCAACAGTAAAAGGTTTTGTATATCTATTTTACATACCTATATACCTGGGGTGATGTAAACATTTCTCAGGCAAAAAGGGAAAAGTTTAAGAAGCCCTGTTTCTTCTTTTGTGCAAAGTTAAGTCAAACTCTCTTGAATGAGCACGGGTCTTGTTAAGAGGCTCTTCAGTGTTTGGGGGCTTCATGCAATCAGTAGAATATCAATGAGAAACAGAAGCATCTGATATCACTATAAGGAACACTACTCTTATTTAGACTCTGTTGGATAGCATCTGTCTCAATGACAAACACTTTTGGCAAGCATATGCCCTTGTTTTATGCCTTTCTTGATTTAAGAAATTGGAGGATCAATGAATAAAATAATATTTTTTGTTTCAAAGAACCTTGTATGATATTAGCATATACATTAAGAGGAGAACTTGTAAGGTAACGTGCTGCTCTACTGAACCAAAGGTTTTAGGGGGTTTGTTATGATTGTTATCAGTAAACAATAAGTACAGTAGGATCTTGTGTTTTCTGCATCTTTCATTCAATTATGTGATTGTTGAGCATGGCCTTATCAAGAGCAGGTCATGTCAAAGTAACTATATTTCATTTTTGACAGTGTTACTAAACTGGTGGCTGTAGAGGGAGCATACATAGACAGCAGCAAAGGTATCTGCTACTATTCTTTAGGAAAAGATGAAGTGATAAGAGCTAGACAATACTACAATTAAAAGGATTCAGAAATGGTTGAAAAAACAGACTCAAATAATAGCTACATCACAGAATATGAAAGAACCTCAATAGCTAACTGGTCCAATGCATACACAAAAGGAATCCCTACTGTAACCTACCTGGTGAGTAGTGATCTATTCTCTACCTCAAAACCTCTTAGAAGTGACTACCCACCTGCCTTCTAAGTAACTCATTCCATTTTGGGGCAACTCTAATTGTGAATAATTTTTTTCTAGACATCTAGATTTAATTTTCCTCCTTGGTACTTCTACCCATAATCCCTGGTTTGCCTTCTAAGGTGAAATGGAACATTTAGCTCCTCCTACACATGACAGCCACACAACATAGTGATTATGTTCTGCGCCTGCCCAATTTTCTTTTCCTCAGGTTAACCATCTCTTGTTCCTTCAACCAAACCTCACATGACATCAACTCAAGGCCATTTATCATCATGGTTGCCTTCCTCTAGATAATCTCTGATTTATCTGTATATAAGATCTATAGCATATATATACATATCATATTTTAGATTGATATAGATATATAAGGTATATATAATATATATATAAGACATAATACAAGCTTATCTGGCCTATCTTAAAGTATGATGCTCAGAACTGAACAGAAAACTCCAGATGATGGGACAGTAGAAGTATCACCTCCTTATCCTTGGAAGCCATGCCCCAGTCAGCCCTAGATTGGAATACTCTGATGACTGATATTGAGTTTGAAGTGCACTAAGTCCCCTAGATAATTTTCAGAACAAATGCTATTCTTTTTTTTTTTTTTTGGTGAGGCAATTGGGGTTCTGACTTGCCCAGAGTCACACAGCTATTAAGTGTTAAGTGTCTGAGGCTGGATTTGAACTCAGGTCCTCCTGAATCCAGGGCTGACGCTCTATCCAATGCACCACCTAGCTGCCCCACAGATGCTATTCTTTTACCCTCCCATCTTTTACATGTGAAGTTGATTTTTATATCCAAGAGCAAGATTTACATTTATCCCTACTGAATTCCATCTTATACCCAGCACAAAGTTCCAGATTGTCAAATTCATTTTCTATCCTAAATCTGTCATCTACCATTAGATATATCTCTCAACTGTTTATCATTGGCTAATCTGATGAGCACATTCATCCAAGTCATTGATAAAAATATTAACAGTACAGGGCCAAACACAAATCCATAAGATATTTTACTGGACACCTCTTCCATTTTGACATAGAACCATGAATAACTACTCTTTGTGGCTATCAATCCAAACAGTTCTGAGTCCTGACTGTATCATTGTGTAACCTATATCTTGTCATTTTCTCCATAAGATCCTTTATCAAAGGCCTTGCTTAAATATAGGTAATTTTTGCACAAATACCCTAATATATAAATGATAAATAGACAAATAGATAAGATAGGTAAATCAATGTATGGATAGGATAGGATAGATAGATAGATGAATGGATGGATGGATGGATGGATGGATGGATGGATGGATGGATGGATAGGTGGGTGGGTGGGTGGGTGGACAGAAGGATGGATAGAAGGATAGATGCATAGAGAAAGCCTGTATCAAATATATACTACGTGCCCAGTACTTTGTTAAGCCCTGGGAATCTGAATAACAACACCACCCTCAAAGAAGATAGTCCCTACTCTCAAATAGTTAATGTTCTAATAGGGGAAGACAAAACATAAAAGGTAACAGGAAAGGAAAGCCAAAGACGGTTTTGGGTTGGAGGTGAAGTTAGCTGTATGGCTAGAGTCCCTTTAGGAAATAGTGATCCCAGGCAGGGATTCACCAATAAGAAAAGCAGTTTAATAATCTTGACAGAAAAGAAAATGATATGTCTCATATGTTCTATAATACCAGAAGCAATCATTGCTTCCCTTTACAGATATTTGCCAGCCATTTCTTTATTGATCCATTCTAAAATTTTGCCAGAAATCAAAGTGAAGCACACTTCCCTATAGTTTTCAGACGTTGTTCTCTTCACTTTTTTGAAAATTAGGACTTTTCCTCTTTTTCAATCTCTTATACCTCTCTTGTTTTCTATGATATTTCAAAGACCACATCTGACAGTGTTTTGAGGACTCAAAGATTTAGCTTGTCTGAGCCAGGTGACTCAAATTCATCAAGGACAGTTCCCTGCTCTTTTACTCTTCCCTTACTTATCTTGAGTATCAAATCACTTTTAGTCATGTTTCTGCTGTCCTTTCCAGGGTCAAAATCATTCTTCTTTTCAGAAAAATAGAAACAAAACAACAACTAAGATGCCCTGGTTGGACTCTAAATTTTGACACCTCTGATAGTCCAACTCCCTTATTTTATAGATGAAGAATCTCAGGTTAAGTGACTTGCCCAGGATCACAAGCTGATGTAAACTATAAATCCAGGTCTTCTTGACTCCAAGACTAGCATTCTATTTATAATTCCAACATAGCCACTCACCATTTTATATTTGTGTAAAATTGTGACAACATTGTAGACTTGTAAAAATAATTTTAGATAATAAACATCATACTTTCCAGTTCACAAAGACGTTATTAATGGCTTCCCAATGTTCTCTGGACTTTATTAAAATAGCATGCTAGTACTAGATGATCTGATTTGCTCTTTGCAAATGAGATAACATATGTAAAGTGCTTTGCAAACTTAGAGCATGGTATCAATCCTAGTTATTATTAATACTATTATTAGTCTTATTGTTATTATCATTACTTGCATGAAAGATTACTCATGGGCCTCAAATCCATCAGAGTTGGGGGGGGGGAGTTAGCCTAAGCACATGAAGACTTCCCCTGCTGAAATGGGAGGATTTGTTCCAAATGTCATGAAGGCATCTGAATCAGGGTCTGTGGAGCACTTAGAGCTTGGTCAGACATCAAGGATGCCAAGGTCATTCACTGCATCCCAGGCCATCATCAGTCATCTTGACTTTTGTCCTGCCAATGGATTTCAATGGCTCTGAAAGAGAAAGTGAGACTAAGGACTTTGTGCAACTCAGCCTTACTTCAATCCAATTCATGTGTAAGTCAAGACATCACCCTGTGATGCCATTGGTACTCCCTGGGGGGAAAAGGACAGACAACAATCACAATACCCATGACCAAACAACATCATTTCTTTGAATCTCCTTTGTCTATTAACCTAGCTTTAAAAAATAACACCTTGGGGGAAGCTAGGTGGCACAGTGGATAGAACACACCAGCCCTGGAGTCAGGAGGACCTGAGTTCAAATCTGACCTCAGACACTGTGTTAAGCTGTGTGACCCTGGGCAAGTCACTTAACCCCAATTGCCTTAAAAAAAAAGCCACCTCTTTGTCATCCTTATCTTCCATTGTCTGCCTGAGTCCATGCTGCCTTTTAGCATTTTAACACACTTTTAAAGTATGGTGCCACAGTTAAATATTTTATTCTTCTTCCATCGCCTACCTTTGCTTCCATCTTCTGGAGATTTCTTTCTAAAATCTAACATGGTTGGTGACTTCCTTGTACATTCATATTTGTTCCTTCATCTTTCTTTGCTTACCTTTCACATATTTGAAATTTCATTATTAAGTATTCCACATGCCTTTTGGGTTGACTTCCCTGAAACATTTTATTTCTTGAAATCCTACTTATCTTTCCTTCAGCCCCACAGAAATCCACTTTCCTAATGTCTATGCTGCATGTCAGACTATCTTCTCCTCTATCACAAATTCTAGGATGGAGTTTTCACTACCCCCTCACACAATGGTCCCTATCATTTCTGGTGTGTGAGCTCTCTCTCTCTCTCTCTCTCTCTTGTTTCTGTGCCTCTACTATTTCATTTTTTAAATTCTCCTTAGAGAATTTAGTTCATTCTGTTTCAGGAAAAGCCTCAAAACTCTCTTCAGTATCAAAGTTTTCAGCTAGGGTTTTTCTTTCCATTCTTTTCTGTGTAACATTCTTTCCTTCTCCATCATCCTAACAAGGGCTGTCTCCGCTTTTCTACCTCAAATCTACCCACTATTCAAATTTTTTTTTCCTTTTTTGGAAAGGAAACCTGGAGAGTAACTAACTGTAACAGGTCAAGTTGGGAAAAGGTCCCCAGTGGAATGATCCAAGGATCTGGAGTTGGCCCAGCACTGCTTAGCATTTTATCAGTGATTTGAGATGGGAGGCATCCTTATCAATTTTTCAAGTGACTCAAAGCTAGAACCCTGGCATCAGAGTTATGATTCAAAAAGGTCTTTACAGAAACAAAATTGGGCTGAATCTCTTGGGATGAAATTCAGTAAAAATAAATGTAAAGTGTCACTCTCAGTTTAAGAAATCTACTTCATAGGTACAATATGGGCAGAAGGAAGCATAGACAGCAGTTCATCTGAAAAAAGATGTAGGAGTTTTAGCAAATGGAAAATTCAATGAATCAACATAAGGATTATATGAAAAACAAAAAGTAATCTAATGTAATATTGTACTTCATTAAGAGATGAATAACAGGAATGGGGGGGTGTGTGTTGTTGTTCTTATTGTACTCTTCCTTGGTCAGACCACATAAGGGCACTTACCTCCTTACCTTTGTTCATGCTATTCTTTTTGTTTATAGGAATCCAACTGAATTGGAAAGGGTATCCATGATACTTGCCCAGGGTCATACGGCTAATAAGTGTCTGCGGCCAGATTTGAACTAATAAAGATGAATCTTCCTGATTCCAAGCCCACTGTTCTATCCACTATACTAGCTAGGTGTCCTAGAAACATATTATGGGTATTTTTCAAGGATTAGTCTAAGTAAGCCCAGAGACTTACCACTAATAGACTGGTTACCAAGTAATAAGTTCTTTGGTCATTATAACCCATTAGATTAGTGAATGAGTGATTACAAACTAGCTGACTCAGCACTCTATATCTAGTGTGACTCAACACCAGAATGTTTTACCCTCATAGCCAATCCATCCCTTCCCCCCGGCTATCATGGCATCTGCCCACTATTGCTGCCCTGCTTCACCCTACCATACCAGCACCCTCTGTATTGGACTTGGAGGACAAATCTCTGTTTCTAAGACCTCCAGAATCCCTGCCCGGAATCCCTGGGAAAGTAACCTACTCATCTTTGGACCTCTCTCCTTGGAGCTCCATCTCCTTGATTGTTAACTGAATTAACTACTAATTAGCCAATTGAGCCCATTGTCTATAACTGGTGCCATACCCATAGTCCATACTTTACCTTGAAATAATATCCAGTTATTGACTTAAACCTTCTCTATTGGACCCTTAGTTGTTAAAATGTCAATTTTCTGGGAGTCTGAGTTTTCCCAGGACACTAACCTTTTCAACATTCAAGAATCAAAAATAAAATAAGAATGCAGATATAGGAATTTAACATTAGAAGCTAAAATAGAACTATAAAATGGGGGTAATAATAGGCCCCACCTGCTAGGGTTGTTGAGAGGATCAAATGAGATAATAATTGTGAAGTGCTTAGCACCTAGCAGGCACTATATAAATGTTAGCTATTATTATTAAGCACAATAAGTCCAAGAGTGGCAGTACTGCACCACCCCCATCCAAGATGACTGATCCTTCTTCCAGGCTAGCCCTTGTAGCCATTAGCATGAAGGTGGAAGCTGGCAACTGCTATTTCAGGTGCTAGATAACCTATTTCTGCAGTGACCACCATTACTAAGGACTGGTATAAGAAAGTTCTTACCACTAAAACACCATCAAATCATTCAGTTCAACATGAGAAATGAATAGGATTTTATTAGTGGAAAACAGCATTAAAGAGGGTACACTACTATGTGCTTTACTGCCACACCCTAAGGACCACAGGACCATCCCATCTGACTTACCACTGAGATCTCCTACACAACATGTTGTCTCCCCCATTAGAATCTGAGGTTAGGAACTTTGTATCTTCATGGAAAAAAAGAGCTTAATAAATGGTTTTTCATCCATCCATTCATTCATTAATAAATGTCCTTTGAATTTAGCCCAGTTTCATATATTTTCTTAATCTACAGTACTGTTCAGGGAGAACTGATCCTTAAAAGATGCCTCAGGAGCCTGAATTCTCTTCAGTCAGCCCAAAACAATTCAATTATTTTCAATGTACTAGACTCACTAAGTCAGCTTAGTGGACTAATAACATTAAAGAAAGCTTTTTCAATAACCATTGGGGAAAGAAGGAGTTTGGGGTTAACCTTTAGTTAAACTAAAACAAAAAAAAGCAATTATCCTGAACATGGCAATCCCCAGCTATTTTGGTTAATTGGGGTTTTGCAGTGTTATTTTTCTTGTTCTTTCATGATGTTATGCAGGGAGAATAGAATGGTCCTATCAGCCAAAATGCCTTTCTATGCAAATGATGAAATTCTGGCTTGAAGATGGAACATTCTGGGAGATCTGGAAAAATTATAAGCAAGTCACAGAAAGTTCAATAGCTATACTTAGCATCTCATCTACACTTAGGAATTGGTCCTTTATGTGTATGAAGGGTATGTAGGTGATACAGTGGAGAGAGCACTGGGTGTGGAGTCAGCAAGACATGAGTTCAGATATGGCCTCAGACACTTATTAGCTGTGAGACCTGGGCAAGACAATTATCTTAGTTTCCTCATCTGTAAAATGAGCTTTACCATAAAGAGTTGGACAACGCTGAACAACAACTACCTTCATATATACAAAATTTTTAATATTCACTTGTGTTGCTAACACCATGTCTACACTTGTCAACCTCATTAATCTACCTCTCCCTGAGCCATTTTTCAAAGAAACAAAATGTATAGATACATAGACCAAGACCAAATCTTGCTAAAATAGTACCAAAGAAGTCCCCCTCCTCCCCCCAGCCCAGAGAATCTGAATTCTCCCATTTCTTGGAGAAACTTTCTTTTACTGCATCATGTTGAAGATCCATAACTGATTTTTTTTTGGTTGTTGTTTGCATTGGAGAATAAGGAACTGATTGGTTGATTATTGTTGGCTATTTCTCTAAGAAGTTCTTACTATGATACCCAAAGTTCTAAAGTTAACATCTCACAAATAAATCATCATTCCTTTGATAACAGCTACGATTAACTTATTGCCCCAGTAAGTTTGAAAATTAGTGAGAAATAGCAATGATTAACACCATTTTACTCATAAAAAGTGCTATACATGCACAAGTGTGGTTCTTGCCAATAACTGAAAATAAGAACACTGAATTGGAGGTCAGAACCATATTCTAGCTCCAAGTCTTGGCATTAATTATTTGTTTTATGTTGGACAAATCAACTTAACTGCTCTTCCTCATCTATAAAAAGAAAGGTTGAGTTAGATGTTATCTAAGGTCCATTTAAGCTCTAAAATTCTATCACTCTAATTTTTTCTGGGATATTTTTTATTTCAACAAAAAACAGACTGAGGTTTGGTAGGTAAGAAAAAAATCCATAATGGATGCTTAATAAATGATTATTGCCTCTGACTCTGATTCTGAGTGGCATTAGTAGGGGAAAAAACCTTCATGACAATGTGATATACTTCAAATTTGAAAAGGATTTCAAGAGATTATCTGATTCATCCCCTTGCCTAAAGAATTATCCCTATTTCTTAAATGAAAAACTGAGACTCAGAAAAGTTAATTAACTTATCCAAGGTTATACAACTAGTAAGTAGTAAAGGAAAGTGGGTACTCAAGAAAGTCTCATAAGGTTAACTCCCAGACATTTCTCAGATTAGAAATATCTATTGTTCCTAATTTAGGAACAAACCACTTCAAAGTCTATACTAGTTCATCTCTTAGAATTTTTAGTTTCCTTCAAAGCTCAGCTCAACCTCCACATCCTCCATGAGGCCTTTCCTGAACTTCAATGTTGCTACTACGTCCTCCCCAAAATCTGGTATCTATTTTGAATATATTTTTATTTACTTATGTGTGTAGATCATGTCTTCTTGGACAGAATGGAAGTTCTTGGAGGTCAGAGATTGTTTCATTTTTTTTTCTTTGTATTCTTACATAGTAACTGGAACATAATAGATGCACAATAAATGTGATTTGATGATTGCTTAAGGGATCTCCAGAGATTTCTTCCAGTCCATAATATCTAAGGCTATTATGGGCCAGTTCCTTTGGTCAAACCTAAGGCTTTCCAGAGCAGTTTATGCAGCTTCCCACAATAAATGATAGATGAGGCCTTCAAGGGAATGCAACATGACTACTTGTTAGGGATATTATAGAGGAGATTCTTGGTCAGGGTTTGGTTGGACTGAGATCCCTTACAGCTCTAAAATTATTTGATTCTTATAAGAAATTATATTTTCTATAGGACAGTATACTTAGAGCCATAGAATTCATTCATTCATTCAATATTTTTATGCAAGACCCTATGATAGATGCCGAGGAAAATACAAAGATGAAGAAGATATGGACCTTGCAATGAAAGAACTTAACAATCAATTAGAGGATATAAAAACATGCACACAAATAACTATAATGTGAAGTAGACTGTGAAAGTACATTAAGAGAGAAATAAAGTAAAATGGGAGTGCGGAAGACCAAATATGATGTGGAAAGGGGGCAAAGGGTAGCCAAGAAATTACCAAATGAAAAAGAAAGCTAGAGATAGACAAAACTAAGTATGTCTGCTTGAAAAATTTTGAAAAGTTGTGACAAAAGGGCTTTTTTCAGCTGCCTGCTGAACACTGAAAGGAAAAGCTCCAGAAGAAAATGTATTCTCCCTATCTTAGAGAATATGATTTCAATCATGATAAAAAAAATTTGTTTGCTTTTCTTTCTTTATGCTTCTTTCTTTGTAGGGCAATGAGGGCTAAGTGACTTGCCCAGGGTCACACAGCTAGCAAGTTTCAAGTGTCTGAGGCCGAATTTGAACTCAGGTCCTCCTGAATCCAGAACTAGTGCTTTATCCAGTGTGCCATTTAGCTGCCCCCTTCTTTTGTGTTCTTTCCTCCTTTTCTCTTTTATCTTTCTTCCACATTTCTTTCCTTTCGCACTCTTTCATTTCTTTTGCTTTTTCTCCTTTTTCTGCATTTGTTCTTTTTTCTTCCCTACATCCTTTAGTCCTTCCTTTCTCTTTTCTCTTTTTTGTTTTCTCATATTTTTCCTTTTATTTTCTTTCATTGCTTTTTTCTCTTTCTTTTTTCTTTGTCTTCTTTCTTTCCTTTTTCCTTTATCTTTTTGCTTCCTTTCTTCTTCCCTTCTTTCCCTTTTTTCTCTTCCTTTGTTCCTTTCTTTTTTCTTTTTCTTCTCTCTTTTTTCCTTCTTCCTTCACTAAATTGTTGGGTGAGTCATTGAAAAATAACCAAAGTCAGTCAGCAGAATACAAGTTGAAACCTGCTTTCCAGCAGTCTTAACCTCAAGACCCACCTTTTGTCAGTGTTATGACATTTTTTCTCCAATAGTAGCCTGCTCCTTGATCTTGCCTGTCTCTTCTCTGCATTCACCACTTTCAATGTCTGCACCTTGACTTCTCAGCCCCACCCAGACATGAATATGGCTCCTTCCTACTTAGCTAAGCATTGCAGTTAAGAAAGGCCAGGTGTACAAAATCTTGAAATATCTCAACTTCAGTGAGTGGCGTGTATCACTCTACTGCTTGCAGCCCTCTGTACACACATCCTTTGGCATGATTTATGGCCCTAATTAGATCCCAGTGGCAGGATTCAGTCGGCTAACAATGCATATCCTAATCACCTTTTCTTCATACAAATGATTTCCTTAACTTTGCATGCATAACTTAGCAGCCTTTATTTTAAAAAACTCATGTTAACAGCTTTCCTGTGGCAACCAGTAGGGGTGCTATGATAAGAATCTAATTTGCTGTAAAAATGACTCATTTGTCAAATAAGCATTAAAATAATTGTTCCCCTTTTGACTGTTACCCTGCTGTTTCCAGTCATTTTCCAAAACTAAATTATTTACTCATTTGAAAGTTCAGCTGTGCATATTTTAATTGATATTCTCTCATAGGACTCATATTGTTAATGACAATAATTAACCCGAAAAGGCTGCTAAATAATTATGCTGAGAAGATATGAAGTATTTGCACAGAAAGTAAAATCAGCATTTGAAAAACTATCAAAATGTAAAACTTTCATATTTTATGGTAAAGCACAGTAATAGTTCATAATCAAATTAAAGATGAAAAGGAGAAATGTAAATGATATGCTTTGATGCAGAATTCTTTATGTTCTTAATATGGGAAAGTAGTCCATCCCAGCAAGATTATTCTATCTTCCTACTAAATTCCTAATATTAATATTCTAGCTAGCAATAGAAAAGATTCTCCTCCAACTGGTAGCACTTAGAACTCTAGAAACCTCTTGATAATAATAACTTATCCTTATTCCTTGCCTTTCATGAGTGAGCTCAACAGGTTGCACACACCAAGCCAAAAGAAATCCTCAATGAGACAGATCAGTCACCTGCCCTGGAAACAAACCATAGAATCTGAGAACTAGAAGAGAACTGAAAGGTCTGTGAGTTCAATCTGCACCTCAACAAGAATCCCTTCTATAAAAGTAGTCACCCAGACTTGAAGACATCAAATGTGAGGAAACCTACTGTGTCTCAGGATAGCCCACTCTGCTTCTGGAGAGATCTAAGTGTTAGAAAGGGTTTTTTTTTTCTTGTTTTGATTTTTAAATTTTGTTTTATTTTGTTTTGTGTGGGTTGTGTTTGTTGTTGTTGTTGTTGTTGTTGTTGTTACATCAAGCCCTAAATCTATTCCTTGCTGCATACACCCAATGCTCTTAGTTTGCCCTCTGGGACCAAGTAGAACAAGTATAATTAATTCTGTACATGAAAATCCTTCAAGTTCTTAAGACTCCCTCCCCTATACCCTATTACTGTTGATCTTTTATTTTCCAATTCAAATATGTCTAGTTACTTTAACTGGTCCTGCAATGGAATGAAACCTCAGCCTTTCACCATCTTAGTTGCCCTCTTCTGGACAGGCTTGGACTTAGTGGTAATCCTCCTGGAATGAGCATCCATAATTGAACATAATAGATCACATATGGTCTGACCAGGGCAGAGTACATTGGAACTATGATTTCCCTAATATAGGATACTATCTTTTTTTCTTAATGCAGCTTAAGATGTTTCATATCCTATCCAACCTTCCAGATATCCAAACCATCTTGCCACCACTGCTCTGCTTCTCCTGAGCTGGACCAAGATCCTTCTCATGAGACTTTATGAATCCATAGGCCTGAGGGAGTTTGAAAGTCCTGCTCTGTGTGTGAGCCATTTTGATTGATGGCTTATTATTGGTAGCAGAATATCTAAAAGGGCCCCGTCCATCATACTCTATTTCATACCCCTTCCTACCATCATCTGCATAGATTACCTTGCCATTTGCCCCACTGTACATACTCCAACTTCTTCCCTCTTTCAAGTTTTTGCTCTGGGTATTGTAAACAAATTAGGACCAC
This sequence comes from Dromiciops gliroides, assembly GCF_019393635.1. NCBI lineage: Eukaryota > Metazoa > Chordata > Mammalia > Microbiotheria > Microbiotheriidae > Dromiciops > Dromiciops gliroides. The sequence continues at coordinate 580,455,810 of NC_057862.1, forward strand.
CATTGCTTCTGGAGAGAGAATCATTTGGCTGCCTTATGACTCTACTGAACATCCCTGTACCTATTCATATCAAATATCCCTCCCTGAGAACTAGGATCGTACATGAGTTGTATTTCCTTCTCCCATTAGACTATAAGCTCCTTAAGGGCCAGAATATTTCATTTTTTATGTTGGCATTGATAGCGCTTAGCACAGAACCTAGAAGAAAAGAAATAATTTTAAAATACGTTATATTTGCCCCTATCATTTGTCCATGTCATCTTATTCAATTTGTTCAGCATTCTAGTCTGTAAAGAATTATTTGGACACACACTCTGTCATCCAATATACTAACCACTTCTTCGAGCTGTATATAATTTGAAAATTTGGTAAGTATATCACTTATCATTTTATGTGATCCATTGATAAAAGAAAGTTAACCAATTCAGGGTCAATCACCAATCTACTAGAAACTATCTTTCAAGTTGATATACAACCATTGCTAACTAGACTCTGGGCACTGCCATTCAAATAAGAGATGCTTCAAGAAGTTCATGACCCTGTTCAGTAGTAAGAAACAGTCACTGTCATCCAGATGCTCTTTCCCACCTGCTTTTCAGAACAAAAAGGGATGCCTGGGCTAACTACTGAGTTCACTTTAGCTCTCAAAGAGCCAGCTGCCTCCCTTCCTTTGTTTCTACTCCTTTAGTGGATAGAAATACTGCTCTCATTTGGTTTAAGGGTATTGTAGATTTACCCAATCACATCATTCCTCATCATGCTCCTCCTACTTTTTATGTAACTGAATTATACGTCATTGATGTTCTTACAAAGTATAATGTATTAATTTTTAATCAGAATATTAGAGCTGCAAAAATTTAACAATGATGCACCCAATATGGACATTTCCCTCAGTCAATAATACTTTTCAGACCATATATAAGCCTGCTGTTTGGCAAGCAAGTAAAAACAACAATAATAACAAAATTTTGGTATCTCTCCCTAACAAATGATAATAAGAATATTTTCATCCTAGAACCTTTCTAATCATTGAAAAACCACATAGAGGGGCAGTTCAAGTCTTTTAGTTTGACTCAAAAATTCAGATCATTTCTACTAACCTCTCTCTTAAGGCAAATTGGATTGGCTACTAGTCTCATGTCAGGACGACTATCATCTCTTATTTCTGCTGCCTCTTGCTGCTGCTTACCAGTCTGAAATTTCTATTAATCTTTGTTTGGTTCCACCATTACCAAGTATAAGTAAAAAGACTTCAGTTGTGTAAAAACTTAGTAATAAATCTAGTATACCTGAAAGCAAGAGGAATTCATATTGGTTGGCAATAATTTTGTACTCACTTCCCTCTTTAAAACATCATGTAATCACTCAGTGAAATAGCTGGATTCCTTTTTCATTGCCTACCTACCCAAGCCTCTTTCTTGCTCACTATAATGGATCACGTCCCAAACGAAGCCTGATATCTGCTGATACAGAAAGACTACCCCTAGAACAGCAGAACTCACAAAAAGATGGGCTGAGGTTATATTCCAGCCAAAGACAGCTTAAAGTTTGGCAGGAGGAGTCTACTGTACTGGGGTGGAGTGTGGCCCACCCCTGACCGCACTGACACACATCCAGCCCCAGGCGGGCTGCGCCAGAGAAATTTACCCCTAAGCTTCTGAAGCAGCTGCAGCACTGAAGAACCTGTCCCAATTTAAGTTGTATCACCTGGGACCTCCTGAGGCTTGGGACAGTGTAGCTTGGAAGCAGGGTTCCACTGTAAGAAGGAGTTAAAAGTCAAGTAAAAATGGGCAAGATGAGCAAGCAGAGAAAGTTGTAAATCATACAAAGTTTCTTTAATGACAAGGAAGATCGAGGTGTACCCTCAGAAGAGGAGAGCAACATCAGGGCTCCTATACCCAAAGCTTCCAAGAAAAATATGAATTGGGGGGCAATTAGGTGGCACAGTGGATAAAGCACTGGCTCTGGATTCAGGAGGACCTGAGTTCAAATCCAGCCTCAGACACTTGACACTTATTAGCTGTGTGACCCTGGACAAATCACTTAATCCTCATTGACCTGCAAAAAAACAAACAAACAAAAAAAGAAAAGAAAAGAAAATATGAATTGGTCTCAGGCCATAGAGGTGTTCAAAATGAACTTTGAAGATAAAGTAAGAGTGGTAGAGGAAAAAATGAAAAGAGAAATGAGAGTGATGCAGGAAAGTCATGAGAAAAAAGTCAACAGCTTGAAAAGCCAAATGCAAAAGGAGATACAAAAGCTTTCTGAAGAAAATAATTGCCTAAGAATTAGGATTGAACAAATGGAAGCTAGTGACTTTATAAGAAATGAAGACACAATATAGCAAATCCAAAGGAATAAAAAAATAGAGGGCAATGTGAGATATCCAGAAAAGGGTAATTTGGTTTTCTTTCTTTTTTAAATATAATTTACCAATGGTTAACTTATTTTTAGTGTTTTAATAAAGTCGAATCCTAGTTTTATTTATTAGTTCAATGGATTTTTTTGCTTTCAATTTTATTAATCTTTCCTTTTATTTTCAGCATTTCAATTTTGGTTTTCAATTTTTTTCTAGTTTTTTTTTAATATCATGCTCAACTCATTGATTTTCTCTTTCTCTTTTTTATTGATGTAAGCATTCAGAGATATAAATTTTCTCCTAAGTGCTATTTTGACTGGATTCCACAAATTTTGTTTTATTGTCTCATTGTTGTCATTCCCTTTAATGAAACTTTTTATTGTTTCTATGATTTCTTCTTTGGTCCTTTCACTCTTTAGGATTAGATTACTTATTTTTCAATTAATTTTTAATCTATGCATCCAAAGCTTTCTATTGAATGTATATTTTTTACAGTATGGCATGAAAGGGTACATTCCGTGAAGTTAAAAAAATTGTACAAACCAAATCAATGCAACCAAATTTAGAAGGAAAGCAGGAAACTCAGGGGAAATTTACAATAAATTTCTCTTATAAAGGCCATATTTCTCACATATATAGGGAACTGAGTGAAATTTATAAAAATGAGTCATTCCGGGGCAGCTAGATGGCACAGTGGATAGAGCACCGGCCCTGGAGTCAGGAGTACCTGAGTTCAAATCTGGCCTCAGACACTTAACACTTACTAGCTGTGTGACCATGGGCAAGTCACTTAACTCCAATTGCCTCACAAAAAAAAAAAAGAGTCATTCCCCAGTTGATTATTGGTCAAAGAATATAAATAAGAAGTTTTTAGAAAAAGAAATCAAATTTATCAATAGTTACATGAAAAAATACTTCAAATCACCATTGATTAGAGAGTAATTGTCACCTATCAGATTAATGAACATGACAGAAAAAGAAAATGACATGCTGGAAGAGTTGTGGAAAAATATAGACACATACACTGTTGGTGGAATTGTGAACTGATTTTACCATTCTGGAGAACAGTTTGGAACTACACCCACAGGACTATAAATACATAGCCTCTGACCCAGGTATACCACTATTTGGTCTGTATCACAAATAGATCAATGAAAAAGGAAAAAGGAATCTACATGTACAAAAATATTTATAGCAGAAATTTGTATAATGACAAAGATTTGGAAATTAAGGCAATCTCGATCAACTGAGGAATGGCTATACAAGTTGTGGTATATGATTGTGATGTAATATTTTTGTGCTATAAGAAATGATGAAAAGGATGGTTTCAGAAAAACCAGGAAAGACTTATATGAACTGATGCAAAAAAGAAGTGAGAAGATCTAGGTGAGCATTGTACACAGTAACAGCAATATTGGGTTTCTTTTTGTTTGTCTGGTTTTGTTTTGTTTTGTTTTGTTTTGTTGGGCAATGAGGGTTAAGTGACTTGTCCAGAGTCACACAGCTAGTAAGTGTCAAGCCTCTGAGGCTGGATTTGAACTCAGGTCCTCCTGAATCCAAGGCTGGTGCTTTATCCACTGTGCTAGCTAGCTGCCCCCAACATTGTATTTAAAATTTTTGGCAATATGACTGATACGGAAATATAGTTTACATGATTTTAAATGTATAATTGACATCATATTGTTTGCTTTCTCAATGAATTGAGGAGGAGGTTGAGAGAGAGAGAGAGAGAGAGAGAGAGAGAGAGAATTTAGAACTCGATTATTTTTAGGGGCAGCTAGGTGGCACAGTGAATAAAGCACTGGCCCTGGATTCAGGAGGACCTGAGTTCAAATTCTGCCTCAGACACTTAAATTTACTAGCTGTGTGATCCTGGGCAAATCACTTAACCCTCATTGCCCTGCAAAAAAATATTTTTCAATGAATGCTAAAAATAAATATTTTAAAGTAAATCAAATTGGTGAGTCATGATATGTTTACCATGAAGCTCTTCTGCCTCTTGATGATCACTGCTTCCTTTTCTGGGTGGTCACTAACTGTTCTTTTTTTTTATTATTGAATAGAATTTTATTTTCCAAAATATATGTAAAAACAAATTTTAACATCAATTTTTTTAAAATTGTGTTCCAACTTCTCTTCCTCCTCCATTCCCACCCCCCCACCCACTAGAACTCAAGCATTTCAAAATAAGTTATACATGAGTAGTCATGGAAAACATTCCCACATTAGCTAGGTTGTGAGAGAAAACAGTCAAAAAACTCCCAAAACTTCAGACTGAGGAATTGTCAAAGAGAAAAAAAAAATTTTTTTTAAATGTGTTTCCAGGGGCAGCTAGGTGGCGCAGTGGACAGAGCACCAGCCCTGGAACCAGGAGCACCCGAGCCCAAATCCAGCCCCAGACACCCAACACCCACCAGCTGCATGACCCCGGGCAAGCCACCCAACCCCAATTGCCTCACCAAAGGAAAAAAAAAAAAGAAAGAAAAAAAATGTGTTTCCATATATTTTCAGATACTATCATTTCTTTCTCTGTAGATGGGTTGCCATTTTCATAAGTCCTTCAGGGTTATATTGAACCATTGCCTTGCTGAAAATAACCACATGCTTCCCAGCAGATCATCTTACACTATTGCTGTTATTTTATGTACAGTACATTTCACTTTGCTTCAGTTCATGTAGGTCTTTCCAGGTTTTTCTGATAGTATCCTGTTCATAACCTAAATAAAGTACCTTAAACTTGACAAAGAATTTTCTTCATATTAGCCCAGCAAAGTAGGTACCATATGTTTTGCCATTATATTCAATCATCATAACTATTTCCCTCCATCCTATTCCCTTCCCATGATATTTACTCTATTTTCTATCTTCTTTTAAACTATTCCTCCTCAAAAGTGTTTTACTTCTGACTGTCCCCTCCCTTACTCTGCACTCCCTTTTTTTTCATCCTTCCTTCCTTATCCTCTTTCCCTCATACTTTCCTGTAGGGTTAAATAGATTACTCCTCCCAACTGGGTGTGAATGTTATTCCCTCCATGAGCCAAATTTGATGAGTTTAAGGTCTTTGAGCTAATTCTATGTTCCAAATTTTCTTCCTCCCTCTCTCCTCAACCCTCCCTATGAAATCAAGCATTCAATATGTCATATTTGTGCTGTTATGCAGAATATCTTTACCTTCCTCGAAAGTATTTTGCTTTTTTACTACACTCTCCCTGCCCCTTATCTCCCTCCCCTCCCTCAGGGCAAAAATATATTACTATACCCACTTGAGTATGTATGTTAGTCCTTCTTTGAGTCAATTCTGATGATATTAAGATTCACTCACTCCCCAATTCCTTCCCCCTCTTCCCCTCCCCTCCATAAGCTTTTTTCTTGTTTCCTTCATGTCAAGAACCTCTCTCCAGACCATTCCCCTTCCCCCTCCCCCAGTCTATTTCTCCTACACCTCAACCCTATTTTAAGGATGTCATTATGGGTTAGTTAGGTGGCACAGTGGACAATGCACCAGCCCTGGACCCAGGAGGCCCCAAGCCCAAATCTGGCCCCAGACATAAGACACCCCACAAAGAACAAAACATAACACCCCTTCGTATTGAGTTCAGACCTGTGTCCTCTGTTAAATCCTTACTGAGATAGTTCTTATGAGTTTGAAGCATTATCTTCCCATGTAGGAATATAAATAGTTTGATCTTTTAAGGTCCCTCATGAAGTCTTTTTCCTGTTTATCTTTTTATGCTTCTCTAGGGTCTTGTATTTGAAAGTCAAATTTTCTATTCAGTTCAGGTCTTTTCATAACAAATGCCTGAAAGTCTTCTTTCTCCTTGAAATTCCATGTTTGCCTCTGAAAGATGATGCTTAGTTTTGCTGGGTACGTGATTTTTGGCTGTAGTCCCAGTTCCTTTGCCCTCTGGAATATCATATTCCATGCCCTCCGGTCCTTTAATGTAGAAGCTGCTAGATCTTGCTTTATCCTTATTGGAGCTCCACAGTATTTGAATTCCTTTTTTCTAGCTGCTTGCAATATTTTCTCCTTGACCTGGGAGTTCTGGAATTTGGTTATATTCCTGGAGGTTTTCCTTTTGGGATCTTTCAGGAGGTGATCGGTGGATTCTTTCAATTTCTATTTTACCTTCTGCTTCTAGAATGTCTGGGCAATTTTCCCTCACAATCTCTTGGAGGATGGTGTCTATGCTCTTGTTTTGGTCATGGTTTTCAGGTAGTCCAATGATTTTCAAATTATCTCTCCTAGATTTATTTTCTAGGTCAGCTGTTTTTCCAAGGAGATATTTCACATTGCCCTCTATTTTTTCATTCAATTGGATTTGCTTTACTGTGTCTTGGTTTCTCATAAGGTCACTAGCTTCCATTTGTTCAATCCTAATTCTTAGGCAATTATTTTCAGCAGACAGTTTTTTAATCTCCTTTTCCATTTGGCTTTTCAAACTGTTGACTTTTTTCTCATGACTCTCCTGCATTGCTCTCATTTCTCTTTCCATTCCTTCCTCTCTTTCTCTACATCTTCATTCTATCTCTCCTGCTTTCTCTTCAAAGTCCCTTTTGAGAGCTTCCATGGCCTGAGACCAGTTCATATTTTTCTTGGAAGCTTTGGATGTTGGAGCTTTGACCCTATTATTATCTTCTTCTGAGGATGTATTGTGGTCTACCTTTCCCCCAAAAGAAGTTTGCGATGGTCTTCTGCTTTCTCTGCCTACTCATCCTGGCTTACTATTTCTTGGCTTTTTACTCCTTAAAGTGTAGCGCTGCTTCCAGGACATACTGTTCGTACTACAGCGTGGCCCAGGGGGTGATTGGGCTTCTTCTCAGCCTGCCTGGCTTGTGAGTAATCACAGCCGCTTTCTTTTTGACCCGGAAATAGAAGTCTGATTGAACTCTGATTCTCTGTGGTCAGAAGCGTGGTGTGCTTTTACCCCTCCCCCACTGGGCCACCACCACTCGATTCAGCCCACTGGTTCAGACCCAGGGCACTTTGCCCCAACTCCAGCAGATCCTGCCTCCACTTCACCCCGGCCTACCGCCGAACCCCCTCAACAGTCTGTAATCAGAGCCTCAGAAGCTGCTGGTGCTGAAGACTCTGACATGCGCTGGAAGCAGTGTCCCTGGCTGGGTCCGGACAGCGCTGTGATGTTCAGCCTGATCAGTAGGTGATCAGAATTGCCCTCTTTTGTGGAGAAACAGTCTCACTCTGTTCTTATGTGCATTAGGCTGTTCTGGGTTTTGATTTTTACCACATTATTTGGGCGTGAATGGACGGGTTTATCTGGAGCTTGTGGAAGTCACAGCCTCTCCTCAGCCATCTTGGCTCCACCTCCTCCACTAACTGTTCTTTTAGTAATGAGTTCAAGAATTTCAACAGGGACTAGCTCACTAACCCATATTTGGTGGGTCCCATTCTTTTCCATTTTTTTAAAAACAAGAAAATTTCTTTTTTTCAAATTCTTGTAATATTTCTGAAATTTTCCATCATCAGTTTCAAAGATCACTGACATTGACTCAGCAATGATGCCTTCAAGTTCTTTCAGTACTAAGATATAGTTCCTCTAGACCAATGACTTCAACTCATCATGAACATTATGATGAATTTAAAGGACCTTGACTAATGAGCTATATGGAGAACATTCACCAGTAATGGCACCCACCATCTAACTCTTCTACTTCCAAGGAGAACAAGGTCAGGGTGAAGAGCCACTCACCAGAGGAACTGCATCAACCTGACTGGCAAGGCATTCAGTGACTATTGATTTCACTGACTATTCTGTTCTTATCCCTAGAATTCTTCTATTCTGACAACACAGTTGAAATGACAAGGTATTTTGCTGAGGAGAGTTGTTGTTGTTTAGTTGTTTTTCTTTCTTTTTTGTTTTGTTTTTTTCCTGGGGAAATGAGGGTTAAGTGATTTGCCCAAGGTCAAAAAGCTAGTAAGTGGCAACTGCCTGAGGCTGGACTTGAACTCAGGTCCTCCTGAATCCAGGGCCAGTACTTTATCCACTGTGCCATCTAGCTGCCCTGGTTTAGTTATTTTTTCAGTCATGTCTGATGCTTTGTGACCCCTTTTGGTATTTTCTTGGCAAAGACACAGAATAGTTTGCCCTTCTCCAGTTCATTTTATAGATGAAGAAACTGAGGCAAACAGGGTTAAGAGAATTGTCCAGGGTCACACAGCTAGGAAGTGCCAGCACTCTAACCACTGTGCTACCTAGCTCACATGGACTCAGAAGTCAGTGCTGTTGCCATGAGCATAAGGACCAGTGCCCTGCTTCAAAGTAAAGCTAGAGGTGACTTTGCCAGTGCCCATCAGTGCTAGAAACAAAGTCAGCAATAATTCATATTGGGATGGATGTGGCTTCTGAAGTCTCTTCCAGGTCTAATTTCATGGACCCCTTCTGGACAAAATGGCAAATGTAAGGCGAATAAAACCTTTGCCAATCTATCTTTCTGTTCCTCATGTTTTATCCTACAGGTGACAGAACTGAAAGTTGCATAATAATGCTGCACTAATATTAATGATAACACTTTGTATTTATATAGCACTAATCACTCTTGCTTGCAGGTGCAAGGACTAATGCTAATGGAAGGTAGAGTAATAACTTAGAAATACATGGTCATGCTTTCCAACAACTATCATTTAGTGGGGATGACATCACACCCTTTGAGACCCAAATAAAATGAGACAATAGCTGTTGCTTACAGCTCCTTGAAGCCCAAAGAGCTAGGAATAAATATAGGGGAAACTTGATGTTTTAGTCATGAAGCAATCTGAAAGCAAATTTAATTGAGTGAATATGATAAAGACTCATCTTTATTTCTTAAGATGATTTCTTTTTTTCCCTTAGACTCCACCTTCCATTTCCTAGCTTTTCTACCATCTGTCCCCCTGGAATGTATTCCCTTCTCACCTTCCCCTCTTAGAATATCTAATTTCTTTCAAAACTCAACTCCATTTCAATCTTGTACATGGAGCCTTTCCTGACTCCCCAAGAGTCAAGAGACCTATACTTATAACAGTGGACTGGCCAATTAGTTCAGTCCTTATAAGCTTGGTCAGAGTACTCTCAGTTGACTCAATCTCCAATTTGACTTGGAAGCATGCTAAACATTCTGCAACTCATTTCAGGGTCCTAACTACTTGATGGAAAGGAGTCTCCTTGATTGGCTGTGTAAAGTTGGAACAGGAAGTACATTCAAAGGATAGGCTGAAACCTCCTTTTCTTTCGGCTGACTCTTTACTGCCTGACAAGGGTGCAGAGAGAGAAATATTGAGACAATATTGTAAAGAGAAACACACTCCAGGTTTTCCTCTCTCAAGGCTGATGTGTGGTGGATGGATATGACCTTTGGTTCTTTTATTCTATTTGTTCTTTCATTTTAAGTAAGGGAGATTAGAGTTCAAAACTTTCTAAGTTTTAAAATTTGAAGGAAATGAGTCACTAGAAAGTCTGAGAATGAAGTTTGAAATAGGGTTTGTAGTCAGCCAGTCCAACTTTAAGGCCACAGGAAGCTAGGAGTGACCCTTGAGAGCCAGCCAGGGGCATAATGAAGCTAGTATGGGCATAAGCTGATTGTTAAATTTTCAGTGTCAGCATCTCAGAAATTGATAAATTATATAAATCAGGACATGATTTATGTTCTTGATTGTTTAGAATCTTAAAAGAGATGGAGAAAATGTTAATGATGAAGATGAAATGCAAAAAATATTTTGTGTTTTGTTGGAGAGCTACTTCTTAGACATTTCCTAGGCTCAGCCCATGGTAGCTTAGAAAAGGTCTTTTTCAGAATTTATGCTGCATTTAGACATGAATTTGGTAGTATCAATGATATATAGAAATTACATTAATTCTCAGCCCACTCTCCCTAGAGACCAGTGCGGTACAGAGAAGAGTATACCTGACCAGTGCTGTAGGGGAAAAATGAGCTTCTGTTATTGCTATACCTTTGAAGTAAATGTCTCTTAGTGAGGGCTAATTGGTGTTAAATCATTATAGAAGTGAGGTGTTAATTACTGGCAGCTAACAGAGGGTGGAACAATGAGGAATAGAAGCATTATATAAAAAATACTTCAACCTTTCTGGGTACCCCAGAATTCTGAGAGGGGATGTCACTAGCCTCAATTTGAGAGAGGAAATTCAGAGCAATTATTATGTACTACTTTCCTCTCAAGTTCCTGTGAGGTTAAAATGAGATAATGAATTTAAAGAGATGAAAAAAAAATCATAAATGTGAGCTACTATTTTTTAAAAGTTCCATATACACTTTGGATTCCTTCCAAGCTTTTCCTCTTGTTACATTGTGTTAAAGATATGTTCATCTGACTATAACTCCTATAATGCTTGAGCCCAGGGAGTGATCATTCATTGAAAAAACTATGCCAGGGAACTTTATCCTCTGTAGAGTGATATTGTGTCGAGAGGCACAGATGGATAAGAAAGTATGAGACTATTTGGAAGGAAAAGAGTCAGTCAATAAACATTTATTAATCACCTACTATGTGTCAGACATTGTGCTAAATACTGGGTATACAAATACAAATGATAAGGACACATCCCTCCCCTTAAGGAGTTCACAATCTAAAGGGGAAAGACAATACACAAAAGGAGATGGGAGTAATATTGTGGAGGGTATGTTGGACAAGTTCAATGAAGTTCAGAAAACAATGTGGCGGGGACAGTTAGGTGGTGCAGTAGATAAAGCACCAGCCCTGGATTCAGGAGGACCTGAGTTCAAATCCGCCCTCAGACACTTGACACTTACTATCTGTGTGACCCTGGGCAAGTCACTTAACCCCCATTGCCCAGCAAAAAAAAAAAGAAAAGAAAAGAAAGCAATGCGGCTCCTGGGAAATGGGATGCCAATCCTGAGCTCCCTTCTTAAATGGGTCATAGGGATATGTTTGAAATGGCACTTCCAAGATGTTAAGCAGTCTTGCTATTTTCTTGAGAGCCATGTGGCAAGGAAGAGTTTGGAGCTACCAAGGGAAGTGAGATGGATTGGAGCATCTTGACACCAGAGGCTGATGTTTCCTGAGAGGGGGAGGGGTGGTACTGGGGTACATAAATTTATAAGGGGGGAACAACTAACACCCTGTGTCAGTGCAATCCCTTTCATGGTAAAGTTTTTATGCCAGGCCATTGAAGTAGGCATAAAATATCTGGATTCCCCTACTCTCATCTCTTCATTGAGTCCAGTCCTACAACAGATATCTTCTCCACCTGGAGTTTGAGTATTCCCAGGAAATTGTATTCCCAGGATTTTCCCCCACATCTAATTTATTCAAATAAATCAGTATGCCTTGACTATGGTTTGTGCAGAGAAGTTTTATTCTGTTCCATTGCTCATTGTTTTAATTATAATAAAATGTTTTACTTTTAAAACGTAGGCTTTATGAATGGTCTGCTAGTTTGAAATAAATAAAACTTTGGTGACTTAGAGGAACCTGATTACTGAGAGTCCATGATACTCTGGAAAAGTCATTGGATATGGACAGATTTAGAAATAAAATGCACTCTAGAGGTTATTTAGTCAAGTGGTATCAAACTCAAATAAAAATAGGAGCCATTAAACCAGACAATAGCTATCCCGTTGGATTGCATATTGACTTAGAAAGTCACATATTAACATTATCTATATTTTATTGTATTTTTATTTATTTTGTTAGGTATTTCCCGATTATATTTCCATCCCAGTCCAGTGCCCTTTCCATTTTACCTCACTGACATTCAGCAGCTAATACAAAAGCTGCTTTGTGACAGGATTGCTCTGATCTGTTTCCCAATCCCTAGCAGCTCAGAATTCTGCTTGTTCAGTGTTGAATTCCTGGATGGTAACATTGAAGGCTCACCCAAATATTTCCTCTTGACTTCTCATTTGTCTTTATCACATCCACCACCAGGGCCCTCTCCAGTCATCCTGACATATGTCTTGCTACTAAACTCCAATGACTCTAGACGAGAAAGTGAGGCTGATGACTTTGCACAGCCCTGCCTCACTTAAATCCAGTTCACTTACAAGTCAAGATATCACTCTCCTAATGTCATTGGTCCTCTTTGGGAATGAAGGACAAACAACAACAATAATAACAACAACAAAAAAAAACACCCACCATGATCTCTACACACACACACACACACACACACACACACACACACAACACATATAAAACATAAGCTTCTTTGAGGGCAGAAACTGCTTAGTTTTTTTGTCTTTACATACTAACATCTAGGATAGTGCCTTAAATATAGTAAAGATATAATAAATGTTTTTAATACAAGATTACTTAGTATTACATTTGAAAAGCAGCAATATATAAGTTGTGCTTAGGAGATGGACTACAATGTTTAGCAGGGAATATCCTTGAAACTGTTAGGAAATATCTTCCTGAAATGTTCACACATCCCTAATCACAACAACGGGCCATATTCTACCTATTGGCAAAAATTGAATTGGTTGGCATTAATATTTAGCAGCTACTAAGTTAGATACTGCAAAACACAAATAGAACCCATCTCTTTAACTTATTGGTGCTAATTTGATGATGACAATATCACAAAGTTGTACTTAGAATCTTAGAATGTGTCAGTTCAAACAGACCACCCAGTCTACCTCCTTTCATTTTATAGATGAGGAAACTGAGTCCCTGAAAGATGTGATAACTTGTTCACAGTCATACAGCTAAGTGGTGACAAAGCCCAGACTAGAAACCAGGTCTCCAGACTCCCAGGTCTGTGCTCTTTTCGTTAAAATTAAGCACTAGATGGATTTATCAAAATAAAGTTAATTTTAGCAAGCTACTGTTGGAATTAGATGGGATTTGGCCATTAGCCAAAACTGTGCATTTTGGAATCCTTTCCAGTTTGAAAATGACTTTTGAACACCGTGGAAAGAAGTCAGCGAAATTTAATACCCTATTACCTGAGTTTTAACTTTTCCCTACTTAGTGTTCTCCATGGGGCATCTGATCCAATGTAGTCAGCTCCTTTCCAGTTTTGACATCAAAAGATCTGATTATACTTCACAGCCAGTTAGACCCATGGCTTTTGCTTCTGAATATAGTCTTCAATCCTTAATGTTAAATCCTTATCTTTGATTCTCTACATGCCTGCTATTATTTTCTAGCTATGAAGACCCTTATATGAAGCCTGGATGGCCATAAGCCATCTGACATTGGACAATAATGGTTAAGAATATGTTTCTGGTATCTAGAAAACAACAAATACCTTAGCCTTGGAAGATCCATTTGTTCAGTAGTTCTTATTTTATTTATTGTATTTTTTTTTAGTGAGGCAATTGGGGTTAAGTGACTTGCCCAAGGTCACACAGCTAGTAAGTGTTAAGTGTCTGAGGCTGGATTTGAACTCAGGTACTCCTGACTCCAGGGCCAGTGCTCTATCCACTGTGCCACCTAGCTGCTCCTTGTTCAGTAGTTCTTTAATGATTTTACTCCACAATGCCAACTTGGCTGATCTGATGATCCTTCCCATTACCCATCCCCTACAATTTGTTCCTTGTTCCCATCATTCTCTCCCAGAGAAAAGAAAAGAGGCTTTTGATTCATTCTAAAGGTACCATTATAAGAGGATTACTGGGGACTGCAAATTTCCTACTTCCCCATGAATATCAAGGATAGGCTGGAGTCGGGGTTCAAGAAAGTTGGAAGGTAGAATGTAGCTAATTTCATTTATATAGTTCACATTTCACTTTCCCTGCCACCACAAATACACATCAATCAGAACCTCAAGGTTCTGGTCTCCATAAAACCTTTGCCATTACTCAAGGGCTCTAAGAGGACCTAGACCTACAATTTGAATTATATGAAACTAGCACAATGGACAACTGCCTATTGTCTATGTAAATGAGGGATAAAGAGAATACAGAAAAATTAAGTTCATCCCAAATATGATCATTCCCACCTTTGTCCCTGTCACATGACACACAGCAGCATGAACTGGTTTGAGTTCCTTAGCCTAATGTTTCTCTCACATACTTGCCCAAGAGGAGAAGTATGGACCAAGAAAGCATGAAAAGCAAGAATAGTATGAAAACAAAACATGTGGAAGAAAGGGAAAACATGAAGTGACCTGAATAATCTACTAATCGGAGAATTTTCCTCACATAACCTAGAGGAGCTGTCCTGAGCTACTACCAAGACTCAGTATGAGTAAACTGAGATCCTCAGATCACTACAACTTTGTCCTAGTTATGTTATGAGTGTCTAGTCTGTGATCTTTATTGATCGTACACTGTGGGAGAGAGCTGTGTAAGGCAAGATATGAGTAGAAAGAGATATCAAAAATAAAAGAAGACAAAGGCTCTGCTGGTGAGTAGTTTATTCTCTAAGAAGATGCCATAGTGGCTTAAAGATATTTACCAAGCAACTTGTTAATGATTGCAAATGGAAAGAAAGAAAATTTAGCCACCTGTCTTGAGGGGATTCAAGGGAAAGGACCAGTTCACTTCAACTTAACTAATACTTAAGAAGAGTATATTATGTGTCAAGTGCTGTGCTGGCCACTAGGAAAAGAAGGAGGAGGAAGAAAGAGGAGGAGGAGAAGGAAAAGGAGGAGAAAGAAGGAAAAGAAAGAAGGAGGAAGAGGAGGAAAAGAAAAAGGAAGAGTAAGAAGAGAAGAAAAAGGGAGAAGAAAGTATGAGAAGGAAGAGGAGGAGAAAGCAAAGGAGGCTGAGGTAGAGGAGGAAAAGAGGGAAGAAGAAGAAGGAGGAGGAGGAGGAGGAGGAAGAAGAGGAAGAGGAAGAGGTCATTGCCTTTAAGGAATTTGCCTTATGGTGAGGGAGATAGTGTTTGCATAAATATGTGTGCACAAGGAGAACTAGTCAGGGAGACAATAGGAACTTATTAAATATTCAGGCAGCACCAGAGCTGAGCCTGAAAGATAACTGGGGATGGAAAAAGATGGGGAACAGCTTATTAAAATATTCAGAATAAAGAGGTGGAGAGTTGACTTCAGAGAGAAATTCTGTGTTTACCTGAAATGCAGAAATTGTGAGGGAGCAGTTAGGTGGTACAGTGGATAGAGCACTGGGCTTG
The DNA here is from genome assembly GCF_019393635.1 of Dromiciops gliroides. NCBI lineage: Eukaryota > Metazoa > Chordata > Mammalia > Microbiotheria > Microbiotheriidae > Dromiciops > Dromiciops gliroides. Next base: position 580,471,220 of record NC_057862.1, read on the forward strand.
GGATCAGGAAGACTCATCTTTGTGAGTTCAAATCTGGCCTCAGACAATTAACCACTATGTGGCCCTGGGGAAGTCACTGAATCCTGTTTGCCTCACTTTCCTCATCCATAAAATGAGCTGGAGAAGGAAATGGTAAACCACTCCAGTATCTTTGCCAAGAAAACCCTAAAATAGAGTCATAGAGATTTGGACAGGACTGAAATGACTGAACAACAATAGCAATTGTGAGGGGGAGTAGTATAAATTAAATCTGAAAATAGAGGTGAGAGCCAGATTATAGAGGTCTTTAAACTCCAGGCTCCACAGTCTATATTTTACCCTATATGGTGAGCTATGGAAGAATTGTGAATAATGTGGTCAGACATGCCAGAAAATTTATCTATGCAACATGGTTTAGAAAAGTGAGAGTTTGGAAGCTAAGAGTCCATTTAGGAGCTGTGAGAGTACTCCAGGTGGGAGGAAAGAAGTGGCTATGGAGGAGAGAGGAGTCTAATCAAAGATTGCACGAGACAAGTGGTAAAGGCTTCCTAGAAGTGAATCCCAAGTACCAGATTATAGAATCACAGATCTAGAGTTAGAAGAGACCATAAAAGCCATCTAGTTAACTCTCCTTCATTTTACAGATGAAGGAACTGAGGGATTTACCCAAGGTCACAAAAGTAATTACCATCAGAGGCTTTAAATCAGAAACTGATCACACTGGGTTTGACATCAGGCCTCAATTTGGATCTCCACTTCTCTTCTTATTCACTATATGACCTTCAGACAAGTAGTCAGTCATTTACCTCTTCAAATCTTGGTTTCTTCATCTGCAAAATGGGGAATTGAACTAGATGGTCCCTCCCAGCTCCAGTCCTCTGTGATTATAAAGTGATATTCTCTATGTTAGGGGGTGGTTCTACAGCATCACTGTAATCCCCCTCTGGGGGCTCAGGGAAGGAACATGGATAATGCTATAAAGCTGTATAGACCCAAGTGGACTCACTTTGGGCATAAAGCCACATGATAGTGTGTAATTTAAGATTCTAAATGTGGATTCTAATCTGTTCCCCCAGTTTTGGGGGAAACTGACTAAAAATCACTGATAAAACGAGTTTAGGTTTTTAAGGGTTTATTGGAAAATAGAAAGAAAAAAGATTGAGAACAGAATTCTAACAGCCTGGCATTCCTATCTTTCCTCAAATTTCCTGTGAAGTCCTCTGCCGCCACCACCATCAAGTCAGGAAGCCCAAAAAGCCCCAGCGCTCTCTGCGCAGGCTCCCTTTCCTCCTTCCTGTCTCCTCCCAGACCATAGGAGGCTCCTCAAGTTGATTGGCTGGTAGCCTTGATAGACAGCACCCATGAGCAAACGTCATTTCCTGACGCCAAGGAAAAGCCACAATGCCTCTCAGGCATTTTCCTTATGGTGGAGCTTTCCCACAGCAAGTCTCCAGTAGGTGGCATCATTCCAATCATTACAGTCCCCCCTTTTGTTCCTCAAGAAACAAAATGTTTCCTTGACGGAACAGTAAAAAGAATATAATAACTATTGCTAACTAATAATATGTGAACAACAATATAGAAAAGGAAGAGAGGAAAGTTTTGTCCAGAGGGGCGATTTTTTTTTTTTTGTCCTCGTGAACCAATGCTTTGACATTAGTCTTGCAAAGGGAGGGCCTCTGCATAGGGTACATGTTACAGATGATGTATATTATAACAGAAAGGAGATAGTAAAAACTAACAAAACAAAACAGTTCGTATAGAGTCTCTGATTTCTCTTGTCTTCTTGAAGTGGTAAGATGTCATCAGGAGGAAACTGGATTCTGGTCTGGAAAACTGGATTCTGGACTCTGGTCTGGATTCTGGATTCTGGACTCTGGTCTGGAAAGCTGGATTCTCTTCTTTAACACAGAATTGCTGTATTTTTTACTAAACCTTAGCATAGCATTGTCAATGATCAAATTAGTAAATTCCATTACATTCCCTTCTTTATATCCTTAGACTTCCAATAGAGGGTTGAGGTAGTTTTGCAATCAGTAACACTTTTTACCACCATGTGTCTGGATCAAAGCCAAATTTAGTATGTGTTCATGACACCTGAAAATGTTATGGAAAGGTTATCATACCATATCTTATGGTTCCGAGACAGCCAGTGATTGTGCTAGGCCACAGGTGAGTTCAACAGAGTGAGATAAGAAGATAAATAAGTTCAGTTAAATTAGGTTAAATTAGGAGGGAGAGAGGATGAATACTGGACTGTGCCTAGTAATTGTGCTCTACATAGTCACCATCATAAGCAAACCATGGACTTATGTATAGTACCTTTTTGACCATGGGCGAGGATCTCTTGAAGGGGAAAAATTTTTACTTTCTCTGTCTCCTCTACAGGGGAATCATTTCTTTCTTTCTTTATTTGTTTGTTTGGCATGGAGGAAGTAGAGGGCGAGGGAATAAGAGTTGGGTCATTTGGAATTTCAGTCTCAATGGCCTTGGATTTAGTTGTATTATTGGGCGTTTCGGTTTGGGAGGCCATATCTTTCTGCCAGTTTATTGTTTCAGTTTGGGTGGCAGACTCAGATGTAAACTGGGGTCTGGGTTTTCTTCGTTTTATATTTTTAGTATGATAATTTTCGCTTGCTCTGGCCCAGATTTTCCAATAACGTAAATGTTCAGGTGGACATCTACTTAGGGTTCTTTGCAAATGCCTCAATGTTTGGGGATCAAATGACCCATATTTGGGCCATTCTTCCTGTAATTCCTCATGCCACATAAAACACAGTCTGATAAGCTCTCCTCTGGTCATGGTTGTATTTAGTCTAAGTTTTCCCTCATCCCAATCCATAAGTAGCTTTCCTAATGGGGAATCCCAGGGAATCATCTTTATTCTAACATTATCTAGGGCATGCCAAATTCTCCATACTACACCACAAAGCCCCACAAAACCAAAAAGAGTAATAAAAATATAGTCAAATTCAAACTGGCCAACATCTCTGATTAGTGAAGGTAAAGCTAGAAAAGGGGTACTTAGGATGTTTAAAAGATCCATTTGAAATTTAAAATAGCCTATACTTGGTAGTTCTTTCCAATTTAAGGGGACAAGGGAGGGGAAATCTTACCCAATCAGAAGATCAGAAGATGAACGTTCGGTTTTCCTCTTTGTGGTCAGCCAAACTGTGTAATTTAAGATTCTAAATGTGGATTCTAATCTGTTCCCCCAGTTTTGGGGGAAACTGACTAAAAATCACTGATAAAACGAGTTTAGGTTTTTAAGGGTTTATTGGAAAATAGAAAGAAAAAAGATTGAGAACAGAATTCTAACAGCCTGGCATTCCTATCTTTCCTCAAATTTCCTGTGAAGTCCTCTGCCGCCACCACCATCAAGTCAGGAAGCCCAAAAAGCCCCAGCGCTCTCTGCGCAGGCTCCCTTTCCTCCTTCCTGTCTCCTCCCAGACCATAGGAGGCTCCTCAAGTTGATTGGCTGGTAGCCTTGATAGACAGCACCCATGAGCAAACGTCATTTCCTGACGCCAAGGAAAAGCCACAATGCCTCTGAGGCATTTTCCTCATGGTGGAGCTTTCCCACAGCAAGTCTCCAGTAGGTGGCATCATTCCAATCATTACAATAGAAAGGAGAAAAAAATGGCAGATGACTGTTGGCATCCAAAATTGGCTGCCTTCCTCCTTCTTACTGCTGTTTTTGAGTTTCAAAATTCCTGTCACTAGGTAGAGTATGGTTGTAACAAGAAGGTCCTATTGGATTCTGGCTTTTCAGGGGAGCAGTAATTGATTTTATAGGTCAATCTCCCAGGCTACTTTGCAAGAGATGAGGCATAGGAAGCCATCAATCCATTAAGAAGACCAACATAACTGGGGACTGGTCTGCAGAAGCAGCCCAGATCCTGGAGAAGATATGGGGACTGGAACAGGAGGAGGAGAAATGACCCCCAAATCATGATCCTGTTAGTCAATGTGTAAGGTGGAGAGAACTGTTTTCTCTCTATACTCTCTTCCTGATTTCCTATGATCTAGGATCTCAGACATACACTCTAATTTCCTTTCCATTGTCTGTGGATGTGGTGGTTTGTGAATAGCCTCCCACCATCCCCAAAGTCATCAGGCAATGAAGTCAGTTAAGTAACAAGCATTTATTAAGTGCCCATTACATATTACCCAATGTAGTAGGTGCTAGGGATACAAATACTAAGATGAAACAGGTCCTAGCCTCAAGGGGCTTATATTCTATCAGGGAAAAGGTGTACATAAATGAACACATAAAAATAAAAGAGGTAAATTGGCAGGGTGGGGGTGTGTAGCAGAACCGGAGGTATGTAGTATCTAAGGCCATTAGGAAAGGTTTCAGAGAGAAGGTATTGCTTGAGCAGAGTTCTGAAAGAAATAACGGATCCTAAAAGCCAGTGGTGAGGTGGGAATCCATTACAGGTATCAGGCATAGCCAAGGGATAGAGTGTCCTAAATAAAGAATAGTAACAAAGACACTTTGGCCAAGCAATGGGTTGCAGGAAAGGAAGCAATATAGAAGACTGGGAAGGTTTGTCTGTGCCAAGCTCTTAAGGGTTTTAAAAGCTAAACAAAAGAGCTTATATTTGATCCTAAGGTTATAGGGATCCACTGGAATTTATTGAATAGGAGAATGGCATGTTCAGAACTGTGCTTCAGGAAAACCACTCTGGTAGCAATGTGTGGCATGGACTAGGAAAGGGGGGGGGACTTGAAGCAGGGAGACCAATTTGGAGGACATTGCATTAGTCTGTGTAAGAGGGGGTGAGAGCATGAGCTACAGTGGTGGCAACTAGGAAAACGTTTGAGGGAGATATTCCAAAGCAGATCATTCCAGGTAGACATGCTTAACTGTTTCCCTCTCATTTTCTCTGTGATCAGTAAATGACATGGCCGTAGTACGTTGAGTAGATGAGTCCTGTGAGTATAGAATCTTACCATAAAGAAATGAAACCAGATGCAGGGTGAGGGCCTTTGCAGATGTATGCAACATTGATTGGGAGAAATGAGAGCTTGGGAGCAGGGGCTCCACTTAGGAGGCTATTCAAGTGGTCCCAGCAGGAGGAGATGAGCACCTGAGCTAAAGTGTCTGTGTGAGGAAAAAGGAGTCTGCCTATTATCTCCTTTAGATATTTTGCACAATGACTCAATATCATCCCCTGTCTAAAATCCAAACCTGATCAGCATGGAACTATACTATTCACTTGAAAGCATGCCCTGATGGGGGAAGCAACCATGGCATTTTTTAGGGTAGATGCCCTCTGGTTCCCAGAGGGGATTCGACAGCCTTTTTGGGAAGTTATGCCAAGCATGCACCATGAAGGAAATGAGATAGATTCCGAGCTGGAGGCATTCATTTTATGGACAGTGCAGATCTTAAGTTTCCTTGTAGATAATTAATACATCAACATGCACATGATCCAGTCTGAAATGCTACAACTACTGAAATGCCCCAAGTGTCACAATCAGGGCAAAGTGACACCCATGTTGCCTGTCCCTAGCATGCTGATGCAAAGATGTTTGGCAACACTTTGGTATATATTTTCACAGCACCCACCCAATGATACTGCCCAGATTTAATGGGAGAAGAATGCATCGAATTCCCAAATGAGAAAAGCACTACTAAATAGAATGTTCAGAGTCCTCCACAATCCGGCTGCTAACTATCTTTCCGTTCTTAGTTCCTATTACTTGCCTTGACACATTCTCCTTGTACAGCCTTGTAGCTGTTCCCTGACATGATATTTTTTCTCCCATTTTCTTATTTCCCATAAATGATCATACATAAATAGAATACACTCCCTCCTTACCTTTACTTCCTTGTTGTTCAGTCATTTCAGTCATGTCTGACTCTTTGTGACCCCATTTGGGGTTTTCTTGGCAAAGATACTGGAGCGGTTTGCCGTTTCCTTCTCCAGATCATTTTACAGATGAGAAAATTGAGACAATCAGGGTTATATGACTTGCCCAAGTTCACACAGATAGCAAGTGTCAGAGGCCAGATTTGAACTCACAAAGTTGAGTCTTACTGACTCAAGATCCAGCATTCCATTGTGCTACATAGGTGCCCCTAGTATCCTGGTTTTTCTCACTGCTAAGCCTGGGCACCATCTTTTATAAAAATCCTTTCCTTATGCCCTCCTAACCTAGCTCTTAGTGTTCTCTCTGTCTTGAAATTATTTGCATGTAGTTGCATTTACTCTTCTGTGTATATACTATATAACCTCAATAGAATACAACTCTCTTTCTTGTTTGTTTGGTTTTTTTGGTGAGGCATTTGGGGTTAAGTGACTTGCCCAGGGTCACACAGCTAGTAAGTGTCAAGTGTCTGAGGCCAGATTTGAACTCAGATCCTCCTGAATCCAGGGTGGGTGCTCTATGCACTGCACCACCTAGCTGCCCAATAGAATACAACTCTCTTAAGGACAGAAATGGTTTTTGTTTTGTTTTTGTATCCTGAGTGCCTAGCATGAGTGCTGAATGAATTGAATTGAATTGAATTTAATTAATGTGAATTGAGGACTATCTCCCATGGCTGAATCATTTGAAAGACCATCTCTACAGATACAAATTCCATAGGTTAATGTGGAAAAATTTCAAGGGGTTGAAGTGACATTTGCTCTGAAATATTCAGACTTCAGAAATTAATATTTCCCTTTAGAAACAATTTTTTTTTTCGTAACGCTGCTCACCACCAGTCATTGCACATGATGCACATACACTATTTACCGAAAGGGAAACTCTTCTTATTGCCAAGCCTATTTTTACAAATGTCCCTAAAGCAAGTGCAAAATATCGTTGGCATCAGATTACTCTTGGTTCTCAATGGTCACTAAGACAGCATCCGCAAGTTCAGTGAGAACAGTAAACATTTGAGGTTAAGTAACTCAGTACGAATATTTTCCTTGAACTCTGAAACTTTTTCAACAAACAACAACAATTGTGATCGTAATAACCTTCCAGAGGTTAACAACCTGCAGGTGGTCCAGCAAAGCTGAAAAGCAAACCCAACAGCTGCTTGATTATAAACTGTTGATTCTTCTGGTGATCTTGGGAAATTTTCCTACAGAAATGGAGTCTTCTTTTAAGAATTCCCAAAGAAACAACACATAAATGTCAAAATGACAAAAATAAGGAAGTGTGTCATAGACTAAGCATTTTAATGTCCTTTCTGGCTCCCACTACAGCATGTACTCTGAACTGATGACATTGGATGGTCTTTATTCTTAAAAAGGCGTGTCCATCATGCACTTTTATGGCCTAAATAAAACTCAGAAATGGTTGCTTTCTATGGAAAAGGGAGTCTGTCCCAGCCAGATGTCCTACAGGTTTGTGTTTCTAAACAGCAAATTCATCAGACGTGCAACCACAGAGAATGTGTTGAGCCAGACCCTTCAGCCTGGATTGGTATAGTATGGGGATGCCCATGGAAGAGCTTGAGAACATTCTGTGGCCTGATCAACATGTTTACAGGCTGGTAGGTATAAAGATTTTATCTGAAAGTCTGACTTAAAATCATCAGATCATAAAAATGTAATCTAGAAGGGATGCTAGAGATCATCTAGTAGGACATGACTCCAGTGCTGAATTATTTTTAACACATTGTTCAGGAACCACTGGCAGAGGGCACAGAATATATATATATATATATATATATATATATATATATATATGTTCAAAACAAAAAACAAGACACACATGTGTGTGCACACACAGACACATACACATAAAATCTCTGGTATTCAGAGAAAGGAACTAGACCATATTAATCAATGTTGATAGGAAAGGTAAAAAGGAGCAGTATATTTGGTCGTCATTTACTAAGTACTTACTTTAAGTAAGGGACTGTGCTAAGATCTGCGGATACAAAGAAAGACATCAACATGGCCCTTGCCCTCAAGAAACTGACATTATACTGGAGGACATAACATGAAAAAATTGTACATAGAAAATATAAAGCAAATGGAAGATAATCTTAGAGCATGGGGTTTTTAACTATTTTTGTGCGTTGGATTCTGTTTATCTGTGTCCCTTCTTGGATGTCCACGTGCCCTTCTCAGAATAAAGCTTTTATATTTATAAAATAAAATGTATAGGATTAAAAAGGAAATTAATTATGCTGAAATAGTCATCATGTGTGTTTTTTTTAACCTCATGAACCCCAGATCAAAAACTCCTATCTTGGAGCAAAAGTACAAAGCAGGTATTTAGGAAGCGTAAGTCTTGAAGGAAGACAGAGAATTCAAGAAGTAGAGATGAGGAAAAAGAGCATTCCAGGCATGGAGGACAGCCACGGACAGTAGCTGAATCACAGAGAGCATGGAGGGGTAGGAAGTGTAGGAAGACTGGAAAGCTAGGAAGGGGTCAGGCTGTAGAAAGCTTAAAGGCCAAACAGAGGATTTTATATTTTTTTCAGGAGGTAATAGGGAGGTACTGGAGTTTATTGAGTAAGGGGACTACCATAGTCAGCTTTATGTTTAGGAAGGTCAATTTGGCAACTAAGTAAGAGAAAGGAAGAAGGAAGGGAGGCAGGAAGGAAAGGAGGGAGGAAGGAAGGGAGGCAGGGAAGAAAAGAAGGAAGGAAGGAAGGAAGGAAGGAAGGAAGGAAGGAAGGAAGGAAGGAAGGAAGGAAGGAAGGAAGGAAGGAAGGAAGGAAGGAAGGAAGGAAGGAAGGAAAGGAGGGAGGGAGGGAGGGAGGGAGGAAGGGAGGAAGGAAGGAAGGAAGGAAGGAAGGAAGGAAGGAAGGAAGGAAGGAAGGAAGGAAGGAAGGAAGGAAGGAAGGAAGGAAGGAAGGAAGGGAAGGAGGAAAAAAGAGGACAAAACTACAATTCAAAAAAGAAATATAAAACTACATCACACTAGGAACTTTGTCACCCAAATAGCAACGCTCTAAGAGAAAGAGAAATTCATGACTTGATAAGGAACACTTCTGAATCATCTTGGCCTTCTGTAGGGTCTCTCTATTCTGATCACAAAGGGAAAAGGAAAGAGCAAAATAGGTCCTGTTAGAGAAGACTGATGAAGAAGGAACTAGCCTAAGGTAAGTCAGGAACACTACAGAAACATACTGTTGGCTTGCAATAAAGGAGATGAAAATGATGGTGTCTGTAGCTTTGATAAAGTAAAAAATAATAGGTAGCATCCATATAGCACTTTAAGGATTGCAAAGTACTTTACAAATATCGTTTCGTTTTATCTTCATAACAATTCCAATAAATCTGTTGTAGTAACTTGAAGGCTTTTCACACCAAAAGTGCAGTGCCTTACAGAGTTATGGTTAGATTGGAACATAGCTGCTTTTTAGTGCTTCTCCTGGTAAGCAAATGTTAAAAATAAAAAATTAGATTAAGCTAAGTAACAATTGATAACCCAGAAAAATCAGTGAGCATTGATACTTATATTTATCTAAATTTTATGTTTCTTTGTATTTTACTCCCATTTATGGAAGTAAATATGCGCGCAAAAATTAGCGCTTATATTGTTATTCTAAGCAAAAAGTTAATTTTTTCGGGGAGGGGGGGCGGTGAAATTTGTGAGTAGAAATCCTGTCATAACATTCAGAGTAGGTTATCCAAGGTATCTCTGCCACCTAGTGGCCACTACGGCATTTGCAGGCATAGGGAGTCAACTACAAATTGGACTTGCTAATTCTAGTCCTACCTAATAATGGCAAGCATTGCAAGACTCAAACAAACTAGGAGTTTTCTTATACAGCAGCCACTCTTATTCTTATTCCCCTTCAGTTCTTTAATTAATTAAATTAATTACTTATTTATTCATTCATTCGTTTGTTTATTTGGGGCAATGAGGGTTAAGTGACTTGCCCAGGGTCACACAGCTAGTAAGTGTCAAGTGTCTAAAGGCTGCATTTGAACCCAGGTCCTCCTGAATCCAAGACCAGTGCTTTATCCACTGCACCACCTAGCTGCCCCCTCCCCTTCAGTTCTAAAACCCCCATTCCTTCTATCTTTACCTTTGCTTCCCAATTTGTCTTTGCAACCACATATTCCAGCATCTCTATCACCTGCATCCCCACCAATGAGTTCCTCCAATTAAGATCTCTGCTTAGGGTTATGTCATCAAAGGTGGTTCTTCCCTCAATATCAGAAGTGATCTGCTAAAGCACCCTCCCAAACTGACATGTCCTCTATGTGGGGAAAACACTGGATTCAAATCATACAAGATGGAAAGACATGGTAAGGTTAACAGACCCTACTGTTGCATACTTACACAAAAGAGCTCACAGAGTTCTTAAAATATTGACACAAGCATTGTGCTTCCCCAGGGGCATGTTTTCATTTTGTCAGTATCTCTCAAGAGTTTTCTGGACTCCTTCTGGAAGGAACCTATAATACTCAATTGACTTTGTGAATGGAGAGACTGGTGACATGAAAAGGGCTTGAACCCTGCTTCTTGTCCTATGGATGATGGGAGTGAGCCAAAATCATTACAGTTGGATTGTACATTCCATAATTATTTGAACTGAATTCTTGGATTTTGGCCGGTTCCAGCTCAAACAAGGTCACCTAAATTATAGTGGTATTATTTATTGACCAGGCCTAGACATGAAACTATTCTTTTTTGAAAGGGGTGGGGCAGTGAGGGTTAAGTGACTTGCCCAGGGTCACACAGCTAGTAAGTGTCAAGTGTCTAAGGCCTGATTTGAACTCATGTCCTTCTGAATCCAGGGCCGGTGCTTTATCCACACCACCACCTACCTGCCCCTGAAACTATTCTTTAGGGAAGAGATGGTCCTTCTACTTCAGGCTCACCTGGTGAATAGGAATTATAACTGTAAGTTTAATGACTGAAAGATTTTGACTACTGAGAAACTGTATAATATTGTGAGTACTAAACCTAAAGTCAGAAGACCTCAATTCAAAGACTGACTACGACATTTGCTACTCCTGTTTTTCTGAGCATGGCACTTAGCTTTTCTGTGCCTCAGTTTCCTCCCCTGTAAAATGAAAGCATCAATAGCGTCATAGATTTAGAGCTAGAAGGAACCCCAGATACAATCTAGTCATCTCATTTTGTATATGAGAAAAATTGTGGCCCCTTTCAGAGAAGTTAGGCCTAGGTCAACCTCATAGAGATACAGTTGGAGGGGAGTTTTAACTGAGTTCCTCTTAGGGTAAAGCCAGTGTCCTTTTCATTATGCCACATGAACAGCCAACTTCATAAGGTTTGATAAAGAACTGTAATCATATGGATTATTTTTAATGGAAAATTCAATTGTGCGGGGTATTTTCAATTGCAAAGTAATCGTTTGCCTTGGTTTAAACAATAATAAACAAGAAGCCATGTGTTATAAGGGGAAAACACTAGACACAAAAATCAAAAGACCTAGTTCGGGTACTTATTAGACTCAGTTTTCTCATCTATAAAATAGGAATAGCAACACGTACTGTCAATATTACAGGATAACTATAAACAAAGCATGTTATAAATGTGAACTCTTATTTTTAACAACGAAAAATCCTGACCACAGAAAGTAAAAATTAGTCCCACTGGATTTTTCTACTGTGATGAGGGGTTGCCTGCTTTTGATTATATGAAGTTGTTCTATAATCCAAGGGCCTGCAGAGAAGTATGTGTCAAGATATAGTAACTGCTTTTGGGCTTTCTGTTCACTTACCAGTGTCATCAAGTCTCACTCATTTGAGAAATAAACCTTTATCAAGGCCACAGCCCCATAGTAGCCCAGGGAGAAGAAGGTGGAAGAAGGACACTTTTCCACAGAATGGGGAACTCACAGCTTCTCCAAGTGTAATCAGTCAGAGAGCTGTGGAAAAGCACTGGCCTTTCAGAAACCTGACCCAGGCTCCAGCTTCCCACCCCTACTGAACATTTGCCAGTAAATAAATACAAGTCTGTTGTCAGGGTGTTTCATAGTGACTAACCCTTTCAATGGCCTGTCGCCTGCCATTGCTCAGTGAGGCGATTTTCCCAGAGGTAGAATTCATTCTGGGGAGCTCTGGTAGATGCGAGGCCTTTCCAGGACTCCTGTGCCCTGTACCGGGATGGAGAGACTCACTATGAGAGAAGAGCCATTGCCCATGTGCTGGATAAAGTGGCAAACCAGCAAGAAGACAAAGGTTAACAATTCAGTGTTTGACAAGTGAAGCCAAATAACTGAATGGAAACTCGGAGAAACATAGATTCTTGGTGCTGGAAGGGTTCTTGGAGATCTTGTCCAACTCCCTCATTTTCCAGAGAAGGCCGGGGCCCAGTTGGGGGCAGTGACTTTTCCAAAGACATGTAGCTCTTTAGTGGGAGAGCTAAGAATGAAAGTAGTATGGTCTTTTGTCACCCCGCACAAGTGATATAGGTATACTGAGTCCATTGTTACTACAATCACACACATTATAGATGTATAGGAAACAATCATTTCACAAACCACATAGGTCTACTATTTATATGAAGTCATTTAACTTAATTACAGATAATTTAGGCTACAGATGGGAACAAGATACGTTAAGAATCTTGATTTTGAAAACTGTTCTAAAATAGCTTTTCAAAACTAGGAGGCAAATTGTCTTTCCAAATGGAAATGGATGTGTGGCAGGGTGAAGCTTTAAAGTTATTAGCATCTTTCAGTGAGGCCCCATCTATTTCCCTTGTCATTTACACGATGTACAGTCTTTAATTTCAGCTCAATGATCAAAGAGATGAAACTTGAGCAGTTCACCATTAAAATCAATGGCTGTGCTTGGCACAAGGAACGGAAGGGACGTGATTGCCGCCTCTCACCTAAAGCAAGGGAGACGGGATTCTTTAACACAGCCCGGGATTCAGCTTCCAAGAGAAATCCTGGCACAGGTTGCAAGGCAAGAGTCTAAAGGAATACCACACCACATACACTTACATACATACACACACACAAGCGAGTAAGAAAAAAAAATCAGCCTCTCCCCTAATGATCCATGTTACCTGCAAAGTCTGCATTGCAGAATGCAATGCCAGAAAGGCTGTTTTTAGGAACACAAAGTATCAGATTTCATAATTTGATTTAAATCAATTATCCCATCCCTCCCTGGAACATTCACGAGTTCCAAAAATACAAAATGTAAATGGAACCAGCTGCAGCAAAGAGTCTTTCGCCAGGATGGATTTCACTCAACTTAATCAGCCCCCTTTTCGTAACACATTATTGTTGTCATCCAGCGATCCCGGGAAACACTTCGAATGCCCTGGGAGATACCCGAAAGGTAACCAATTAAAGGAGGAAAAAAACAGAAGAACCAAACCTTCTCTGTTCTGGCTCGCCTCACCCTGAACTTTTAGGATGAATTAATTTACTCCTTTGGGGGCAGATTGGGAAACTGAGGTAGTTACTGGCAGTTATCAAAAAAGGTTTTTTTTTTTAATTTATGGATATTTACTAAGCCACATAATCATCCTGACATCCAATCACAGGTTTCTTTGGCATAGAGGTCTGCCATGCTGGGTGTGAGGAGCAGTTGTGGAAGGCTTGCTTTAAGAGAGAGAGAGAGAGAGAGAGAGAGAGAGAGAGAGAGAGAGAGAGAGAGAGAGAGAGAGAGAGAGAGAGAGAGAGAGAGAGAGCATACAGCTAACACTCATGGTCTGCCAAATAGATTGCATGTGTAGATTTTGGCATCCTCCAATTGAAACCCTCCTTTTAATTGATTTAAAATGATTATTCAATTAAAATAATTATTCCAATCAAATAACATCTCTGTCTCTGCCAGGTTCCATGGGGACCTATGCCTTGGGTGTTATTTTAGTGTCCCCTTCATTTGTCTCCTCTGCTTTCTTTGGCTATCTGGCACTTTGGAAAATGTGATGTCACTGGGTAATGGCTGTACCCCTCCAGTTCTTTCCATCCAGGACCAAAGGAAAGAAGAAAACAAACTGGCTGAGAGAACCCAGCATAGCAAGCCCTAACCAGTCCAGCCTAAGAATTTAGCTGGGAAAGGACTCTCATCTCAAAAATGAATAATTAATATAATTCTAGCCCACATGGGAGCATAGATGCAGATCTTAAGGAGAACTCTGAGGTCATTTATCACAAGCTCCTCACTTTACATGTGAAGAATTAATGCCCAATGAAGTCTTGAAAGCCCAGAGTTACCCTGGTGGTAAACATCAGAGGAGTTATTTCAACCCACGTCCTCTGTCACAACAACAACCTCTGACCCCAGAGCCAGTGTTCTTCCCACTGTGCTTCAGTATTAGGGGGATCCTACTGAAGGTATCATCATGCATGACTATGGCAAAGAATAGGACATTTGGCATTGGGTGTGGCTGACAGGGAGCCAAGAATGGATCCCTTTCTTTGGTGAACTTCCTTAACTCCCCACTTAGCACAGAGCCTGGTGTATGTAATAAATGTTTGCTGACTGTTCCTTTCATCACAATCATGGCAGTACCATAATAAATAGCCACATTAATAACACAAAGAAATGCCTCACTTTCATATAGTTCCTGCAAATTCAGAAAGGATTTTCATGCCTATTAACTTACTGTATCCTTAGAATTATCCCTTGAGGTAGGTAGGGCAACTATTAAGATTAAGAAACAGCAAACTTATGGAAAGAAAAAGTAATAATACAATGTTGCGTGGTTCATGTAAGTAGTTCAAAGACATTATTTTGGAGTGAAGGAGGTATGGACCTGCTACCAGTGTGAAAACTGGTCATAAAATTTGTCATGACCAATGCAGATCAACAACTCATCTCTATTGGCATTGGGAAGTCAAATGACTTACCCCCAGTCACATAGCCAGAATATGTAAGAGACAAGACATGTAAGTCTTCCTGACTCCAAAGCTGGACCTCCATCCATTAGGAAAAGCTGCCTCTTTTGTTTAATTTCACTTTGCATAAATAAAAATGCACAATTGTATAAAAACTTTTTGCCTCTGTTTATGTGGTTTTTCATTGGAAATCAGAGTCCAGACGTAACTGCCCATGAATGACGTTTCTATACTACCAATGAAACTCCTTGTATCACCAACAAACCTGAATCCAAATGTGACTTCATGCATTGCATAAACCAATAGACTTCCAAGCATGCCAGATTACGCTAGTGTTTAGGAAATAGCCTCTGCTAGCCACAGGGACTTTAGTTTTGAGATCTCATATGTCCATGGGCAGGTGTTCCTTAGTTTCTTCATATGTAAAATGGAGATAAAAATACATGTGTCTCAAAACATGCTTATGGGAAAGGATGATAAAAACATAAAATATCATGTGTAGACACATATGTACACATATGTGTTGTGTATTTAAATACTTAAATGTGTATATATGTGTGGGCATTTTTGTATATGTGTGTAAACCAATATTTCTCCCATAAATCCAGAGTCTTGAGGGTTCTTTCCAGTAATCAGTCTTAATATAACTAAAGTTTAGTCACCCCTAATTTATTTTGACTAAATTTAGTCAAATTTAGTCATTAGGTCCCAGGAGAAACTAAAATCCTCCAATCTGAAGAAACCTCGAAAGATCAACTTGTCTTTTATTCTTCATTCATTCATTTTTTTTCCTATTGTACTGCCTATAACAGATACTTCAGTGAGTATCTTTGCTCACCTATGAGGATCCCCCCTTCACTGATATACATTGCAATCTGCCTACATTTTCTCATCCTGTTAGATTCTTAACTCTGATTCTATAAAACAAGGAAAGCTAGATCCTCTCTTGTCATTTCCCTGATCATCTTTGATACCAACTGCCTAAACACTTATTTTTGTTCTTTCCTTCTAGACTAAAGCTCACTGTCCTCCGGGGAATATGAAAAGCAAAATAAGGATTGAGCAGCTCTGCCTAGAGCTACGATGTTATCATCCTATTCACCCTAAACAATAAGCCCTTCTCTAATTCCCCTCTTTTTTATAATGATGCAAAACATACAAAAAATACATTTTGTCATTGTTGTCTTTGGTTTTGGTCCCTTTAGGGCTAGCTACTAAAAGAAAAAGCATGAAAGATATATGTTAAAAAGATGTAAATCCCTGGAAGTTCAGCTTCTGCTCCTCAGCTAATTAGGACAGCTGAAGAAGCAAGGAGGAGGCTCATTGGATAGATTGCTGGGCATGGAGTCAGCAAGCCTTGAGTTCAAATCTGTCCTCAGACACTCAATAGCAATGTGACCCTGGGCAAGTCATTTAACCTCTGTTTGCCTTAGTCCACTGGAGAAGGAAATGGCAAATCATTCCAATATCTTTGCCAAAAAAACAAAACAAAACACCCATATGGACAATATGGTCCATGGGGTCATGAAAAGTTGGACACAACTGAACAATATTTAACATAAGCATCACCTCTTCTTTCATTTTCACTATTCTCATTGCACTTATCTTACTGAAAGTGAATCTTTGCTAAAAGGGACATGGTCTCCTTCATGTAGCTATGTTACCTTAACCAAGTAAGGTAATGTAATATTTTTCTTCATGGAATAATGTGAGGAAACAGACCTTTTTAAAAGTCTGTTTCCTCACATTATTCCATGAAGAAAAACATTATTCAATGACCTGATTTTATTTTTTGGTGATACAGTCAATAGAGCACTGGGCTTAGAATGAGGAAGTCATTCTTCATGAGTTCAAAATCAGTCTCAGACACTTACTAGCATATGACCTTGGCAAGTCTCTTAACCTTGTTTGTCTCAGTTTCCTCATCTGTAAAATGAGCTAGAAAAGGAACTGTCAAACCACTCCAGTATCTTTGCCAAGAAAATCCCAAAATCGGGTCACAAAGAGTTGGGCACAACTGAAATGACTGAACAACAATGAAAAGGAAGCCAATCGATGGCTTCCTTCTAATAAAGACATGGCGTTAGGAAAAGGTTGTTGCAAGGGAAGAGCAATTTCAATAAAGAGTTGTACCAGGCCTTGAAATATTACTGGAGTGAGTATGGCCTAGAAGCCAAGTCATAAGCAAATTGAAGTGTTTGTCCAGTATTTCTCCCCTCTTGAAAGAAGCAACAGTGGAGAAAGGAGATGGCTCTGGCTTATGATAGTGTCAAATATCTATACATGACTAACCCATAAATCTCTCAGCTGCAGCAAATCAGAGTGGGTGCCCCACCCTCTGGCTATTGGTTACCCCCTTGTAGCTTATTTTCTCTATAAAGATTGGCCTTAATATTCTATAACCCACCTACAATTTTATATACATAGATATTTAGTTTGTATATATGTACATATGCATAATCACAATATAATAATCACAATAATAATAACATGGCTTTCTTTGTATATATTTGTTTGCATGTTGTCCCCCCATTAAACCATAAGTTTCTTGAGAGTAGTGGCTATTTTTTGCCTCTTTTCATATCAGCACATAGTAGGCATTTAATAACCATTTATTGATTGCTTGAGGGCAAACACAAACCAGTACAGCTAGACAGATATAGGATAGCCACCCCTTCAACCAAAGACAAATTCTGACTGTGGACTCTAAAAAAGGCACCAAGGCTTAGTCCCCGAGAAAAAAAGTTAACCGAAGGGGAACTTCATAAGGACTCTACAAAAGGAGAAGAGTATTTCCAGGAGTTTTGAGTTGCCATTATGATACATGTGTTCTTTAGACATGTACCTCTTACTCTGTACTTTAAGTTTGAGAATTTGTGTATGCAAGGGGAAAATACATCCCAAAATTTGGGCAGGAGAAGGGACAAAGAGGGACAGGTTGTAACTTCTTATCTTGCTATACCTTTTCTTTTTTTTCTTTTGTTGTTGTTGTTGTTGTTGTTTTTGGTTTTGTTTTGTTTTGGTTTTTTTGCAGGGCAATGGGGGTTAAGTGACTTGCCCAGGGTCACACAGCTAGTAAGTGTCAAGTGTCTGGGGCTGGATTTGAACTCAGGTACTCCGGAATCCAGGGCCAGTGCTTTATCCACTGTGCCACCTAGCTGCCCTTATATCTTTTCAATAAATATATTTTCTAAAAGTTTATTAATGTATAGTTGACTGACGCTGAAGGGAAGCACACCAGTGGGGTGTCATCAGCAACAATTCCAGAAACCCTTAGAGTTACCTGATAGACTCCTAAGAGAGTAAGTAGCAGCAGCTGCTCTCTGACCTGCTGACCCTCCAAATTGTTAGTGTGACTTCAGGTTTAAGAAATGGTCCCAGAAGGACTGCTACAACAATCTCGATTCCTTCATATGGCATTTCTAGGCTAATCCAACACTCTCCTCCCAATACTCCTATAAGATAGACAGTAGAAGTGGTTTTATCCTTGATTTACATATGAGGAAACTAAGATTTATTAGGGTTAAGTGAGTTAATCAAGATCAAAATAAGTATCAGAGAAAGGACTTCAACTACATCTATCTTGATTCCAGTTCAAAAGCTGATTTCAATAGGTACTTCAATTGTACCTATACGTTGGTATCTCCTTTAAAATTACTCAGTGGTGGACTACATGTCTGTCTTTGGAGGACAAGCCTATTTAATTTCAAAAAGGTTCATTATCAATCCACAGAAACTCAACACTATCTACTAAGGAATGGAGGGGCTGGGATCTGTGTGGATGAAGGGAGTACTATGAGCAATAAAGTGATCAAGTCAAGCCAACAAGAATTTATTAAATATTTACTGTTGATTGTAAATAGTAGGCTTTAGAATCAACCTAGAATCGTAAGTTATAGATATTTAGCTAGATGTATAAGATTAAATAAAACATTTTTAAAGTGCTTATTATGTGCCAGGCACTATAAAAGTGCTGGGAATTCAAATATGAGCAGAAAGAGAAGACAGCCCCTGCCCTCAAGGATTTTACATTCTAATAGGAAAAGACAATATATAAAAAGCAAAGTGAAAATAAGAGGTGTTAGAAGGATGAAGGTACATGGTTGGGAGTGGAGGTTCTTGTAGAGAAATTCTACAAGCACCAGGGGTGCTACGTGTAGAGGAATGAAGACATGGCTGGCCTGGACATCCTCCTTGAAATGAAGGTATTGGGAGGAACCCCAATCAGAGGAAGAGACTACAGGAAGAGAGGGTAATTTCCAGTGTGCGAAGTACAGGAATAGAGTGAGCTTCCAGTGTGAAGAGGCCTCAGAAGAATTGTATAGTCCAGGGGCAGCTAAGTGGCTCACACTGGTAAAGCACCAGCCCTGGATTCAGAAGGACCTGAAGTTCAAATCTAACCTCAGACACTTGACACTTACTAGCAGTGGGCAAGTTACTTAACCCTCAATGCCCTGCAAAAACAAACAAACAAACAAAAAGGTATTGTAGAGTCCTGAAGAATCAGGAGTACAACCAAGAATTCTTTCTCTAAAGGAACATGCTTTCTCTTGTCAGAAGAAGGAAGGGGTGAGGGAGCAGGCACTTTAAAAATATTACTTCATTGGATCTTCACAACAATCTGGAGAGAGATATGCTTTTATTATCCCCATTATGCAGTTAAGAAAAGTAAGGCAAGTAGAGGAGAAGTGACCTGCTCAGGCTTGTACAGCTAGTCTCAATGTAAGCCCTGATTTAAACTCAGGTCTTCCTGACTCAAGGTCTAGGATTATATCTACTTTGCCATATAGCTGCCTCAGAGGACCCAAGGTTTAAATCTTACCTCTGACTTTTACTACCTGGGTAGCTGGAGAAAAGTGACTTGATTTCCTGGGGCCTCAATTTCACTCTCTATAAAATGAGAGGGTTTAACTAGATCAGATGGTCCCTCCTAGCTCTCTTCATGAGTTGTCTTCCTCCATTAGAATGTAAGCTCCATGAGGGTAAGGAATACTCTTCTTTACGCTTCTTTTTGTATTTCTAGCTCTTGGTACAGTCATTATTGTTTGTCCTTTATTCCCAAAGAGGACAATGACATCAGGGTGATGTCATGACTTGCACTAAATTGGATTTTTTAAGTGAGGGAAGGCTATGCAAGGTCACCCATCTCACTCTCTCCTCCAGAGGCATCTGGGTTCAGTGGCGAGATATATATCAGGATGATGACTGGAGATGGCCCTGGATGTTTAGGGCAATTAGGGTTAAGTAACTTACCCAGGGTCACACAGCTAGTAAGTGTCTGAGGTGAAATTTTAACTCAGGTCCTCCCAACTACAGGGTCAGTGCTCTATCCACTGAACCCCCCAGTTGCCCCACTTAGTACAGTACCTGGCAGATAATAAGCACTTAATAAATGATTTATTTAATCTTCTATATCTATGATTTGTGATGCTAGACTATTCCAAACTCCACTCTTTGCAATGAAGTGGAAATAAGTTCTCCTTAACTGTTGGATTCAATTAAACTAAAAAGGTCTTTATTAAATGGCTTCTAAATGAACAATTGGGGAACAAGTGGTACAGTGGATCAAGCACTGGGCCTGGAGTCAGAAAGCTCTGAATTCAAATCAGGACTCAGATATTTACTAGGTATATGACTCTGGGCAAGTCACTTAATCTCTACTTCAGTTCCTCATCTGCAAAATGGGGGCACACTGGAAAAAGAAATGGTAAGCCACTTCAGTATCTTTGCCAAGAAAATCCCATGGACAAGTCCATGAGGTCACAAAACATCAAACACAACTGAGCAACGTGATATGAACAATTAGGCACTTTAATACAAAAGAAATAATAGTGTTCCCACATTCAAAGTCCTTACAACCTAGTTGAAGAGATGAGACTAGCATCAGTTAACAAATACTTATTAAGTAATTGCTATGTGCAAGGCACCGTGCTAGGTAATGAAGATACAGAGACCAAGGGAGAAAAGTCCCTGCTTCAGGAAGCTTGTATTCAAATGGGGAGACAATATGTAGATATTTGCAAAAAAAAAAGATATTAAATAGATACAAAGTGATAGGGACACACTTTCATCTTGGTGTGTAAGGAAAGGCTTTAAATATTTGAGTCTTGGGCAGCTGGGTGACACAGTGGATAAAGCACTTACCTTGGACTCAGGAGGACCTGAGTTCAAATCTGACATCAGACACTTGACACTTACTAGCTGTGTGACCCTGGGCAAGTCACTTAACCCTCATTGCCCCACAAAAAATATTTGAGTCTTGAATGAAACTAAGGTAGAAGTGGGGAGGACATTCTATACATGATTAAATATGTAAAGTAAGAGTGAGGAGTTGAAAATTAGTCTAAGATTAGAAATCTAGGGGGCAACTAGGTGGCGCAGTGGATAAAGTACCGGCCCTGGATTCAGTGCGACCTGGGTTCAAATCCAGCCTCAGACACTTGACACTTACTAGCTGTGTGACCCTGGGCAAGTCACTTAACTCTCATTGCCCCGCAAAAACAAAAACAAAAACAAAAACAAACAAACAAAAAAAAACACCTGGCTGATAGAAAGAACTGGAGTGTCTTTGAGAGAAATACAGATGATTAAAAGTGGGATTGAGCTTAAGATGCCTATCATCTCATATTTCAGTTAAAATATCTGATAGGCAGGTGATAATGTGTGACTAGAGTTCAGTAGTCATTCCCCTCATTTCTAAACCCCTTGACACCATCCTCTACTTTCTCCTCTTTCCCATGGGTCTCTGATATCAAAGAAGCCATTTCCCTTGCCAAGGCCAACCCACCTACATATCTGTCTGATCCTATTTCCACCGATCTTCTCCATAAGGCTGCATCTTCAATTATCTTTTCCCTCTTTTGAAACTTCAATCTATCTAGGTCCTAGTTCCTTCTCTACTGTCTTCAAACATGCCCAAGTCTCTTCCATCTTAAAAAAACCCAACTTTCACTAAACTCTAACATTCTCTCAAGTCACCATCCTATTTCTCTCCTCCTTACATCAGTCAAAATCTTTGAAAATCTGTCTACACTCATTGCCTCCCCTTCCTCTCCTCTCAATCATTCATCAATCCTTGGAAATCTGGTTTTTTAACCTCATCACAACTGAAACTGCTCTCTCCAAAGTTATCAGTAATCTCTTCATTGCTGAATCCAATGATCTTTTCTCATCCTCTTTTATACTAACCTGCTGAATTTGACACCATTCACCTCCCTCTCCTCCTGGATATTCTCTACTCTATGGATTTTCATGGCACGACTATCACTTGGTTTTTCTTTTAGATATCTCACTCTTTCTCAATCACCTCTGCTGATTAATCATGTCCCTTAACTGTGGATGTTCTCCAAGATTCTGCACCATGCCTTCTCCTTTCTCTATGTTCTGTCTCTTGGTAACTGAATCAGCTCCCAAATGTTTAACTATTGTTCCTATGCAGATCATACACACACACACACATATATACTTATATAAATGTGTATATCTATGCATACATGTAAATACATGTATGTGTACCCATATGCGCACACAACTCCAATCTCTATTGAGCTTCAGTACTGCATCCCCAGTTGCTTCTTGGACATTTCAAACTGGATGTCCTGGAGACATGTTACATTCAACACATCCAAAAGAGAACTTATATTTTCCCCAAAACTCTTCTTTCTTTGAAATTTCCCCATTTCTGTTGGAGGAACCACATTTTCCCAGTCTCCCAGGTTTGTGACATTAGCATTATCCTTTACTTCTCACTCTTATGCCACGCGTCCATTCATTTGCCATTTGTAATGACATAATATGTTTCTTATCTTACTTCCACTCATATAGTTGCCACTTCTGCTTAATTCCTCATCACTCCTCATAGATTATTGTTCTATTTTTTTCTTGTTTTTGCAGGGAAATGAGAGTTAAGTGACTTGCCCAAGGTCACACAGCTAGTTAAGTGTCAAGTGTCTGAGGCTGGATTTGAACTCAGGTCCTCCTGAATCCAAGGCCAGTGCTTTATCCACTGTGCCACCTAGCTGCCCCATTCCTCATAGATTATTACAGCAGCTTCCTCATTGCTCTCTCTTCATCCAATCTCTTAGCATTCTAGTACATCCTACACACTGTTGTCAAAATAATTTTCTTTAAGTACAGATCTAATCATGTTGCTCCTACAATCATTCAAATCCAGGGTCTCCCTATTACCTCTAAGATAAAATATAAACTTTTTTTAGGTTTTTATAACCTTCTTAACCTATCTTTTCTATCCTAATGATCCCTGATGCTCCATGATCCAGCCATGAATGCACACACTATACTCAATCTCCTATCTCCATGCTTCTTCAATACCTTTTTCCCATGCCTGGAATGAACTCTCTTTTCACTTCTGCCTCATAGTCACTCCCTTCCTTCATGATGCAGCTCAAGCACCACTTTCTCCACAAATCCCTCCCTGACCCCTGCCCCCTGCCCCCACAAATGCAAGTGTCCTCCTTCCCAAACTATCTTATGTTTAACTATTTTGTATTTATTCACTTGATATTTCTTCTATTTATACCTGTATATTTACTTCTTGCCCTACCCCCAACCATTAGAATTCAAGCTCATTACAAGTGGGAATAATTAAATTATTTCTGTTTGTATCTTCAGTGCTTAGCACAGTGCCTGGCTCATATTAGGTGCTTAACAAATGCTTGTTGATTGTCCTATTGAACTGTAAAAAATTTTCAATCTGTGTCCATGTTGGGCATAGCTGCATCAATTAAATAAGCAAGCCTCGTGGTATATACATGAAGGGGAGGCAAGATGTCAACAAGTATTTATGAAGCACTTATTGTATTCCAGGAACTGTGCTAAGAACTGGAGATCCAAAAATAAAGCAAAAAGAAGACAGTTCCTGGCTTCAAGGAGTTTATATTCTAAAAGTGAATACAACACACAAAAGAGAGCTGAAAATGGGAAAGTGGAAGGGGAGGTACCTAAGTGGGGGCACTGTGGTGAAGTCTGGAGAGTCAGAAGCATAGCCAGGAAGGGAATGAAGTATAACTATCCTAGGCCTGTACCCAAGGTGGAGACCCCTTGAAGGAACTCAGTAATGGTTGAAGAGGGCTGTTTTAGCAGAAGGAAGTTCCAGGGTGAGAAGGCAGTTGAGTCACAGTGAAAGAATTGGATGATATGAGAAATCAGCTGGGGGACAGGGGGCACACCTGACATAACTTTTTTTTTTCCAGTATGGGTCTTGACAGGATATTTAAATTGGAAGGTAAATAAGGTACCATTTAGTCCAACCCACAGCTAACCAAGAATCCCCTGTTAGTCCAACCCATATCCAAAGAATTTCCAACAAGTCATTTGTCAGCTGCCACTGAAAAATCTTCACTGATGAGGAATTGCTACCTTTCATGGCAAACCATTCCACTCCTGAGTGGCTCTGAGTGTTAGAAGCTTTCTCCGTACATTGAGGTACTTCTTTGTGCTCTCTATCCATTTATCCTAGTTCTGCTTTCTAGAACAAAGAATAAGTCAAATCTCCCATCCATATGATAATCCTTCAAATACTTGATGACAGTTATCATTGCCCCTCTCCTTACTTCTTCTCTTCTTGGAGCTTAGAATGCCCAATTCTTTATAAGGAATGATCTACAGTTGTCTTCCTTCCCTGGTCACCCTCCTCTGCTTAGTTACTCCTATGCCTCCCTCAGTATGGTGCCCAGAACTGAACACAATTCTAAGGATATGGTTTGACCACAGTAGAGTAAGATTTCTTTCATTCTGGACAAAATGCCACCCTTAAGTGCAGAATAAATAATAAGCACATATGCAAATAAATAGCATTATATTATCTTTTCTTGGTTTCCATGTCTTCTTGACTCCTATAGGGCATATAATTCACTAACATCTCCAGATGATTTCACATGTACTATTTTCTCGCTGCATTTTCCTCATCATGTTCTTGTGTAGTTGAGGTTTATTTGTGTTTAACCCAAGTATAGAATTTTATATTTGTACCTATTCAACATAATTTTATTAGCTCTAGACCATCATTCTAAGATATTGCTTTCCTTTAAGATCCCAATTTTATTATACAATCTGTTAACTGTCCCTTCCAGTTTTGCATCATTGGCAAATCTGATAAGTATTTAGCATTCAGTCAATCAATCAATATTTATTAAGCACCTACTAGATGTCAGGCACTGTGTTAAGCACTGAGAATACAAAGAAAGGCAAAAGGCATTCCCTGACTCAAGGAGCTCACAATCCAACAGGGGTAACATGTGAAAAATTAAGTACAAACAAGCTGTTGTTCATCATCATTTTCAAAGAGGACCAATGGCATCATAGGTGATGTCTTGATGTGCATGTAAACTAGATTTAAGTGAGACAGAGTTGCACATAGTCATCAGTCTCATTCTCTTCCAGAGTCACTGAAGTCCAGTGGCAAGTCAAAAGTCAAGATACCCGGCAATGGCCCAGGATTCAGTGGATGACTTTGGCATCTTTGATGCTCTAAGTGCTCCACAGTGCCTGCTTTAGCTGCCTTTATGGCTATTAGAACAAATTGTTCTACAAAATAGGTAGTAAATAACAACAGAGGGAAGGCACTACCTTGTCTATCCAAGTCTTTGTCTCAACAAAGATATTAAACACACCTGAACTAGATTAAAATATAATTGGAAAATACTTGTTAAATATTTTTAAATTTATTCTGTTAAATAAATAAAAATATAATAAAACAGATATTGTTAATATGTGCCTTTCTAAGTCAGTATGCATCCATAGGAATCCTCCTGTATGTGTTAATGTTCCTTCTTTCTACTTAAGTTGACACAATTGTTCTACATCATTTGTAAAAAAAAAAAAACGTTAAATAGAATAGGAACAAAGAAAGATTCATAGGATACTCCACTAGAGATATTCCTCCCTTCCTCATGGGGCATTGCTCATTTTCCAAAATACATTATAGAAGGTAAAATTAAAAACTGTCTTTCTAAACTGGGTAAAAAGTGCTGTCCATGGTCATTCTGTTTTGCTGCAGACTGAAGATCAGATAAATTCCCTATTAAAATGATGTCCTCCTAGCAATGTGAAGTGGGGGAACTCAAAATAAATATACTTCCCAGTTTCACTTGTGATTTTTTTACCTGTTTTATATGAGTACATGATGCAAAGAAAGGCACACACACATGCACACATAGAACACAACCATATTATCACTGCACCCACTCATGGCATTGGACCATGCATCTTCATGCCTCAAGCCATCTATCTATCAGTGAGGCCTTGAATTCTACAGAGTGTATGTGAACTGGCCAAGATTTCCAGAGAGAATAATGACGCTAATACTTCAACATGAAAACCTTCCATCTTGTCTCAAAGGCAAACCATAAGGCAATCTCATTTATTTTCAGCCACCTTTGGCCATCTCAAGGTCTCTTCCACTTCTATTTTGAGAGCCATTCTATTACTTTGACTAGAGAAGTTATATTCAATTTGAAAATATTCCCACCCTGTATCATCCCCACCCCACCCCCAAAACTGTTGTCAAGCTTTGTATATTGTTTATGTGAAATTTCTTTTCTATTCACATAGAAAACAAGAAAAGTTTTGCCATTATGTCCCTCAAAGATTAGAGGTTATATTTTCACCCACCTTCTCTACAGGGAAAGAATCTTCAGGATTCCTTGTCTGTTGAAGTAATCAAAGTGAAGCTAGAAATCAAAACCACACAATACCCTTCTTTCCTCTTCAGGCCTTAAATTCAACCTTGGAAACTCCAGTAACCTAGAATAGAGTCACTATTGCCAAGTTGCCATTCAACATACTACCCCACACAGACCCAAAAGATGCTTGGAGGCAGAGAGGTACAACAAGGTGCCTATCTAGGTATTGTTCATTGATGTCCTTGGAAGGAGAATGCTATACCTAGAGCAAAAGCTATGCTAACCCAAACATGTGGGTCAGGGTTCAAGGTTAGGGGACGAAAAGAACTGGGGATGGGTTCCCTGGTGATACTGATTTTGTTACTCTACCTCCTTTACCAAAATCATATCCCCCAACTATGGCCAAGCTCCCCCCTCTCCTTCCAAGCTGCCCCTCTGTATGAATGGCTACCATGAGAAAAAGAAATATAATGGAAACTGCTCTGTCTGACAGTAATTGTCAAGCTCTTAGGACAGCGCCTGGCACAATGTAAGCACTATATAAATGTTAGCTATTGTATTCTGTCTCCTGGATTTCCAGTTAGGGTAGGGGAGTCATCAGATAATGGCTGAGACATTTTACAAGTGTTGATTGTTGGAGTGCACCCAAGCCCCCTGTACTCACCCTACTGCCAAGTCTCTGACTCTGGCTCACTTGCCTATCCTGTGGGAGTGGCCAGTATTCAGGGAGAGCCAGCTGGAGGCAAAGTTATGAAATATGCAAAACCTCCCCTTTGAGTCACCAGAGCCCTCACACTGCGTCCCCATTAACCCAGGACACTGAACCTGGATCAGCCCTCCCTGAGATTCCATCAAAAATATGCCCATATTCTCAAGCTAATCTGATAAAACTAATCTGTGCTGATGAGATCACACCTGTTTATGGTTAAAAGTGTTACCTTCTACCCTCACCCCAGGTAACACTTTCACTTTATCAAAGAGGAGCTATAGGGTAGGAATCTCAAGTACCAATGTAACAGGTTGCAGGGTGGGAAAAGGAAAGATTTTATAGTGAGTTGGCCATCTGGGGTCTCTTAAATCAAACCACATGGATGGCTGCCTATGAAAAACTGTTCATGCCAAAAGCCAAAAGCACAATAGAAAGGAGGGAGTACAAATAGGCATGAGTTTGCAGCTCTCTGATAACCCTAACTTTAAAAAGCAAAAAATAAAATAAAAGTAGAGACAAATCCAGGGCATATTAACTAACACATTCATTAATATTTATTAATTAATGCCTCTATTATCTAAAACATGTAAAATCTCATTCTCTCCTAAACTTGGTTGAAAACATACATACGACCAGATGCACTGTGGGATACTCAATTGGACTCAATTATGTCTCAAGGTTTTAAAAAAGTGGAGGTCAGCTAGGGAAGTCCTCGCAAAAAAACGGTAGTTTCTAAAGTTTTTTCACATTTATAATCTTATTTGATCCCCATGGGACTCTTTTCTTTCTTTTAAGATATTTACATACAAAACAAATATCTACAGATTTAGAATTATTTTCTTAAGAAAAATTTCCATAAATCAGACCATAGGCTGGATGACTCTATCATGCTGCATAGCCCATATACACATTTCTGGTAAGGGTAGTACAAAGAGAATTTTCTCCAATGAGTAAGAATGCTCTCCCTGATCAAAGTCTTATAGGACCATGGAATCCTTGTATAGAAACACTTGCTTACAACTGTATAGTACTTTCATAGTTATAAAGAAAAAATTCATATAGTTTTATTACAAAGAAAGGGAAAAGAGTAAAGAATCAAGATCTTGGGAATAAGAAGTGCCCAAGATAAACAGCCTATGAATTTCTTTTCAATTCAGTATATTCACTTTTTATAATAGTTTTCTTCAGCTGTTTCACTTCCCTCCTTTTTGGAATATGTTTCACCCCTCGGATTAGTTTTCATTCCTTAATTTTCTTACACATTTAAAGCTTCTGTCCTACTATGCCAGGCAGTTTTTATTCCCCAAATCATGAGCCTTAACTCTTTTCCCTTTCTAATAAAGTCATATGAACTGTTTCTATATAACTATAAAAGTACTACATAAATATTGGGGTAGGAGGAGGTGTCTGTGCATAAACTTTATGTTCCCACAAGGCTTTGGACTGAAAAGCATTGCTTTTAGGAAGAAATACCATTTGTACTACTTCTCCCAGTAGCCTGTGCTTGGACTTTGCAAAATAGTGGTCATCTGGCATAGGGTGTGATTGGTTCAGTTTCCTTTCTGCATTAACAGTTTAAAAGACTGGAGTGTACAATGAGAGAAATGAGTGCTAGGGAGACAAGAGACACGAGGATAAACGACAGCTGTGTGCTACGGTTAGCATGTGCAGCAGTAAGCAATTATATTGCCAAGAGAGGTTAAGTCACTCCAGACTTCAGGTGATGAAAGAAATCAGTACAACCTATACTGGCACTACTGTGCCAAAAGAAACCAACAACAATGTCTACAATTCATTCTCCATGCCATGCCAGTGATCTGCTTTTCCCGAGACAACTACCATGATGAGTTTCCCTAGCATCTTTTTGGAAATGAACTGTCCATCTCCTGATGATTTGGAAGCATAAGGATTCTACTGTCACTGCCAGTACATATGTGGAAGCAGACATTTGGGAGTAGGTGCTGAGTAATAACTGGTTTAATTCATTGTTGTCATATTATTATCTTTTTTATAAAATGGATTATGATCTAAATTTATGTGTCATCTGGGAAGTCACTTAACCTTCGTTGTCCTGCCCCCCCAAAAAAAGAGCCTCCACCCCAGCAGAGCACATAATTAACTGAAATTAAAGGAATTTACTGAAATAGCATACTATAAATAACAAAAGATTCCCCCCTAAAACTGGGGTACACTCTCCCATAAATACATACAATTTTAGTTAGAAGAATAGACATATAGTATACTAGCAAAGAACCAAATATATAGAATATGCATCTGGCAAAACCACCTTCCTCTTCTATCCCTAGCAAGCCCCAGTTGCTTACTGTTTTATACTAACCTTTGCATTCAGATATCATTTTTCCTTGTCTCTTTTGTTTTCTCATGATACCTTCACTCTTTTTTCCCTGGGTACAGTGCATCTGCTTGAAAGCATATCTTGGTGGGCTCTTTGGGCCTATTTCTCTCCAGAGTACATCTCAGTTCCACAGTTAGACTCCCTAGGTCTGCTTTTTACTGTCCTAGTTGCTCTGCTCAGACTTTGATAGAAATAATTCCACTTCTTAAAGCCTCATGAAATTTGGTTTTTTGTCTAATCTGGTGTTGAGCCAAGAAACTTGAATATAGGAATTGTTCAATGAAGGTTTATGAAATATAATATAATGATTCATAGAATTACAGTATTTTAGGAAGTAAAGGAACTTTAGAGATCATCTAATCCAAGACCCTCATTAAACATTCATTGAAAAAAACATTTATTAAAAACCTACTATGTACTGAGCAGGGCGGCTAAGTGGAACAGTAGATAGAGTTCTAGACCTTAAGTCAGGAAAACTCATCTTTCTAAGTAGAAACGTGGTCTCAGACACTTACCGTGTGACCCTGGGAAAGCCACTTAACCTTACCTGCCTCAGTTCCTCATCTATAAAACTGGATAAAGAAATGGCAATGCATTCCAGTATCATTGCCAAAGAAACCCCAAGTGTGGTCATGAACAGTCAGACATGACTGAAAATGACTGAACAACAATGTGCTGAACATGATTCTAGGTACTAAAGGAAATATTAATATTATGTAAAATACAATCCCCATCATTGTGGAGGTTCTAGTCTAGTGGGGAAGGGAGAAGTGCTATCTACACAAATAATTATCATCCAATGCAAATAAAGTGGTGGATGAAGTCTGGGGCAGGGCAAGGAGGGGAAAATTATTATTGACTAAGGATGGAGAATTAAGAACAACTTCAGAGGAACTTGTCTCAGAGAAGTGAAGCAATTGACCAAAGGTCACCCACTAATTTCGTTGCAAAGCCAGGACTAGAACACAGTTTAAGTACTCTTTCTTCAACAGCACACTAACTTCCAGATAAACCACATTTGTCTTGGCCACTAGCATCCTCTGCCCTAGAAAAGAGAGGACACTTTCCCACTTTAGTTATCCATGGACCCAAATAAAGAGTTAACTTACTCCTTGATTTCTCCCTTTGACCCAGATGCCTAATCTTTAGCCCATTGCTAAAAATTAATGCTTGGACCTGGTCTCAGCCTAATTATAGAGTGTCCTCCATTCTTCCCATTCATCAACTCATCAAAATCCCCAAAAGAAGACCATGGCTGGCACTTCTGTACATCCAGAGAGAATAAAACAAGACAAAAAAGGTCAGAAGGGTACAAGAAAGGATGCAGACTAAACATAAAAAGAAACTTCCTGATGAAGAACTTATACTCACATTCAAAATCAGGGAACTATTGGAAGTTTGGAGATATTTCCTGATTCTGGGAGAAGGGAGATAATGTTTATAAAGGAGAAATGATAATCATCTTTCTGGGATAGAACAGGTGGTAAGGTGAGATGACCTCTTGAGGTTATCCCTGTTCCTCCCCTCCTTTTACAATCTTTCAGGGAAATGGAACAATGGTATCTCAAGGATTTCTTCCTATATAGAGACATATTATTCTGACAAACATCTGGAGCTTCAGTCCAACCGCCCTTTTTCAAACATCTGGGGAGAGAACATAAGTTTAAAAGGCCTTAGAGATGAGCCAGAAAATCGGTTATGGCTTCTATCAAAACACATTTTTTATCTTCAACATTTAAATGACTCACATATCACAAAGGTAAACATGTTCCTGGGTGAAACTCCTTCCTCTCCAAATGATACCTCAAGAATTCCAATTCAACTACCTCCTACTTTTACATTTTCAATAATAAATATTTCATAATAATTCACAGTTACATGATTTTTTTAAGATTTACAAAGTGCTTTCTTCTTGATACCTCAAATCTCCTTTTCTCCAGTACATCACAAATACATGAACCTTGGCTCTTTGCTTTTTTCATTCATTTACTCATCTTTGAGACATATGGGTTTTGTGGCAGTGGGCAAGGCACAAGTTCTCAATGATCTAGGAAAGTAATACTACAAGTTGCAGAAAAGTTGCTGACCTGCCCTAGTAGAGGAAGTTCCCTTACCTGTGAGTTCCCTGACCCAATGAAATCACAAGTGCAGTCCCTATCTATGCTCCAAACTATTTGAGTCTATGTCAAAATATTACTATCCTCATCTTCAGACTAAGAAACCAAGTTCCAGAGAGTTTAAGTGTTTTTCTCAGTCAGGACTTAAAGGCAAGGGTTTGAATTCATTCCAGGACAAATGAACTTAACATTATAGTATCTTGTCTCTTGATCTATCAACAGGCAATCACATCATGAGACTTATGTGAAAATCAGGTTTATTACAAGATAAATGAACATGCAAGGGAACCCAATGGGTTTGTAATTTTTACAGAAGTATATATTTTTTACAATAACAGTACAAAGGGAGGAAGGAGTACCAGGAAGGGGCATGACATGGGAGGGGGAATGGTGCAGTAAAGGTGGGGAAAAAGAGATGAGACCATTCCCCACAGAAAGGAGCAATATGATAGCAAAAGCCTCATTCTTGGGGCAGCTAGGTGGCACAGTGGATAGAGCACCGGCCCTGGATTCAGGAGGACCTGAGTTCAAATCCAGCCTCAGACACTTAACACTTACTAGCTGTGCAATTCTGGGCAACTCACTTAACCCCAATTGCCTCACAAAAAAACAAAGCCTCATTCTTTTACCTTGGGAATAGCTAGACTATGAAAATAGGAAGTTTTGCTTATCTGCAAAGGACCCTAGCTACATAATCATTATCCTAGCCTAGCACAGACACCCAAGGACACACAGGGAGTCCAGCTTGGGGTGCAACAACAAATTATGTCAGCTAAAGGGGAGCTTCTTCCTTGACACATTCAGGATGTCCTGAATGCTCTGAGTCCAGTGTTTCTGGAGAACATGGCAACTCGAAAAGATAACTTCAGGGGATCCCTTAACATCCCTTAACATATATTATAATGGTTCCCCCTTTCTCCAATGTTGATGTCTTGTCACTTGTTTTTATTTTGTTTTAGCTTTTCTTCTATACTCATATAAATGACCATCAGTTACCATCATTAGTATTTTATTTATACATTTCACATACTCATTTCTGTAACATAGATGGACTGGCCTATGAAGATCAATCTTGGAAGCATATGCAAATACTTCCTTACTTGGTCCAGTCCAAACAATCATATGAAAATTTGAGGTGAGACTAATTTCAGCTATTTTTACAGAAGCGTTTAAACAGTGTGGTGGCCAAAAGCTTCAAACTGGCTACAGATCTAGAAAAAAAACAATGACTCAGGGTGCACTGAGACTAACCTGAATGGATATCCAAAATGGAGAATTCCCCTCTATGTCATTCATTTTCCTTTGCAGCTTTGAAAAGGCAGGACTACTTGGAACTAGTCCCATGGCAAGGGTAGGGGAGGCTTTGCAACCTTGTTCCCACTCAGCAATGGTGGCTGTGAACACAAAGATGATATTTAATCATTCAAAGTAAGCAATACCGTTGTTCTCACCCACCTAGTCAGCATTCCTGTCTTCCATAATCTTGTTATCTTCCTACATATGGTCACTGATCATCTTTAGTAACCAAATATTAGCAAATGAAAGTGACAGAAGGCTTCAGGAGTTAGAAGATCCAGAGGTCACATCAGAGAAGTCCCATTAGCAGTTGGAACTGAATGGTAATAGCAAAAACAGTTACCAGAATATTAGTAGCCAGAAAAATTAGAAGTAGCTGGATGTCAATATAGAAAAACAGTTACCCAAGAATGATGGCATCTTCATGAAGCATAACTCCCCATGTCAAGGAAGAATGTTGTTTATAAACTCTAAAAAGTAATTAATCCTCAGCCCAGCAGGTAGATATACATAAAGTAAATTTCATTAGAATTCCATGAAGGAGAAAAGGATTTCCAAGTGGGAGATAGACTTTTGCTACATGTCTTCCCTAGGTATGTTACTCATTAGTATTGTACTTTAAGCTTCCAACTAGTCTATCTATGGACTACCTGAATTTTAGTGGGTTGGGAGAAGGTGTTGGGGTAATGTTTTGTATCAATTGTTTTTACTATGCTATCAAAGCAAGTCCTTTTTCTAAAAGCTAATAGGGTTAATTGGTTGATTGTCCATAGGGATTATAGTGGTAGGGGCTCAGGAACAAAAATATTATAACTACTGCTCCTCACAGTTACCCAAAGAATCCTGAAAGTAGTTGGTTGCCCCACTGGAAACTCCAAACTCCAAATATTAGTGAAGATAAGGGAATAACCACAAAAAGTGTATCACATTTCATTTCTATTATTTCCAGAGTGAAGTTGTCTACCATACTCCATCAAGGCTCAGCCCACATATTATTATTTATATGTTGCTTCTATTTAATTTGTCATTTTTAATGAGTGGGTCTATAGACCTTTGTGCAATAAAAATGTTATTTAGGTCAGCTTTGACTCACTTCCCTTGTCACTTTAAATTTTCCCATTTGACCATTGAATATGAAGATGCTGATTGGTCACAACAAAAGGAACAGTGTGATGAAAAATAAAACACTGGATTTGAAGTTAGGGGTTCAGTGTTGGACCTTGAGTCTGATATTTATTACTTTTGTGACCTTGGGAAAATCAATTAACACCTTGTGCCTCAGTTTCCTAATCTGTAAAATGAGAGACTTGAATGTCTTGATTTCCAACCTCTCCTCCATCTCCAATATTAATGTTCTGACTTTATACATTTCAGCAATTTTTCTTATATGCCATATCTTTCCATTGTTTAAAAGAAAAAATGTGACATTTCATGAATTTGTTGTTATTGATTGAGATATAGGGCCATAAATTCCTCATCTGTAAAGTGAGAAGACTGGGCATTAAAATCTCTTCTAGGTTTTTAAAACACAAATTTATTTTTGTTATTCTTTTTAAAAATTTGAGTTCTGAATTTTCTCCTCCCTTCTGTCTCTTCCTCTACTGAGAAGACAAACAATGTGATATCAATTATACATGTGAAATCATACAAAAACATTTCCATTTTAGCCATGTTGCAAAAAGAAAAGCAAGAAAATAAAGTGGAAAAAGTATGTTTCAGTCTGCAACTCAGACTTCATCAGTTCTCTTTGGAGAAGGACAGCATTTTTTTTATCATGAGTCCTTCATAATTGTCTAGGATCATTGTCTTGATTAGAGTAGCTAAGTTTTTCACAGTTGATCACCCTTACAATTTTGCTTTTACTATGTACAATGTTCTCCTGGTTCTGCTCACTTTGTTTTACATGAGTTTATATAAGTCTTCCCAGGATTTTCTGAAATCATCCCTCTCATCATTTCTTAATTTTTTTCTTTTCTTTTTTTTTTCAGGGCAATGAGGCTTAAGTGACTTGCCAAGGTCACACAGCTAGTAAGTGTCAAGTATCTGAGGCTGGATTTGAACTCAGGTCCTCCTGAATCTGGGGCCAGTTCTTTATCCACTGTGCCACCTAGCTGCCCCCATTCTCATCATTTCTTATAGCACAATAGTATTCCATTACAATCATATACTACAACTTGTTCAGATGTTTCCTGGGTGATGAGCAATTCTTTGCCAACACAATAAGAGCTGCTAATGAACGTCTTTATGCATAAAAGTTGTTTTCCTTTTCCATCTTTAAATATGATACTATGAAATAGCCTTCTTAATTCCTCCTTTAGCATATGCCATTATTTCTCTTAATCTTAATGATCATTTATTTTCTACTCCTGTGCCTCTACCATCCACACCAGGCTCTGTGACAGGATTCCTCCAAAAAATGTATAGTTGGTGCCTCCTTGTGTCACCTGTCTTCAGTTTTGAATGAATTCTATCTTTCCCTTTAAAAAAGGAAGGGGGGCAGCTGGGTGGCACAGTGTATAGAGCACCAGCCCCGGATTCAGGATGACTTGAGTTAAAATCCAGCCTCAGACACGACACTTATTAGCTGTGTGACCTTGGGCAAGTCACTT
Source organism: Dromiciops gliroides (assembly GCF_019393635.1). Classification (NCBI taxonomy): domain Eukaryota; kingdom Metazoa; phylum Chordata; class Mammalia; order Microbiotheria; family Microbiotheriidae; genus Dromiciops; species Dromiciops gliroides. The sequence continues at coordinate 580,506,665 of NC_057862.1, forward strand.
AACCCTCATTGCCCCACAAAAACAAACAAAAAAAAAAGGAAGGAAGAGAAAGAAAGAAAAAGAGAAACACTGTTAACACCCCTCACTGTGCTTGCTCATGTCACATTTCTCCCAGATACCATGGGAAACAGTAGCCAAAGTTTCACTGAGGCAAATGTCAAAGTTTTCAAGTGCTCAGCAGCAAAGCCATCAGATACAGAGGTATTTACTCTCAGTAACTTGTCATTACCAACTTCTTGAACTACATTGTCTACTATTAGGTCATTCTTTTCCTTTTCCTTAAATTTGTTATGCTTACATCTCCCCCCATCCTTGCCCTTCTCTGTAACTTTTGTTGTTCTTGAAAAAGTTCCATGAGAAGCTCTATCATCTGTAATTTTTTAATTTCTATTACTATCTAAATTGTACCGATTTACATATCAGTCACCTCCATTAGCCTTTCTCCTTGATCCCTCAAAGAGCAAAAATCATAGATTTAAAATCAGAAGGAACTTTGAAACCACTATTTTTTTTCAGATAAGGAAACTGATGCCAGAAAAGTGAAATAACTTAGCCATGGTCATATAAGTTATAAATGGTTGAACAGAGATTCAACTCACGACCTCTAACTCCAAATGCAGGTGATAGTAGGGACTATCTCTTCATCCTATCATTCTTCCCTCCTTTACAGATCTTGTCTTTGAAGCAAAATGTTTGTTACTTTGTAACATCTGACATATAACAGGTGACACTGCTAAAGATGGCTATAATTCCACTATAGACAATCATTTCTTATCTTCTGTAAAATTCCATGACTCTGAGAGAATTATTAGTTCTCTCATTTGTTTTTGAGTTTCCTGTATTTCTACCCCAATTTCCTCAAGCTTTTGTAAAAAATATTTGGTCTCTGTTTATTGCTTCTGTATCTGGGAATGTCTACTTAATTCTTTAAAAGTCTTTGAATTACTCTTTCCTTGAACTATATTTTTTAACATCTCTCTTAAAACTTGAACAGTGATCAGAAGTTCCATATTCTAGGTGGGTCTTTAAACTGATGAAATCATAAGTCCTTTCAGAAATATAAAAAAGATCCGTGACTTCATGCAGTATAAGGACCTTGTAGTATGGAAACCCCCTCCACTAAGGACCTAATGGGAACCATATATGATTGGTAGAGGCACATAGAGTTTAAGTGATTTGCCCAAGATTATAAAACTTGTGTCAAAGGCAGGATAGAACCCAAGGATCCTTGATTCCAAATCCAACACTTTATTCCTTCTGCTATGCTGCCTTACTATATCATCCTATTCATATTTTTAGTTTCTTCCTGTTCCAATAACTTCTTCCATAAGCCTCTATCTTTTTTTCAGCTTCTGAGAAATTAACTTCTTCCACTTTGAACAGAAAAGGTGATATTTTCTCTCTACATGCCATAACCCCTCTTCTTCTTTGCACATAAATCCTGGCACTTCCCTTGTTTATAGGCATGTTCCAGGCTATTTGAATTTTTATCAAAATAAGCATCTTTCCATCTGCATTCTGATGGATTGGTTCTAAGTACCTGGGTTGTGGACACTTCTTGCTCTATTGCCTCACCCCAAGATACAGTAGAAATCCTCTTTTTAAAATCCAGAGTTCTTATGTGCAAAAAAGACAACACATCCATAAATATTTTTTTCTTTTTACCTCTTTGGGGGACCATATGTATTCTCTGATCTCCTTCTTCCTCCAACACATAGAAATTCACATCCATGATCATATATCTTCCAACCCAGATCTCATATCTTTTGAATATCCACATTATGTGTGTTCAACAAAAATCCTACCACATATGGCTCTCTTCTGCAATAAATTTCTCTTTTAGCATTGAACTTTTTTCTTATACTAAAATCCCATTCAATTCCTCTTCTCTCTAAGTCCCACAGGCTGCATCTCTCACCTTTTGCATTCTTATGCTATTTCTACTACACGTTCCAACATTGAGTTGAACTTTATCCATATTGCTGCAATTGTATTTAATCCTCCAGCTTTTGCTGAACTTCCTGGACTTAACTGTCCTCCCTGCTCTTCAGACTTCTGTTTCTACATTTTGCCTTACTTTAGGCTTTATGTTATTTCACTGCTTCTCTATTCTTCCTTCTTCTGGGACTTGAATCCTATCTAGACCATAATCTTCCATTAATTTCTCTAGATGCTCTCCCCTTGTTTCTTGTCTATGACCACAAAATTGAGGCCCATCTCTTCTGTGACTCTTGCACTCACTGTTTCTGTTGTTTGGCAAGTTATCTTTATTCATTTCTAGTCATTTTAGCTTTTTCCTCTTCACCACCACTTGAAGATCTTAATTTTTCTTCATCTCTTCCTGAGACTTGATCATATCACATTTGTGTTTCTTGTACAGTCCCAAGAAGATATTACTATCTTCATTGCAGGACATTACTCATTCTGTCTTCCCCTTTGATTCTGAACCCCAAAGCTATCCCAGTGTAATACTTCCCTTCATTAGGGAATGCCCTTGGGCACTTTATACAGGTATGCCCCTTTCCATAAAAGACATCCCAAATGTTTCTTTTTACATGAGGCACTGCTATGTCCTTATTCTAAACATCTGAAACCCATTTACTGACTACATAAATATATAACTATATATGTTCTTATGAAAACATATTTTAAAACATATGTGACTATGTGTGCATATGTGTATATGTAATATGGCTGGGTTTCTGTTTTCACTATGGTAGGGAACTATCATTGAAGAACCTCCCTCTGGCAAAGCAGATCTACACCTGAGCTGCAATTTCAAGTGTTTTAGCAAAATTTTTAACCATTTTGTGTCTGTAAAAGACCCCATTAACAGGTTAAGTCAAGTCAACAAGCATTTATGAGTTACTTAATTTGTGCTAGGTATTGTACTAAGTTCTAGGAATACAAATACAAGCAGAGAGACAATATCTAGACAATATCTGCCTTCAAGAGGCTTACATTCTTTTTTGTGAGGCAATTGGGGTTAAGTGATTTGCCCAGGGTCACACAGCTAGTGAGTGTCAAGTGTCTGAGGCTGGATTTGAACTCAGGTCCTCCTGAATCCAGGGCCAGTGCTCTATCCACTGTACCACCTAGGTTCCCTGAGCTTACATTCTAATGGATGATAGAGAACACATTAAGTGAATTTGAAAAAGAATGGGGAAAGAAGGTGGTCTAGCAGTACCAGATCTCAAACTGTTTTTTAAAGTAGTAATTATCAAAACAATCTGGTGCTGGCTAAGAAATAGAGAGGTGGATCAGTGGAATAGAATAGGTACAGATTACACTATAATAAATGACTATAGTAATCTAGTATATGATAAACCCCAAAATCTAAGGTTTTAGAACAAAAACTCATTATTTGACAAAAACTGCTGGGAAAACTGGCAGATAGTATGGCAGAAACTAGGTATAGAACAACATCTCACATCGGATACTAAAATAAGGTCAAAATGGGTACATGATTTACACATAAAGGTGATACCACAAGTACATTAAGAAAGCACGGAATTGTTTATCTATCAGATTTATGTACAGAGGAAGAATTTAGAACCAAAGAAGATATAGAGAGCAATACAAAATGTAATATAGATAAATTTGATTTTATAAAATTTTAAAGCTTCTGAACAACTAAAACTAATGTAACCAAAATTATAAGGAAAGCAGACAACTAAGAAAGAATTATTTTGTAACAGATATCTCAGATATAGGCCTTGTTTCTCAAATAGATAGAGAACTGAGTCAAATTTATAAAAATACAAGTTATTCCCCAATTGATAAATGGTCAAAGGATATGAACAGGCAGTTTTCAGACAAAGAAATAAAAGTTATTTATAGTCATATAAAATGCTCTATACCACCATTGATGAGAGAAATGCAAATTAAAACAACTCTGAGGTATCACCTCACAACTATCAGAGTAGAAAATATAACAAAAAACAAAAATATTGGATGTTGGAGGGGATGTGGGAAGACTGGGATGCTAATCCACTGTTGGTAAAGTTGTGAACAGATCCAACCATTCTGGAGAGCAATTTGGAATTGTGCCCAAAGGGCTATAGAACTGTGCATACCCTTTGATCCAGCAATACCTTTACTAGTTTTATATCTCAAAGACATCCCCAAAAGAGAAAAAGACCCACATGTACAAAAAATATTTATAGCAGCTCTTTTTGTGGTAGCTAAGAATTGGACATCAAAAGAATACCCATCAATTGGGGAATGGTTGAACAAGTTGTGGTATATGACTGCAATGGAATATTATTGTGCTATAAGAAATGACAAGCAGGATGATTTCAGAAAGGCCTGGAAAGACTTGTATGAACTGATGTATAGTAAAGTGAGCAGAACCAGGAGAATGTTGTGCACAGTGACAGCAATATTATTCCATGAAGAACTGTGAATGACTTAACTATTCTCAGCAATACAACGATCCAAGACCATCCCAAAGGACTGATGATAAAGTATACTACCCACCTCCAAAGAAAGAACTGATATTGATTGAACACAGACTGAAGCATGCTATTTTTCTCTCTCTTTCATTTTTGTCCTTTGTTCAAGTTTTCTTATACAAAAGGACTAATGTAAACATAACTGCACGTGTATAACCTGTGTCTGCTTACCATATCAGGGAGAGGGGAAAGGAGGGTGGAAAAGAGGGATGGAATTTAGAACTCAAAGCTTTAAATAAAAATGTTTATTATTATTAAAAAAGAAAGAAAGAAAAAGAATGGGGGAATGAATACCCACACTGGGGCATGGTAAAAAAAAAAGTCCAGAGAGTGAGGAATGAAGCCAAGAAATGAAAGAAGATATGTTTTGTCTGGGACCTTTCCTTAAAATGGATATCCTAGGATAACCCAGGCAAACAGAAAAAGGGGGTTCTCAGTCAGAGTGTACTTTCTATGTGGGAAGACCAGGGGTAAAGTGAACATCCGGCATGAGGAGACAAAGTGCAGAGAATCATGAATGGACCCTGGAGAACAATGATATCAATGAAACCTAGAGATCCCTTTTCAAAATAATGTTTTAAAATACATAAGATTACATAGGATTAAAATAGAAACCAATTGTATTGAAAATGCAGTTATCAAATTATTGTTATGACAAGTTCATAGATGCCACATTGAGAACCCTTATCTTAAATAATTGCCTAGGGAAATTGAGAGATTCTATGACTTTCTCAGGTGTAGAACTTGAATGCAAGTCATCCTGATTTGGAGACTGGCTTACTATTCATTACGATTCACTGTCTCTGATTTCTTGAACCAGATCTATGGATACCATTTACTGTGCCCTATGCCAGCCATAACGTGCCACCATCCCTACAAAAATAACAACAGGCATTTAGAGAGGGAGTGTGGCATAGTAGAAGTAGGTCTTAGTATTAGAAAGATTTAGTATCAAGTCTATGCTCTTACACCTGCTGACTTTGTGACTCTGGAGAAGTCACTCAACCTTTCAGAAATCCAGGAAAGCTGCCATAAATTAAAGAATGAGTGTTAATTTGCATTGGTAGAAAGAATTTTCTCATCATTAATCCCCTATGCCAATGAAATAGCAATCCCATTGGGAAATCTATACATTCACATATATACTTACACACACACAAATATATATATATATATATGCATATACATGTATGCACATGGCTATGTATATACATGTATATGCATATACAAACATATATATGTGTACACATATAGACATTACCTAATTTTAGCCTCATAACAATACTGTGAAGAAGATAAAATAAGTTTTACTACTCTCAAACTAAAGAAAGGGGAATGTGGAACTGCTCACCCAGGTAGTCAGTCAATTAGCATTTGAGCGGTTACCATGTGCCAACAACAATACAAAGACTTGGAGATACAAAGAAAGGTAAAAACATGGTTTCTATCCTTAAGGCACTCACAGTCCAGTTGGTAAAACAGCATACAAAAATGTATACATGATATATATATATGTGTGTGTGTGTGTGTGTGTGTGTGTGTGTGTGTATGTATATATATATATATATGTATATATATAGAGAGAGAGAGTATATAAGATAAATGGGAGGTAATATCTGAGGTGGTTGTTTTTCGTTCAGTTTCAAAAAAGACCAACAACATTGTGGGTGATGTATTAACTTGTGCTTGAATTGGATTTAAGCAAGACAGATTTGCACATAGTCATCAGGCTTACTCTCTCCTCCTTGGTCATGAGAATCTAGTGGCAAGACAAAAGTCAAGATCAATGGTGATGGCCAAGGATGCAGTGGATGACCTTGGTGTCTTCAATATCTGACCAAGCTCTAAGTACTCTACCACACCTGCTTTGGCTGCCTTCATGGCCTTGGAACAAACTGTTCTTATCCACTCATTCCTTCAGGGAAAGTCTTCGCATGCTTGGGGTAGACACCTCCCTAACTCACCAATGGGTTTGAAGGCCTATTAGTTACAATCAATCTGGTTTAGCCCATCTGCTTAGAAGGTTTACCAGGGTATGTCCACTGCACATACTTCTTAGAGCCACAAATGTAGGGAATCAAATGGACACCAAAAGTGTATGAGCAGCCCTGAAAAGGGCTTGGCAAGCCCTTACACTGGAGGTGCTGGTTTTCCCTGAACACCCCACACATCCCTATATCTGAGGTAATGCACTAGAAGCTAGGGGAAGGCTAGAAGCCAGTAAAGGTGCTTACTGTGGGACTTGAGGTAAGTCTTGTAGGAAGCCAAGGAAGCCATAGGACAGAGGTGAGTAGAAAAAGCATTCCAGGCATGGGGGACAACCAGCGAAAAAGACAGAATCTAAATATTATGTTCTAGGACCAGCAAGAACGTCAGTGTTACTATAGATGATAGAGCTAGGTGGCACTACAGTGCACAGAGCTGAGACTAGAATCAGGAAGACCTGAGTTCATGTCTAACCTCAGAAACTTACTAGCTATATGCCCCTGGGCAAGTCATTTAACATCTTTGCCTTAGTTTCCTCATCTGTAAAAATAGAAAAATAATAGCACCTACCTTCCAGGGTTCTTAGGGGATCAAATGGGAAAATAATTGTAAAGCACTCAGAAAAATTCCTAAATGTTAGCTATTTTTATTATGTGTAAGGGAATAAAATCTAAGAAGAAAAGGTACAAAGGAGCCAATGTTGTAAAGGGTTTCAAAAGCCAAAGAGAAAATTTGATATTTGATCCTGGAGCTAGTGTGTATCAGAGGCAGGATCTGAACCCAGGATTTCCCTTCTCAAGGTCCCACCCTCTCTATCCACTATAGTACTCTGAAAGTAGTTAGTAAAAGCCTCTTCTTGACACTGTTCAGTTTCCATGTGTGAATTGGCCTCTATTTGCTCCTCTATTCCCAAAGGCAACATGCACAGTCTTCAGCCTTGGTCTGCTTCAATCAGTGGTCAAGAAACATTTATTGAGTTCCTATTATGTGCCAAGCACTGTACTGAGCACTCATGATAGAAAGAAAACTAAAAGACAGTCCCTGATCTCAAGAGACAGAATTACCACCCATTTCTTCCATCAAATCTTTCTATTATTTCTCAAGGTTCATTCTCCCAAATAAACCCAGTTTCTCTGCTGATCTAAAACTCACATTAAACTTACTCCTAAGGATTTGGATTGTTGCAAATCTATCCCTTGGGTTTATCCTTAGCTGAATTAATTATGAGGGTCCCTACCATATCAGTTCTTACTGGGTAGTTGCCCTTAGCCCTTCTGATATAGATCTACACAAGTAGTGAGAAGACTTGAAGGAGGATGTGAGAAATGTCTTCACATATTTAAAAGATTATCATGGGAGAAAGAGGTTCAATTTGTTCTGCCTGGTTTCAGAAGGTGAAATTAAGAACAATGGATAGAATTTGCAAAGAGGCAGATCTGAGTTTTGTCAGGAGGGAAAAAATCTTTCCCAACAGTAGGATCTCCCTCACTGACAGTCTCCCCAAATGCTGATGACTATTATATGATGACTATTATAATATTATATATATGTACATATATGTCTATATATGTACATATATGTCTATATATGTGTGTACATGTATGTATATATATATACACACACATAATATGATTGGCACTATTGTAGAGCAGATCTTTCTTTGGATGCAGATTGAGCTAACTACCCTTCCTTCAAACTCAAATTTGATCAGTTCTTTTTCCTTTGACAACCAGACATCATGCTGTCTTTTCCTTTTCAGTCTAACACTCAAACTGTCCAAATAGGGCTTGAGATGATTCCATGAAGGACAGTTCTATGACTATGTGGACCTTTTAATAGCTAACTCAAGACCCCAGAGCTAAAGACTTCTGGCAGAAGCCAGCCCCACAGCACACCTTTTGATTGCCAGACTGCAACCCAAACAAGAGACTGCTAAGAGCAGAGATCATTCTCTCCTTGGTCCAGCTGAGATGTCACTAGTTCCCAACTTGAAGAAAATGTTTGCTCCTGTGTCTTCTATTATCTACTCTGATCGTCACATTTTTTCCTGTTTTCTATTTATTGTTTGCTTGGGACAATTTACTTTAATATCCAATATTGTCATTTGTGTATCTTGTCCTTGGGAGGGATCGAAGTTATCTGGGAACAAATAATTTGTTACCCTCCCTTTGAAAAGAACAAAAGAATGTGGCTTTTATTCTGAACAACTAAATGAAAATATAACACTTCTAAATCACCAACACTTGAGGTAAGGAAAATATTATACAGAAATTTAAGGTTGGCAAAGCATTGTACGTGTTATCTCATTTGATCTTCACCACAACATTGTGAGATAGGTGCTATTATGACCCCATTTTACAAATGATGAAACTGAAGCTAAAGGGAAGTGGTGGGCCTAGAGTCACACAACTAATAAGTTTCTGAAGTAAGATTTTAACTTAGTTTTTCCTGAATCCTAGTCTAACATTTTATTCACTGCTAGCTAGGTACCTCTATCCACTACCGCTCTTGGAAATCGGAGAGTAAATGAGTGAATTACCAGTCATGTTTGTCCAAGATCCTGTCTCTTCCTTTCTTGCTAGGTTACTGATGGCTCAGCCTTAGCCCTCCCACTATTTTCCACAAAGATAAAAATTGCATCTTTCGTTGGAGACAGGACAGGCTAGATTCTAGATAATATCTATCTCACTATATCTTTGCAATGCAGTCCACACCAGGTCCCTGAGAGGCAGAACTTTCACTATTACATGAGCCAATCTACGTTACAATAACCACTACAGATTTTCTTCTCTCTTCATTCTTTCTTCGCAGCTCAGACAAATCAGATGGTTCTATTTTCTTTGACCTTATCATCACCCACAAATGTTCTACCTCCATAATAATTAACTATGAATATTTTCAACTGGACCCTAATCTCCTGTCTTTCCAGCTCTCCCTGTGCCCCACCTCTCCTAAACCTTTCTCATTGCAATGTCAGACATTCTACTCCTCCCAGATTTTTCAGGCTATCACCCCAACTCTAGCCTCATTTTCCTTTTTTCAAAACCTCCACCCTTTAATTAACTGATTCAACTTTATACTCTCCTCAATAAATAAATTCCTTGCTCCATTATCCTCCCTCTACTCATTCCTTTCTAAGCCTCAGCTCTGGGTTATTCTCACCACTCCGTGGCTTAGGAGACAGAGTACTGAACTTGGAGATAGGGAGACCTCAGTTGAAATCCTGCCTAAAATAATTACTAGCTGTGTGACCCTGGGTAAATCACTTAACCTCTTTCAGCCTTGCTTTCCTCACCTGTCAAATGCGGCTAATACTTCATTGAGTTGTTGTGAGAATTGAAAAAGATACCATTAAAAGCACTTTGAAAGCCTGAGAGAACTACATAAATGTACATTCTTTAATGTTATTATTATTCTCCTTTCCAGCTATCAAAAGAAGTCACATAGCCAAGCTGACTAGATCCTCTACAAATTTATATTACCCAACTTCAACTGGTTCCTCATTGCTACACACCAATCTTTTTTCACCCTTCTCTGATAGACTTAACATCACACCCCCTACCATGGCTATTCAAATCACATATGCTACCACCTTCCCCTCTGCCTCTCATCAGAGGACCTTGCCTTGGATTTTACTGACTAAATCAAGGTCATTTCACTCAAGCTCCCTCTCCTCACCAATTCTACTTTTCAAATTACTTCTGCATTATCCTTCATCTTTTCTTCCTTTCCTCCAGTCTAAGATGATAAGGTGGCCTTTCTCCTAGACAACACATCTACTTGTGTCCTTAATCCCAACCCCTACTGTCTGTTTAGCAGATCCTATCAGTTCCCCTCTCCCTAATTTTCATTCCTTCCCACCCATTTCCTATTTCCTTCAAACATCCTCAGATATTCTTCCCTTCACTGACCCTAACATTACCTCCAGTTGTTGTCCTATACACTTCTTGACTAAACAAATTCCTACAAATATCTTTCTTTACTCTTTGCTCCACTTTCTCACCTCACAGAGATTTTTCAAGCCCTTACAATATGGTCTCCATCTCCCACCACAACCCCTTCTTACTGAAACTGCTCTTCGCATGGTTACCACTGATCTTCTTGTTGCTCAATCCTTTTCTCATTCTTCTTGACCACACTACAACATCTGACATGGTTGACCAATCCCTCCTTATGGGTAGTATCCCTTCCCCTCAGTTTTCATGACACTGCTCTGACATTGTTCCCTTCTTGATCAATCCTAGATCTTTTTTGCAGAATCGTCACCTATGCCTTGCTCCCTATGTGTGAATGGGTGATCTGTCCTAGACCCTCTTTTCATCTGTCTTTACAAATTCTCTTGGTGATCTCATCTTTTCCTAGGATTAAAATTAAAACTCTTTCCTGAGCACTGGTCCTGAATTTCCAAATGACTGCTGGACATCTCCTCCTAGGCATATCCCATAGGTATCTCAAACTAAAAATGTCCAAAACAGAACGTGTTATTTTTCCTCTTCAACCCATCTTTTTTTTTAACTTCCCTATTTCTGTTGAAGGTACTGATATTCTTCTAGTCATTCAGGTTCTTGGCCCAGTTTTCATTCCTGACTTTTCACTTTCACTTACTCCATACAATCAAATGCCAAATTTTGTTGATTCTTGCCTCTTTAATATCACTCTATTCCCACCACAACTACTCTAGGGGGATATGGTGCATATGGGGCATTCAGAGACAACTAGCACCTCTGGTGTGAGGGCTTGCTAAGCCCTTTTCAGGCCTGCTCATCTACCTTTGGGGTCAACCTGTCACCCAACTCTCACCTGTGCTCCAAGAAGTGGCAGCATGTGCAGTAGCCACACCCAGTAAAACCATCTAGACAGATGAGCTAAAGCAAACCCATAGATGAATTAGGGGATGTCTACCCCATGTGGAGGCTTCCCTTGGTGGAAAACAATTCATTTCAATGGCCATGAATGTGGCTAAAGTAGGCACTGCGGAGCACTTAGAGCTGGGTCAGACATCAAAAATGCCAAGGTCATCCACTACAGCCCAGGCCATTGCCAGTCATCTTTTTAAATAAACATTTTTATTTAAAGTTTTGAGCTACAAATTCTATCCCTCTTTCCCTCTCTCCCCTCCCCCTCCCTGAGGAAGTGAGCTATCAGATATAGGTTATATATGTGCAAGTATGTAAAACATTACCATATTGGTCATTTTGTATAAGAAAACTTGAATAAAAGAAAACAAGGAAAGAAAGAAAGTGAAAAATAGCATGCTTCATTCTGTGTTCCATCAATATCAGTTCTTTCTTTGGAGGTAGGTAGTATGCTTCATCATTAGTCCTTTGGGATTGTCTTGGATCATTGTATTACTGAGAACAGTTGAGTCATTCACAATTCTTCATCAAATAATATTGATGTCAATGTGCATAACATTCTCCTGGTTCTTCTCATTTCACTATGCATCAGTTCATATAACTGATTTTCATTGGTTTATATAACTGAATTTCAGGTCTTTCTGAAATTATCCTGCTAATCATTTCTTATAGTAGAATAATATTCCATTGCAATCATGTAGCACAGCTCATTTAGCCATTCCTCAGTTAATGGGCATTCCTTTCATTTCCAATTCTTAGCCACCACAAAAAGAACTGCTATAAATGTTTTTATACAAATGGGTCTTTTTCTCTTTTGGGGGATGTCCTTGGAATATAAACCTAGCAGTGGTTTTGGTGGATCAAACGGTATCATTGCCAGTCATCTTGACTTTTGTTTTGCCACTGGACTTCAGTGACTCTGGAAGAAAAAGTGCAGCTGATGACTGTGCAACTCTGCCTCACTTAAATCCAATTTGTGAATGAGTCAAGATATCACCCTTGGATGTCATTGGTCCTCTTTGAAAAAGGACAAACAACAACCACCCTAGTCTAGATCTTCGTTTCCTCTTACCTAGACTGCTATAAAAGCCTTCTAATTGGTTTTCCTGCATCCAGGTTTGTATCTCTTCAGACTAACCTCTTCATAGCTGCCAAATTGATATCCCTAAAGCACAGTTCTGATCCTGTCCCTCCCTTTCTCAATAAACTCCAGGGATACCAGCACCCCAGTGATTTTCAGATAAAATACAAAACCCTGTGTTTGACATTTAAATACCTTCCAAATTTGGCTCCCTCTTCTCCAGTCTGATTATACATTATTCACCCATATATATTCTACATTCCAGTCAAATTGATATACTCACTGTTACTATATCTGTAATGCAATCCCTTGTCACCATGCTTTTGTATAATATAACCATGCCTGGACTGCTCCTCCCTCCTTTAACTTCCAGCCCTGGGAACCCTTATTTCCATTCAAGGTCCAACCTAAGTATCACCTCCTTCCGAAGGACTTTCCCAATCCCCAAGGTTGTGAGAGTCCCACTAACCCATTCACTGAGTGTTAATTTTGCCACATCATGAATTATCTTTGACCACCATGTATTCCATACTACCAACAGAAGATAAGCAACTTGAAGACAAGAACTATTCAGTTTTTTCTATTTGTGTCCCCAACACCTAGCTTAGTATCTGAATACAAGTTTGTTGAAGGTATTTATGGTAGCTTATTCACACCTTACCATTCTGTTTCTTCTGCTGCTCTTACACCTTTTACCCCACAGTAGGTAGGGCAGATGCTATCCCCATTTTTCAGAAGCGATGTGATCTTGTGGAAAGAGCTCTGGACTCAAAATCAGAAAATCTGGATTTAAATCCTGCTTTTGATTTGCTAGTCATGTGATCATGGGCCAGGCACTTCCATTTTCAGAGGCTTAGTTTCCCTATATGTAAAACGAGGTTGAGATTCATACTTGCACTACAGGAATGTTCTAAGGATCAAATGACTTACCATAATTGTCTATATAAATATGAGTGAGGGTTACATGACAGATGAGGAAACTGAGGCACTGAGAAATTAAAATGGATGGGCCCAGTGTCCTACAGGAAGTGAGCAGTAAGGCAAGACCTCAGCCAGGGCCACCTGCCTGCAGGTCCCTTGCATTTGTTGCTACATTGTGCTGAAAAGTCTGCAGAATTGCTTTTGCAGTGGGGCACCCTACAATGGGGGGAAGGTAGAGCTGCCCCTGCCAAGAGACACACACAAGACACCGTGAGCCTAGCCTTCCCAACAACAAAAAGCAGAGACAATTCACATCCCGCCCCACCCCCACCCTCTTTTTATCCCCTCATTACTCTCACCTGTCATTTCCCATTCTTAGCCTAGTCTTCCCTCAACATTCCTCTCCCTTAGTCTATCTGGAGCTGCTTTTGATTATTGCTAGATTATCTAGTCTAAATATTAAATATTTAAAAGGTGTATAAATCATCAAGATGAGAAACAGCCACTGGAGCTTGGAGGAACAGCAGCTGCCTGGCCTCCTGCTGCCCTTCTCTCCTTCCCCGGCCTTCAGCCATCCCAGGCCCTTTATTCTCCGGCACATCAAATATCCAGGTTCTAGGATGCCCTGCAGTCTTAAATGAGCTCCACTTTAAAAGGGAAGCCAGGCTTTGGAAGGCTGAGGGTAAAGGATAGGAGGGGGCAATAGGGCTCACATGTTGTTTTTGGGTTGCGTTTTATCATCGTTTTATGACTTCATGTACACAGCCCCAAGCATTTTGGCAGGGGGCAGCCTATAAATGAAATGTGTTAGGATTTTATGCATATTACAAGGCTGTGTAAAAATGTAAACGTGCCTTAGCCAGAGAACTCTTTGTACTAACCATTCCCCAGTACAGCTTCCATGGGCAGCAATTAGAAAGACACGTGTGTAGGCTCAGAGAGTCACGTCAGTGGCTGCGTTCTCTTCACAGATGGCTGACCACCCAGGAAAGAGAATTCCCAGACACCCAGTTAAGCTTCATGCTCTGTCATCAGCAGTAGAGAACTGGCCTTGCCTATCCTGCTGGGGGACACCAGGGGGTCAAGGGCATATTTGGCTAGGGGACAACACTCCATGGAAGCTTCCAGGAAATGAAAAGCACTGCATGCAGAAACACTCCACAATTACCATTGTAGACTCATCCATTTGTGCTCCTACTTTGGGGATTGGTCAGAAAGTAGGAGGGAGAAGATGAATTAGGGAACAGCACATGAAACACTGTGAGAAAATATCAGAAGCTTCAGAAACTTATTATCCAAAAGAATGGGAGAGGATACATATACTATAGGACGTACCCAAAAAAAGTTATCTTGGACAGAAACATATACATATCTTTTATTGATCATTTGAACAGAAGTTCCAAGATACTACTTTGATCTTCCTTTGATGCAGGTGCAGCTTCATCAGTTTAAGTACTTCCTTGACTACTGCAGGTCACAGGTGCAGATGCATCCATTCCCATCATTTCGGTTCTTTTCTATAGTCTTCTGTTGACTCTCTGAAGAGAATCTACCCTACAAACTGGAGGCCTTCTGCTCATTCTAAGGCAGCTAGGTGGTCTAGTGGATGAAGTGATTGACCTGGAGTCAGGAAGAACTGAATTCAAATCTGACCCAAGACACTCACCTTAGCAAGTTTAACCTTGGGTAGGTCACTTAACCTTTGTATGACTCAGATTCCTCCACTGTAAAATGGGGGTAATAATAGTGACTACCTTGCAGGCTGATTATGAGAATTAATTGAGAAAATACTTGTAAAATACTTGGCATAGTGCCTGACACTTAGTAGGTTGGTTACTTGTTGTCCTTCATTCTCAAAGAGGACCAAAATAGCATCACTAAGTTAAGGTTGTGGTACAGTGTGGGGCTGATGAGATCAATATGAACTCAGAAGGCTCTACCATGGGTTGGACACGAATATTCCATATGAATCTTTGGATTGGAGTTGTCTCTAAATTTGTGCATCTCACATTTCCTTTGAGCTACTGCAATTCATCTTTGCTCATAAAGTACAACACCTTTTATGTGAGCATGTCATACTGGAAAATCTTGTGCCAGTGTCTCCTGTGTCTCACAATTGATTCCAAAGTTCTTCAGAGAAACCTTGAGCGTGATATTATTTCTTCTAACATGTGAGTGCTTGCCTTTTGTGAGTTCTCTAATACAGTCTCTTAGGAAAATGTATGTTTGGCATTCAAACAATGTGACCAGCCCATTTGGAGTTGCCCTCTCTACAGTGGAGTTTGAATACTTTGCAGGTCAGCTTGAGAAGGTACCTCAGTGTCTGGTAGCTTATCTTGCTAGCTGATTCTCAGAATCTTCCTAAGGCAATTCAAATGGAAGAGATTCAGTTTCCTGGCATGACACTGATATACTGTCCAAGTATCATAGGCATGCAACAATGAAGTCAGCACAATGGGCTCTGTAGACCCTCATTTTGGTAGGCAGACCTCTTCTCTCCTACATTTTCCTTTTGAGACTCTAAACATTGAGCTATCTCTGGCAATTCATGCATCAATCTTATCATTGATATATGAACCTAGAAAATATACTGTCAAGGTAAGTGACAGTAAAGCATTCAAAATTTCTCCATTTGTTATAATCAATGGTTCCACATATGGATGGTGCAATACTGACTGGTGAGGAAATGGTTTTCTTTGTAGTGTGTCAGGCCAAAATTAGCACAGGTGACAGAGAATCAATGCATCTCAGCCTTAGAAGACACATTTATTTCACAATCATCTGTGTACAAAAAATTCACACATCAACGTCCCCTCTACTTTAGTCTTGGCTTATAGATTTTTTGAATTAAATAATTTACCATCAATGCAATTGCTGAACTTAATGCTGTTTTTGTCCTCACTTAAGATGTCTAACAACATCACCAAAAACATGCTAAAAATCATGGGAACAAACACATAGCTCTGTTTCATTCTACTCATGACTGGGAAAGCACAAGAGCATTGTCCATTATCCAGAATCCATGAAAGCATGCTGTCATGAAACTGGCATACAATACTGAGTTAACTTCTGTGGGCAACCAAATTTTGACACAATCTTTGACAAGCCCTCACAACTGACAGTATCATAGGCCTTGTTCAGATCAATGAACATTGTATTCAGATCTATGTTCTGCTCCTGGCATTTCTTCTGGCATTATTCAGCAGCAAACACTATATTGACTGTTCTTCAGTCCTATCTGAAGCCACACTGGCTCTCCAGTAGATGGCCATCTTCCAGATGAAACATCAGTCTATTAATGAGGATTCTGGCAAGAATCTTGCTGACAATGACTAAGTGAGAGAGACCCCCCCCATCCCCCAGTTGTCACAAGACAACCTATTTCTTTTTCCTTTATATGGACAATGGAAGGATCCTTAAACTTTTTTGTTTGTTTTCACAGTTTTATTTTTTTAATTTATTTATTTAAGTTTTCAACCTTTGTTTAGATAAGATTTCCAATTTCAAATGTTTCTCCCTACCTCTCCTCCCTCCCCTAGACAGCAGGTAATCTAATATATAACATTAAACATTTCTGCATTAGTCATGTCATACAAGAAGAATCAGAGCAAGAAGGAAAAACCTCAAAAAAAGAAAAACAACAGCACCAAAAACAAAAGAAATAGTATGGTCCAATCAGCATCCATATTCCACAGTTCCTTTTTTTCTGGATTTGGAGAGCCTTTTCCATCATGAGTCCTTTGGAACTTTCTTGTACCATTGGATTGGTGAGAAGAATCTAGTCTATCACAGTTGATCAACACACAATGTTGATGATACTGTGCACAATATTCTCCTGGTTCTGCTCATTTCACTCATCATCAGCCCGTGCAAGACCCTCCAGGTTTCTCTGAACTCCTCTTGCTCATCGTTTCTTGCAGCACAATAGTATTCCATTACATTCATATACCATAACTTGTCCAGCCATTCCCCAATTGATGGGCATCCCCTCAACTTCCAATTCCTTGCCACTACAAAAAGAGCAGCTATGGGATCCTTGACCTTTTGAGAGATAACCTCCTCTTGTCATATAACCCAGAAGATTTCGGTCAACTTTTGTTTGAGCAGTGAATCCCCTGACTTGTAAATCTCAGTTGGAATAGAATCAGCACCAAATGCTTTGTCACATGAGAGTTGAGTAATGGCCTTCAAAACCTTTTCTTCAGTTGGAAGTTTGGCTAGAGAGGGATTGACTTCCACTTGAGGCAAATGGTCAATGGCTTCAGCATTGATTGATGATGATATGTTGAGAATATTATGGAAGTGTTCAGCCCATCTCTCCAGGTTCATGTCCTTATCACTAATCAATGCTGCTCCATCAGCACTGAGTAGTTGAGATGCACCCTAGGTCTTTGGCCCTAAAATAGCCTTCAGGGAATCATATAATGCTTTGGATTGTCACTACCAGCATAAAACTGAATTTTATCTGCCTTCCTACTAAGTCAAGAATCCTGCATTCCTAAGCTTTGCTTGCATTTTACTTTTAATAGAGGCAAATGCTGCCATCTTAGAGACAGATAAACTATCCTACTGGTACACCCTGTGGAGTTCTCATTTTTCATTTAGCAGCTTCTGAATATTTTCATTAAACCAGTCTTGAGTTTTGCAAGTGTTCTGGCCCAGATGAGGAAATGCAAGTGCTATACACCAAATCTCTGAAAAGCTTCCCATTCCTATTCTGCTCCACTGTAGACAACCATGTGTTGGCTCAGCTTTCCCTCTAAGTCAGCAATAAACTGTTCATGCACAGAGAAATGCTGTAATCTGTTGACATTAAGTCTTCTGGTAGTAGTATTACCTTGGGGCCACCACTTTTGTTGAATGCAAATATTTAGCTTGGAGAGGATAACTCTATGATCAGCCCAGCACTCTGCACCACATATCACCTTCTTCACTCTCACATCATGTCTCCTTACGATGACATAGTCTATTAAATGCCAGTGTTTGCTACAAGGGTGAATCCACACAGTTTTATTGCATGTAGGTAAACAGAAGACAGTGTTTGTGATGAGAGGGTCATGAGATGTTCAAATCTTCAGTAGTAAGTGGCCATTGCTGCTGCTTTTTCCAACTCTATTCCTCCCAAGGACTTCCTGCCAATCTGATAATCTATGCCTACTATGGCATTACAGTCATCCAGAATTACAAACATGTCCTCTTTGAGTATATGGATGATGAAGGTCTCCAGATCTTCATAACAATTTTTTTGACCTCATTAAGGTTTGTCATGGTAGGAGCAAATGCACTGATGAGGGTGTTGTGGATCTTTTCCCATGAGTGGCAATTACATTGTCTGTTGTCTGTCATTCACTCTTTTAGGGAGGGGTTCTAGCTTCTTGAAAAGATTAGTTTTGATTATAAAACTTATGTGAGCTTCACAGTGGGCCCCATCACTGCAGCCACTCCAGAAAAATGTGAATCCAGCTCTGACTTCATAAGCTGGCCTTCATTTGCCAGACTTGTTTCACTCAGGTATGCTATTTGGATATGATATCTACTGAGTTCTCTCCCAACAAGAACTGTTCATCTTTCAGGTCTACTGGATTCCTTGTTGTCCATAAGCATATGCACATCCCATGTACCAATGGTGGGTAGAATAATCTTCACAAAAATGTGTACATTCTTTACTGTTTTGACCACAGGGTAGAATTCCTACCTGCCCTAGTAAGTAGGACAGGGTTGGGTGAAGCAGAAAATTTTTAGGGCACATTTTCTAGCTCCTTCCTTATATAAGAAGGTGATCAGTATGGGTTTTTTAAAGGCTTCTCAGATATCCAGAGGGCTGCTGAATCCCACTGCTGCTTCAGTCCAATGAGAAGATGACCCTATGGCCTGGGCTACCTGTGTACAAGATTGTGACAACAGCTCCTAATTCTCAGTGTATCCACACTGATTGCTTCAGTGGTTGCCTGTAACCATAGGGTTTTGAGGTAGATAAAATGGCATGGCATGGGTATGGGTATGGGTATAGCTATGGGTATGGGTATGGGTGATGATTTTTGACTCACACATAAATTGGATTTAACTGAGGCAGAGTTGCCAAGGCCTTCAGCCTCACTCTCTCTTCCAGAGTTATTGAATTCCAGTAGTAATGAAAAAGTCAGGATGACTGGTGATGGCTCAGGATGCAGTAGATGACCTTGACATTTTTGATGTCTAACCAAGTTCTGAGTGCTCCACAGCACCTGTTTCAGCTGACTTAATAGCCTTTGGAACAAACTGTTCTCATCTTCTCATTCCACTGAGGGAAGTCTTCACATGCTTGGAGCAGACATCCCCTTACCTAACTGTGTTTGAGACCTGTTGGTTACCCTCAACCTGTGTTAGCCCATTTACCAAAATGTTTTGCCAGGACGTGGCCCCTGTACATGCTACTGCTTCTTGGAGCTACAGTGGCAGATGGACACCAAAGGTGAATGATCAGGTACCAGGTAACAGTCTTCCCTGAATACCTATACCCACCCTGATATTAAGTAGACATTTAATAAATGTTTGGTTCCTTTCCTTTTTTAACATTTTTGTGGGTACTATCACAACATTTAAACTATTGTCTCTCATTCTCACCATGTGAGTGGCCCATCTAATTCTCTGCCCCTATGTTTTCTTAATTATATGACTTTCACCAATTCTTGTGTACAAGCCATTAGAAGTAACATGTCTAGCTTATTTTTAACCACAATATATCTTCCTATTTATATTCTAATTAATCACCTGAAATTTTTGTCATAAATAATCAGTCAATCAATAATCTACAGAGGAAAAAAGAAGTGGATGAAAACACCCACTGAATAGGTTATGAGATGCAAATAGATGAGAGGGAGATTGAGCTAGTCCATCTTCATTAACATTCTCGTTGATATTTACATAACCTGCTTTAAGGTTTACAAAGTGTTTTATATATCATATTTTATTTGATCCTCAAAATACCTTACCTCAGCAAGTACTTCAGTTATTGTTAACCCCATTGTAGATAAGAATCTCAAGGTCAATGAGAAAATGTGACTTCCCCATGGTCACACAACTAATAAGCATAAGAGGTTGAATTGGAACTTAGATCCCTCCTGACTTCAAAACCAGTGCCCCTGACCCAATATATCAATTCACATATCTTGGAAAGACAATAAATATAGATAATGACCTTGCCCAGAATTGAATAGGAAAAAAATGAGATGGATTCAATTTGAGAAATTTTAAGTATTCTCAACAATGCCACTGTTCCCTGAGACAAAAATTCATCTTTTTTAATACCAACAATATGCCAGAAATGCTATATGGCTATAAATCATAAGATACCAAAGACTCAGAAGAATCAAAATGATAATTGACCTTCAGGGAAATGGAGAAATGCATAGTAGATCTAAGTGGACTTCAGAGTATTACCAGATGACTTGCATTAAAATTTTATCAAGAAAGTATGATTAGCTTTGGAGGTGGGCTAGTCAATAAAAAGAGGAGGAATCTTTTTTTTTCTTCCAAATCCCTCATTTTATTAATATGTTTCTCAATTATTTTTTTTATCCAGACGTGCCTCTGATTTTATTGATATAGTAAATTCCTGATGTGTAAACTGAAATAGATCAGCAACTCTACCTTAAGGTATAGTCAAAGAGTTTCCTGGGAATTGAATTGTAAATGTCACAGTCAGTGTATGTTAGAGGCAAGACTTGAACACAGGCCTCTCTAACTACAACTCATTTAACCTCTCTGGAACTCAATTTCCTCCAAGGCTGGGGTTCTGCTTATTACTACTATGCTACATTATCTCTCTCTCTCTCTCTCTCTCTCTCTCTCTCTCTCTCTCTCTCTCTCTCTCTCTCTTTGGTGAGGCAATTGGGGTTAAGTGACTTACCCACGGTCACACTGCTAGTAAGCGTTAAGTGTCTGAGGCCGGATTTGAACTCAGGTCCTCCTGACTCCAAGGACAGTGCTCTATCCACTGCACCACCTAGCTGCCCCTACCTCTCTCTTTTATAAATTTAATCTCTCCCTTCCATGATGACAGAATTCTTCATGTCACTACTAATAAAAGAAAAGTAATTAAATAAAATTCTGAAGTTTTTACCTCATGAAGTAAATTGACAAAGAAGACAAAAGTGGAAATGATCAATGTTGAAGAGGACATCAGAGAGTCAGGAGGCATTTACTAAGCTCCTACTATGTGACAGGCACTGTGCTAAATGTTAGGAATACAAAAAATGAGACAAAAGACAGTCCCTGCCTTCAAGGAGCTCACAATCTAATGGGTGAGACAACAAGCAAATAAGTTTGTATAAACAAGCTATATACAAGACAAATTGATAATTAAAAGAGGGAAGATACTAAAATTAAGAGGGGTCAAGAAAGATTACCAAGAAGATGGGACTTTGGTTGGAAGTTCAAGAAATCCATGGAAACCAGAAGGCAGAAGTGATGAGAGCATTTCAAGCATGGGGGAAAGACTAAGAAAATTCCCAGGGCCAATAGATATCTTTGGGATACAGGGATCATGTTCATGGAACAGCAAAAGGACAAGTGTTATCGAATCAAAGAGTATGTGACAGGTAGTAAGGTGTAAGAAAGCTGACAAGGCATGTGTTGGGGAGAAACCAGGGGGTGGAGGGGCATTGTAAAAGGCTAGGTTATGAAGGCTTTGAATGACAGAGAATTTTGTATTTGATCCTGTAGGTGATAGGGAGCCAGTAGAGTTTAATGAGTTAGCAAGGTGTCATTTTCAGACTTGTGCTTTAGAAAAATCACTTCAGTGGCTGAATGGAAAATGGATTGGAGTGAGGAGAGACTGGACTCAGAATTCAGTTCATAAAGTCTTTCCATATGTCTTTGAAATCATTTCCTCATTTCTTACAGTACAATAGTATTCTGTCACATTCATATGCTACAATTTATTCAGCCATTCCTCAGTTGATGACATTCCTTTATTTTCAAGGTTGTTGCCACCAAAGAAAAGAGGTGTTCTAAATATTTTTGTATATATTATTTGTTACAAAAAACATCTTTCAGAGAGGTGGGGGGATAACAGATACTGGGAGAAATGTTGGTCACATAAAAATAAGAGATATCAAATATATTTTAAAAGAAAACAGGTAGTGAAAGGAAGGAATTATATATTATTAACAGAAAACTAAGTAAGATTTTAGAAAAAGCAGTAAGATTAAGAGGTATTAGAGAGTGAGAAATGCTGATCACTTCTTTTGCAACTGGAGAAAAGAGGATGATCATTTTGCTTAATTTCAATGGATATTTGTCAAAACATGTACTATATGGATTATATGTATTAAGGCTAAAGACAAAATTGGGCTGACTTCATTTCATTAATTAGTTTGTTATTCAATTATGAGGACTTGTTAACTTAATAAAACCTTTGTCTTGTTGAAAGTTTTATATCTATGGAACTGCTATGATTGCTATGTAATAGTTGAACGATTCTGGAAAATAAAAAAGGTACCACAAGACTGGAGAAGGGCAAATGCCTCTGTTTTCAAAAAAGGGAAGAGATTTTAGAAGAAAAAATCAAAGCTATTTATAGTCATATAAAATGCTATAGATCACTATTGATTAGAAAAATGTAAATTAAACAACTCTGTGGTATCACCTCACATCTGTTATAAATGACATATGTTGGAGGGGATGAGGAAAATAGTTACAGTAATAAATTGTTGGTGGAATTGTGAACTGGTCCAATCATTCTGGAGAACAATTTGGAACTATGCCCAAATGGCTATAAAACTATGCAAACCCTGTGACCCAGTAATACCACCATTAGGTCTATACCTCAAAAAGACCAAAGGAAAAGGAAAAAGATCTATGCACAAAAAATATTTATGGTAGCTCTTTTGATGATAGCAAAGAATTGGAAATTAAGGGTGGGAAATGGCTGAATACATTGTGGCATATGATTGTTTAGGAATGATATTGTGTTATAAGAAGTGATAAGGGGGGTGGTTTCAGAAAATCATGGTAAGACCTATATGAACTGATGCCAAATGAAGTGAGAAGAACTGGGAGATCATTTTGCACAGTAGCAGCAATGTTGTAATGATGATCGGCTATGAAAGACTTGGATATTCTGATCAATACAATGATTTGAGACAATTCCAAATGACCCACGATGAAAAAATGCTATCTATTTCCAGAAAGGGAAATGCTGAATTCTGAATGCAAGATGAAGTATAATGTTTTGCTTTCTTTTATCTGTGCTTTTGTAGTGACATGGCGAATATTGAAATTTCTAGTATTTCACATGGATAATTAATTGACATCACGTTGTTGGCCTTCTCCGTGGATGGGGGAGGGTTGGGAAAGTGGATTGTTTGGAACTCGAAATTTTAAAAGAAAGTATGTCAAAAATAAACAATATTTTAAAGGAAGAGAATAAAGTTTGCAAACTATAGGTCAATAAATACATCATTGAAGAGGCGGTTGGTGAATATCTAGAAAAGGGAGAGGTGATTATAAAGAACAAATATGGCTTCATCAATTATAGATCATGCCAAACTAACTTCATTTTCTCGACAACCTTGTCAGATTGTTAAACTGCTAGATGATAACAATGTGGTGGATATAGATGAACTAGAAAACCTTTTGAGAATGGCTAGAAAGAAAACTTTTGACAAATTATCTCGTATTATTCTTGTGGAGAAGATAAATAGATATGCGTGGATTAGCAGGTAATACAATCAAATTATTTCAAAGATGGTCAGACTCAAAAAATAGAAGTTAATAGTTCAATGTCAACATATCAGAAGGGTTCCCAGTGGAGCAACTTAGGAACTTATCCTAGGCCCTGTTCTGTTTGTTTGTTTGTTTTATTTCAGTTGGCTAAAGGCTCTTCAAATTTGCGTGTGGCTCAAAAATAGATGGGATTGTTAACGAAGTGGGTAGCAGCCAGGAAATGCAATTATCTTGATTAGTTAGAGGGTTGAGCTGAATCAAATAAAATATAATTCAGAGAAAAATGTAAAATTTTACATTTGGGAATCAAAAATAAACTTCATAGATATAAAATGGGAGAGGTATGGTAAAAGAGCTCTGAGAAAGACCTGAGGTTTCAAAGAGTCGGTGTCATAATAAAACAGCCAAAAACCATATGATATTTTGGGCTTCATAAAGAAGGAGAAAGCTTCTCGAAATAGGGAAAGATAGTGCTGTTGTACTCTGCCCTTAATAGACATCATCTGAAATACTGCATTGAGTTCTAGGGAATATAATTTTAGAAATACATTGACAAACTAGAGAATGTCTGAAGAAGGGCTGTTCACAGCCTCGAGCCTATGAAATATGAGAATCAATTGAAAAGAATGAGGCAAGAAGGTGAAACCAGAAGCAAATGACAGAAGTCACAAAGAGGCAAATTTAGGATACATATTAGGAGAAACTTCCCAACACTTAGAATTGTACAAAAGTGGAATAACTTGTTTCCATAAGCAGTGATTCTCCCTCTTCTAGGAGATTTTCAAGGAGAAGCTGTAAAAATTGGTAAGCAGATATAGTGAGGATACATTTTTTATGTATGTTTTAGACTAGCTGGCCATTAAGGTCTCTTCCTACTCCTAAAATCTATGATTATGTGGAATTATTGAATATATTCCTGTTAGAAATGCAAGTTATATGTAATTCATATGTTCTCCCATTATCAAACATTGACTCTAAACCTGCTATCTATGACACTTTTCTCGGTGTTGTGGGGAATACAAATAAGTTTAAGAAATAGTCCTTGGGGCAGCTAGGTGGTGCAGTGGATAGAGCACCAGCCCTGGATTCAGGAGTACCTGAGTTCAAATCCGGCCCCAGACACTTAACATTTACTAGCTGTGTGACCCTGGGCAAGTCACTTAACCCCAATTGCCTCACCAAAAAAAAAAAAAAAAAAAGAAATAGTCCTTGTCCCTAAGAAACTTAAAATCTAATGTGGAGGTAAGACACATATGAACAGAAAAAAAATTATATTAAAACACATTCTTTCTTAATGACTCAGTCATTAATGACTGAATTCAAACAAGGAGACAGAAAATCAATTTTTTAAAAGACGTAGAAGACTAAACATGACCCTCCATAATAAATTAACTAATAATTACTCCCTCTTTAGAACATTAGTGTGTGTTTTGTTAAAAATAGAATATTTTATATGGAACCATGATTTTCCATTTCACAAAGCTTGATTGTTTAAAAGTATATCAAAACTCAGCACATTTCTTTCAAAACTACCCTAAATGTCTTCACTTCCTTCTGAATTTCCTTTTTATTCTATACATTTGCAGGGGGGGGGGGGTTGGAGTTTTGTTTTTGTTTTTGTGTTTTTGCTGGGCAATGAGGGTTAAGTAACTTGCGCAGGGTCACACAGCTATTAAGTGTCACATGTCTGAGGCTGGATTTGAACTCAGGTTCTCCTGAATCCAGGGCCCGTGCTTTATCCACTGTGCCACCTAGCTGCTCCTGAAGGTGTTGTGTGTATGGTTTTTTTTTTGGGGGGGGGTGCGAGTTCTATACATTTTTGTTTGTTTGTTTGTGAGGCAATTGGGGTTAAGTGACTTGCCCAAAGTCACACAGCTAGTAAGTGTTAAGTGTCTGAGGTCAGATTTGAACCCAGGTCCTCCTGAATCTAGGGCCAGCACTCTATCCCCTGCGCCACCTAGCTGCCCTGAGTTCTATACATTTTTTTTTAATTTCATGATGTCCATCTTGATTTGACATTACTTTTGCTTATCCCCTTTTCTTCATCCTCTCACTCCCCGCCCCCCCCATAAAAATAACCAAGAAAAATAAAGGGGAAAAAAAATCCTTTGCTATGAAGAATCACGGTAAAAAAAAAAAAAGAATCAATAAAGTCTCCATGTCAAAAAATGTATGACTTTGCATAGTGTGTGTTTTACCTCTCTGTCAACAGGGTAAGTAACATGCTTCATCATAAGACCACTGCAGAAACAGTTGGTCATTGCTTTGATCAGAATTCTTAAGACTTTCAAAGTTTTTCTTTACAATATTGCTGTCTTTGGCTACCTAAGATACCCTTAAATTCTAGTCCTTTTCTTTTTATCTCCCCTATTACTCTCTCTTTTAAGATAAGGATCCTCACTTTTAACCCCTATCTTCTCTACCTCTGCTGGTTTTCCTATTAAGATTTATGTGTTTCTATCCATTTCTCCCATCTTTATATATTCTTTCTTTCTCAAGTATCCCAAATGTGAGAAGTAGCAAGTTTGACCCTATCCTTCATATACTAGTTAGTGTCTTCTTTCATTTAACATCTCTTTCCTTCAAACCCTCAGAATATAATTAACTCTAAATTTTCCCAATAATCTCTGAAAACATTTAAAATGTTGAAGGGGCATGTTTCTTCTCTCACTTTCTACTAGAATGTTAGCACTACATCATATAGCTCCTTCTGATAGGCTCAAAAAAAATAAATCTACCTTTCTATTTATCTATGAACTCTTATGTTTGTACTTCATAGTTCCTACTTATTTCTAGTCTTTTTTGTAAAAAATGTTTGAATTACTCTATTCGATCACTAGTCCACATTTCCATTTGTAGGACTCTACTCAGATTTGCATGTAAAGGAATTCCTGGTTATAAGCCTATAGCTTTTGCCTTTTGGAATATTGCTACTTATTCTCCTTCAATTCTTTCCTCAAGGGCTTTTATTTTATTTTTATTCTCAATTCATTTCTTCTACATATGGTCATTATATAAAATATACTTTTCCTTTGGGTGTCTACTTGCAGTTGTTTTAGAATTTTATTTGCAATAATATTTTTATCCTGTATGGTATTTTCTTTGATTTTCTCATCTCTTAAGTTTTATTTCCTGAATTGGGGCTTGGTGCCAGGGGCCAGGCTTTTCCCCACCCTACTCCCACCTATGTTCTTGGGTGGGGTGTTTTACAATCTTTGGTTTCATTCAAGATTCCTAAGTTATTGTATTGATCTCTTCCTCCTAGCGTTTGAAGCAAGGTGCATGCAAACACACACACACACACACACACACACACACACACACCCTTGATCTAAGAGGTTCAGAGGTTCTAGATCTCCAAATATCTCTCTGGGTTCTCAGGATAAAGTCTTTGGGACCTCAGAGCCCCTGCACTTGGACTGCCTGGGTTTAATCACTTTTTCACTGGTCTAGTTACCATTGGTTTAGTTATCATTATGCTTGTTTCTGCCTCACTCCCATTCCTTGGAGCTTCCAAGGTCTTCAATCTAGGGTTTTCTGACTACTTTGAGTTTTTATGATCACCCTAGAAATCAAGTGAACTCTTAGCTCTTTGCTGCCTGCAGACAGATCACTGTATGCTACATTTGTCCCTGATGGTCTCGGGTATTGCTGGGAGGGTAATCAACATTAGTTCTAAAGCTGTCATTGCTAGGAGAGGAGAGAATGGTATTTTTGTGGGGTTAGGGAGGGATGACTGTTTCTGCAGCTTTTGGATGAGAGAAATAATTTACTGTAGTTTCTCAGTGGGTTTCCTGATCATTCTTCAATCTACTGTGAACTTTAAGGATTTGCTATAATAGGTACATGAAATCTAGGAATCCTGCCTCCTGTTCAACAGGCATCTTAGAAGGATCAGTGTGTCTGTTTTTTTAACCCTAAATTAAATGTAGCACACATGGGTAGATCCACATTTGGGCTAGAGGTCCTTGTCAAAGAATTATTACTAGGTCTAGCTGTACCCTTACAATAATTTTATTTTGGTGAGGCAATTGGGGTTAAGTGCCTTGCCTAGGGTCACACAGCTAGTAATTGTTAAGTGTCTTAAGCCGGATTTGAACTCAGGTCCTCCTGAATCCAGGGCCGGTGCTCTATCCACTGCACCCCCTAGCTTCCCCCCTTACAATAATTTTGAGGAGGAAATATGCCCAGAACTAATAAACTGTCAACAGCCTCAACCCACTATCTGGAAAGGGCTCTTGCCACCCATTTCCCCCACCCACCTTTAGAATCCCTTCTATTGAACAGGGGCAGATTATGAGCTTAGCTAGAAGGGTCTTGTTTCCCCTTACCTTTAAGGACATAATCCTTGTCAGGGAGTAGCTGTTGGTTGTTATCATATTTGTAGATGTGCTGATGGAATTTTAGTGCTTTGTCTCTGATCAATAAAAAATAATATAAATAAATGGACCCAGACAACACACATCAAAGGTGCTGTGGAGGAAAAAGCCATTTTGGAAATGTTTCTGATAGGTAGGATAGAGAGCTATGGAAGATTCTACTTTGGTTCTACATTTCCATCCCCTTCATTTACCTTTAATTTTTTTTTCCTTGCAGGTTAAAGCTGACTCCCTATCTTAAGAGACCAACACGGGCTATCAAGTTAAATGATGCCCCGATAGCTCTGTGGATCAATAGGTATATAGGCCTATTCTTCATCTGAGCTCTGTCAAGGACTCAAATTATACCCAGTGCATGAAAACCACCTATTGAATTTACTGCCTCTGTATCATCAGCCATTGCATGTGGCCTGTGCTTCTGAATTCATTTCTTGAAAGCGTTAACTAAGTGTTTGATACAGATTTTTCTACCTTTTCCATGTGGCAAACTCTCTTCCTTTCCACATTAGAGACTATGCTCTACTTGTTTTCCAAAGAAATCCTTTAGTTTTGTTTCTTTCACTAGGAAAGTGTCCAGCTTCTTAGAACTTCAAAGGGCATTCATTTGTTCGTATATAAATTACAACAGTTTGAAGAAACAGATGAGAACTGGGCCTTCTACAACTATTTTTGAGTAGGCTCAAGAATCAGAATATTATCAGTTTGCAAGAGGGACTAACAGTTAACAAGTTCCTTTCCCAGTTCTAATACTGGGAAACTGATTCACATGTCTACGTCTCAGTTTTTTCCCTCTCTGAAATTGCACTGAACTGATCTACTTCTTAGGCAGGGTGAGAGAAAAGTGAAGTAATATATGTAGAAGCATTTTATATTTTTGGAAACAATCGTGCTATATAAATCCACAGTTATCACTGTCAAATTTCTATTTCTCAAATTGATCTTGTCCCAAACCACTTTGTAACAAAATGGATATGAACTAAGTACATTCTAGTGGATGATTAGTGACCTTAATAATCTCCCAGTTATCAGAGAAAGAAATGACCAGAAGAAACAAAAAGATGGACCATTTACATGACAAGAGTGAAATATAATTGCTGGACGCTACCAATTATTCCATTATATACCCTTCTCTTTACTTCAAGTGGCATGCATCACTTCTTGCCTGGACTCTTATAATAGCGTCCTATAGTATTTGCTCTTCTTATTTCTAATTCCTACTTTGTCTAATCCATCTTCCCATACAGTCAAATAAATAATCCTAAATCTGGCCATGTCACACCCCTATTTGAAAATCAAGAGGGACTCAACCTGGCATTTAAGATCTCCCCATTATTTGGATCTCATCTACCTTTCTAGTCTTATGTCATATTACTACCCTTCAGGAACCATTCACTCTTCAATTGTAGATAGGTAGCACAATGGATAGAGTACCAGGCCTAGAGCGGCTAAGACTCATTTTCCTGAATTCAAGTTTGGCCTCAGACACTCACTCACTGTGTGAACCTGAGAAAGCCATTTCTCTGATTCAGTTTCTTCATCTATCACATGATCTGGAGAAGGAAATGACAAACCACCACTGTATCATTGCCAGGAAAACCCCAAATGGGGTGACAAAAAGTCAGATGGGACTGAAACACAACTAAACAACATCAAATGGTACCCTTACATTGTTAAGAGATTGAGAGGAAGCCTCCCCCAACACATTGGCTAGACCCCCTCTGGCAGATTTATAAGAGGATATGGACACCAGTGGCACAAGTTGGGCAAGCATGAATGGATTACAACTTGCATTATAGAACAGAGGGTGGCCAACATAAGTATTATACCAGATTCATTGATATACTAGAAGATTTAAAAGTATTGCAATTTGAATTAATGAGCAGCAAATTTGCCCTTAAAGTAATGAAGATGATTTTCCTGCGGGATGGTAGAAAGTGTATGATTATTTTATAATGAAACAGTATATATACCTAGTACCCAGATCTTCAAAGTGGTCCTGTGGTTTTATTTTAATTACAATTATTACAATCTCCAAATCCATGTCTATGCTTTTAGAAGACATATATGTTAAATTCCTTCCTTATACATATTCTTGGGATATTGCTACTTAGTACATAGACCTACAAATAAGAGCCACCATTTTTACAAGAGTGTATTGCCATAGTAGACCAAATATACTGAGCTGGTACCAAAGTTGGCCTAAGTCAAATCATACTTTACTATAGTTCTGCCCTAATGCATTTTGCAAGGATTATTTTCCAATACCCTCGAATATATGCCCAAGAATACCCAATTATTCCATTTTCTAACATAGTTAAGGGCTAATTATTAATATTTCATCTTGACAACCATATCAGTATAATTCACAGCAGCCTGAACTTTAGTTATAGATACAACTGTCTTAGTTGTGTCCATACAGTTACAACTCTTTTTCCTGCATAGATATGTGATCATTTTTGAGGGCCAAATTATTTTCTTCCACCCTTCTCCACATAAAGTGCCACTCATAACCATCTGCCTGGACTATTACAGTGTTCAGTCCTTTCAACTGTGTCCAATTCTTTGTAACCCCATTTAGGGTTTCCTTGGCAAATCTATTGGAGAAGCTTTCCATTTCCTTCTCCAGCTTATTTTATTTTAGGGATGAGGAAACTAAGGCAAATAGGGTTAAGTAACATACCAAGAGTCACATAACTAGTGTCTGAGGTCAGATTTCAACTCGGGCCTTCCTGACTCCAGGTCCAACATTCTATCAACTGCACCATATAACTGCTGAACCATTGTGGTAGCATTCCACAATAATTAGTCCACTTGCTTCTAGCCTCGCCCTCACTAATCCATCCTTCACATAATGCCAAATTAATATAAGATGTCCCAGAAGTACAGTTTTAAACTTGAATAACTTCAAACTGTACTAAGATTATAGCCTTTATATACATATGCATAACCAAGTCACTCTCCTATTAAAAACATAGCAATCTCTTAAAGTACAAAATCCACATCCGGGCATTTGAGGCTCCCCCATCATCTGGTTCCCAACTCTCTTTCCTTTTTTAAGTGGTCCACTAGCTATTCCTCCAATAGAATATTCCATCTATCACCTCCATGCCAATGTAAAAATGTTCTCCAATGCCTAGAATGCATTCTCTCTTCGTGTCTGCCACTTAGAATTTTTAGTTTCCTTCAAAGCTCATCTCAAGTACCACCTCCTATGAGAAGGCTTTCCTGATTCCCCTTTACTTCCTTGTGTAAATGTTATTCTCCTTCCTTCCAAAATTATAATTTCCTTGAGGAAGTAAAGGCTTCATTTTGTTATTGTCTTTATATCCACAATATTTAGTACAGTGCCTTGCACATTGTAGGTACTTAATAATAAGTAATTGTTTAAACCGAATTGAATCTGACCCCAGTTAACCCATATGTTTTGTTAAACTCTTGTAAAGCTATCATTCATGGTCTTATTCATTTCTATCAACAAACTTGTGGTTGAATTATTGTTAAATATTCTCTGTGGCTATTGGGTTTATAGTTCTGGACTTTAGTAGCATAAAGACATTGTCATATATTATGTTTTTGCTCATCCTTCATTCTCAAAGAGGACCAATGACATCTTGAGGGTGATGTCTTGACTTACAAGACCAATTCTCATGAATTATAACAAAGCTTCCTGTAAAAGTCATGGCTTAGTCTTGTTATTTAGGTACAAGAATTGAAGGTTTTGATTTATCCTCTCATCTGTGAGATAGAAGCCTTCTCTTCATTACATCTTTTAGATAAAAGAGCAGATAAATTTGTCACTGACTGACTATAAACATGACTTCTCTTGTTATTTGGTTATTTTGGTTGTATTCGACTCTTTGTGACTGCATTTGAGGTTTTCTTGGCAAAGATACTGGAGTGGTTTGCTATTTACTTCTCCAGCTCATTTTATAGATGAGGGACTGAAACAAACAGGATTAAGTGACATGCCCAGAATCACTTAGCTACTAAGTGTCTGAGGCCAGATTTGAACTCAGGTCTTCCTAACTCTAGGCATGACACTGCACCACCTAGCTGCCCATGATTATCAGTTAAGTCATTTTATACCATTAGCCAAAAGAAATAGTTGAACATATAGACTGACTTTATTTGCATGCTTGCACAACAAAAAGGTTTTAAAGTTTTAAAAGGCTTAAACACTTCTTACAAAATGTCCAGTGGCTCTCTATTAATTTCATCATCAAATGTAAAAACCTCTGACCCAAACAGATCAAAGACAGAGTAAAAAGACCAACCTCCATCTCCCTGAGATGTTATCCTCCATATCTGTAATGTCCTTTCTCCACTCTGCCTCATGGGTCCCCTGGCTTCATTAAACACTCAGCTCAAAACACACCTTTTATAGGAAATCCTTCCCAGTTCACTCTCTATTCCCTTCTCTCTGAGATTACCTTCCATTTATTCTGTATGAACCCTGAATGGACATAGCTATTTCTATATTTCTCCCACATGAGACTCGGTTCTTCAAGAGCAGAGAAGGTGATTTGTTGGTTTCTTTGTGGCCTTTTTTCCATCCTAATGACTTAGCATAGGGTCTGAAAAAAGCAAACAATAAATGCTTGTTGACTCGACTTGTTCCTGGTATACTTTAGGACTATCAGTTCTTCTGTCCTTGCTGAAACTGTAATTCATACTATGCTTACTTCTTATTAGTACTTCTGTATTTAGTCCTCATTTTCATCCCAGGCCATTTTCTCCTCTTTGACCTCATGTTCCCCTTCCACCTCTTAATTTAAAAACTGTAATAAAAATCAATACTACCACCACCTTTGAGACGTCACAGACCATAATGCCCTTCCCTGATCACCAACCCCCAGATGTTTTTCCCCCTCTGTAATATAAGCTACTTGAGGGCAGTGTCTGTATCCTTTTTCTGGGGGGGATCCCCAGAGCTTGACATACAGCAAATGTTAAATAAGTGTTTTACTTCCTTCTTTTCATATCATTATTGACAACAATGTTTTCTTTCAATAATCTTTTAACTGTTACAGGAAGTTCAAATGTTAATGGTCTTCTCATTATACTCAGGGCTCCAATGATTTGATCTTTTCTGAATATAAACCATCCATTCCAGTAGAATGTCTTTTCACCATTTGGACTGACAGGGATTTATCCATACCAAGTTACAGATTTACATCATTATAACAGTCCCTTTATCTGTTTAAAAGTTTATGACACTATGCTTTGGAGCTGGTATAGAGCTCTGAGTCATCCATGTAGAACAAATGGCTGATAAGTTTATATTTGTACTGATGTCTTACCTTAAATCTAAAGTCAATGCCATTTAGTCAATGCCAATCTTTAATGGATTTTGAATTAATTGAGTGTTCCTCAAATAGTCTCTACTTTATAAGTTTAGACCTAGTTTAAGGGCACTTTCACCAGTTGAATGCTATAATAAAGTACTATAATATTTGGACAAGAATCAATCTATAGTCGGTGGTCTTTACAAGTGTGGAAAAATATGCATCCTCAATAAATGAATGGGAAAGGCAGTTTGTAGCAGGAAAAAAGTTATTGGATTTGGAGACAAAGGACATGTGTTTGAATCCTTGACTCTGTTGCTTATTAGTCCTCAGTTTTTTTATCTGTAAAATGAAAAAGTTATACTAGATGATCTTTTAAAGTCCTTTCTCATTCTCCATAATTGATCTATGAGCATACGATACTCAAGACCTAGACTAGACATCATCTATTCAGACTTTGAGGACTTAGAGTCAGCCAAATCACACACAATCAATTGGTTTAACCATGCATCAATCCACATAAATCAAAGATGATCTAAAATATCCCCAAAGAGACTATGGCCAAAGGCAATCAAATTGGGCATACCCTTTGATTCAGCAATATCACTACAAGGTCTATATCCCAAGAGATCATTAAAAATGGGGAAAGGACCTACATGTACAAAAATATTTATAGCAGTTTTTTTTGTGGTGACAAAGAATTGGAAATTGAGGGAATGCCCATCAGTTGGGGAATGGCTGAAAAAGTTGTGGTTTATGGATGTAATTGAATACTATTGCACTATAAGAAATTATGAGCAGGCATACTTCACAGAAATCTCGAAAGACTTACATGAACTCCTGCTGAGTGAAGTGAGCAGAACCAGGAAAACATTGTACACAGTAACAGCAACATTGTGTAATGATCAACTATGGTAGACTCTTCTTAGCAATACAATGATCCTAGAAAATTCTAAAATACTCATGTTGGAAAATGCTATCCACATGCAGAGAAATAATTATGGAGTCTGAATACAGATCAAAGAATATTATTTTCCCTTTTATTCTGTTTCTTCTGTAATGATATGATTAATGTGGAAATGTTTTAACATGATTGCACATGTATATCCTATATCAGATTGATTGCCATCTTGGGGAGAGAAGAGGGAAGATAGGGAGGAAGGAAAATTTGGAATTAAAAAACTTATAATAATTAACATTGAAGAGAAGAAGGCAAAGTTTTAGAGAAATCTGAGAAGACTTGTATAAACCAATGCAAAGTTAAGTCAGTTAAACCAGGAGAACAATTAATACAATGACAACAACCTTATAAAAACAACTTTGAAAGCTGTAAGAACTCTAATCAATGTAATAATCAACATTGCTTCCAAAGGACTTATGATGAGGCACACTACTCACATCTCAACAAAGCAGTAATAGACTCAGGGTATAGAATACTATATATGTATAGATTTAGACACTTCTAATGTAGGAATTTGTTTTTCTTGACAAAAAAGAATGTTGAAAACTATCTTTACATGTAAATAAAATAAATAAAATACTATTTACAAAAATAAAATCAAGCCCATTATTTTTAAAATTATGCAAGCATAGTTAGATGGGAGATTTATTTGGATCCCACATCTATCTACTCTCACAGACCTCCAAAAGCTACATGCTCCAAAGAAGAGAACCACCTTCTCCAGTGAATCACAATATAACAGAATTTCAGGGTTGGAAAGGTCTTTGGTCACCATCCATGCAACCCCTACCTAAAAAGAGAATCCCCAGTACAAAGTGCCTGACAAGTAACTCATGCGATTCTCATGGTAAATGTAGACATGTATGACTCATACAACAACACAGAATGATTCAGAACTAGTTGAGTGGCTAGACTCAAATAATAATCACTTATGTTTCCATGTCAATTTGGAATACTGTCTCCAGTGGAGTGCTCCAAGGATCTAGGCCATGCATAGTGTTAATATTTTTATCAATGATTTAGATAAAAGGATAGATTTTTTTTAATTTTTCAAGTGACACAAAGCTAAGAATAAGGATACAAAATGATCTCTATAAGGTAGAAAATAGTATTGGATTTTATAAGATGAAATTGAATGAGGATAACTGTAAAGTTTTACACTTGGGTACCAGAAATCAGTCTGTCCCCTATCCTGGAAGGTCCTGCATTCTGTCTTCTGTAAGCAGACTCTCTTGTCACCTGTGTTTTCTGCCCCCAATTCCATCTTTGCTCAGTTTTACTCTCCTGATTCTTTTGTTTTTGCTTCTATTTTCTTTCCTTCATACCTTACCCTCCCCCAAATGAAAAGAAAAGGTTTTAAAATACATCCCTGCTACTAACATACACCTTTAAGAAAAACAAATTCCCATATTAGACATGTCTAAAATGTGTATTTCATTTTTTATTTCTATTCTCTAAAGTCCTGGTTTAGTATTCCTCGATAATCTTGTACTCCTTTCTCCTCTTCTTCACTGGCTTCAAATATTATAAAGAAAAGTCATACAACCAGCAACTTTATCTATAACTTTGGATGACAAATTCAAAAATTCAACTTTTCTATTAGGTATAGTTCTCAACAATTATATGATCTTCCTCTAGTCCCTATATAGTTATTTGATTTTTAATTTCTCATTTATAACCTCTAATACTAGGGGAAACAGTCATGCAAATGAACTGATAGAACAGAATTCCCTGCAACCAACATTACCTCAATCAGTTATCTGCCTTCAAATAGGTTATTTGCTCTCATTTATCAGAACAGCAGTTCTCTCTCAGGCCCTTGGAATGGGCAACATCTCTCCTTAACATTTTTTATCTGAAGAGCTATTTCTTCTCATGATTTTTAGCAGCTTTCCTTAGAAAACTTTCTTTTGTGCCCATTTTAGCAGTGTTCATATATGCAATGGGAAATACCTATATTTGCCCTAGGAATGTCATTTTGACAGGTGTGTGGAGGATGTATTGGAGAAGACAGAGACTTGAGTGAGAAAGATCAACTAGGAAGCATCAGAAACAATAGAGAAAAGGGGAATAAAGGCCAGAACTAGGGTGGGGGCTATGTAAAAGAGCCAAGGGGAAGGATACAACTGATGTCATAGAGTTAGAATAAGTAAGATTTGGCAAGCAATTAGACCTGCAAGGTGAAGGAGAATTATGAGGACTTCAGTGTTGCAGGCCTGGGTAATTGATACACTTGACATAAAGAGGGATATTCAGACAAGAGGTTGTTCAATGGGCAAAAAAAAAATAACATGAGGACTGTGTCCTATTATATGTTATATACATGAGAAAGAGCACTGGCTTTGGCATCAAATAATGTGGATTTAAATGTGGTTACCATCTTTGTGACCGTGGGAAAGACAGTTCATATATCTACTTTAAGTTTCTTCTTCTATAAAATAAATTTGTCAGATTAGATGTTCTACAAAGTCCTTTTCAGTTCCAAATCTTGTGGCCAGTTTACATGACCTATCTACACAAGATACCATTCCCAAAGGAGGAAGAAAATATTTCAAAATCTAATATCCACCAACAATGAACCATCTTTGTATCAGGATAGTTTGGCCATGTCTTATACCTGGAGTGTATTAGAACCACTCCCAAAGAATGCCCTATGACTGGCTCCATGGTACAAAGGGTATATTGGGAGGTCCTATTAAATGATACAAAGGCTTGCCAAAGGCAAACTCAAGGGCATGTAGCATCTCTCCTCAATCATGGGAATGTATTAAGAAAATGTGTTGAGCATGCCATATGTGCTTTAGTCTCCAGTGGAGTGTCCTGGGGCACTCCAGTGGTTCATTCAACACAATTCAGCAGTTTGGAAAGCACCTTAGGCAAGTTGAAGTGACCATGTCTTAGAGTTCAAAGGGTTTGCAGTGCCAATGCCAGAGTTATTGGGATATGTGTGTGTGTGTGTGTGTGTGTACATATACATAGAGATGGAGAGACAGAGACAGAGAGACACAGAGATAGTAAGCTGTCTGTGGCACTATAATCTGACAATACTTTAATAAAAGGGCCATTAATAAGATAAATGTTTGTAAAGCTTGGCCCATACATGCACAAAATAAGACCCCAATAATAAAAATCACTATGAAATGATAAAGATGTTTGTGGTGCTTTGGACAACTTTCACCAAACCTTTAAATTTCTGGTCTCTCCCTCTTAATTGCAATATACTTTTTGACCATCATCATGATATCATAATTCTCTTGTATTTATGTAGAACTTTATATTTTACAAAAGAGACTCCATAATGGATAAAGAGGACCAGCCTCCTAGTCAAAAAGACCTGGGTTCTCTGACACAGATGGGCTATGTGACCCTGGGCAAGTCACAGAGTTTCGATGCTCTAGAAAGGAAGGCAGGGAGGGAAGAAAGGAAAGGAGGAAAGAAGAGATAAAGGGAGGAAGGAAAAAAGGAAGAAGGGAAAGAAGGAAGAACGAAAGGAAAGAAGGAAGGAAAGGATAAAAGAAGGGAGGAAGAAAGGAAGAAGGAAAGGAGGAAAGAAGGGAGGGAGAAAGGAAATAGCAAAATCTACTATGTATCAGACACTATGCTAAAAACTTTACAAATATTATCACTTTTTCCTCACAGTAATGACCCTGTGAGATAAGGGGTATTATTATTCCAATTTTACAGTTGAGAAAAGTGAGGCAAAGAGAGTTAAAGGGACTTCCCCATAGTCACATAGCTGGTGTCTACGTCCAAATTTGAAGTTAGGTTTTCCTGACTTCAGTCCCAGACCCCAGGCCACTCTCTAAGTCTTAACTGGTAAAGAAGATAACTGAAAAGCATTGGTAGAGATGATGTTCTCACTGGGAATTTCTTATAGCAATGAAATCATGGGGCTTGTTTAAACATAAAAGTTTATAAAGAACTTTCCCTACAATATCCCTGTGAAACAGGAAGTGTAAGTCTTACCATTGCCATTTTAACAGCCAAGGACATGAAGACATGGAGATCAAGGCTCATGGGGATGATATGACTTGACCATGACCCCACAAATAATAAATATTGGAGCCAAGACTTGAATTTTAGTCTCCATACTCGAAGTCCAGAATGTCTTTCTAAATTTCTTTAATAACCTCCTGTTGAGGGTGTTGTAGAGAAGATTCTTTCTCCTCATGATGGGTTGGACTAGATAGGACCAAAAGAGGTACCTTGCAACATGAAAATTCTGCCAAAAATCTTCCAGTGATGCTTAGGAAATCTTCTTGGCCCCAGATGGCTACCAATCATCTGTATTCTCCAGGTGAAGATGTTAATTGGATATGTTTAATTGGATTTGAAATTTTGTTCTTATCTCCCTGTAAAAGACAAAAGGTCACCTGCCTCTGTAATCTAATTCTTTCTCACTTCCACCACGTGAAATATTTAATAACATTCAAAACAAAGTTATCTCCTCCTTTCCTGATCCCCCAGCTATTATCCCTCACTTCTTTTGGAAATTACTTAGTATATACTTTGTACAGGCTGTGTTTTTCTAGTAGAATGTAAAGTCCTGAGGCAGAGACTTTGTATGATTTTGTATCCCACCACCCAGAACAGTGCCTTGCCCATGACAGATACTTAATGAATGTGTGGTGAGTTTTGCCTTGAGACACATGTTTGGAGAAGTGATGACTCAGCATTTTTCTGGTATTGGCAAGATTTGGGGGAACCATCTAGTAAGAGCACCTTGTGCTATAGGGAGCATCTTGGACTAGACATTTTGCAAGTCAGAACCTGATGCTTTCCAAAGAATACTGGTTTGGATTGCTACAATATCTCCTGTTCAGATAAATAACAATTTAATGATTCATCTGGCAAAGTTTGTTGTCTGACAACCATATTGCTTCAGTGAGAAGATATTGAAAGCCTTCTAAAACATCTGAAGCAAATTTTGACAATTATTAAACCATAGAACCTTATTAAATATGACCAATTTGTTTGCTTTTGAGAGAGAGTCCAAAAAACGTCTCTATTGGTTTTCCTGGAAGCACCCTACTTCATATTGTTCCTGTCCTTGATTTTTCTTCTTTCTCTGTTAAATTTTTGAGCATCGAGTTAATTTTTTCATGCTGGGTGGCAATTATCTCTCAATTTATCTTCACTTAAGTCACTCAGTATAAGGGTAATAATTAACTGAGCAATTTTATTGTTTAGCTTGTTTGATCTGTGTCTATTTTTATATTGCATCAGCCTGCTCAAGTCTTTTCAGAGCTTGTTGTTTTTCCACATTTCACCCTATTTGCTTGCTCATCAACATGCTGCAGGATACTTGCAGTCTGTTTTCCTTACTCCTTATAAGTGGCAAATGGCAAGAGAGACCCTATACCTAGTCCAAATCTATCATTTTGAGTAGAGTTCAAGGCAGTGTTGATTCTAACAGAACCCTGAATAAAAGCCATGATTTTAAAGTTGTGGATCTTTGAAATACTACATCTATCAAAGAAGTGCTTCCAAATATATCTACAGCACATTAAGTAGTGTTCCACTGAAAACAATTATTGCTCTCTCCATGGTTGTCATTACAAATGATGGGTAGATCTTATTTTACTTTTTATTCTTCATGGGATATATCTCCATCTCCATCACTATTATAACCATTAGAGCAAATGTTCTCTCTTATCTAAGTTTGAGGTCAAAGAGCCCAATTTTATCTAAAAATAGCTTATAGCGTGTTAATAAGTGTAATAGCTCTTCATCGCACCAGACTGGAAGACGAAATATTTTAATCAGTTATTCAGCATAAGCCACATGTCCTTAGGGTACAATTTGATACCTAATTTTAAAAAGTTAGATAATCTTTTAAATATAACCTTGAGCAGAATATTTATTTGGATATTGATAATAAAATCTTGCTCGTATAATCTTCCTTCAAGACTCAGTTATTAGGCTTTCTCTTACAGGAAGACTTTCCAGAGCTCCCTGGTTCCCTCACTACTCTCTCCCCACTACAAATCCTCATTTCTTTACTTCTCCATTAAATGTTGTATCTTTCCATTAGAATATAAATATTGTAGTGGGTAAATAACTTGCTGTCCTAATCCCATCAGTTCCATGGATAGCTTGATAGATAGCTAGATGATAGCTAAATAGCCAGATAGCCAGATAGATAGATCAATAGAGCAATACAATGGGTCGATAGATCAATAGGTCGATAGGTCAATGGATCGATGATCAATTGATGGATGGATGGATGGATGGATGGATGGATGGATGGATGGATGAATGGATGGATGGATGGATGGATGGATGGATGGATGGATGGATGGATGGATGGATGGATGGATGGATAGATGGGTGGATGAATGGATGGATGATGGATGAATGGATGGGGAAATGGATGGATGGATTGAGGAACAGACAAATGAAGCATTTTAACTACTTTTTGTGTCCCAAATGCTGTACTAAGTACTAGAAATACAAAAACAAAATATATTGATCTCTACTCTCGATAGTTCTCAACTTTCTTTGCTTGCTCATCTTGCAGTCTTTTATTTGGCTTTTAACTCCCTCTTGATCTCTATTCTCAAGGGGTATATACTGTTATAGGGAAAGATAAAACTTAAAGGAGAGATAGAAATGGGGAAGGAATGAAGGATGATGTGTAGGAGAGGGAGGAAGGTTCCCATTCTGGGGCCAAGGAACTGGTGTAGAGGTAAAGAATAGAGAGTGAGAAAAAAGTGAAGTGAGCATACTGGCTGGGGTTCCTCGAGATATAATAATAATAGTTCTTACTGTGTGCCAGGCACTGTGTTAAGTGTTCCGTAATTATTATTTCATTTGATCCTCACAACAAACTCATGAAGTAGGCACATATTATTATCCCCATTCTGCAAATGAGGAAACTGTGGCAAATAGAGATTCAGTGACTTCCTAGGGGTTAAACAATTAGCAAGTGTCTGAGACTGAATTTGAACTCAGGACTTCCTCGCTCTAGGCCCAGCACTTATCCACTCAGCCACTCAGCTGTCTTTATGTCATCCCTCAGGCAGAGACCCTCTGATCATAGCAGGACTCAAGACAGAATCATCCTTAAGTAGGCAGAGACTGTTTTTTGGTTGTATTTGTATTCCTGGAGCACAATACAATGCCTTATATAGAGTAAGTGTCTAATAAATGTTTGTTAGATTGATTAGATCACTTGCTTCATTGTCAATAGGAACCTCCTTGGGTTCCTATTTTTGTTGACTTCTCCCAGCTCTGAAACCCATCGTGATATGGCATTTCTTTCAGGTTTCAATAATCAGGTTTTTCTTTCCCCCCGACCTGATTCTTTTTGTCCTGTTTTGTTCAGTTAGCAAAGCTGTCAATTCAGGATATTTGATGACAAAAAATATGGATACCTTGCTGGTCTACACTCAGTTGATCTATATGTCAGTTCCCAATTGTGAGGTCTCAAAATAACTGTCCATTACTCTCTTTTTCATTTTATTTCTCCATTTAATGCACCTCTAGGCAATCCCACTCTGTTGGCTGACCGACTTCCATCAGCAAAAATACTAAGAAAAGTCACAGCTCATTGATCATGGGTGCTCCTTAAATGTGTAGTTCCAGACCATCAGGTTGGGCTGCTCTCCTGGCTCTCCACATCATAAGGCTGTCCCATCCATCTCCCTGATGCTTCACCTCT
Organism: Dromiciops gliroides; assembly: GCF_019393635.1. Classification (NCBI taxonomy): domain Eukaryota; kingdom Metazoa; phylum Chordata; class Mammalia; order Microbiotheria; family Microbiotheriidae; genus Dromiciops; species Dromiciops gliroides. Next base: position 580,548,958 of record NC_057862.1, read on the forward strand.
AATTCTCCTTTTTTCCTGACGTGGCAATTATGTTCTCCACAAGAAGGTAATAGTAAAACCTTGGTGGAAGATGAGAGTCCTGCTAACTGACTATGCCCCAGCTTGAGTAATAAGTATAATGACATTGGGTTGGGTTTGAGAGGCTTGTAATTATAATCATTTTATTTTCATGGCTTAGGTTAATAGCATGGACAACAGGAAAGTATCCTATAATCATCTACTGTTGGGTTGTTGTTGTTTTTTTAATTCTCCTGACTTCTGAGTTTTCTCCTGAAGTACCAACCTTCAGAAATAAATCCAGTGTATCTTGAACGTCTTCTTTCTAAAGAAAGATCAAACAGTCAATCAATCAACTAGCAGCAACACTACCCTACTATACAAAGCATTGAAATGTGTCATAGACAATGGAGATGCAAATACAAAAGTGAAACTGAACCTATCAGATGAATAATTATTCCCCCTGTGACACAATGCCAGTGTGATGGAGTTCCCCCAAAGAACTCTACAACTCATGAAAAGGAGTTGCTGAAATCAAAGGGTACGTTGACACTTCCCTATTTTAAATAGAAAAACTCCTTGATAGCACAGATAGGATTCCTTTAAGTTTACATCCATTATGCAGATTGTCATCAATAATTATGCGTACATCTTATTTCATTTTTATTTCTTTAAAGGGGATATATCTGGTCCATTGTCACTATTGTCTTCCTTGACTCCCAATTCTTAAAATACATGAGCTCTATAGGGTGGAGTGGGGTGGAGTAGATGACCTCTGAGGTCCCTGCAAACTCTAGATCTATCATTTCACTATGTTTTTCATCAGCTACATTTTTTTAATTCTTCCTTATTCAGAAAATCCATCAGTTCAGTGTCACTGGAGATGGAGTCAGGAAAACCTGAGTTCAAATCCTGTCTCAGACACTTACTAGCTATGTGAACCTAGTCAAGTCACTTAAAATTTGTTTGCCTCAGTTTTCTCATCTTTAAAATGGGGGTAATAATAGTAGCACCTTTATCCCCAGGTCTTTGTGAGGATCAAGTGAAATAACATTTGTACAATGCACAGTGCCCAGCATATAGTAAAACACTATATAAATATTAGCTATTATTAATATTGTGGTGGTGAGGATTAAATGAAATACCATATGTAAACTTCTTTGTAAGATGAAACACTATTTAAATGCTATCTGCTATAATTCTCTGATGTTATGCATTTCCTTTTTTTAAAAAAGTTAGGGTCTCCCTATTTCTCCCTGGCTGGAAATACAAGACCTGTTCAAAGATCTAGTTCTATTCTAATTAGTAACCCCCCATTTATTTATTTGTTTGTTTGTTTGTTTGTTGGGGGGGGCAAAAAGGGTTAATTGACTTGCCCAGGGTCACACAGCTAGAAAGTGTCAAGTGACTATGACTGGATTTGAACTCAGGTGCTCTTGAATCCAGGGTCAGTGCTTTATCCACTGTGTCACCTAGCTGCCCCCCCCCAATATTTTTTACCTTTTATTTTGTTCCTCCATTCCTGGAGACTAACCATATTACTACTGAACTTAATGTGGACACTTGATCAGTTTATCCCATTGCATCTCAGACTTCAAGAAATCCACCAGCCTTAGACTCCCCTGCCACAGGGATTACAGATGTGTGCCACTACCCCAACTTTCATTTCCCTTTCAATAGCCAGTCAGCACAGGTTAGAGCAGGGTCTCCAAAATGAGGCCTTGACTTAACTCTGAGGGGTGTCCCATCCTTTCCACAACTGTCACCAACACAACCACACTTTCCCTTAGCAAACAACACTCTCCCACTCTTCCCTCTGCTATACAAGCTACCAACCCTTACCCTTCTGAGTCTGATGTCAGTCCCTCAGGGCAAGGATAATCTAACCTCTGTTCAGGTATCCACAATGCTAGGGGCAATCTGGAATCTTTGTCCTCCCACCCTCAGTATACTCACCCTCAGGTGGCCCTTCAGGGGCAGGCTCTACTGTGTTCTGTGCCAATTGCTGGTGAGTAAGAACCCTGCCAATCCCATTTCCATTTTAGGTGGCAGAGAGGGAGTCATATGGGGTGAACAGGCACCGGTGGGTTGCAATCTGCATTGAAAATATTACAATGTCTTTCTTTTCCCTCACCAGATGCCCAGGCAGTGGATATGCTCCTGAGAAGCCATTTAAGTTCAGTTCAAACCCTTTTTAAACACTTTCACCACCTCCCAGCTATAGATGGCTTTCAATCCTGGGTGTGCTGATAAATATTTAATAACCAGCATTCCTGGGGAAAAATGTATCCATGATACACTTTCAAGTTTAATCAATATTATTAACATTTTCTCAAAAACAAACAAACAAATCAAAAACGCAATCTTTTTCATTACTTCTGTCCAGGACACCCACATCCTTCTAGTGAATTCTAGTGAACTCAGGTTCACAACCTCAATTTCACCTTCAACTCTTCACTATTCGTAGCTTCACACACCCAAGCAATTTCCAAGTCTTGTCAATTTTAGCATAAGAACTCTCCCATCTCTCCCATTGTCCCTATTGACACAAGCAGCACCTAGTTCAGTCCCTCATCACATCTTGCCTTGATTATTATTGTCTAACAGTTCTCCCTGCCATGGGGCTCTCTCCTCTCCAAGTTATCTTCCACATAGATGCCAAAGTGATTTTCCTAAGGTCTAGGCCATACCATGTCACTCCTGTAAATCTATAAACTCCAGTGGCCCCCTATTAATCCTAAAATAAAAATGTCTCATCTTTATTTCATTCTTTTCTAATGTATATTTTATATAAATTCTATAATAAACAATTATTAGTATGATATTGCATAGACAATAATTTATAAATAAATGTACTCATAAACAGAGTGAAATCTCATTTTTGTTTCTACTGATAGGGCCCATAATCCAAGCATAGGCCTTTGGCATATTGGATAGGAAGCATATTGGAATTAGAAGACCTGCTAAAGACATGGTCAAATCAACATGTAAAAATATCCTCATATAATCTCATAATACTTGTACCACCTACCACACAAAGATGTGAGGAAAAGGTTTTGCACACCTTGCAGATGTAGCGCCAGCTCTGGGGCTGTTTTACCAACTTCTACTCAAACTACTGAATCCTGAGATCTTGGCTGCTACAACTCCCCTCAGGATTCTAGGGGTACCATTGAAAAGGTGGAGAGGATGTCTTCCTAATGCTTATATTTCAGTTCTAAGATTGCTCATTTTATATAAACAGGATCTAATGTTAATTGTTTTTCTTTGGGTTTTATTCCATTTACAATGTTCTGGCGCTTGTGCATGTTGTTTTTCCTTGTTCTGATCACTTCACTTCCCATCTCTTCTTATCTCTTCCATGCTTCTCTTTATTTGTCATATTCATTTTGTCTTACAGAAGAAAAATATTTCATTGCATTCCTCTACCACAATTTGTTTAGCGAATCTTCAGTTGGTGGACACTTACTTTTTTCCCAGTTCTTTGCTACCACAAAAAGTACTGCTATAAATATTGTGGCTGTATATTGGAACCTTTCTATATATTGTTGACCTCTTTGAGATATTTACCTAGAAATGGGATCTTTGAAACAAGGGATATGGACATTTTAGTCATTTTCTTAGCTTGATTTCAAATTGCTTTCTAGAATGTTTGGCTCCAACATCATTGTGCCTGCCTTTTCCCCACCCAAATAAGGTCTCTTTAAAAAAAAAAAAAGCAGTCTGTTTCATAGAGCAGATGGGTTGGAGATGGTTGCTATAGAAACAATTGAATATAAATTTTATTTTTCACAACACCCTGCTAAGATATTGATCAGAAAAGAGGAAGGAACCAGGACTCAAAGAGCATAAGACCAAAAAAAAAGCAGAGATGTAGCTAGCAGGAAAACTGATGATTGAGGGAAATACTCTTGAAAGAATTTCATAGACAAATATTTTATCCGAAGGTGATCACACCACTAAATAACTGTTTCTTCTTCCTGCTTTACCATGAGATAATAAAGGAGGCATAGAAGTTAAAGAGAATAAGTGGAGACCTTCTTCTTTACCAGGAATGATATGAAGGTCAATGAAGGCTTTTCCTCTCATTAGCTCTACTAGCCTAGGCAGAATGGGTAGACTTTCAATCAATCAATCAACAAGCATTTATTTATTGAAAACCTACCAGGGCCAAGGAACTGAAATGAGCAGAGGGAATACAAAGATACAAATAAAAGTCTCTGCCCTATAGGAGCTTGCGTTCTTGAATGGGAAATATCTTGTGCATAGAAACATGAATAGAAAATAAACACATGGTAACAGAGGGGCAGTAGGAAAGCAACCTGTCAGGAAAAGTTTCATATAGAAGACAGTAGTTGAACTTAGTTTTGAAGAAAATGAGGTATTCTAATAAGTGGAGGGGAAGAGAGACTGCATTATAGATATGGGAGTAGAAATTCACAGAGACTGCAGGTGAAATGTCATGGGTAAAAACCAGCACAGGTTAGTTCGGCTGACCCATATTAAGAGTAGTAATGTTTAATAAGGCTGGGAAACAGATTGGGGCCACTTTGGGAAGAGTTTTATATGCCAGGCTGAGATTATATTTGATTGGAGATGGGGTAGGGAGATACTGAAGTTTACTGAGCAAGGAGTGATTTAGTTAAATCTGTTCTTGAGTGGGATAACTTTGCAGCTGTGGGGAGTTTGGATTGAAGAAGGTGGAGAGAGTGGTGAGAATTCCTTGTCAATACTTCAGGAGGGAAGGGATGAGGGCCTAAAAGAGTACCTGTGTAAGTAGAGCATAGATTCTCTAATAGCCATCTATAAATCTATAGGGACACCAGTAGAGATGGTCAAAAAAAGACATTAGATTTTTATTTTGCTTGTCCCCAAAGGACCAGACCAGGAAAATTTTGTACAAAGAGACATAAGTTAGCTTTGATTTAAGGAAAACTCTTTCTTAAGAGGGCTATCTGGATGGTCAATGGGTTCTCCCTCACTGGAGGTATTCAGTCAAGGGAAGGGTGACCATTTGTTGGTTATGTCATAAGAGGGACTCTTTTGCAAATATGGGTTGGATTAGATGATTTCTGAAGTGCCTTTCCACTGAAATTTTGAGAATCTGTGATTCTGAAAAAGACCTAGGAGCACTCCCTGACAAAATAATTAAACTTCCAGTTATACAGTTTTGAATCATAATGATTTGTGTTTTCATGCTTTATATAATGCCAACAACATTTTAACTTAAGTGGCAGACTCCCAGTATAAATGGTATAACAGACATTTGCAACTTCTCTGAGTAAGGCAAAGGTAAAAGAGTGGATTTGGGGGACACACAAGGCACTTTCTAAAAGACCCTGCCATTTCCTGAAGGCCCTTCTGATGTTCTGGATTGTCATGATGCCCCCTGATTGCCTGAAACCTTTCCAGTATGGTATCCTGCCCTGGCTTGCCCTCTTCCAGAATTATACTTTCTTCCATCACAGCTGAAATTCTACAATATCTTAGCTAGGTTATTCCTTGCCAGGAAGGTGATTCACAATAAGATGCAAAAAACTGATGGATTTAAATACTCTAGACAAATTTATATTTTAATAGAATATCTTGCTCACCCAATTCAGGTTTGTTTGCGGGTTTTTTTGTTTGTTTTGTTTTGCTTTTTGGCAGGGCAATGAAGGTTAAGTGACTTGCCCAGGGTCACACAGCTAGTAAGTGTCAAGTGTCTGAGGCCGGATTTGAACTCAGGTCCTCCTGAATCCAGGACTACTGCTTTATCCACTGTGCTACCTAGCTTCCCTCCAATTCAGTTTTTAATTAGTGACCTATTAGGAAGGGATGAAATTGGACTTTCAACCACCCATGGCTAACCCTATTTCCACCCTCATCTTGCCTTATCAGTCTAGACTCCCTAGGGAAAGACAATGGAATGTGTGTGTATATGTATATATACATATATATATATATATATATATATATAGAGAGAGAGAGAGAGAGAGAGAGAGAGAGAGAGAGAGAGAGAGAGTGAGAGGGCTCCCCTTCCTCTTAAGCAACTTCATTTGCAAGAGAAAGAAGCTGCTGGTTATATGGACTCAAAAGAAAATGATAGGCCAACCCTAAGCAAAATTTGAAAGTAGACAAACATTCACAGAATTTTAGAGTTGAAAAGGAGCCTGGCTGCCATATAGTCTGATTTGTTAACATCCTTCTCCCCCAAATACCCTAATAATACCAATAGCTCACAATTAGAGAGCACTTTCAGTTGTACAAAAATGCTTTGCACACTCCAGTATCTTATTTGATCCTCACAACAACCCTATGGCACAGGTGCTACTATTATCCCCATTGTGCAGATGAGGAAAGAGGCTTTGAGATAAGGATAAGAAGTGATTTTCCTTGTGCCCCACAACTAGCAATTATCTGAAGTTAGATTTGAATTCAAGTCTTCCTGATCCTAGGTCCAAAATATTTACTGTATACCGTTTGTCATCTAGTGTCTTTTGGAGAGGAAATCTTCTACCTCCTGTGCTGGACCATTCCATTTATAGAAAGCTCAAATTGTTTGGAAATATTTTGTGACACCCATTCTAAATTTCTCTCTGAAATTTCTACCCTCTACTCCTGGTTCTCAGGCCAAACAGAAGAAGACTCTTCCCTTTTCTGCATGATGGCCCTTTAAATTCTTGAAGATAACTATTATCTTCCCCCAAGTCTTCTCTTTTCTAGACTAAGTATCCCAAGTTCCTTTGTTCTATCTTGATAAGACATGGACTCAAGGTTCCCAATTGTCCTTGAGTTTCCTCCTTATTGATATTCTTCCTAAACTATGGTGTCCAGAACTAAATATAGATGTGATCTAACAGCAGCGGAAAACACATGTTATTCCTGGAAATTATGACTCTTTTAATAAAGAACAATATTGCATTAGTCTTTTGGCTACCATATCATCTTTTTACTCATTTTATAGAGAAAGAACTGAAACTCATCTAAGGTTAAATGACTTGCCCAAAGTCACATAGAGAATAAGGTGGCACAGTTGCTAGAGCTCTGGACCTGGAAATGCTTGTTTTATTCCATAAATTAAAAATAAAATAAAATTTTTAAAAAGGAATAGATGGGCAGCTGGGTGGTACAGTGGATAGAGCACCTGCCTTGGATTCAGGAGGACCTGAGTTCAGGTCTGGCCTCAGACACTTGACACTTGCTACCTGTGTGAACCTGGGCAAGTCGCTTGGCCCCCAGTGCCCCACAAAAACAAACAAACAAACAAACAAACAACAACAAAAAAAAGGAATAGAAACTTGACTTCATATCTGGTCTCAGACACTTACTAATTGTGTGACTGTCAGCAAGTCTCAGCCTCCATTTGCCTCAGTTACCTCATCTGTAATATAGTGATAACAATAGCACCTACCTACCAGGATTGTCGCCAGGATAAAATGAGATCATATTTTTAAAACACTAAGCACTTTGCCTGACACATAGTAGGTGCTATATAAATGTTGTTGTTATTGTTATTATTAAACCTGAGGCCTCTTACTCCAAATCTACTTCTCTTTCCACTGGGCCACATTGCTTCTCATTACATTTGTTCCTACTAAAATTCTTCTTATATTTGGACTATCATCTTGAAAGATTTTTAGAATTTTGATTGTAATATATGTTAGTTCTCTCTTCTATCTTTAAGTTTTCTGTTCATTTGCTGACCACAAATGTCATCTAGGTTTTTATGTAAACCATTGATAAAAATGTCACACAGAACAGGGTCAAGCACAAACGCCTGGGATACTCTATTAGAGACTTCCTTCCAAGTTGACATCAACTTGTTAATGATGATTCTTTGGATACAGTCAGTTAGCTGGTTATGGAGACCAATTAACAGTTCTACTGTCTAGCCCACATCACTCCTCCACAAATCACATGAAATATACTTTATTAAATGCTTTGTTAACATCTAGGTAATCTACATCTCTATACTCTGATTTCTTATTTTTTAATATCTTCACATTTCCTTTTTTGTTTGTTTTGGTCTACTTTCTACCTCCTGATACTTTCTCACTAATTTCCATGAAATATATTAATAAATCTGGGATTGACATTCCAGTAGTTACTATTTAAATATACCTATTATGGAGAATTAATTAAAATATATGAGATCAAATGCCATTCCCCAATGGTATTAAAAGTACATCAACAATTTTCAAAAGAAAAAATGTAAATTATTAATAACCATATAAAACACTCCAAATCACTTATAATAAGAGAAATGCAATAGAAAAACACTTGGAGTTTTCACCTCACACATCAAATTGCCCAAGATGATAAAAGATAGAAATAGTTAATATTGGAGGGGCTGTGAGAAGACATTAATACACTGTCAGTGGTACTAGGACTTGGTTCAACCATTCTGGTGAACAATTTAAATTATGCAAGAAAATCTGCTAAAACTATTTATGCTCTGACCCAACAATCCCACTACTGGGCTGACACCCCAAGGAGCCAAAGACAGAAAGATTCCAACATATGTCAAAATATTCATAACATAACATTTTGTGGTAGAGAAAAAACCTGAAAACAAAATGAGCGCCCATCCACTGAGGAATGGCTAAACAAATGTGATATACGAATGAAATGGAAAACAATTATGCTATAAGAAAAAACTGAAAATATGAAGAATTCAAAGAAAAAAAGGAAGATAAGTTAATTTATGCAATGAAGTCAGAAGAAAAAGAACAATGTAAACAATGACTACAGTAGCATAAAAACCACTACCAACAGACAACAAAACTCAGATGCATTGCAAGGACCCATCTAGGTCCCAGAGAAGAGGTGACAAAACACCTCCATGAAGGAGCAGGATGCAATGTGTGCTGTCAGAGGGGCCTTGTCTTGAAGGGTTTCCCTTAAAGGCTTTTCTCTGTTACAATGGAATGTCAAGTAGGGTAGGAGAAGAAGCAGTGATGATGATATGAGGAAATAACTATGGTACAGATAAAAATCAAATGGTAGAAATACTGTTGCTATGAGCTCAGGAGAAGACCTTATAGAATACCCAACTGATTCTCTCTATGATCCAGGTCTGTTTATTTCTTTTAATATGATCATTTTTATTTAACTGGAAAAAAATTGACACATCTTCAAATATGGCAAAATGCCACATTATGGGAGATGGGAATTCATTTGAATATATAAAGAGCTGGCTTGGCCAAAAACTGTGATAATAAGTGAACAATTCAGTCCCTTTTATGGACAAAAAGCAGCACATAAAATCTGTTACCCCACCCACCACCACCAGCCCCAATTGGACACCTCTTTAAATGTTTCAACTTTAATTTTGTTGTTGTTGTTCTGTTGTATTCAGTTGTGTCCAACTCTTTGTGACCCCATTTGGGGTTTTCTTGGCAAAGATACTGGAGTGGTTTGCCATTGCTTTCTCCAGCTCATTTTGGAGATGAGGAAGCTGAGGCAACAGGGTTAAGTGACTTACCCAGGATCACACAGCTAGAGGATGAGTCTTCCCGATTCCAAACTCAGTGCTCTACCCATTATACCACCTAGCTGTCCCAACTTACTTTAATATATAGATAATAGAATCTCTATCTTGAATAATCTTTATAATGACTTTTATTATTGTGTCACATTATTATCATTAAAACAGCACCCCTTTCCCCCAATAGAAAAGGAAATCTGGCTTACCCAACCAAGAGCAGCTCTTCCTAATTGGGAGTAGGATTATTATTACTTTCCTCCAAATCCATGTAGACTTTTAGAAGAAAGCTCTCCATGGGTTTACACATAGCTGCTCACCATCACCACCACCACCTTTCCTGGAAGTAATGGAAAAGGACTTACTGACTTCTGACTCCTTGGTACATAATGACTCTCTCCTTTGTTCCTAAGCTGAAATGGTTTGAAAGCATTTCATCCTACCAACTCAATTCCACAATGACTTTTCACAACACTATCACCCCTTCCAGTTTCATTTTCTTTTTTTTCTGTTGTCTTTCCAAAGGTAAAACATTGACTTCACTGACTTAAATCTCTCTCTCTCTCTCTCTCTCTCTCTCTCTCTCTCTCTCTCTCTCTCTCTCTCTCTCTCTCTGTGTGTGTGTGTGTGTGTGTGTGTGTGTGTGTGTCTCTGTGTCCTTGTGTCTCTGTCTGTCTGTCTGTCACACACACACACACACACACACACACACAAGGGGCTGCTCAGCAGTCTGGTGACAATTAACTCAAAGGGGTCAAGAGTCTACCCTTAGTTCTGCTACACCTAGGTTCTTTGACTTTGGTGAAATTATTTAACCTTCCTGTGCTTCAGTCCTCCATCTGTAAATTGAACTTACTAACAGGGTTTGGGTGGCTTTCCTCATTTGGTGGCCCTGTGGGGGATTATTTTTTTCCTTGTGAAGAACAATTACAAATACCTATTAGATGTGAAAGCCATGGCTATAAATTTCAGTACCAGCTTTATACATTTAACTAATTAAAGAAAAGAGAGGTAAAAATTGGTGCCAAGTCACATTTTGGAATAAGCAGGACAGATATTCAGCAGGCAAAATTAGTCTTAAGCACTCCCAGCCTCCTTTTCCTTGACCCTTCTCTCTTTCCCTAGTGCTCCCTCACCCCAATGCCCTCCCTTCTTTCAGAATCTGATTTCTGGAAAATATCTTATAGCAGTCATTTACACCTAACTGTGAGTTAAGTCACTGAGTTACTATTCTCAGGGGAGAGGGAATTTCAAGATTTAGTTCAATTTATAGAATCCTTTGTACTCTGTTAAAAGATTGCAAATAGCAACTATCAGGTTAAGGGTATTTGGAAGGGAGAAGGAGATAGATCTCCTTACTGTTTTGAAATTAGACCATAGGGGTAATTGCCTATTCTGCTACACAAAAGGCCTGCCTCGATTCCTAGTAACACACACACACACACACACACACTTATCTATGTGAATGTTGGGGCAGCTAGGTGGCACAGTAGATAGAGTGCTAGACCAAGAGTCAGAAAGACTTCTCTTCCTGAGTTCAAATCCAGCCTCAGACGCTTACTAGCTGTGTGACCCTAGGCAAGTCACTTCACCCCGTTTGCCTGAGCTAGAGAAGGAAATGACCATTCCTGTATCTCTGCCAAGAAAACCCCAAATGGTGCCACAAGGAGTTGGACACAACTAAAAAGACCAAATAGTTTCTCCAAAGAAGTATATACTCCTGGGGGGCAGCTAGGTGGTGCAGTGAATAAAGCACCAGCCCTAGGTTCAGGAGGACCTGAGTTCAAATATGGCCTCAAATACTTGACACTTACTAGCTGTGTGACCCTAGGCAAGTCACTTATCCCTCATTGCCCCACCAAAATAAAGTATATATCCCTAATGCCCTTGTTCAGATTACCTCCCCACTCTAGCCTCTTATCTTGTTCTCCTTCACTCCCACCCACCCAGTATAATTTCTACCTTTCTTTCATTAGCTGGTTACAGTTCTATCCAAGCTGATAACCATGTCTCCTTCTGGATGCAAAATCACAGAACAATGGAGTTGGATGGCACTTGGGAGGGCATCTACTCATATCCACACCTGGGCTATCCACACAGTGATTTATTGTCTTCATTAAGTCTCTGGGATTTGCTATTGAGTGCCTATCCTTTCTAGTTCTCATTCTATGATGCTATCATCCTATTTTTGTTATCTTTTTATATGTAAGAGCTCTGTCTTTCCAAATAGATTATGTTTCTTCAGGGGCAGTTAGGTGGTTCAGTGGATAGAGCACTGGCCCTGAAGTTGGGAAGACATGAGTTCAAATTTGACTTCAGACACTTATTAGCTGTGTGACCCTGAGCAAATCATCCAAATTCCTTAAAAATTGGGGGCCATCACCAACTGTCCTTATGTATAATTCACCACTGGCCCGAAATGGCTGTGGAGGAGAGAGTGAGGCTGGTGACCTTGTACAGCCCTCCCTCACTTAAATCCAATTCATGGGATCACTTCAATGTCATGGTCCTCTTCATGAACAAAGGAAGAACAACTACAAGAAATTTCTTCAAGGGAGGAGAATTACATCTTACATAGGATCATAGAGTTAGGGAACATGGTGGTCATCTAGCTCAAATATTCTATAATGAGGAACAGGTCCAGAGACATCAAGTGATCTTCCCAAGGTCACACAGAACCAGGATTTGAACCAAACAGCTGATTCCAAATAAGTCTTCTCTCCTCCATATGCCTTCCAAACAGAAGGAAATAAGTGTTGATCAATTGATGGAACAACAGAATGTTGAGTTGGAAGGAGCCTTTGAAATTATCTACTTAATACTCCTCAAGTTACAAATGAGGCATCTGAGGTCAAGAGAGATGTATGACTTTCCCAAAGTTACCCTGCTGACAGAGCTGGTGCTAGCACCCAAGTCTCCAGTTTCCTAACTCAGCTGGCTACTCCACAGCTGCCTCTCTACAGACATGTACCTGTGCTAGATGAGTAGCAAAGCCACACCCCAAGGCCAAGGGCAAAACCACCTCCCTGTTTGCCATGTTTGCATTTGGCACTCACTACATTCCACTTCTGACTCTAAATATACGGAGGGAATTTTGTGGTAGAACTGACCCAACAACAACCTCCTCCTTCTTTGTATTGTCCCCAGACACCCAGGCTGAGATGACAGGCAGATTCTAATGGTACCAAAGGCAACTTCTTGGCAGCAGAATCCATGCAGTTGTTCCAAAAAACAAAAACAAAAACCTCCACACTGTCTTTTCTGATAGTCCTCCTTCTCTGTACCCTGGCCATGGCCGTAGGTCACTCACCCCAAAGGGATAAAGCTCTACTGATACTATCCCTGGGCTCCTCCAAAATCCCTCTGGTTTTCAAATGAAAAAAATGACAGGGATGAGCTATAGAGAGAAGGAAATAAGCAAGAGTGATCCAATATAACAGAGACAGAAACCTCAATGACGTTCATCTCAACCACAGTAAAACAATGGCATGAGATGGAGCCAGTGGTCTTGCCAGGATCATGCATCTACTTGGCATTCCTTCCCTTCTAGTCAATAAAATGTTTCAGTAAATAAAAGAGTGAAGAATCAGAAAGCTTCCATGAATAATGGAAGAAGACACTTTCATGAACCCAACCAGATGATGTCAACTATCACTTCATTCATGAAGCAGCCAAGAGACTCAAGGGATAGAGAGATGGATCTGGAGTCAGGAAGACCTGAACTCAAATCTGCCTTCAGGCACTTAATAGCTGGGTGACACCTGGCACATCACTTAATCTCTGCCTGTTTCCTCATATGTAAAATGAGCATCATAATAGCATCTATCTCCTAGGGTTGTTGTGAGAATCAAATGAGATAATTTCTGTAAAATACTTTGCAAACTTTAAAGTACTATGTACATGCTAACTGTTATTATTATCATTATTATTTCCTGTTCTAGGAAGTTAGAGCCAGAGGAGACCTTAGAGTTCATCCAGTCCAAACCTCTCTTTTTACAGAGAAGGAAACTGAGGCTGAGAGATTGAATAGAATGGGCAAAGTAGCATGTCTCATTAGTAGTACTGACCAGACTTGAACCCAAGTATCATCACCACCATCAGCCCTGACTGATCACATTCCCAACATATCTTGTTACCAGTCCTTTCTCCCAAAGAAAACAACAAACACAAAAACAAACAAGAAAGAAAAATCTGATTGAGAGAAAATGTTGTGTGGGTTTGTTCATATGAGAGAGACAGGTAGAAACAGAGAAATGGAGAGAGATGAGGAAACAGGCATTCATAGGAGAGCTTAGTGATAACATAATTTCCATGCTAATATTCAAAAGCAATCTTTTAAGGTTATTAATTCAGTCGTCAAGACAACGCAAGCATAAAATCAGGAGAAGAAATCCCAAAGCAATCCAGGTAGAACAGCCAAAGGACACAGGGGGATATGGGTGGCAATAGCTTCCCCTTCGGGTCTCTCTGAAGAAGGTAGGACAGGACAGAGAGACACAAGCCTCTGATAACAAAACCCTGGGCTCCCCCAATATCACTGAAGTCTTACAAAGCAAAAGTATTAAACTTAGTATGCTGCAGGCCAGAGTGATCTGAAGGACTAATTCCATTCATACGTCCCTTGATAACTGTGTTGGGGGAAGCAATCCAAAGGCAAACTAGGCTTCATTTTAATAGGGCTGAGTTTTGTGTGCATGTCTAATCATGGGATCAGCAAATTACATGCCTGGTGCATGGACGATACGACCTTAGTGGGATTTTGTAATAATTGAGTGCATTTGGGAGGAATGTTAAGTACTGAAAATAGACAAAATGGAAGGCCAAACTGAGGAATCTTTGCTCAGGGAAGATCAGCAGAAGCAATGACTGACATTTACTGATCATCTCCTGAGGCTGGAACACCATCCTTGGCCCTAAGAAATAATCAGCTTCCTTAAAATATTACTCAGTTGGAATCCTCTCCAAACTGCTCTTTTCAGGAATGGGAAGGCCTTTAGAGAAAGGTCTTAGCGACTATTTGGGGGCAGAAAGAGAATAAAATCCTTTCTCCCTGAAGACTGGGGACTTGAACCTTTGAAGGGAAATGATAGTTTGTCCCTTTAAAATTTAAAGAAATATGATCCTCTCCCCCCAAAAAAGTGACTAAACTGCTTATAGCCTTTTATTCAGAGTTCCCAATACTGGGTATATGCCCCAAAGACATTAAAGACAGAAAGAAAAGTCCCATATAAACCAAAATATTTATAGTAGTATTTTTCATGGTAGCAAAGAACTAGGAGGGGAAGCGTGTGTATATATGTGTGTGTGTCTGTATATGTATGTATATATATATATATATATATATATATATGTGTGTGTGTGTGTGTGTGTACATATGTGTGTATGTGTGTACATATGTATATGTGTGTATATATATATACATTTATGTGTATATATGTGTATATATTTATGTTTATATATATACATTTATGTATGTATATGTATATACTCATAAACTGGGTTATGGCTAAATAAATCAGAGAATCCAGGATTTTAGTGACATTTAAGGTCAAGGGAGAGTGTGTAATCTAGTGGCTAAAATGCTGAACTTGACATCAGGGAGACATTAAAATCCCACCTCTGAAACTCACTGGTCCTATGACCTAGAGCCAGTCGGTTATGTCCTAGAACCTCAGTTTTCTCATCTGTAAAATGGGGCTAACAATACCAGTAGTACCTATTTTGTAGAGCTTTTGTGGTACTCAAATTAAATAATGCAAGTAAAGAATTTTACAGTCTTTGAAGCACTGTATAAAAATGAGTTGTTTTGCTGCATAGTCTTTGCCCTCCACAAGTTCATGGCCTAGTTAAAGGCCTATAACCTAGAGGGATGAAGAGTTAAGCAGTTCCAGGGCAGTCTGTGATAGGTCCTAGAGGACTGATTCACCTAAGTGTTGTAATGGTGTTCAGAGGAATAAGAATTGATGACCTACTGGCTCTCTTCTGCTGAGAATACTTGGGAACTCTCCAGGGTCTTATTGTCACCTGCTATAGAATTTTTTAAAATGATGAAAGTTAGAAAAGTAAGTACTGAGGCAGGGAGTAGCCAATAATATGAAATGATCCTAAATTCCTGTCCTCACTCACTCATTCATTCATTCATTCATTCATTGCCCTTAGTACATAAGCTGGAACCCTACCTGATGAAAGAACTCTTACCACTTAAACCATTATCTGAAACCATTATGTGCTTTCTCATTATGCCTAGATGGGCAGTTCAGTTAATAATTACGATGAGAAGAAAACAAAGTGATCATTAATAGTTATTATTTAGCACTATTGCTATATAATAAACTCCCAATTATGGAAGAACTAGGGAACACCCAGAAGGAACTATGAGTTCTAAGAGTAGAGTGAGGCCATGTGCCCTTCCTTTACTAAGGAGCCTCTGCATTCTCTTTTCTTAGTCCAGTATTCCTTATAGCTAAGAAAAAATGGGTTCCCATTCTTTTCAAACCCCAAACAGAATGGAAGAAAAGAAGAATGATTAGAAAGACAGACTAACCTCAGATGGCACCTTTGTAGGGCAGCAGATAACTACAGGGTACTGTCTGTGTACCCACCTGTACCCTTAAGGCCTGGAACAAGCTTCTGTGGCTCTCTGACTTCTGTCTGTGCTTTCAGAAAACAAATAATCCCTGTTGTAAGCAAAGAGAGGCTGCTGGGGCTTTGGCCCTAGGGAAAAATATTATTAAATGATTTTATTATTTCCTTTTGGGTTTATGCTAGTCATTTCTTCTTTTTTGTTTGTTTGTTTTTGATGGGGCAATGAGGGCTAAGTGACTTGCCATGGGTCACACAGCTAGTAAGTGTCAAGTGTCTGAGGCCGGATTTGAACTCAGGTCCTCCTGAATCCAGGGCCAGTGCTCTATCCACTGTTCCACCTAGCTGCCCCCTAGTCATTTCTTCTTAACATTCCAATCCATCCCACCCCAGCCAGTACTGAACCATTTTAAACAAAACCATTTACAAAAGCCAAATACTATAGCAACCCCATTGGACAGTATATTCTATATTCCATGTCTAGTAATCTGCTCTCCCTCACCTCATTAGTGATGGGAGATTGATGTGATTCCTTTTCAACTCTACAGGACTGAGGTTTTTTATTACAAATGATCATGGTTTAACTGCCTTTTGGTGTTTTTGTTCATAATAGCATAGTCAGTATGTCTTCCCCTTTCAGATTACCTTGCTTTTACTCTCTGTATATGAGCAGCTAGGTGGTGCAGTGCATAGAGTATCAGGCCTGAAGTAAAAAAGACATCTCCCTAAGTTCAAATCCAGTCTCAGACAATTACTAGCTGGGTGACCCTGAGCAAATCATTTCACCATGTTTTCAAACATTTCCTCATCCGTAAAAGGAGCTAGAAAAGGAAATGGCAAACCACTTTATTATCTTTGCCAAGAAAAGCCTAAATAGGATCATGAAGAGTCAGACACAACTGAAAATGACTGAACAATTAAAAACTCTGTATATATCATATATACACCTAGTTATTTACATGTTGTCTCTTCCATTAGAATATGAATTCCTTGAGGCCAAGGATAGTTCTTTGGTTTTCTCGGTATCCCCAGAGCTTAACAAAGTGCCTGGCACAGTGTTTAATAAACATTTGCTCCCTGACAATATCGTGTTCTTGGTTCTGCTTTCTTCACTTCGCATCACTTCATACAAATCCTCCTATGTTTCCCTGAATTTCTCTTATTCTCCAGAGATATTGCTGCAACAATAATATACTACACTCATATTATACAATTTGTGCAGCCTTCCCTAATTAAGAGCCACCTGTTTCTAAGTTTTTTATTATGATGAAGAGTGCTGCTAGGAATACTTTGTTACAAATGGGCCTTTTTTTCTGACTTTGATTTCCCCAGATTACATAAAAAACGGAGAATTTGGAGGGAATCAATGATGTTGTTCTGGGATGCACATCTTCTCTTTTTCATAGCCTTGAAAGCTTGTGTCTTAATTCCTACATCCAGCAGCAACATCCTTGTCCTCCTCCTTCCCCAGATGGAATCCCTCAAAAGCATAGAAATCTTGTAGTGGCCACAGGGTGACATCCCCCTGAGGACCTCACTCCAAGTGAGTCTACTGCCTTGCCCCAAGCACAAAAACTTCTAGTTAGAGCTTACAGACCTTGAACTTGTGATTCCAGAGAACCAACAGATTGTACCAGTCTCAACACACAGTAGAAGCCCCTTGTTTAGACATCTATTGCTAGCAGGTGAATTTCAATCACATTTCACACAATCATATGCATTCCTCAATATATCAAGAACATGTAGAAAGAACTCCAGACACCACTTCAGAAAATGAGGATTTGAGTCCTAGCTGTGTGAACCTAATCAAGTCAACAATCTCTCTGAGCCTCAGTTTCCTCATCTGTAAAATAAAGATGGTGGTAATCATAATAATATTAAAATATTGACATTCACATAGTGCTTTAAGCATTACAAAGTCCTTTATAGAAATTATTTCATTCAGTCTCATTTGATATTTGCCCTACCTTTTACACAGGATTTTTGGTAGGATTGAATGAGAAAACACAAATGAGAGAACATTTATGAAAGTGTTTTATAAAGTGTAAAGTATTCTGCAAATGTATGAAATTATTATTATTTCTATTCCCCTTTTATTTTCCTGTGAAACTAATAATCATGTTGAAACCCCTCTTTTTTTTTATTTTGCAGGGCAATGGGGGTTAAGTGACTTGCCCAGGGTCACACAGCTAGTAAGTGTCAAGTGTCTGAGGCCGGATTTGAACTCAGGTACTCCTGAATCCAGAGCCAGTGCTTTATCCACTGCGCCACCTAGCCACCCCTTGAAACCCCTCTTAATTATACTGCCTTCCCTCTGTAAATTATTTCCTATTTATTCTGTATAAAACTTGTTTGTATATATTTGTTTGCATGTATCTCCCCATTAGATTGTAAACTCCTTGAGGGTAAGGATTGTCTTTTGCTTCTGTGTAATTTAAAATTCTAAATGTGGGTTCTAATCTGTCCCCCCCAGTTTTGGGGGTAAACTGACTGAAATCACTGATAAGAGAGTTTAGAATTTTTTAAAGATTTATTGAAAGATAGTAAAAGATAGAGAAAGATTGAGAAGAGATTTCTTATAACCTGGCAATCCTAGCCTTCCTAATCTCCCACTTCTGAAGTTTCCTGCCACCATGCAAATGTCTCATAGCCAAAAAGGAAGCACAGTCCCAAAAGTGTCCGCTTCCTCCTTCGTGTCCTCCTCCCAGAAATGGGAGGCTCCTCAAGTTGATTGGCTGGTAGCCTTGATAGACAGTACCCACGAGCAAACGTCAGGACTGCATGGCTTGCCCTCACTGGCCTTCTCCTCATGGTGGAGCTTTTCTACAATAAGTCTCCAGCAGGTGGCATCATTCCAATCATTACACCTCTTTTTGTACTCCTTGAGCATTTAAATCCCTTCAAAATCTGTTTCCAACCTGTCCTTCTAGGCTTAGTGAACATTACTCTTCATCATACACTCTTGAGTCCAAATAAACTGGCATCTACACAACGTCCCATATTCCATTTCTTTGCCTGAAATACTCCCCCACTTCACCTCCACTTCTCAGAACTCCTGACTCCCTTTGAAGTTCCACCCAAACACCATCTCATTGAAGAAACCTTTACTGGCTCCCTCACTTGGCAGGGGCCTCCCCCCAAAAAAAGAAAATCATGTATATTTACTTTGTATGTATAATTTATTTACTTATATGTAAACATGGTATGTCCCACCAGGAAAATGTAAGTTCCTTGAAGGCAGCAACTATCTGGGTTTTCATATTTGTGTCCTCAGTACTTAACATGGGACCTGCCACACAGTAAGTGGCTCAGAAATTCTTGATAACATTTCCTAGGTCCTGAGCTCTCTCTCTGGTACCTCTCCACAGTATATCTCTGCCAGCACCTCAAGCCCAAGAAGTTCACAACTCCCTGATAGCAAGAGATGTCTTTTCTACCTGTATCCTCAGGGCTTTGCATAGAGTAAGCACTTAATCCAGGCTTTATTCATTCATTTGAGCTTGTTATCTTTCCCCCTGAATCTGTTTCTCCTTTTGATTTCACCATCTTTGTCAATGGTATCCATTCTCAAGGTTTAAAACCTAAGGGGTAGGACATCTAGGTGGCACAGTGGATAAGACAATGGCCCTGGAGTCAGGATGACCTGAGTTCAAATCCGACCTCAGACACTTGACACTTACTAGGTGTGTAACCTTGGGCAAGTCACTTAACCCTCATTGCCTTGCCCCACCCCCCAAAAAAAACCTAAGGGGTTATCCACCCTTCTCTCCCTAATTCTCCATCCTTTACCCACCAGCCATTGAAACCCTACTTGTCTTAAACAAGTAGGACAAACATGTCATATTCTTATATTAAAAGGCAGCTATGGATAGAGCACCGGCCCTGGAGTCAGGAGTACCTGAGTTCAAATCCGGCCTTAGACACTTAACACTTAGTAGCTGTGTGACCCTGAGCAAGTCACTTAACCCCAATTGCCTCACTAAAAAAAAAAAAAAAAAAAAAAAAAGGCAGCTAAGTGACACAGCCTTGGTGTCAGGAAGACCTGAGTTTGAATCCTGCCTCAGATACTTACTATGTGACCTTGAACAGGTCACTTAACCTCTGTCTATCTTTAGTTTCTCACCTGTAAAATGGGAATGATAATAACACCTACCCCATAGGATTGTTATGAGGCACGAATGAGTTAACATGTGAACTTAGTGTAGTGCCTGGAAATAATAGATACTTAATAAATGCTTAGTTTAATAAATGCTTATTGATTAAAGAGCCTTATAAACCTTAAAACTCTATATAAATACTAGCTTTAGCCCATGACTGGACCTATAAGCTCTATAAGAACAGGGATCCTGAGTTATTTAAACTTTATATCCTACCCTCCTAACTACCAAACACACACGCATACACACATATATACATATATATTTACTTATTTTATTGTTGATTTATTTTATCTATTTAATATATAATACATATTATAATTAACATATAATTTATATATAAGTCAAGATTTATGATTTTATCATTTCATCAATATGGGGAATTCCTTCTACAGACATTATCTTCAAAGATACAAATCAGAACCTCATCTGTAACCTATACTTTTGTTTTGTTTTGTATTTGTATTTTGGGGTTTTTTTGGGGGGGGAGGGGAGGATTTGTGGTTCAATGAGGGTTAAGTGCCTTGCCCAAGATCACACAGTAAGTGTCAAGTGTCTGAGGCCGGATTTGAAATCAGGTCCTCCTGAAGCCAGGGCCAGTACTTTATCCACTGTGCTACCTAGCTGCCCCCATTGCTGTCTTAAAGAACATCAAGGATACTGAAGAGTAAGTGACTTGCCCAAAGTTACATAAATAGTATGCATCAAGATAGGATTTGCACCCAGGATTTTCCTGACTTCAGGGGCAGCCCCAAGTTGAAGTGTTCAATAGATTTTTGACAAATTTAACAAGATAATAAAACGAAAGACTGGAAAAGGGGAGGCAGAACCAAGATGGTGGAGAAAAGGCAGGCACTTGCCTGACCTCTCCCATATTGCCCCTCCAAAAACACATTGGAGAAGAGGCCTTATTTTCAGTCATCACTTTCAATAGCTTTTTTTCTCAATGCATCAGTTTCTTCCTCCAACTGATCTCTAATCTGCAGTATTAGGAGACTTGTAATATCTACATTCACGAGTACACTTGATATTTTTAATAACCTGTAAGAACAGCACTGTGTGAATATAGTATCTTCATAAGATCCTAGAGCATTTTAAAAATTTATAATACAGGTTGTTGGTATGCTAGAAAGGATTTGAAAACAGCATTTAAAAGCGAACAGAGCCTAGACTGGGGAGCCTATACTGAAGAGGAAGTGAGGATTGCTGCCATTGGCCTGTTTCATTAAACCAAACAAACCAGAAGTTGAAAGAAAAAAATGATGGGGAAGGGAATATAAATGCCCCCGCTTTTTATTTTTTTAAGCTTGGAAAGTGCTTAAGGCACTTGAGGGGGGTTTAAAGGTAAGTAACAACTCTAGAACCTTTAATTTTAGTTTCATGTTTTAAGACCAGCTCCTTTAAGAAAATTTCAAATTCCTACCCCCCAAGGAAAGGCAATGGGTCTACAAGGCATGTGGAGCAAGAGTGACACACAGTGGCTGGCCCCGTAAATTACAGTGGCTTTACCCTGGGTTGGCTCCCAGGCTGTCTCCTATTGGAGAACTGTGGAATGGGAAGCATTTCTTCTATGCTGTGTATATGCTCATCACCTAGTAAGCTTCTTTATTTGGGGTTTTTATGTGGATTTCCAAGCATGAGCCTGTTCACCTTCCTTTTTTTGTTCCAAATCCCTGATTCAACAGAAAGAGCTGCCAAGGCCACTTTTATCATCCTCTATGTTGTAAAAGATTCTCTTCCTGCCAGAGAAGGTTATTGGTTTTTAATGTTTGCACTTATAAGCAGGAATCAAAAGCCCCTTCACTGTAGGCCCATAGAGAGAGAATTTCCCAGGGCTTTCCTTCTCTCACAATTTCAGATCCAGTTAATGGGAGTACCACATGCACATCCAAAAAGGAATATCTCCCTCTATATGGAACATGTTGCAAATTCCAGGTTTAACTAATCATTCTGGTCATCCGTTTTCAGTTTCCATACATACACTTGTTAGTGGATAAGCACATTGAGTCCTGAATACATTAGGTTGTTATGTTTTCCCTCCCAACTATATGTTCCAGGCAACAGGACAAAATTCACATTATTTGATCCCATGCTAAGAACTGAGAGAGACCAAAAGGCTTACTTGCCTAAGTGTTTTCCAGAATGTGGATGCTTGGTTAGCTCTCCAGCCAGCTTTGTCATGATAAAGTTACAATTTTCCAGATGTTGAATGTGAGTTTGGGTTTTTCCTTTATCCCTTCTAAAGCAAGAACCAGAAGGACTGTCAGAGAGTCCTAATACCCTAGCCTGATAATACCAAGCCCCAAGTGAGCCTTGGGTTGTTTTGGCTTTTCTTTCTTCTGCTTTTTTGTACTTTTCCCAGCTCTTCTTCACTTCCCCTCCATACTGAGAAATCAATCACATGAGCAAACAAGATGAAGAGGCCAGTTACCATAACCATGTCTTACTCAAGTAAGTTTCCCTATTCCATTTCTCATTTTAAATTATGAAAGACTTTTGGGGTTTGGAAGAGGAAAGGAGAGAGACACTAGAGGAGACGGCCATTGCTGACAAACTGCTGAAATCATAAGTAAGCGATGAATAACTTTTTCCAACACCACAGGCAAGGGAGGTCAGAGGATAAGGGAGACAGGATGGGGGGGTAGGGTGGAGCGGGATAGGAGGGGAAAGAGACTAGTTGACATCACTTTTTTTTCTTCTGTGAATGCTAACCCTTTGGAGTTTTGTGTTGGTTTTTCAAATCATTTTCCCTCTTTCTTCTCCCTGATGGCCACATAATCTGCACTCTAGGGAAGCCAGACACCAGACAAGTCAGCTATTCTGAAAATGCACAAACAAAAGAGCCCTCTTGGCAGTGAGAACCACATGAAAGTTCTCTGAATAGCTCCTCCTCACCCTCGGACATGTTTTTCCAAGTGAGTAAGGCTGGTATGAGGAGAGAGGAGAAATTGGGTAAATGTGTCCGGTTAGATTTCATTAAAGGAACTAGAATAGCAAGACTGGAAAGAGTTCAGGGAATAACCCTGACCAATGACAGCTCTGCTAATGGTTCCCAGCTATTCGAGGGCACACGAGTGATACCCATTAAGTGCACGTGTAAGACGTGGTGTGAGTTCTCTGTGTGCATCCAATGAAGACTAAACCCTTAATTTATTTCACATGTAGTACACTCCTCTGCCTGGCATTTCTAGCTTTAGCAAAGTTATGCCTTAAAAGGTTATACCAAACAGCCTCTCTGAGCTTTGTAGGACAAGAGTGGAAACAGTTGATTTCCTACAGATACAATAAGCATGCTCGGAGCTGTTCTTCTTAAAGAGGTCAGTATAGAAATGATATGGTCATTTTAGGTTATTTGGTTATATTGAGAGTACCCTCAAGTCAGTAAGAACTTACTTTGAACCAAATCCTAATTTAGGTATTATGAAAAATACAAAAAAATAAAAGATACAGAGTGGAGTCCTTGCCCTCAATGGAGCCCAGCTTTCACCCAACCTTGGGGTATTTTGCATATGTGAAAGGAGTTGTGATTCAAATGGTGGAGAGAAAACTGAATATGATGCTGCATAACCATGTAAGATACTTATCCAGTTGTTTTCAAAGCTCTGGGGAGAGCCCTGTGGATGGGGGACATTGTAGGGAGGAGAAAAAGGACTTTGGAATGGTAGATATGCATGGGAAGCTGACTCCATTATGAACCTGGACATGCTTGAAATTATAGAGATTATTATCCTGTGGTAATATGGCCATTCTGAGAAGTGCACCTACTGCGTTCTCATTTGAGAATGGCTGTTATTTGTTCACTCTAAAAATCTAAGGAGCAAACACATTAGAGACAGAGAAGGGGCAGCAATGGTGTCTATAGAGTTCTCTTTGTACAACATTGAGCAGAGTCTCATACCCAATAGGAGTGCAAGGTATTTGGGGATCATTACCAAAGTCTCACTCATTCCTCTTTCCCAGAGAAAATGCAAACTAAAGCAAAATATTTAGAAAATGGTTGCCACTTACCATGCCAAGGGCCGAGGGCCTTCTAATGAAGTAAGTGCCAGGCAAAGGGTGATTCATCTTCCCTAAACATCAGGAGGGCTTCTGCCAAATTCAGAAATCACCCCAGATCTCTTCAGGCTAAGGATAGGCTGAATATAGAAAGAAACAAAGAAATGATGCAACTATATTAACCTCTTGGTAAGTGTTTATTAAATACCTAGTGTGTGTAGAATATGGAGAGATACAAAGTTTAGTTAAACATTCTCCCTGCTTTTATCCCCTCCAGTAGAGGCATAGAACACCAAATCATGCAACAATACATAAAATGAAATAATAAATGATAAATAGAACGTTGAAAAACAAAGCATGCAAAGTTTGACAGGGCAAGTCTTTCCTGACCAATGGAATCATGTCCCCTGAATCTACAGCCAAAGTGTTCTTTCCACTCTGCCATCTGCCTGCCTGTGACTTTTTGAATAATGCTTTCAGCTAACTCTATTACAATTGGTTGGTTCAATTCAAGAAACATATAAGTACCTTCTGTGTACTGAATCAAATACAAAAATCTATGGGGGCAGCTAGGTGGTGCAGTGGATAAAGC
The DNA here is from genome assembly GCF_019393635.1 of Dromiciops gliroides. Classification (NCBI taxonomy): domain Eukaryota; kingdom Metazoa; phylum Chordata; class Mammalia; order Microbiotheria; family Microbiotheriidae; genus Dromiciops; species Dromiciops gliroides. Next base: position 580,573,748 of record NC_057862.1, read on the forward strand.
ATTGACCCTGCATTCAGGATGACCTAAGTTCAAATCCGGCCTCAGACATTTGACATTTACTAGCTCTGGTTTCTTATAAACTGACCTCTTACAAAGAAGAAAAGGAATATGGCCAACAGATGCTGGCCCATTGTCCAAAGAACACAGAGAAGTATACGCCATTGGTGATAAACTGCCATTTCTCATGACCAGGGTAAACTCTTACACTCATGCTTCTGTTTTGGCACGGCTAAGCCAAGCTCTTCTGTGCTCCTCTGTGAGCTCCCAACCCTATTTCTGACTATCCACTCAAGGACCAACATGGTGATTCTGCTTTGCTGTTTCACAATCTCTAGATTTAGGAACATGGTGCAATAAAGTACTGAGTTCAAATCATGCTCTGACATTTTTCTACCTATGAGACCTTGGTCCTCAGTTTCCCCATCTGCAAAATAAAGGAGCTAGACTAAATGACATCAAAGGTTCTATCCAGCTCTAAAGCAGTAGTTCTATAATTCTGACTTGACAGCCTCCTATCTAACTCCTGGCTTTGACTTTGAATTGGTGCTTTCCTAACCTCATTTAATCTCTATTCTCACATTTGGATCCCTTTTCTGGACAAGAAACAGCTCTCCAAAATTGCCCACTAAAGTCTGTCACAATTCTATCAGGCCAAGTTAACCCTTGTCTTCTTGCTCCCTTTCAGTGGGACATGATAATGTTTTGTTATGAATTACAGCAATTTATCCTCCCCCCCGCCATTCATTGTAATCTACCCAAGTTCTAAAAAGTGTTAACAGGGAAGTTTTTCTGTGTGTTTATATTATATTTAAAGAGAGTTACCATCACATATATGTAGATATGCATATATTACATATATAAATATATTCCTTTTGTATAAAATATACATATTTATATGTAAACGATATAAGTGTATGTGTGCATATATGCATATGTATGTGTGTGTCAGACACAAAAATAACTCTAACAGAGAAGAATTGAAGCCCAGAAATGAGGATCTAAAGTGTATACTGCTATGACACTCATGGGCAATTTTGATAAGCAGATAACAATTAACCCCAATTAAAATTTGGCCATAATGCTAGGGTCTAGTTAGGCTTTTGATAGAAGATAACATTACAATTTTAATGGCCATAATTGGTTAGTACTTGCCAATTTTCAGTTCCATCCAAAGAACTGAACCTTCGACAATGTACTTCACAACTTACAAACATGATTCCTCAAACCAAGATAAAACCTTTCCCAAATATTAAAATTTCAAACTTCAACATACTTTTATTGGGAGGGGCAGGGGGCATACATCGATGTTGTTATATTAATTTCATTTGAAAAAAATCTGAGATCAGGCACAGTCATAGCTTTCAGAAATGTTCAGTGAATACCATAGGCTTGATACTTGAGAAGCAAGAATGAACCTACGTGAAAAGCCATGTGGATTTCTAGCAATCTCTGTGCAAAAGTAAGAAGAGAGATCTTTAACCTACAATGATGTATACATACCTAAGAGAAGCCATCATTCAATATATCTAGGGGACTAAGTAATTATCTATTTTAATAAACAGACCTAAAATCCTATTTTTGCCTATTTTCTAATCAATAAAAAGCATCACTGTGACCAAATTAATATGCTTAAATCCATCAAATACCCAAGACTTGAAATTTTACCAGTGTTAAGTACTCCTTTTACTTTAGAATGTGGAGTATAGCATACCCAAAATGTAATAGTCTTGGAATGTTCGCTGAAGGTCAAAGAAGCTATTTGACTTGCCCAAGGTCACATAGCTGCTAAGTGTCAGATAGGATTTGAACCCGGGTCTTCCTAAATCCAAGTCCAGAACAATCCACCTTGTCACATTTCTCTAGAGCTTTTAATGTATAGGCAAAGCATCATATTCTAGAGATTTAAAGGATTCTTAAAGATTATCTATTCTAACTTCTCAATGACAAGAATGAGAAAAGTCTCAGAAAAGAGAGATGATTCGTTCAAGTTTTAGTAGTAGAGAGTTCAGAATTTTATAGATAATAGATTTCCTGACTTCCAGCCTCCTGAATAGTGCTCTTTTCATTACCTTAAAAAAAAAAACTAACTATATACGTGTGTATGTATGGACATACACAAATAAGTACCTACTTATGTGTATGGGTATATGCCTTGTGTTTATGTGTATTGTGTGATGTATAACATGTGTATGTGCATTTTGTATATGTGCATATTCATGTGTATATAGTATATACATATATTACATATGTATATACAGATTTTATATGTATATATTAAGATGGATGGATGGATGGATGGATGGGGGGTGGATGGATGGATGGGTGGGTAGATGATAGATAGATAGACAGATAGATAGATAGATGATAGATAGATAGATAGATAGATAGATAGATAGATAGATAGATGTGTATACATCACCTCATTTGTTCCCATTTGACAAATGAAGAAATTGAGGCACAGAGGATTTATATGACTTAACCCTAAATTGATTAACTTCAATATAGGTCACCCTCTTCCACCTTAGTACTCTTTCCTTCATAATGACAGCTTCATGAAAGACAAATATTGGAAGTCAGGCATTAAGTATTTATTAAGCCCTTACTATGTGGAAAACAATTGAAACCAAATATTGCAAAAGTATAAGGACCAACCTTGGTCCCAAAGAAGATATATGAAAAGACACCTGCCCCTACTCCTTGCAGAGGTCAGAGTTCATGGGCATGGAACATTGCAAATAACTTTTTTTTCCCAACATGATGATAGGTTTAAATGATTTTTTTATCTTCCTCCTAATCTTATTTTTAATTCTTAGTTATAATGCATCTAGGCAATAAAAAAACAAAACATGTATGCATGTGTGTATATATGTATATATACATAATTTTTAAGGATTTATGCTCCCCAAAATTGGCAAATGCTACATCTTACTCACAAGTCTACTCAGTCTCTTCAAGCCAATGTCTAACTGTAAGATTACAATGTTAATCTGACTTCTATTACATTTTTCAGGAACTAAAAGGCAAAAGTGCATTAATATCTTACCTAGACATTTGTCTTTCCTCCCATTCATTCTGGAAGTACCATGTCATTAATAATAATGATAAATAATAATAATCAATAAAAATTAAAAAAAAACTGACATCTATATAGTACTTACTATGTGCCAGGCACTGTCCTAAGTGACTGCTTTACAAATATTATCACACTTGATCCTCACAACAACCCTAGGAGGTAGGTGATATCAATATCCCCATTTTACAGATGAGGAAAAAAGCAAACAGAGGTTAAGCAACTTGCCTATGATTATATAACTAGTAAGTTTTTAAGGTCATATTGGAACATGGGTCTTCCTGTCCTCTGGTCTGGCATTCAATCCACTGTGCCACCTAGGTGTGCCAGAAAGGTGGACAAAAATGTGAATTTTTCTGGATAACAGAGAAAGGGTTCAACAGATACCAAAGTACATCAGCTTTTAGGCCAGCAAAGCTCTGTCACTTGGGAGAAAAATGTCTCTGAGTCAATTATTTACACTTAAGGTCTCAAGGAACTTGAACAGCAGTGTGCTGATAAATGTTTAATAACCAGCTCTTTAGGAAAAATAAAAACTACCCACTGCACACTTTTAATTTTAATTTGCATTATTAACATTTTCTCCATCTCTTTCCTTTTTTTCCCATCTCTTTCTTAAGGACAGACAATCAACAAAACAACAGAGTAAGTCATTATTTGTAGCATTGGCTGATTTCTGAGATGTAAATGCTCACATGGAAAATTTATCAAGTAAATTTAATAATCAGCTCTGGTTCCTGTACATCCCTGCACGTGAGCTAGGTGAAATGGTTCCTCTTTTGGAGAATGAGTCTTACCTCAGTGCTACACCCCTGTAGAGAAATACAAAGAGGGAGAGAACAAGAAATCCCAGGTAGGCCTGAGAAAAAGGTGAGGTTGAGTTTCTAGATCCAAACCATACGTGACAGTCAGCCTACTGAAGGTCCTCTTCTGAGGCAGACATCAGACGTCCCTTTATCACCCTTCCTCTAACCCTTCTGCCTCCTACTTTGCCAAGCAGCGAGCGGTCCGATATCCAATCCCCCAATCCAGTTCCTCGGCCTGGTTCCAAGGCTAGCTTTCCCAGCTGGGAGCCCTCCCTGTTTGTGCCAACCCTTTCTTTTGTCTTCACTTTCTTCCATTTGGCTTAATAAAGCCAGCTTTTGGCATATTAAAACTTAATTTGTTTAAGGACAAACAGTTGGAGGCCTCCTTCTCCAGAGTCGGAGTGACAGATCACACGATGAGAGTAAAAGCTTTGGGGGCTGCAGATTTGGCAGGTCTCTGTCTCTGAGGAGAGACAAGTGTGTTAGAAGCTCATTGTCATGTTTCCAAAAGGCATTTCCCAGAGCTCCAAGGTGGAGCTGTTTACCAATACCGTGATCTCTCCCCAGATGCAGTTGCTACTGCAGCTAATTAAGAGAACAATTAAGACTAAGGCAATCAGTCAAGTACACAGATCCGAGTCATTTTCTCGACTCTCTGATGCTGTGCTGTCTCCCAGAGGGCTGAACCTTATTCACTCATTCAGAAAATGACAGGAAGGAGCTATTAAATATCTGAAAACCATAAAAACGCAATCACACTGTTCTCGAGCCGAGCCGCTCACCAGAGACCGGCACCAAGCAACTTTAGAAACTTGCCAGTCCCCCTGAATCCACACACTCACAAATAAGAAGATTAATCAAAAACAGCCCAGATCAAAATTTAATTATGAGGAGGGAATGGCAAAAGTCTATGTCTGCAAACACCTGATCATTTTTTTTCTTTTTAGTTTATGATTGATCAATATTACTCCACGTCAGCCAAATGCATGACAAAGTCCATGGGGTGTCTTTAGAAAGGAAGTAACAGATTAAATATTGAGCTAAACAATTTAATCTCCGCCTGAAAAGGTTTTTAGATATTTGTAAAGGTAAATCCTATTAGAGTGGAAAAGTCCCCCCTGTGCTGGGGTTATAGAGCCTCCTTGGGAGGCATTCGTAAACACAGGCCTATAATGCCCTAAATGAAAGCCTCCCTCCCTCTACACCACAGCTAATGGGTAATGAAAGAAAAAAAAATAAACTCACTTTCCCTTAGATGAAAAAAAATAGTGTGTTTATCGAAGAAACTTAATACTTAGCTCTTTAGCATTTGCTGAATCTCTCAATACTGGCTTGGCCTGTTGCTGTCTATCTATACTCAGTAATCACTTGCATCAAAAAAATGACTATTTCTGAACACATGGAGGTAAATATGAGGTTTGATGTCTTTTAAGAGCCCAAGATAGAAATTAATCAACAATTTAATTAACAAATAATTATTGAGGACCTCCTATATTCTAGGGGAGGAACAGACAGTGAATGCACAGAACCCAGTCCCTACTTTCAAGAAACTCATAAAAAATCAAGGTTTTACATTGTCTCTTACATAGTAGCTTCTTAACTAACAGAACAAAGAATGTGTTCAGTGTATAGACATGTTGATATAGAGACATATGATACCCTCCCAAGCTAGCAAAGATTCCATGCAAACCCATTCAAAAATATACAACGTACTTATGTATATTTATACATATAAATAGACACATACATACAGAGTTCATGCCTAAGTCTAAATGCCTGCCTTTGAGAGCCAATACATGCTCCTTATTCTGTATCCATTTCTATAGAGATCATACATACACATGGACATACACAGACACACACATATGTATATATATATATATATATATATATATATATATATATATATATTTGTCTAATTGTTTATTTCAGCCTATTTTCTTTATAAAATGGCAGACATCCCACATCCATGTAAGGCTAAAGAGATGAACAACAGGTCAGCTATTGGTCAGCTATAGCTTGGGCCCAAATAAATGTCACTGATGAGCTGGTGTTCTCCACGTAGGCCATTAGTGGTGTACTGCCTTCCAGTGGGGTTCATTTGAAGACTGAACAGTTCTTCATTTGATGTCACAGGATGGAATGAGTCCATTGCTAAGAAATGTCTATTTTGTGTTCCAAAGACTATGTAATGCTAAGAAATTGAATGATCAGAATTCTTCCTTTTATGTTTGCTCCATTTCTAAAGTCTGAAAGCTGTATGTGTAAGCATGTGTGTATATACAAGTACACACATGTATATACCCTAAAGTTCTTTCTGATGTCTTCTTGACCTTGGTAGTCCACAGGGGACTTTCAAATTACTGCTTTCGTACAAGCATTGCATCATTGACAAAGCCTTGGGCTCTTAAGGATACATTAGTTCAGTTCCCAGAAACCACTGGAGCATCTTTTTTTCTAAGATGGCTGATATGCTCTAGCTTTCTGTCAAAAGGAAGCCCTTGATAGGGATTGTTGTCATGTGACCATCTATCTTCATGGTGATTGATCACATTTAGTATACTATTCACTGTCTCCTACTTCTATCCTTCTGGTCATTTTTTCTGCTGCATATGTCTGCTCTGGCCAGAACTCCAGACCACAATTGCTGATCATGGACCCCCTCATCTCTTACTGCACAGGAGAGAGTCTTTGGCATTACTCACAGAGTTCCAAGTTGCATTAAGGAAATTAGTGAAAACCAACCAAAATTAAGCAATTGTAGCTTCCTTTTCCAAAGAACAAATCAGGCAAAAAGCATTTATTAAACACTTACTACCCCCATAATCTATTCTTAGTTGAATATTTGTATGATATATCTTTAAAAAAAAAACAATAGAAACCGCAGCACTTAGAATATCAAAGATGGGGTCGGGGAGAAGACCTATTCCTTGTTGGTAGGAAACCAACTCATTTACAATCCATTGCTCAGATCTCAAATGTGGCCCAAAAGAAAAGAGCTCAAAGGCTTCTTTTAACTTACCAAATCTGAGAAATGTTGCATTGAATAGAAATTGCAGGAATTTGGGGTGAGGGGGAGTGGTTTGGAGAAGGGTAGCAGAAGAGAAGGTGGTAGTTTCCAGATGCTGTATTGTCCCTGGGTAATTCAAAATGATTTTATAATGAATTTTTCCAGGCCATTAGTCCAAAATGTTTTCAAGTACCTATGTCTATTTTGAAGAGCAAAAAGAAATTAAAGAGACAACCACTGAATTTAGAAAAATACTTCACATTTCCACAAGTCACCCTTTCAGTTTCATAATACAGCAGATGGTTTTTATCAAAAGGACCACCTTTAATATTGTTTACTTGTTTATAAATATTATTTATAAGATGTAATATTCTTTAAAGAATTTTTATAAAACAGGAATCTTGATTTTTTAAAAATGGGATCAGGTGACCACTGGGTTTACAACCCTCTTTCTTTGCAGTACTCAAAAAAAATGTCAAGTGAGAACAAAGAAAAATACATATTATTAAGGAAGAAAGGAATCTTTCACTGATATTATAAACGTATCCATTAGTAACTAGGTATTAAGGCCAGACTGAAGTCAACGATTTATACCCTGTAGCAAGAGCTTTACAGCTTCTCTATATACTATTCAATTAAATAAACATTTATTAAGCACCTACTATGTGCATCTTGTTCTGTTCAGGAGGAATTTAAATCAGAGCTGCAGATGGGATGAACTGGAAGTCCAATTTGTGCCCTCTATAAAAGAAAGCCTAAGGAGGAGTTTAGTGTTCTACCCTGTAGCCCAGCAATCAATCAGAGGGGAGAAGAGACTGAGGGAGGTAAGAAGGTGTTGAGTATCCATGGGTGAGTTAGCAGCATGGAGATGAGATTAGAAGTTATCTGTTTTGGGGCAGTTAGGTGGCGCAGTGGATAAAGCACCAGCCCTGGATTCAGGAAGACCTGAGTTCACTTAACCCTCATTGCCCCACAAAAAAAAAAAAAAAAGTTATTCATTTAACCTGGGAGGGGCACCTTGTTTCTATGGTAAGAAAAAAAATGTAAATTTAAGCCAAACATCCATTGGTTGTTGTTGTTGTTGTAAGAACTTAAGAACCAGAAGACTTAAAATAGTCAACTAATGGTTTCAAAAAGAACACTTTGCTTGACTAAGTGGCTATTTTTTCAAACTAGTTCATGTTTGTAGACACTCAAAGTAGAAGATTGAGGTTAATTTTTCAAAAATTAACAAATAAACAACTACAACCACTTCTACTATAATTCAGATAATATTGGGAAAGATATTTTACTACATATATACATTGAATCTAATATTGCTACTCTTTTAGCAAAATGCAATTTCTATTGATTTGAAAGAAATGCCTGACACTGGTGCATTATTAGTGGAGTTGTGAATTGGTTAAAAATTATTATGGAAAGCAATTTGGAAAGATTCAAATAAAGAGACTAAAATCCCTCTACTTTTTGAAACATGGATCCCACTGCTACATATATACCACCCAGTAGGTATATGCTAGGACTTAGCACAGAACCTGGCATATAGTAGGTGTTTAATAAATGTTTACTAATTAATTGATTGATTGAAGGTGGTCTGACAAAAAGAAAGGCTCTATATTCACCAAAGTATTAAAGGAATGCCTAAAAAGTAGTGGCACTTTTTCAGGGCTACACATCTACCTTTGTTGTCCACCTGTCACTCAATTCTTACCTGTGGCTCCAAGAAGCTGTAGCATGCACAGCATCCACACCCTAGTAAAACTATCTCAGCAGATGACTAAACCAGATTAGGGGTAACCAATAGCCTTCAAATCCCTCTGTCAGTTAGGAGAGGTGTCTACCCCAATTATGTGAAGGATTCTTCTAGTGGAATAGGTGGATGAGAACAATTTGTTCCAACAGCCTTAAAGGTGGCTAAAGCAGTTGCTTGTGGAGTGCTTAAAGCTTGTCTGCATCATGGACCATTGTCGCTCCTCTTGACTTTAGTCCTGCCACTGGACTTGAATGACTCTGGAAGAGACAGTGAGGCTGATAACTTTGCGCAACTCTGCTTCACTTAAATCCAATTCACATGCAAGATCAGATATTACCCATGACATCATTGGTTCTCTTCAAAAACAACAACTGAGCTATAAGAAACAAAAATCGATGTGGGCAACTAGGTGGCGCAGTGGAAAAAGCACCTGCCCTGGATTCAGGAGGACCTGAGTTCAAATCCGGTCTCAGACACTAGACACTTAATAGCTGTGTGACACTGGGCAAGTCACTTAACACTCATTTCCCTGCCAAAAAAAAAAAAAAACCATTCTTTATCAAACGGGATGATTTTCTGGAAGGTGAAATGATACATGGGAAATTGTAGGTAATGGTAAAAGATGTCAGTAAAAACCTACTTTTCAAATAATATTTGTTCATTTCTGTTATTCCATCACAAACCTCTATTCTGAAAGTTGTAACTTTCAAGCAGAACTCAACATCAGGTTAGCCAGTAAAGCAGTTCTCTTGCCCATCCTCAACATTTAAAAAATGTTATTTCCATTTTTTCTCAATTTCACCATTGTAAATGTTTTCTGAAAAAGCAAACAGAGTGGTGGATGGTGTGTGCCAAAGTACTAAGCATGTGGTTTGAATCTCATTATACCCCCACTCTACATGGATCTCCTGGGTGTTGAGCTCTCCCATTGTCTTCATGACACTCTATATCCAGGGGAGAGCTCAGGGTGGTGTGGGGACGGGGTACATGTATGTGTGTGAGTATTACCACACGTGAATGAGGGCTAGGGAAGGGGGAAAGCTGAGAAACAGACTTAGGGAAAGTATTCTACTTCAAACAATATATCTTTTGGAAATGGTGAGATATGGAATATTGTAGTTTCTAAGGAATCAAGAATTAATATCATATACTGAACAATGGAGAGGTGAATGGTAAATGTGAGCAGACTACAACATGTAACCAATGAAGGTTTCAAAGAAAAGGAGTAAAGGATGTCAATCAAGGTATTGTCTGATAAGAGAAGATAGGCTGGACTCTAAGTATGGATGAAGGATGACAAGTGGTATCCTTGTGATTTAAAAATAAAGATGGCCTCTCTCACGGTGAGGTTGCTCCTTTGTGACAAACTTATAAGAGAACATGACAAAATATGTACAGTTTGGTCATGCATGAATGGTTTGTGATCTGCAAAGCCAAAAAGAACACTCCAATCAAGGAGATCCTAGACTCATTTGAATAATTGAGTGTTGAGTAAGATGCATTCAGAAACAACAATAAAAATGAAACAAGACACTTGGATAGGAAACTCATTATCTCCTTAAAACTGGCTCCCCTTACTACCTTAAACAAAGAGTCAGCATGATGTAATGGATAAAGAGCCAATCTCAAAACCAAGAATACTAGAGTTCAAGGAATATCTCTGTATATAGGTCTGTTCATAATCTTTGAAGCCTTAGTTTTGAAAACTATCCAGTTTGTCTCTAACAATTTCAAGTGATGTTGCCCAATTCTTAAAATTATTGCTAATAGCCACTTTTTAAAATGTTATTTTAAACAAAGCACAACACATTCTCAGTCAGCAAAATTCAAGAGAGGTAAGGAATTCAAGTTCTATTGTTCCCATGTTATAGATAAGGAAAGAAACCAAGAATGGCTAAATAATTTACTTGTGTTACAAAGCTAAAAAGTAGTAGAATTTTTATGCCCAAAAGGGTATAAAACTGTGAATACCCTTTGACCCAGCAATACCACTATTAGATCTTTTTCCCAAAGGGATCATAAAAAAGGGAAAAGGACCCACGTGTACAAAAATATTTATAGCTGCTATTTTTGTGGTGGCAAGGAATTGTAAATTGAGGGGTTGCCCATCGATTGGAGAATGGCTGAACAAGTTGTGGTATATGAATGGATTCGAATTCTATTGTGCTGTAAGAAACGATGAACAAGCAGATTTCAGAGAAACCTGGAAGGACTTGCATGAACTGATGGTGAGTGATATGAGCAGAACCAGGAGAACATTGTACACAGTATCATCAACATTATTTGTTGATCAGCTGTGATAAACTTAATTCTTCTCAGCAATACAACGGTACAAAATAGTTCCAAAGGACTCATCATAGAAAATGCTCTCCAAATCCAGAAAAAAAAAAAAGAACTGTGGAATATGGATGCAGATTGAATCATACTATTTCTTTTGGTTTTTGTGCTGTTGTTTTTCTTTTTTGAGGTGTTTCCTTTTTGTTCTGATTCTTCTTTCACAGAAAGACTAATGCAAAAATATGTTTAATGTGATTGTACATGTATAACCTATATCAGATTACTTGCTGTCTTGGGGAGGGGAGAGGGAGGGGAGGGAGGGAGAAAAATTTGAAACCAGAAATCTTATAAAAACAAATGTTGAAAACTATCTCTACATGTAACTGGAAATTAATCAAATACTTTTATAATTTACAAAAAGTATTAGAATTGTGCCTCAAACTCAGGACTTTTTGCTCTAAATCCAGTGTTCTTTATGCCATGCCATCCTGTTGAAATTAATTATAATTTTTTTAGCGTTAAATGATGAGTGAGTCACATAGTGTTTTGTGGAGGGTGCAGGGAATATTGCAAAATTCAACATATATTAGTGATCTCTCCAGAAGGACTTCTTCCCCATCACACACACACACACGCGCGCGCACACACACACACACACACACACACACACACACACACACACACACACACACACACCCCTAATGGACAAATCCAGATGCACAATGCCTCTTCCAACAATAAGAAATTATGGGCATGAAATTAGAAAGGGAAATAGAGCTTTGGGCCCTTCAAACCTGTTATAATAATCAATCTCTGAGTTCATGGCATCTCCTGGATCTGTCCTTCTAAATCTTTGATCTATACTGACCCCTTGGCTTTCCTAATTTATCACTACCATCTTCCCTCCTGTACTAATTAGAAATTGCATAATTGTCTTATCCTTCCATAGGCAAGTGTCTCTGGACCTTGTAAAAGGTGACAACTAGCTCATGTGACAGATGAAAAAATATGGTAGCATACAGGGAGAGACCCAGAAAAAAATCTAAGATATTCTCTTATAGTCTAGATAACATGTGCAATTTAACACAGGCTTTCTGAGAACAGTGCCATCACCTCCTTTGTCTATTCTAATGGATCCCAAAGTGTGGAGTGAGGGTCACCAGGAGGTCATAGAGTTATTGCAAGTAGACAGAGAATTCCTAAGTGCATCATGCATCATTGTTTTGATCTTATTTTGCTCCATCAAAATATGCAAGGCGACTAATATGAATAAATGAGAGTACTTTCTTTAGGCAATAAATAATGTCTCCGACATCAATCAATTAGCATGTATTTATAAAGCATCTGCTATATGCTAGTCACTGTGCTAGGCATAAGGGCTACATATTTTTGGTCTGGACTCGTGATTATATAGGTAAAGAGAAATTTCCTGTTGTGGAAACATTCCCTCCCCAAAGCAGATTAATAACTCTATAACATATATACAAACACACATGCATGCACATATATAATACATATACATGTGTGTACATATAGAATATAGTTATCTAGAAATACAAATGTTGGTGAGGAGAGAGGATAGTGACACCATGGCATAGTAGAGTGCTAACTTCAAAGTCCTATGTGACCCTAAAGCAAGTCATAGCCTTTTGGTGCCCCAAGTGTAGTGGTGGTGGTGGTGGTGGTAGTAGTAACTAGCATTTATATATTTTAATGTTTGAAAAATGCTCTACATAGATATGTGTGCATATATGTATATGTATACAAACATATATACATATACAAACATATATACATATGTATATATCTCTACATAGAGATTATATATACACATATATGTGTGTATGTATGTGTGTGTGTATACACACAGAGTTGTTGTTTGTCCTTCATTCTCAAAGAGGACCATGACAGATGTCATGGCTTGTAATGAACTAGATTTAAATGAGAAAGGACTGTGCAAAGTCACCAGCCTCACTCTCACCCCCAGAACCATCTGGGTCTGGTGGCAAGACATACATCAGGATGACTAGAGATAACCCTGGATGTTTAAGGCAATTAGGGTTAATTGACATACCCAGGGTCACACAGCTAGTAAGTGTCTGAGGTGAGATTTTAACTTGGGTCCTTCCAACTTCAGGGACAGTGCTTTATCCACTTTGCTAGAGAGAAAGAGAGAGAGAGAGAGAGAGAGAGAGAGAGAGAGAGAGAGAGAGAGAGAGAGAATGAGAGAGAATGAGAGAGGTTTGCAAGGTACAGTTTATCTAGAGTATGCTTTATCTATCTAAATATACAGCACTTTGCAAACTATAAAATGCCATATAAGTACAAAATCACTGTTAATAATGTTTGTGTGTGTGTGTGTGTGTATTCATATACACACTGTGCTATATATACATTGGGGCAGTTTGGTGACACAGTAGAGTACTGGGCTTGGAATCAGGAAGACCTGAGTTCAAATCTAACTTCAGACTTGTCACACTAGCTGTTTAATCTTGGGCAAGTCACTTAACCCCATTTGCCTCAGTTCCTTGACTGTGAAATAGGGACACACAGGAGAAAGAAATCGCAAATCACTCTAGCAACTTTGCCAAGAATACCATCCTGGAAAAGTCCATGTGGGCATAAAGAGTCAGAGACAACTGAACAACTGAATGATAACAACAATACATACAGCACTTTGCAAGCCTTAAAATTGTATATAAATGCTAGTTATTATTGTTAATAGTAATAATAAACTTGGGGCATTAAAAGGCTAAGTGATGTGCTTAGGGTCACATAGGAAGCATATATCAGAAAAGGGACCTGACCCATGGCTCCCTGACTCTGAAGCTGGCTCTCTCTACTTTTTCGTGCTGTCCATCTCTCATCCCACACATATGTATTGCCATTGTTTTCAGATGTACATAGATGTTTTCAAGATTAATAAAATACAAGTTCATTTAGAAGTATTACTAAATTCATAGTAACTTTGGGTCATCATGCATTTTCTCAATCAATCGATAATAATCCTACAACGATCGAGATAATAAGGTCTGTGATTTTTGTCGATGTTAAGACGGAGCCCTCCTCCTCAAGGAACCACTCTTTTAGTTGAAAACAAGAATCCTAATGGAGGGACAGTAATACTGCAGCAGCATGATGGGTCCACAAGAACTTTGCTTCCCACTAACTGCAAAGAGACAGCAAGTTACTCTGACATTCCATGCACTTCCAACAAACTGAAAGATTCAATGAACTTCCTTTAATCCCTTTGGTTTTCAGACTACAGCATCTGGGAAGCACCTCAGCCTGCAGTCAACCACATCTGAAGATAGACATCTCCTGAGAGCTGTCTGCATGGTGCACATAAATTGTCAGATTACTCTTATTCCTGGTTGGGATGTAAATATCAAAGATACACACACACACATCCATTCAGCACACACACACAAATTGTCTCTGTATTTCAGTATTTCTGTTTCTAACCTCAGGCAGACTCTGAAAGCACGGAGCTACATAAAATAAGATTGGCTAAACTGTTGTTTATTTATATATTTGAGTGGTTTTTAAAAACCCATCTGCTGTGCCTCTGGGTACATGTACCAAACACCTAGGTGACAATTAAACTTTAACTTGAGGCCACTGGCAGAGCTACTGAGCAGTAGGGGAGCAGGACTGGTAACTCCATGTAACACAACACAAGGTAAGACCTCCAAATACTTGGAAACTCTAGGGTTCACTTCAAAGGTGCAATAAGGAATTTTTGCACCTGGGTGAAATATCAAAAATGATACCATCAGGGGCAGCTAGGTGGCGCAGTGGATAAAGCACCTGCCCTGGATTCAGGAGTACCTGAGTTCAAATCCAGCTTCAGACACTTGACACTTACTAGCTGTGTGACCCTGGGCAAGTCACTTAACCCCCATTGCCCTCCAAAAAAAAACCCAAAAAAACAAAAAAAAATTATACCATCAGCTGAGCAGAAATGGGAAAGTGGGAGGGGGTGGGGGGAGGAATTAAGGGACTGAGTAGGGAGGTGGGGGGGGGGAATTGAAAGGATAAAGCAGGACACTGCCACATAGATGGAAAGGAGACAGAGCCCCTGGCACAAAGCTGGGGGGGGGGGCAAGGGAGGGTAGGGAAAGGGGGAAGGCCTTGTCTTAGCCTGCTATCTGGTAGCTTCTAATTAATCATTAGTACTAACTAGGTATGAAAAATTATATGACATTAACATTGGTTAACTAACAAACATACTAAATAGGTATGAAGAGTCATTGTTTCTGTGCAGCTGAAGGGATTATAAGTACAGTCACTGTCCACTTAAATGGGCATATTCTGAATTCTGTGCCATGGGGCAAATCTCTGATTGCCACTCCTTAATTATATTTCTGCTTCATTCCTTTTCCCACTAGCTACATGTTGCAAAAATATTAGAGTAACATTGGAAATAATTTTTCAAGGAAAGGTTTTTGTTTGGTTGATTTTTGTTTGTTTTTTGCAAGGCAATGAAAGTTAAGTGACATGCCCAGGGTCACAAAGCTAGTAAGTGTCAAGGGTCTGAGGTCAGATTTGAACTCAGGTCCTCTTGAATCCAGGGCCCTTGCTTTATCCACTGTACCACCTAGCTGCCCCCTGGTTGATTTTTTTTTTTAATGCATGATTAGACAATGTGTAGTTCCTTCTTAGTCCTCACAATCTTCCACACATCACAGTCTTACAGAGACAGGGCATCTCTCTATTACTATATAGTAATATTAGTAATATAGCATATCACATATTAATTTGATGCATCATATTATATAGCATAAATTAATGTGATATATTATATTAATATAATAATATTACTAATATTTAGTTGTATTACCAACAAAACAAGATCTAGTATGTAGAGTTCAGGGTGCTCTATTTCATTAAGTCTGTGTCTACAGATGCACAACCAGTTTGACAGGGCTGACTGAACTGACCAGTGGCAAACTGGTTATTAGCTGATTTAAAATCTCTAATGAGTTAAGTATATGTAGAAAGTTTCAAAGTGTTCCTTCCTCATAATTGGTTTATTTTTGCAGGTAATACCTAATTTATTTTAGATTCTGGATCAAATGAATTTGAGGGGCCCAATTTTTTTCAACACCCAGCCTTTTTTTGTTTGTTTGTTTTATTAGTGCTAGGGACAAATTTAGAAAGAGTCAGAAAATTTCCTATTTTCTGAAGTACATCTGCTTCACTGATCTCCACATTAAAGATATGCAAAGTACTTCCACGATAATTAGATATATCTCTGTCCTAATTAACATCATCCCTATACCTGACATTGAGGTCTGCAAGACGCTTTGTATACAGTAACCCATTTGAGCCTCACTACCATCCTATGAGGTATGTATTGCTTTAATTATTACTGCCCTATCTAGCAGTTGAAGAAACTTTACAATGCAGAGATAGGAAGCAATGGAGGTGAGATTCCCATACAAGTCTCTTCTGAATTCAAGTCCTAAGCTCTTTTCATTACACCATGCTGCTTCATGAGAAAAATTGTAATAGTGCTTTAAGGTTTATGAGGCATTTTACATATATTATCTCATTTTATTTTCATAACCCTGTGAGGCTTTGCTCAATGGAAGAAAATGCTGCCTTACAGGTAATGTCAAGACTATTCAGGATTCTTTGGAAAATGGAATAGAAATAACTCTATTCAATGACCTTCTGATAATAAACATCAGTCAGGGAACACACCTGGGAGATATATGTTTATCAATGGTATCCCCCACTATGACAGACAAAATCTAAGGCCAAGTTCAGGTTTAGGCGGGATTGCCTATGGATGGTGAAGTCTCCCAGACACTCCTCTTTCGGGTGACATTGTGCTGGTGAAACTAAACCCTGAGACACTGTAGTACCTCCTGAAAAATGTCTGTATTCACTCAAAGGAGTCTGACCTGTTCATCCACTCAAAAAGGTAAAGTGGATGAAATCTATTGCCTAGATTTCAACATGCCTTTGGATGGACACCCCAAAGAGCTTGTCCAAAAATTTTTATATCTGAAATAGACAAACATAAATGGCCAATGAGTTGTGCCCAGAATTGAAAGTATCAAGATAAAAAGCTAGATTGCTATCAGAAAATGGCAAAGCTTTTTTATTGACCCCCAAGCTTCCTATAAAAGCAAAGGCCTATTTTATTCAATATTATATAATAGCCAATACAGACTCTTGAGCAGCTCTCCCAACCCATATTAGCATTGGCTAATCAGGTGCCTAGAGGGCGGCCGCTATGTCCCTCCCTCACCTTTCTAGGGATAGCCATGAGGGATCTGCAGGATGTCTTTCTAATGCTATATTGGATGAACTCTCACTCATAAGCTGCCCCGCAACTGATTATCAGTTGTTATCAATCCACTCCATTCATGTACTATTGAAAGATGATGGCTGACCCCCTATAACACATTGTCTTTACCTTTTGTTCTGTATTTCTCAGATACTGCCTTGTATGGTTTTTTTTTTTTTATCTCTTATGTGAATGGGCTCTGATTCCTCTGCCACATTTTAAGCTTCTTGAAATGCAGGCCATGTCTCCTATATGTTCTACTGTGCGGTGTTTGGTGTGAAGAACTCAATAAATAGTCAGTAATTATTTAACCAATGAGATTAGTGTTATTCTTTACATTATATGGATACAAGCAACAAAGGAGATAGACAAAATAGTTTAGGGTTTCTCATTATTATAACTAATAATATATAGAGGAGGTCTTCATGGATTCTATTTCCCACAATGCTTAAGGACCTGGGAGCATCACTTATTGAGAAAAATTATCTGGAGTGCATTTGTTATAAAGCTGTATATAAGACCACAGCATAGTGATATGACTCAGCGGGAATCTTGGTGAGGAGATACTAGGTCCTAGGGGGTTTACAAAGTGCTATTAGAGTCTCACACAAGTTTAGTCTGGGTAGTAGAGATGTGGGCAGCAGAGACACAAGTCTCAGTAAAGGAAGGAACAGGAAAAAGCCACGCAGAGAGATAGCATGGACCTGACCATGGTGTCTCAAACTGCCACATCCCTTCTGGATCATAATGTGGGTCACTAGAGCAGTGACAAAAAGGCTCTGACACTCTTCCAGCCCCAAAGAGTTGGTGCCCTGGACCACTAAACTGAGACTTAAGGGAATACTGAGACACCAATGGCATGAGTTTGATCTAAAGTCTCTCTTTCATGTATAGTTTTTAATCTGGTACAGATGAATGGATGGATGGATGGATGGATGGATGGATGGATGGATGGATGGATGGATGGATGGACGGACGGGTTAGTGGGTGGAGGGAGAGATGGAGGGAGGGATGAATGATCGATGGATGGGTAGGAGGAGGGACCTTCGCAATGCTATGTATTTTATTTCATTCATTTAAAAGCATTTTCTGAGAAAGGGTCCATAGGCTTCACCAGACTGCCCAAGGCATTCATGACACACACAAAAAGCCTAAGGACCCTTCTTGTGCTTTTGTGAGGATGGAGAGGGATTAAATAAGGCATTTACAGGTGCTCCTCTACAGTCATCGGAAAAGGCAGTCATTTGTACATGAGTTCAAGGAACACCAAATACTTGATTTAATTCCATTATTTACTTTGCTATGTTTTTGGACTACTTGTCATTTTTCTTACTATTTTGAGACACTTCTATAGAGGACAGCAGGCTGGCCAGAGCAACATGCCACTGCCACATACCAATCGTGTGGCCATTGTCAAGTCATAAGTCTTCAGAGCCCCAGAGTTGTTCCACTAATAAAATCACAAATCCAGACAAAAAAAGTCTGATTTAATATTTAATCAAGCCTCATTCATCAACCATAAAATGAGCTTCAAGAAGAAATGGCAAACCACTCCAGTATCTTTGCCAAGAAAACCCCAAAATGGGGTCACAAAGAGTCAGACACAACTGAAACGATTGGACAACAACAAATTTTTGCTTTCATATATCATTTGATACAGTCTGGCATAAGGGAGCTAATTGGCACAGTGGATATAGCACTGGGCCTGGAGTCAGGAAGACTCATCTTCCTGAGTTCAAATCTGGCCTCAGACACTTCCTAGCTATCTGACCCTAGGCAAGTCACTTAACCCTGTTGATCTCAGTGTCTTCATCTGTAAAATGAGCTGGAGAAGGAAATGGCAAACCACTCCAGTATATTTGCCAAGAAACAGAGTCACAGAGTCAGATATGACATAAAGACATACTAGTGGGGGATTAGTTTTGATTTTGAATAGAAGACAATCCATAGAGTATTCTGGATCTGGCTCTTCTTATGCAAGGTGCAATAAAGAGCAGCTCATATTCATATAAAATTTTTGTATTTCTATCAACTTCTGATTTTGTTAGTGTAGAGAATTTCTAGTAAGGAAGCTACCTGTACCTATGTAAATTCACTATTGTTAATGCAACTTAAAAGCTTAGAGAGTTGCCTGGAGTTGACCCAAAGGTTAAGTGACTTACCCAGGGTTACAGTTGGTTTTGGTCAAAGGCAGCGTCTGAACCCAGGTCTTCCTGAGTCTGAGACCAGCTCACTATGCACTAAACTACATTCTCTAATAGTAAAATCAACTTGCAAAATGTTTTCCTAACAGTAATTCTGAAAGGTAGGTAATGACAAAATTCCTATACTTAATTTTCAGATGAGGGAAATAAGGCTTACAAATGTGAAATTATTTGCCTGACATAGCTGGTAAATGAGAAAAATCCCCACCGGAACCCATCTCTTGTGGTTCTAAATCCAGTGTTTATTCTGCCACATTACTTCTTAACTTAGACATAAGAGCCCTAAGGTAATCAGCTAATGTTTTACTAACCTATGACACCATCCCTTGGAGGGAGAAGGGAAATGTATTCATTCTAGACAAGATGAGGGTTTTAATCCCTGATAGAGTTGGGGTGTTCTAAATTGAGCCAGGTACTTGGTCAATAAATCACCAGTCTTTGCTTGTTTCATCTTTAGTAAATTAACAAAATGCTTGGAGAGTAGGCAAATGAGAGAAGGGAGAAGCAACAAGAAAGAAGTGGCAATTCATTCATTTACTACTAGTTTCTTAGTCTTCAGGACCCAGACTTTTTGTCATTAAATGTAAGGTGGTTACAGTGTTATCTTTTCATTAATAATGTGACTGAAAATGATGAGGAGAAAAGTTTCCTAGATTGAAAATCCATTCAAGGGCTGATGGAAAAAAAGAATTTGGACAACAAGGCAATATGTTAACACTTTCTCTCTGTAAGTACACAGGAGGGTTGAGTGGTACCCACACCAATTTCCAAACCTTAGTTCTGGGGAATGATACTATATAATCATAAAATTACACTGGAGATAAGATTTAATTATCATTTTCACCTTTCCAACACCTTTCACAAAGTGATGCTTAAAGGCTTTGCAAGCAAGAATATCCCACTTAAAGTGATAACATACAACAATAATGGTGAAAGGAAGATAAACTAGCAGGTAAGGGATTTTATGGGGGCTTAAGATCAGTCGCTTTATTCAAAGATATTACAATTAACTGCGGATAGAAGGAGTTTCCAGACTGACTTCCAGGGAGGGAGCTGTTGGAAGAAAATAAATGGTTGCTTCTCCCTAAGAGAGAGCTCTTCATTATCCTGAGACATCGAACTAATGATAGGTGCTGGTTACCATGATTGCAAGCACTGGTCACAAGGTAAGAAGCACATCTTCATACAATTTTATTTCCACTGTAAATTATCAGAAGCCCAGCATAAGCACTGTTATGGGCCCCCAAGGCTTCGCTAGGATGAGGTAAGGGCCACTGAAAAAGCACAAAGCCCATATCTATTCTCCAAGGGTAGACAACACAGGATCACACGTCTGCTTGAAAAGAATTATATCTCACGAAGCGAGAGTCTAGAAATAAACATTAAATGGGGTGTCTAATTTGTTAACTTGGGTTTTTATTCATTTAAGATGGTGCTATGGAAAAGGTCCCAGCCACTGTAATTCCTAGATCTCTCTGCCCTCATAGATGACTGCTCTCTTAACTTTAGCCTTGGCAGAGGCTCTCCCTCCAACAATAATTTGCCTTTAACAAAACTCTGCAGAGCAGTTAAACAGCTTTCTACTCCTGTACCAAAGGGTCCTTGGCACAGGTTTAGTGGGGGGTTTTTTGTTACAATGTCAAGAATTATCATTGCTTAGTCTTCCAGTATCTTATAATCATATCATTCAGGTCAGCATCAGGTCAGGGAGTCAAGGCCAATTGATCTGAACATCTCAAATATTTCTTTAATTAAAGTTCCTGTAGGCTGGCCCAACCGCTCTTCACTTGGCATTGGGGTAAGCACCCTCTTGACTCAATACTTTTCAAATTCATTCAAATTCAGTAAGGTACATCTCAGGAATTGTCACACACCACTTTGAACTTTCAGTAATTGAATACTTTTAGCAAGTGGGGAGATTTTAACCCTTCCATACATTCTGATCTTGTACAAATTCTTTTTCATGTTCTTTTTACAGCTCCTATTAGAGAATCTAGTCAATACATTGAAAGCCTTTCCCTGGTTCTTTAAATATTTCCTGGACTCTAGGATATCTTTTAGGCTATCAATTTGTTATCTTTCACTATTTTATTTTTGTAGAGTTTTATTGATGTTTTGTTTAAAGATTATTCCTCACTCTGTGGGAGGTGCCATTTAACAAAGTAAAACAACTAAGTAAACTAACATTATAGTGACCTTATATGAAAGTCAATAAGTCAATCAGTAAGCATTTATTAAGCACCAACTGTGTGCCAGGCACTATCCTAAGCCCTTATGGGGGAGAGACAAAAGACAGTCCCTGCCCTCAAGGAATTCACAAACTAATTGGGGATATAACTATCAAAGAAATATGTACAAGCATATTTATATACAGGATTAAAAAAGAAATTATTAAAAGAGGAAAGACACTAGAACTAAGAGAAGTTAGGAAAAGTTTCCTATAGATGATGGGATTTGAGTTGGGACTTAAAGGAGGCCATGGAGGACATAAGGAGAGAGGGCATTCAAGGCCCAGGAGACAGCCAGAAACAAGGCCCAGAGCTGTTTACAGAACAGCAAGGAAGTCAGTGTCACTGAATAAAAGAATATAAGTCAGGGAGTAAGGTATTAAGAAGACTGGAATGGTAGGAGAAGGCGAGGTTATAAAGGACTTTCAATGCCAGACAGAGGAATTTGTATTTGATTCTAGAGGTGATAGGAAGTCACTGGAGTTAATTGTGTATGCATTTGGGGGTAGAGAGGGAGATGGGATGTAGTAGACCTGTGTTTTAGGAAAATCACTTTTGTGGATGAATGATGGATAGATTGGAGCAGGAAGAGACTTGAAGCAGGTAGACCCACCATCAGGCTATTGCAATAGTCTAGGTGTGAGATAATGAGGGAGTAATGAGGGCCTGCACTAGAATGGTAGTAATCAAAAGAAAGAAGACAAATTCTAGAGATACTGCAAGGGTAAAATCAACAGGCGTTGGACACAGGCTAGACATGGGAGTGAGAGATAGTAAGGAATCAAGGATGACACCAAGGTTATGAGCCTAAGGGACTGGGAGAATGGTATTTCCCTCTATAATACAGGCTAGTTAAAAGGGGAGAGAAGCTAGGGGAAAATGAGTTCAGTTTTGGACATGTTAAGCTTAAGATGTCTATTGGACATCCAGTTCAAGATGTCTGAAAGGCTGTTGGAGATGTGAGATTAGAAGTCAGCAGAGAAGTTGGAGCAAAACAGGAGGACTGGAAAATCATAAGCGTAGAAAAAGTGTTTGTAACATTCCATATCTGTAGCACACACATATCTACCTGTAGTTTTAATTTTTTATTTCTTTGGTTTTTTGTTTTGGTTTGGTTTTTTGTGAGGCAATTGGGGTTAAGTGACTTGCCCAGGGTCACACAGCTAGTAAGTATCAAGTGTCTGAGGCCAGATTTGAACTGAGGTCTTCCTGAATCCAGGGCTGGTGCTTTATCTACTGCACCACCTAGCTGCCCTCCAAAATATTTCATCATATTTACCTACCACAACTAATTCAACTGTTCCTTAATTGATGGGATTTTTTTGCCACCACAAAAAGAACTGTTATAAAATTGTCACAAATATAGGAGGATCTTTTCCCATTTCTTTGATTTCTTCAGGGTATATGCCCAGCAATGATATAATTGGGTATGCACTATTTGGTAATTTTTTATGTATAATTCCAAATTATTTCCCAAAATGGTTATTTTCATTCACAAGTCCACCAATAATGAATTCAGTGTGCCTGTTTTCCCATAGCCCATCCAACATTTGTTGTTTTCTTTTTGTCATCTTTGACAACCTGATGAGCATGAAGTAGAATCTAAAAATGGTTCTGGATTTTCATTTATCAGATTAGTAGTAATTTTGAACATGCTACAGATAGCCTTATCCTTTACTCTCATATAATGACCAGCCCATCTCCATTTGCTAGCATACATGTTCTTGAAAATGCCTTTCTTCCCTCTTCTCACATGCAAGTCATCATTGGTAATATGCTGGAGACTAAGTCTCCCTGCCACACATCTCTCTGGATCACTTGCATTATGATTCTTCTGAAATCATAAAGTTCCATCATTCATAGTAACATGGTATCACTGGGAAAATATTGCTATTTTTTTTAAAAATGGGCACTTCATGTCCCAATCTCTCAATTTAATATGTCATAGGAACATCATAAATAGTTCATCAGGATGAGTAACCTGTTTAGAAACATTTTTGTTGATATGCATTTTTCAGTCATTCAGAACCATGAAGGAACTGTGACATTGTGTTTCTCCTAGGATCTCCAGGGGGAAGGGATGTATTCCATTAAAGTTTTGGAAGGAATGACTGACTCATAGAAACTAAAGCCCTATGGATTTTTACTCATGGTCATAAAAAACTGCTCCTATTGCATCTACAAGGTATGATCCAAAGAAATACATTACTGATAAGTAGCTAGGTGACACAGTGGCTAGACCACCAACACTGGTCAGGAATATCAGTTTAAATTGAGCGTCAGACACTTACTAGCTGTGTGATCCTGAGCAAGTCATCTAACCTCTTTATCTGTAAAATCACTATAATAATGGTATCTCCTTCTTAAGGTTGTTGTGAAGAGATAATGAGGTAGTGTTTATGAAATGTTTTCCAAACCTTAAAGCACTATAAAAATGCTAGCAGTCAGGGCAGCTAGGTGGCGCAGTGGATAGAGCACTGGCCCTGGACTCAGGAGGACCTGAATTCAAATCTGACCTCAGACACTTGACACTTACTAGCTGTGTGACCTTGGGCAAGTCAATTAACCCCAACTGCCTTACCAAAAAAAAATGCTAGAAGTTATTATTATCATTATTATTATTATTACTATTATTGTCAACAGGCATATAGTTTAACAAAATCAAAAATGGTTCAATGATTTATATATCTAACAAATTATCCACATAGAAGTGACTTCATCCCCTAACTGAGGGAGCTACAGTTTCCAAACCTTTTATGGAATACAGCCAATAGCAGAATGAAAAAGATGCATCACAGACAAGAAGGGACCGCCCAAAGTCAATGTCCTCTGTTCTACTAGGACCTGGGTAGGAAAACTACATGGATCAGTCTTTTGGCATGGCACTAGGGACATTGAATATCTTTCATGACACAATGATAGGCATTCATTCAGAAGAGAAAACTTCAAATCTAAAAGAACACTTAATACTTAAAAATGGGGGCAGGACAGGGAGGGAGAATATGCAGAAGGAAGAAGCTGATACAAAGGATAAATGCTCTATCTGGAGTCAGGAATACTGGAGTTCATATCCAGCCTCTGACACTTAGTCACAACCTCTTGTGCAAGTCACAACCTCTGTTTGCCTCAGTTTCCTCAAATGTAAAATGGAAATAATGCCTCCTAGGCTTATTGTGAGGATCAAATGTGATATTTATAATATTAGCACAGTACCTGGTATATAGTAGGTTCTATATAAATGCTAACTATATTATTATTATTATTATTACTGTTATTGTTATTATTATTATTATTAAATGGAACATGCTCTTTAAGAAGCAGAAAACATACTGGCAGCCTTTGGTGGCCTTGCCTGGAACCAAAAACAAAAGGCTTCCTTTTTAAAATGCATCCTTTCTATTGTCTTTTTCTGTTAAATCTTTTAATGAGTCCATCAGCAAAAGTTTCTCCATAAAGTCAGGTAGGAAAGAAGGGATAGAAATGAATAGACACTAGAAAGAAAAAGGAAATAGATTCAATGGCTTCAGATTTCTTCCAGTTACTAAACAGAATTTGTATCATCCTGAGCAACCTTCATCTTTCCCATTCTCAGTAATGATGACTTGGGGACCTCAGCAGAAGTCATCTGTCCCTTGATATTTGGTACAGTTGCTTCAATGGAACGCCTACCCTCCGTTCCCTTTTGAGATTATTATTATTAACAATAATAAAGCTTCATGTCTGCTCAGAGTTTTAACTTTTTGGAGTTGCTTTGGTGCATGATCTCCCTGATGTCATCCTAAAGGTTGAGTCATAGGCTGTTGCATAATGGGAAGACTTGAAAGGACCTTTTTCCTTTGCCCAAATGGAAATTAACACTGCAAGGATGGTTTCTGCAATAGGTGGCAGAAATGAGGCTAGAAAGCAATGGGACAGGAGTTGGGTACGAATGACATAAAACAAAGAAGGCATCTGGCTCATTGCCTCCATCCAAACAGCAACACTTATTGACCCTCTTCTGGGCACTCTGTGCCCAATATTATGATGGATGCCAGCCCTGAGCTGATCACAAGAGAGAATAAGAAAATCTCTGCCACTGAGGAATAGACCACCTAAATGAGGAGAACAATCTTTACTCTACCATACTATACAACAGTCTCACAGCGAGTAGAAGTATCCTCATCTCAGATGTACAGTGAGACAAGCAATCACCAAAGGTTAATGCCATCTGCTCTGCCATATCCTGGGGAGGAGAATGATGGGTTAGTCCATTTGTTTTGTTTTGTTTTGTTTTTTAGTGAGGCAATTGGGGTTAAGTGACTTGCCCAGGGTCACACAGCTAGTAAATGTTAAGTGTCTGAGGCCAGCTTTGAACTCAGGACCTCCTGACTCCAGGGCCGGTGCTCTATCCAGTGTGCCACCTAGCTGCCCCAGGTTAGTCCATTTGTAAAGGCCTCGAAAATGCCTAAAGCAAAAGAACTGTTTTGGTTAGAATCATGTTGAGCATTGTCACCAAATACCCCAAGACTATGGAGAAGGAAATGGCCAACCTCTCCAGTATCTTTGCCAATAAAACCCCAAATGGGGTCACAAAGAGTCAGATATGACTGAAAAAAACTGAACAACAATAACCCTAAAACTCTAAAAAGCTCCAACAGCCTGCTTGTAGAGCAGAGGCAGAAAAGAGTAGAGATTAATCATTTATGAGAGACAGGCCCAAAAGAGGAAGAAATCCAAATTTCTTCACCTTGCCATTGAGTTGTCTTGAAGTTAAGTTTCTAATTTTCAACCATGCAATTCATGAATCTGTCCCGCCCCAACAGAGGAAGTATTGCATAGCTGAGTATATGCAAACAAGCCGTATTATTTTAGAACCAAATGGCACTAGGTTTGAGCTTCGGCTTTCTCACCCTCATCACATCTGCTTCCCAAAATGTCAAAAATATAGAAAATCAGGAACTGTCAAAGGCAAATCAACTTGGATGGGACCTATTCCGAGACTAGCATGTCAATAATGTTTATACCCTTTCTTAAACCACATAGTCTAATTACCTCTGATTATATATTTAAGGAAACTTCCAGGCACTGTAAATACTGCAAATACATATGTACATATCTATTTAATCTTAGATTTTCTCCATCTGGGAGGGACCAGGAATTCCCTAATGCAACAAATTCCCCAGTTCCCTAACCAGGCCACTGGTCTCTAGGTCAAAACTTCCACTTGTGGGGTCAACTAAGAGCAAAAAAAAATATGACTACTGAGGAATGTCATCTTTTTTTCCCTTCACCCAGTTCATTTCCATAGTCACTTCTCCAAAAATTTCAAAGCTGGAAGCTGATGGTCTCAAAAAAGAAGCACATCTAGCCTGACAAGGGTTTGTGAGATAGAAAAAGCATTGGGTCACTATTCAGACCAAGGTCCCAGGCCCTGTTTTGTCATTAGCTATTGATAGGACCTTGGACACATCCCATAAACTCTGTCTCATTTTCTTCTTCTATGTAAGGAAAGAGTGGGACTATAGCCCTTTATAGTTCAAACACACTGACTCTCAGATACAATCAGCTGTAAATGAAAACAATGCATGAACTACTCAAAGTTTTGCTTTGGGGTCAAATATGATTCTTTTCTTGGTCCAGATTGATCACCACAGTTTAAGAAATGTGCCATCAGAAAAGATAAGAAGAAGAAGAATGCATATAATTTTACTGTTTAGAACGTACTTAACAAATAGATCATTTTATACTCACAACATCCCTGTGAGGTAAATGCTATTGTTATCCCCATTTTTGCAGTTGAGGAAACTGAGGCTGATGGGTTAAGTGACTTGCTAGGTTCACACAGCAAATGTCTGAAAAGAAGTATTTGAACTCAGTCTTTATGATGACAAATCTAACACTCTATCACCTAACTGCCCACATGAACCCCAAAGGCCCATTCTATATAGTTGTGTTTTTTTTTAACTTCTTTAGATGGCTTTCCAGTGAACTCCAGGGAATTCCTGCCACATACACCATCGTCTATTTCTCCCTGTGTTCCTGTCGTAGTAGTACCAGAGTCAAGTGGATAAAATTCCCACATGACACACTGAAACCATTTCAGTTCAGATTTTTATATCTAGAAAAGATGGAAGACACAAAATAGCTCAGTAAAAAAAATGGTCACATTTTAGGGTTGTTTTTCTCCCTAGGGACTCACTGGGTTGAGATAAGAGTCTCTAGGATCACTCAGGGATAGCTAGAGATGGTTGGGAACATAAGATAAAATCAAAATGCCCTCAGAAGCACATTATCTTTATATTCGAAAACAATTTTTTCCTTATTTAGAATAAGCTGAAAATAGTTATGAGTCAACGGTTCTTAAATTAAATGTTGAAAGAATGGAGGGTGGTATTATCCATGCTCCCAAAATGTTTGCCATTTTAATTGGTAAATTAATGCAGATGGAGAAGAAATCAATACTGACCAATTATCTATTCATAGATCATGGCAATTTAGAATTAAAAGAGACTCTAGATGTCACCTAATCCCACTTCTCATCCCTTCCACGTTATCCTTGACATCTCTCCTCTGCTCCAACACCTCTAAAAATGGGAAGATAGATCCCTAATAAGGCAGCCCATTTCCCCTTGAAATCATTCTGATTGCTAGAAAGTCCTTGTTGTATCTAAATAAATTTTTCCTTCCTGTAATTTGTACCCATTGGTCCTAGTTTTTCTCTTTGGAAAAAAGAATAAATCCCTCTTCATGTGATGTCTTCCAAATATTTGAAAACAAGTTTCATGTGCTCCTATTCTTTTTCTTTTCAAGGATAAACATCTCTAGTCCCTTCAACCATTCCTAATAGGACATGATTTCTATACCCCCCTGTAAATCCTAGCTGCGTCCCCCTGAATAGGTTAGACTGGCTATAGCAAAGGTTCCACATAGATATGTAGCAAAAATAAACTGAGCAAGTAGGTGGCACAATGAATAGAGAGTCAAGCCTATAGTCAGGAATACATTCAAATCTAGCCTCAGACACTTATTAGCTAGGTGACTGGGGGCAAGTCATTTAACCTGTTTTCCTCAGTTTCCTAATTTGTAAAATGGCAAACCAATACAGTATCTTTGCCTAGGAAA
The DNA here is from genome assembly GCF_019393635.1 of Dromiciops gliroides. Taxonomy (NCBI): domain Eukaryota; kingdom Metazoa; phylum Chordata; class Mammalia; order Microbiotheria; family Microbiotheriidae; genus Dromiciops; species Dromiciops gliroides. Next base: position 580,602,498 of record NC_057862.1, read on the forward strand.
TCCCAAATGGGATCACAAAGAGTTGGACACAACTGAACAACATCAAAAGAAAATAAAGCTATAAATCAGAACAGTGATTAGGCTGTGGAAGGCTTTGAATGTCAAATCAAGAATTTCATGTCTTATCCTTATAAGGAGACCTTATAGCTTCTTAATCAGATGAGTGACATGATAAGAGCTCTATATGAAGAAAATTAAACAGGCATCCTTGGGTAGATAGGATTGGTGTATATATGGTATAGTCATAATAAGCAAAGAATACTCACAGGAGACCTCAACATTGACCTCTTGGTTGGGAAATCAAGCATTCATAGGAAAATATTTGTAGAAACAGGAATCTAAAAATAATAGAAAATTTCCCAAGTTTCAGTAAAGCATGAGGAAGGAGACCAATTCCAAGTATGTAGAGGGGCTGAGATCTTAAATTGGTTGAAAGAATCCATCCCCATGAAATGAAAAATCTTTGAACTACTTACTCTTTTCTTCAAGTCAAGAAGGGACTGGAAAAAAACAATAATTTCCATCATCTCTAGCCCTATATAAAAATCTGATCAATAAATATCCTCAAAGGAATTCTAAAAAGAAAAAAAATATCACTGCTTAATAAGTCCATTTATGTTAGAATAAGCTGCCTATGTGAACATGAGAAAATCTTTTGAATTAATGCCATCTTTTCTGATAGGCCCAGAATGGTGGCATGGTAAGGTTCTAGGAGACAAGGACTGCCACTTCGCTCTTTGTTAAGTGTGATTGATCACAAACAGAATCAATAACTTTTCTTTGTGAGAGTCCCCTTTCTTCAGTCTCATTTTTGTTCCCCTTTTCATGTCTCCCTTTTCCCACAAGACACCAGGTCTCTGGCCTCTGGCCTCTGCCCTGTGAAATACCTTGCTTGGCACAAAACTATTTTGGTGAGGGAGCAGAAGGTGATTCATTTCTATTCAATCCCCTTGAATCTTAAATCCTCAATATTCTGACAGATTCCAGTCCTTGGCTTTATCTGCTCTCTAAAAGGGAATAGAGTTGGAACTATGGGAAGCTATAGGCACTCCTGCTTTTTACGAACCACAACTCAGGATGATTTGCTGCTAAAGAGGGAGCTGGGGAAGAATTAATGAGGACACATTGCATATCAAGGTAGACCAATGTCTCAGTTGGAGGCAAGGTGACAGAAAAAGACATCATTAAGGACAAAGGAGGAGGTGGGCCAGCTGGTCTTAAAATGAGAGTCAATCAGTGAATAAGCATGTATTAAGCACTATGCTAAGCTCCTGAGATACAAAAAGAGGCAAATGACAGCCTTATCTTCCAGAAGCTTACAATCTATTTAGGAAAACAACATATATATGTGTGTCTCTGTGTATGTGTACATACATATACATATATACATATAACATATACATACATAAACATGCATGTATATTCTTATATGTGTGTAAGCATATATTTATGCATATAGATAACAAGCTATATACAGAATAAAGAGGAGAAAATGAAGAGAGAGAAGTTGCTGCAATTAAAGGGTTGAGAAAGACTTCCTGTAGAAGATGAGATTTTCGTTGGGATTTAAAGGAAGTGAAGAAAGGCAGAAAATGGAGAGATGAGGAGGAAGAGAATTCCAAGAACGGAAGACATAGGAAATGTCCAGAGACAAGAAATGGAATGTCTTATTTGTGGAATAGCCAGTAGGCCAGTGTCACTAGATTGAAGAGTACATGGTGAGGAGTAAGCTATAGGAAAACTGGAAAGGTAGGAGGGAGCTAGATTTTGAAAGACTTTGAATGCCTGACAGGATGTTATATTTGATCCTCAGGATGATAGGGAATCATTGGAGTTTATTGAGCAAGGGGGATGACATAGTCAGACCCGCACTTTAAAAAAATCACTTTCTTGGCTGAATGGGGGATGGATTAGAGTAGGGTGGGCAATAGATGTCCAGGTTGATTAATAGATAATATAGTCATAATGTCACATGAATAGCCACATAATAATACATTTACCCAATGCTTTGAGAGCCAGAGGAATTTCTTTCCACACCAGCCCTTAACTATCTATTCCACCATTCCACTAGCCAAGAACAAGGAAGCAAAAGCAATTATAGTCTTATGATCAGTAAATGCAGGAGTAATGCATTGGGCAAGGTTCATTGGAGTATTCTGTATGTGACAGAACTGGAAGCAGAAAGGCACAATTGGGAGACAATGTTCTCGGCAAGTATTGATTGAATTCCTAATATAAATCTGCCATAAATTGAGTATTGATAACTTGGATAATAAAGAGATGTCTATAAAAAAAAACAGCCCTAGGGGGCAGCTAGGTGGCACAGTGGATAAAGCACCGGCCCTGAATTCAGGAGGATCTGAGTTCAAATCCGGTCTCAGACACTTGACCCTTATCAGCTGTGTGACCCTCGACTTAACCTTCATTACCCTATTAAAAAAAAAAACCATCCCTGCCTTCTTTTTAAAAACTATTAGTTGAAAGAAGTTTCACCTTAATGAGGCATCATTATATAGTGGGGAAAAGGACTAGCCTTAGGGTTAGAAGACCTAGAGTTAAAGCTTGGCCCTGCTATTTACTAGTTGTATGACCATCAAAAACTCACTTCACCTTAGTCTATTATGTGTCAGTAGTCTCCTTGGCTGGTCTCTTCCTCCAGCAGGGGACCCTTCTCATTTACAGGAGCAAAGAAACCATTCCTTCCTGATTCCTTCCCCCATCTCTTGGTCTGACCTGCCTGGAAGGATAAGAGGGAAATGATATTTCATTAGCTCCTCACACCAATCCTCTGCCTGAGCTGCCTAACACCCTCAAAGGATTCTACCCTGAATTTGAACTTCTAGTGATGATAATAACTCATCTGAGCTCATTCATCAATGATTAATAAAATCCCACCTGTTCATTTTCTCCCCATACCGGTGATCCTGAATCTCTACCTGTCATTTATTTATTTTTTTTTGATGAGGCAATTGGGGTTAAGTGACTTGCCCAGGGTCACACAGATAGTAAGTGTCAAGGGTCTGAGGCTGGATTCAAGAGTCCTGAATCCAGGGCCTGTGCTCTATCCCTAAGCCACTTAGATGCCCCTGTTGATTTATTATTCATCCATTCTCCATCCATTACCTCCTTCCTTATTCTTGTTCCCCTCTACCCAACTCCCACCCCTCACAATGTCCCACTTTAAAGTTACCCACCCCTTCTACTATGCACTCTGGAATACTTGATCCATAGATAACAAACTTGTTTCTTCCTTATTTTCCTTTCCAACTCCGTTAATCTTCTGACTGTCACTGTGACCTGGCTCCTTCCTGATAAGACAGCCTCCCTTTCCAACCCTGCTTACACTTTCACTCATCTACACACACACACACACACACACACACACACACACAGAGTCACTCTTTGGTTGAAGTCGGGAAGTTGGAATACTCCTTGCTTCCCACTGCTACTTCCAAACTTACCTTCTACCACCATCACTAAGTATCGTTTCTTCCTTTGATATTCACTCAATCCAAACAAATTTCTGGTAGCTGTTGTCTATAGACCTCTAGGACATCCCCTGACCCCTGCCTTTTCTCAGAGATTTCAGTCCCTGGCTCACAGTCTTTCTCTTCCATAACCCCTGCCCTTATACTTTGGGATTTTGACATCCATATTGATATTCCTTCGAATATCCTTAGTAGCTTCTCAATTTGCTCATTCCACATGACCAACTCCTCCATCCCACATCAGCTCTACACTGAGCTGAGCATGCCCTTGATCTTGATACCATACACAATTGTTCCACTTCAATATTTATAAACCCTAAAATTCCTTTCTGTAATCAAAATCTGTTGTCATTCCAAACTCAAACTGTTCTTGATTTTCTCTGTGACCTCCAATCCCTCAACCCCTTAGTTTTTTTCCCAGGTTATCCTCCCTGTCCTGGCTACATACTCATCCCTTTCCTGGCTTGACCTACTAGTAAGCTAGTTTAACTCTACACTGTTCTCTCTTTTTGCCCCCTTATCATGTTGTTGACCTTGATCTGACAAGCCTTAGCCTGGATTACTCCCACCATCTACTGCTTTCTTTCCTACTCAAGTTCTGTCAAATGAAGGTAGAGTAAAAATTTATATTACTTAATATAATCTAGGCCCTCACTGCAACAAGGCAACTCATTTACACCTCCCTAATTGGCTCACTATTCTACCCATCACAATCATTTTTTTCCAAATTTTAAATCTGTTTTCAAATACCTCTCCCTCCCACTACCTTCTCGGTTGGGAACCATGCTGCATATGTTACTACAAATACTAAGGTTATTTTCCAAGAGTTTCCTTTTCTCGCTTTATCTTCATCTTACATGCATTCTGCCAGTTTATCCTTCTCTACTCCTGTCTTACAAGAAGAGATGGCCCTTCTTCTTACCAAGGCCCACTCCTCTACGGTACAAATCATTTCATTCCATTCCATCTTCTCCAGCAGATTTTCCCATCTATTGAACTCACATTTTACTAATCTCCAATCTTTCTTTGTCTACTGCCTGTTTTCCCGCTACCTACAAACATGTATGTGCCCCCCGCCAAAATTACCATATGCCAATGTCTCCTCTCCAAAGTTACCAAAACTCTTTTAACTGCCAAATCTGATTGCCTTTTCTCATTCTTCATCTTCTTGACCTCTCTGAAGTTTTTTTTAACATAATAAATGATCCTCTTTTCCTTGATACTCCCTTCTCTCTAGGTTTTCCTGGCCTCATACGCTACTGGTTCTCCTCCTACTTATCTGACTATTTCTTCTCAATCTCTTTTGCTGGATACAGGCCACACCTGGTTGGGAAGCAATAATGGACATCCCACAGGGCTGTCTTCTGAGCCCTCTTCCCTTCTCCCTCTATACTACTTCCTTTAGTTATTTCATCAACTTCCATGGATTCAGTTATCATCTCTATACTGATGATTCTCAAATCTGCTTATGCAGTTCCAATTGCCTATTGGACATCCCAAACTGGATGGCCTGTAGATATCTTAAATTTAACACGTCTAAAACTGATTTTGCAAAAATCCTCCTTTCACTCTAACTTCCCCATCACTGCCAAGGGCTCCACCTTCCTCCTAGTAACTCAGGCTCACAACAAGTTGAAATCCTTGACTCCTTACTCTCTCTCTCTCACTGCCCACCCCCATATCCAATCTGCTGTCAAGATCTATTGATTTTATATTTCTAGCATCTAGAATATACACCATATTCTCTACTATGATACTGCCACCACTGGTGCAGGCCCTCATCACCTCATGCCTAGCCTGCTAGTGGGTCTGCCTGCCACTTGTCTCTCCTTCTTCCAGTCTATTTTCCACCTAGCTTTCAAAATAGTCTTCCTAGAGCACCTATCTAACCACTTCTCCCTCCCATTCAACACTTTGAGAAGCAAGTATAAAATCCTTTGCCATTCAAAGCCCCTCCTAATCTAAACCCTCAGTCCCCCTTTCCAGTCTCCTTATACCTTATGCATACTCTTTGGTCCAATAACACTGGCCTCCTGGCTGTTCCTCACACTTCATTTCCTGCCCTGACTGTTCTCTATGCCAGGAACTCTCTACTTCCTTATCTCTATCTCCTGACTTCCTTGGCTTCCTTCAAATCCCTACTACAATCTAACCTTTTACAGGAAGCATTTCCCAATTCCCCTTAATCTTAGTGACTTCCATTTGTTGATTATCTCTAACTTATCCTGTATGTGTTTTATTTGTACATAGTTATTGGCATGTTGTCTCCTGCATTAGCTTTGAGCTCTTTGAAGTCAGAATGTCTTTTGCTTTTCTTGGTATTCTCAGTGCTTCGCACAGTGCCTGGCACATAGTAGGCACCTAATAAATGCTTATTGATTGAATGGCTGACTCACTTCACCCCTCAACTTCAGGATCTTCATTCATCAAATGCTTGCACTACTAATGCCCATCAAAGGGTTACTGTGAAGGGCAAACAGGACCATATCTCTGAAGAGTTTTCAAACAGTAAACCATAATGTAAGTAGCAGTTCTTTTTGTTATTAGAGGAGGGAGTTCCAAGGAGAGATGTCAGAGACCTGTTGCAAACATTTCTAACAGAACAATTTTTTTTTTTATTTAAGAGTATTGCTCTACAATGATCCAAGATAATTCCAAAGGACACATGTTGGAAAATGCTCTCCACATTCAGAAAAAATAATCTAGATTCAGAATGAACCATACTGTTTTTACTTTTTTTTGTTTTCGTTTTTTTTTTGAGGTTTTTCCCTTTTGTTCTGATTCTTCTTTCACAACATGACTAATGCAGAAATATGTTTAATATGTTTGTACATATATAACCTCTATCAGATTGCTTGCTATCTTGGGGAGGGGGGAGGGAAGGAGAAAAATTTGGAACTAGAAATCTTACAAAAGCAAATGGTGAACACTATCTCTATATGTTACTGGAAAATAATAAAATACTTTTATGATTTAAAAAAGAGTATTGGTCATCAGTATTTGGGGGGCTATAAAAAATCTCAGTCAGAAGTGACCCCAATGAGATCATCCAGTCTCTCAAAGTGAGAATACCCTCTATATCACAGATAAGACAAAGCAAAGATAACGATTGAATTAACCCACTAAGTTCAGAAAGTGGCTACTACCCACAAAGAGAGGCAGCTGAGAAATAATCAGCAGCACTTGGAGAACTATAAAAAGATTGGTAGTTCTTCTAAGTGCTCTTCATGTTGAGTAGAATAAGAGAGAGTGAGTGTCAACCATCTTTGAATTGAAAACCTCCAGTGACAGGGAGCTTACTACCTCTCAACACAATCCATCCCACTTTTTAATTGTTCTTATCATAATGAAAGTTTTTTTTTCTTTTCCTTGCATCAAACCTAAATCTTCCACTGAGACTTCCATATATTATTTCTAGTTCTGTCCTCTAGACACAAGCCGAACAAGTCGGTGAAGAAATGTTTATTAAGTGCCCACTATGTACTCTGCTAAACACTGGGGATTTAAAAAAAGAGGCAAAAGATAGTCCCTGCCCTCAAGGAGCTCACAATCTAACAATGGCTCTCCACCTGATATCCCTTCAAATACTTGGAAACAATTGTTATTCACACACACACACACACACACACACACACCCCAAACCTTCTTTTTCTCATAATAAAGAGTATTCAATTTATCCTCAGGTGGCATGATCTCCATCCTACTCACTAGCATGTAAACCTCTGAACATGCTCTATTATGTCACTGTACTCCATACAACTTGGTGCCCAGAAATACCTAATACTAGAGATAATGGTCTGAACAGGACAGAGTAGTGTGGGACCATCACCCACAGTGTTCTCTACACTATGCTTCTCTTAATGCAACTGGGGACTTCATTAGCTTCTTATGATTGCCATGTGGCCTTGCTGACTCATTTCCACTCATTGTAACCCACCGAAACCCTTAGATCCCTTAAACATTTAGTTCTCTTCAGCTCACATTGTTGATTCCTTTAACCAAAATATAAGGTTTTTCCATTAATGACTACGGAATCTCATTAAATTTAACACATCATTCTAGCATGTGAAACTCTTTGTTTGATCCTGAATATATTATTTAATATGTTATCTATCCCACCCAACTTTACCCCATTTTCAAAACTGATAAGTATGCCATACAAGTAATCACAGTAATATTGTAAAACACACAAAGGCCAACAGAGACCTCCATTTAGGTTGTTGTTGTTCAGTCTTGTCCAGCTCTTTCTAACCCTATTTGGAGTTTTCTTGGCAAAAATATGGGAATGGTTTGCCATTTCCTTTTCCAACTCATTTTACAGACAAAGAAATTGAGGCAAACAGGGTTAAGTGACTTGCCTAGGGTCACACAGCTAGTGTCTGAGGCTAGTGTTGGACTCAGGCTCTCCTGACTCCAGGGCTATTGTTCTCTCCACTGTGCCATCCAGCTTCTCCTTCTAGGTTGGCATGTAAATAACTCCTACTTCCAACCACTCTCCTCAACTAACATCTGTCATCAGGTGTAATTTCTGAGTTTACACCCTTTTCTAGGTAGGACCCAACCCAGGCCAGTCTCCCAGGAGTTTAGATTCAATAATGAAATGAGACACTTGGTAAATTATTCAACAGTTAATAAAAAGACTTAATTAGCCTGAGCAAGATGAGGATATTCAACAAGGGTAGGCACTGGAGACATCTTGAAGAGCTCCTTTGCCTGTCTTACCCATCATGATACACCAGGCAAATCTCTGAGAACCCTGCTCAGGACTGCTTTTTATTTAGGCAATGAGGAAGTAAAATCAACAGGTCAACTAAGGCCAAGGAATTGGTCAATACCTTTTAAGGTTGTAGTTGTTATTAAATTGTTTTTCAGTCATGTCTTACTTTTCATGACCCCATTTAGGGTTTTCTTGGCAGAGATAGTGAGGTAGTTTGCCATTTCCTTCTCCAATTCTGGATGATGAAACTGAAGCAAACAGGGTTAAATGGCTTGCCCAGGGTCATTCAGCTAGTTTCTGGAGTCAGATTTTAATTCACAAAGATGAGACATCCTGACTCCAGGCCCAGCACCCTATCCACTGTGCCATCAGCCTACCTACTTTTTAAGGTAAGACTATCTAAATGGTAATATGTATGGGGTTAAGATATTGCTCCTACCAAATACCCTTTCCAGAGCATTGACCAAAAAGCAGTGGTAGAATGAGGGTACCAGGTGGTGTGGATGAGCAAACAAATGCAAAAGACCTGAGATAACCTCCATAGGCAGTCTGGGAAATTCCCTTGATAACAGATGTTTTGGCTTAGTTTCCTGGGCAGGAAGTCACTATGCACAATTCCCCATTCCCACCACCTAGCCCAAATCACTGAGCAAATATTAGAATTCAAGCCTGTCAGACACCTCAAAAATCACCTAGTCCAAACACCCACATTCTCTCTGAGCTTCAGTTCCCAGATAAAAATAGATGCTATTACATGCAATAACTCATCTAATCCCCACAACAACCCACTGACATAGGTACAACTGGCAATATCTTGCCCTTTTTTACAGAGGAGGAAAGTGGGGCACAGAGAGGTTAAATGAATTGCCTAGGGTCACATAGCTAAATTATTAGACGTCAAAGATAAACCGAGGTGTCTGAAGTCAGATGGATAAGAAGAGTTGTCTTCTTGCCTCCCTCCCATGACAAAGAATGATCAGAAATTGGTGGGGAAAACTTTGAGCTCTTCAAAAGCCAGTCAATCTACAAACACAGATACCATTAATGGAAAAATATTTGCCAAGCTCTGGAAGACCCTTAGGAACAAATTACTGTGTAAGGCCCATGCCTTATTTATAGAAGATCCTTATTTTGATTACTTACACAAGCCTCCTCTTTACCACCACTTGAAGTCTGACTTATAATTGGCCACTCACTACTTCCTCTTATGAGCACATATTGAAAGCACTAATGAGGGAAAACAGAAAAAAAGATTTTCACGACTTTCCTTTGTAAAAAGGGGTGACCCTCAGTCCTACCCGTAAAAAGGGATTTTAGCCAGATATGGCTATCTGTCAGCCAGCTGACATGATAATTGCCTAATCTGATCCTTCAGATAGGGCCAGGGGAAGGTGTGAAACCCCCAGAAGGAAGAATGAGGGTGTCTTATCCAGAACTGGGATGGATCTTTTCCCCTCTAAACCCAGGCTCCACGCCAGAACTTGACCCCTGTGCTTTATCTTCCTTTGCTCACTAGTGACTTCCCAGGATTAATGAGTACTTGTCAGATATGCTAGGACAATCTTGCTTACAGAACTGGGAAGAATACAGTCTTTTACAGACTGATTTCAATCTCTCCTGCTATCTTCAATCCTGTTTGCTCAGGGATGAATACTCCATTATAGAGGCAAGTGAAAGCCCACTGGCCCCTACCCTTCTTCTTGTGGTCCCAGGGGTGGGTCTACTATGCAGGACACCATGAATGCTTGCACCATATCTCTGAGTAGGGCTGATTTAAAGGTGTGATGAATTATAACTGAGAAAGCAGCCCCTAAAATTTTAAAAAATGGGAGTAAGTCCCAAAATTGCCAAAAAGGAACATCATCCCTGGGTAGGAAAAGGAGGCTTCCTGAGAGAACTTGCTGCCTCCTGTACCAGAGAGTGCTAGGGAAAGGATGTTTGCCAGTTCACACTGTTTTAGTTTGCATTGCTCATGGGTAAAGAGAAAGATAACAGCACTGTTTTGAACACATTTAGATGTTTTGTTACCAGAGAGAGTTACAGAAAGCTAGAATTCTCTGACTGCAATGGAAAAAAGGAAGCACTTAACTGTAATTTACTGTCTGTTGTTCATCACCTGAAGCATCTCAGTAAGGTGGGGAGCATTGGTCATCCTTTTGAAATCAAGGTAAAATGGGAAAAAAATAAGATAAAAACAAAGATTTAAGAGCTTAAAAAAAAAAAAGCCTTCCAAAGGGAGATTGTGGAATTTCATCCAGAGACCCCAATTCAGCCTCCAGCCTAACCCCAGGGGCTGGGCTTCATTTTCTAAAACAGCAGGAGCTCCAAAACCAGGCCAGGCAAGGGGGCTGGGCTCCCTTCCCTGTCAGAGAGCATGTAGTGCTAAAGTTCCCCTCTCTAGTTTCTCTCTCAACCTATAGGTACCTTTCACAGGTATATGTGGTCTCCCCTGCTCATTTAAAAGATCTCCATTTCTCTTGTGTCCCACTTTTCTCCACCCTATCAGTTATTACAGGATCCTGTACAGTAAAGATGGATGGATGGAGGAACAGATGGGGTAGATGATAGCGGATTGATTAATTGCTTACTATTTGTCAGATGTTGTGCTAATCTCTGAGGATACAAAGAGAAGGGGGTCCTCACTTTCAAGGGACTTGCATTCTTTTTTCTTTTTTTTTTAGTGAGGCAATTGGGGTTAAGTGACTTGCCCATGGTCACATAGCTAGTAAGGGTTAAGTGTCTGAGGCCAGATTTGAACTCAGGTACTCCTGAATCCAGGGCCAGTGCTTTATCCACTGCGCCACCTAGCTGCCCCCGGGACTTGCATTCTAATGAAGAGAAGACACAAAAGGGAGAGATATCCACACAGGGTCAAGGCAGCAAGAATATAGGTGGGACTGACCAGAGAGAGATGAGAAGGAAGTGAGTCATGTAACTAGGACTTCACATCTCCACCAATAATGTGGTAAGATTGTTTGTCTTACTTCAGAATACTCAGTTCCCTGCTAGAACTGTTCATGAGGATTCTCCTCAAATTATCCAAAAGAACTAGTTTTGTAAACCTCATTTTCAATCACTGGAGCAAGTGTGCCCTTGGCAGGAAGGTGAAGTCCTTAGTCTGGTCAGATACATAAGCCAGCTGCTGAATCTCTGCACAAAAACCTTGTTGCTAATTACCTTGGAGTCTATTTGCCTTAATGCTGGGCTACTTAATCTCCAAAAGCCCTAACAAAGGACACTTCTGCGATCATTCCCCTGAGAGAACACATACACACACACACACACACACACACACACACACACACACACACACACACACACACACACACACACCCCTCAGGAAATTTGACTTGGACATCCTATAAAATGGAAGTAGCAAGAAGAAACTAACACATTCATATACCATCCTATAAGATGTTCATAATAATATGTAACATTTATATAGCAGAATGCTTCACACATTATCTCATTTTATCCTCACAAGAGACCTTTGAGGTTGGTGCTATTATTATCCCCATTTTACATAGGAGGAAACTGAGGTTCAGTAACTTGCTTGGGGTCATACAACTAGTAAGTATCTAAAGAGGGAATCTGAATTCTGATCTTCCAGATTTCATGTCTAACACTATCTACCACACCATCTAGTTGCAGTCATTCTCCAATTGTTTGGTAGGTATTTTATATCACAGAACCACAGAATTTTAATTGGAAGGTACCTCAGCAGCCTTGTATCAAGCACTTAGTGCAGCAACTAGCACATAGTAGGCTCTATATAAAATATGAGCTATAGAATACCATTATCCCTTCCACTTCATAACTTTCCCCATTGTGATTTCAATATATTATGGGTATACATAAGAAATTAAACCACACACAATGGTCAGCAGATAATACAGAGCCTATAACCAAATACTTAACCAAGATTTTACAATAAAGTACTATAAAGACCACATAAAAGAAAAATTAAAAATTTAGACTAATTCTCTGGTATAAGGGGAGGGTCAAAAATTTTTTTTGATAGTTTAGTATTTTATTATTTTCCAGTTACATATGTTAAGGGCTAAAATTCTAGCTAAACTGTCTAAAATATCTAATGAGTGGTCGCCAATCAATTACAAGCTTTAGCAAGAGTTAGACTTTTAAGCATTTATTAAGGAGAATAAGAATTTGGTAAAGAGAGAGAGAAAGGCCTAGATTCCTATCTATTAAAGGGAGAGCACATTTCTAGCTCCCTTCTCCACCAGCGTCCTCAGGAAAGAGCCCCTGAGTCAGCGCCAGTCTCTTCCTTCCTCCTCCCACTCACCTGCGTCACTTCCTCCCACCAAAGAAAAGACTCCTGGTCTTGCCCTCAAAGACCTTCGCTTCATGGGTGAAACTCTTCTACAGTAAGTCTCCAGCAGGTGGCGTCATTCCAATCGTTACACATATAAGGATAGTTTTCAACATTTGTTTTCATAGGATTTTTAGTTCAAAATTTTCTCCCTCCCTCCTCCCCAAAACAGAAAACAATCTAGGTTATATATGTGTAATCACATTAAATATATTTCTGCATTAGTCATATTGTGAAAGAAGAATCAGAGCACAAAGAAAAAGACCTCAAAAAAAGAAGAAAACAAAGAGCCCAAAAGTAGAAACTGTATGGCTCAACCTACATTCATAAACCACACTTCTTTTTTCTGGATGTTGAGAACATTTTCTATCATGAAGTTCTTTGAAATTGTTTTGAACCATTGCATTGTTAAAAAGAGCCAACTCTATCACCATTGTTCATCACACAATGTTGCTGTTACTGTGTACAATGTTCTCCTGGTTCTGCTCCTCTCAGTCAGTATCAGTTCATGTAAGTCCTTCCAGGTTGCTCTGAACTCCTCCTGCTCATCATTACTTTTCACATTGATTTTTTAAAACTTTGTGTTCTAAATTTTCTTCCTCCCTCCCTCCTCATCCCTCTCTATGAAATCCAGCAATTCAATATGTCATACATGTTCATTTATGCAAAACATCTTCTCATTAGTCAGATTGTGAAAGAAAATAGACAAAATACCTTTAGAAAGAGGAGATAAGAAATAAAACTATACTTCAATCTGTATTCAGATACCATCAGTTGTTCCTCTGTTGATGGTTCGCATTTTTCATACGTCCTTCTGATATCATCCTGCTCATTATTTCTTTCACAGTTACTATTGCTAACTGTATTACCTTCAATCTTATTCCCTTCCCTTGATATTTACTCTATTTTCTATTTTCCTTCACTCTATCCCTCCTCAAAAGTGTTTTGCTTTTTATTGCCCCCTCTCCCAATCTGCTCTTCCTTCCTTTGCCTCTCCCCTCCCCACTATCTCCTTCCCCTCCCACTTTCCCTCAGGGCACAATATGTCACTATACCCACTTGAGTGTATATGTTATTCCCTCTTTGAGCCAATTCTGATGAGAGTAAAGTTCACTCACTTCCCCACTCCGTCCCCCTCTCCCCCTTCACTCCATAAGCTTTTTCTTGTTTCTTTTATGTGAGCTATTTTTCCCAAGTCCACCTCTCCCTCTCCCTTTCTTCCAGTGGATTCCTCTTACCCCTACACAGTGGACAAAGCACCAGCCCTGGAACCAGGAGGCCCTGAGCCCATATCTGGCCCCAGACATAAGCCACCCCACCCTGCCTGCCCCACAAAAAACAAGGACAAACAAAAAATAAATGCTTTACAGATATCATCCCTTCATATTCAATTCACATCTGTGTCCTCTAAGTATATTCCTTTTCAGATGCCCTAATACTGAGAAAAGATCTTATGAGTTAGAAGTATTATCTTCCATGTAGGAAATGTAAATAATTTAATATTTTAATATCCCTTGTGATTTCTTTTTCCTCTTTACCTTTTATGCTTCTCTAGGGTCTTTTATTTGAAAGTCAAATTTTCTATTCAGTTCAGGTCTTTTCATCACAAATGCCTAAAAGTCCTCTTTCTCATTGAAGTCCCAATTTTCCCCCTGAAAGATTATACTCAGTTTTTCTGGGTACATGATTTTTGGCTGTAGTCCCAGTTCCTTTGCCCTCTGGAATATCATATTCCATGCCCTCCGGTCCATTAATGTAGATGCTGCTAGATCTTGTGCTATCCTTATTGGAGTGCCACAGTATTTGAATTCCTTTTTTCTAGCTGCTTGCAATATTTTCTCCTTGACCTGGGAGTTCTGTAATTTGGTATAATATTCCTGGAAGTTTTCTTTTTGGGATCTCTTTCAGGAGGTGATCAGTGGATTCCATTTTTTTTTCTTTCATTTCTTATTTTACCCTCTGCTTCTAGAATATCAGGGCAATTTTCCCTGATAATTTCTTGGAAGATGATGTCTAAACTCTTATTTTGTTCATGGTTTTCAGGTAGTCCAATAATTTTCAAATTATCTCTCCTGGATCTATTTTCCAGGTGAATTGTTTTTCCAAGGAGGTATTTCATATTGCCCTCTATTTCTTTATTAAATTGGATTTGCTTTACTGTAACTTGGTTTCTTATAAAGTCACTAGCTTACATTTATTCAATCCTAATTCTTAGGCAATTATTTTCTTCAGAGAGCTTTTGTATCTCCTTTCCCATTTGGCTTTTTAAGCTGTTGACTTTTATTCTCATGACTCTCCCACATTGCTCTTATTTCTCTTTCCATTCTTTTCTTCATCTCTCTATATCTTCCTTCTATCAGTAGGTGATCCTGGCTGCAGTCTATGGCTGGAAAATAGTCTCACTCTGTTCTTATGTGAGTTAGGCTGCTTCAGGGGTTGTTTTATGTTGTTATTTTAGAGTGAGTTGATGGGTTTATTGGGAGCTTGCTGGAGTCACAGCCTCTCCTCTGCCATCTTTGCTCCGCCCTGGATTAGTTCTAAGCAAAAGTTGGGCCAAAAATTTTAAGTGGATTTTCCAGATTGGGGGGGATTCCCTTAACCCCTGTGATATGGCAGGGTTAATTGTATTTTATTATCCAATATGACATATAGACAAAAAAGAATACCCAACAAGAAGTCATCCTGCCTCTGCTCCAAGACCTTCAAGAAAGTAGAAGCCCACCACCATCACCTCTTGAGGAAACCCATTCAAGATTTGGTTAGCTTTAATTGCTAGAAAGTTTTTCCTGACATTAAACTTAAATTTCCCTCTTTCCAAGTTCCATAAATTGCTCCTAAGCTTTGCCATTTGGGCAAGACTGCAATCGAGTCCCTCCCCTGAGTCACCTCTAGAATAAATATATCCATCTCCTTCACCCTCACATGGTATGGATTCAAGGCCCTTCACAATCCTAGTTGCTCTCCTCTGGACATTCACCAGTCTATCAGTGTCCTTCATAAACTATGGTGCCAAGAACTGGAAACAATGTTCCAGGTGAAGTCTGACCAGGAGAGTAGAAAGAGGTTGTATCACCTTCTTATACTTGGAAGTTCTGCCTCTCAAAGCATCCCAAGATCATGTGAACTTTTTTGGCTGTTATATTATACTATGGATTCATCATAAATGTGTACCTATCTCCCAGGGTTTTTGTGAAAATCAAATGAGATAATAATTGTGAAACACTTAACACTATGTTTGGCACATACCAAGAGTCATATAAATGTTAGTTATTATTATCACTATTTTTTTAAACTCAAATCTTTTTAGGCAAACTGTCTAATTCTTCCTCTTCCATTTTGTACTTGTGAAGTTATTTTGAACCCATCTTCTAAGACTTTACATTTATTTCTATTTAATTCCATTTTATTAGATTCAGCCCAATGTTCTAACCTATCAAGATCTTTTTGAATCTTTGCTGTCATCTAATATGTCAACTTTCCCTTGAATCTTTATGACATCTGCAAATTTGATAAGTATGCCTTCAATTCCTTTATCAAGGCATTGATAAAAATATAAAGCAACAGAGAGCTAAGCACAGATCTCTGAGGATTGCTCTATAGAGCTCCAGAGAAGTTGATATCTAACCATTAGCAGCCATTCTTTGAATCTGCCATTCAACCAATTCTAAATCCATCTCTTCCCATCTTTCACCATAACAATGAGATATTTTATCAAATTCTTTGCTAAAATCCAAGTAAAATATTAGCAGTAATATTTTGATCTACTCTTAATCTACCAACTGAGAAATGCTACCCAAAAAGTAAGATTAGTCCAATATAATCTGTTCTTGATAAAACCGTGCTGCCTCTTTGTGTTCACTGAGCATCTCCTTAATGTCTCATTCTACAATTATGCCTATATTCAGTCAAATTGCTCTGTAGGCTATACAGCCGCCAGGTAGTACAGTGGATAGAGTGCTGGGTCTAGAATCAGGAAGATCTGAGTTCAAATCTGGCTTCAGACACTTGCTAGCTATGTGACCCTGGACAAGTCACTTTACCCTGTTTGCCTCAGTTTCCTCATCTGTAAAATGAGCTGCACAAGGAAATAGCAACTTACTTCTGTATCTGCCAAGAAAACCCCAAATGGAGTAACAGAGTCAGACACTACTGAAAGGACTCAACAACAACAACAAATTTCAGGCTTTATTCCCTTCCCATTTTTAAAAATCAAGACACTTGCCCTTATCCATTCCTATAACACTACTCCTACTTTCCACTACTATTAACCTTCATTCAATAATAAAATCCATTCATTCCTTCAATAGCCATAGTGTTATTTTTCTCTGGGCCTGGTGACTTCAGTGCATCAAGGCAGCTTGGTGCTTACTTATTAGGTCTCTACTTCTATGGGTTGTGACTTCCCTGTTAGCAATTTTTGTTAAAGAATCTTCAGTGCAAAGGTCATTCTCCTTATCAGAGGAAACAAATACAAACTTGGCCTTGTTGTCAGCAATCGCCATCCTAATCACCCAAAGCAGTGATCCACCACCTTTGCTGATTCTCCAACATAGCTTAAAAAAAAGCTGCCCCAAACAAGTTTTTTTTTTTGTTGTCCTTCATTTTCTTTGCCAGCCTCACCTCATTCTGATGTAACAATTGGAATAACGCCACCTGCTGGAGACTTACTGTAGAAGAGTTCCACCCATGAAGTAAAGGTCTTTGAGGGCAAGACCAGGAGTCTTTTCTTTGGCGTCAGGAAGTGACGCAGGCTAGTGGGAGGAGGAAGGAAGAGACTGGCGCTCGCTCTCATGCTCTTTCCTTTGGACTCTGGTGGAGAGCAGAGCTACAAATGTGCTCTCCCTTTAATAGATAGGAATCTAGGCCTTTCTCTCTCTCTTTACCAAATTCTTATTCTCCTTAATAAATGCTTAAAACTCTAACTCTTGCTAAAGCTTATAATTTATTGGCGACCACTCATTAGATATTTTAGACAGTTTAGCTAGAATTTTAGCCCTTAACACTGAGCTTTTGTACCATTATGCTATTTTTAAAATACTTTGTCCCACAGATATCCATGCTGTGGTTACCCATCCTTGGTTCCATACTCTACACATACAATACACATTCTATTTTAAACTGAGTTGTTTGGTGAGTTCCCTAGGGACATATCTCCTCCGAAAACTCCTTCTTTTCCTCCTTGTTAGAATTCTTTCCTAGTATGTCTTTAATATTTCATTCTTGAGTGTTTTCCACCCTTTCCTAGATGACTCTTCCCATAGGCATTTAATAACAAGTATTTATAAAGCACCGCTTATGTTCCAGGCTACGTGGTGTAGGGGTTTGAGTCCCATGCCAGAGTCAGTAAAACTCATCTTCTTGAGTTCAAATCTGGCCTCAGACACTGACCAACTGTGTGATCCTGGGCAAGTCACTTAACCCTGTTTGCCTCAGTTTCCTCATCCATAAAATGAGCTGGAGAAGGATCTGGTGTCTCTGCCAAGAAAACCCCAAATGGGGTCATGAAGAGTCAGACACGACTGAAAAACAGCTGAACAAAATGTGCAAACATTGCACTGTTCTGGGTATACAAGGAAAAGCAAAAAACCAGCCCCTGGTATTAGGAAGCTCACAGTTTAATCAGAAAGACAGCATACAAATAATAAGACATCAACAAAATGCATGCAGGATGAATTGAGTGTAGTCTCAGCGGTAAGGCACTGAGATTAAGGAAGGCTGGGACTTTAGCTGTAACTTGAAGGAGGCCAGAGGATCTGGGAGACAAGAATAGGATGCTACTTATCTTTCCTCTGAGTTCTTTGA
Source organism: Dromiciops gliroides (assembly GCF_019393635.1). Taxonomy (NCBI): domain Eukaryota; kingdom Metazoa; phylum Chordata; class Mammalia; order Microbiotheria; family Microbiotheriidae; genus Dromiciops; species Dromiciops gliroides. The sequence continues at coordinate 580,620,835 of NC_057862.1, forward strand.
AATCTGCTTTCACCCAACCTAGCGTCAGAAGATCCTGTTCTCCTGCCTTCTATCATAAACTCTAGGAGATAATGATCACTTCCACTCAGTGCCTCCATCACTTTCAACCTAACAGCCCATTCCTCCCACTTAATAAGAATCATATCCAGAGGAGAATTTGCCTCTGTGCAATCTCCTACTTTTTGAAAAGTGAAATTATCATTAACATAAGTAAAAAAGTTATTGGTTGCATTATTTTTGTCTGAGAGATCTCTAATAGACATGTGGATAGATGACGTCTCCTATCAGTACTCTATAATGCCCCTGGCCTGGGTTTGTGATCAGCTCCCAAACTCTTCACCTATTTTGTCTTTCTAGGTAGTCTAAAATATATTCTGATGATAATATTGCTTCTGTTACTCTCTTTTAATCTTTATATAAATGAATGAAATGCATTTTATTAGCTGCCTATGATTCTAAATGCTGCAGCTGCAAATATAAAAATAAGACAGCTCCTGCCTTCAATGAACTTGCATTTCTAATAAAGTGAGACAAATACTTAAGAGTGGTAGATAATCAGGAAGTTTTTTGGACAGCCACAGAGAATACAAGGCAGTTGATTGTCACTCCCTTTCCAGTGGCAATGATAGAACTGATTTCATTCCTGCTCCCATCACAAGGGGTGAAAGTAGAGGGAGGAAGGAGGCTCCACAATATTATCTCCATCTGATTTCTGCATTTCCTCTCAAGTTGTTGTAATTGTTGTTCAGCCTTTTTTTCAGTCCTTTCTGACATTTCATCACCCCATTTGGAGTTTTCTTGGCAAAGATACTGGAGTGGTTTGCCATTTCCTTCTCCAGCTCATTTTACAGATGAAAAACTGAGGTAAACAGGGTTAAGTGACTTGCCCAGAGCCCCACAGTAAGTGTTTGAGGCTAGCTTTGAACTCAGGAAGATGAGTCTTCCTGACTGGAGGCCTGGTCCTCTATCCACTGCACCACACACATTCTTTTTATTTGTTTATTTGCCCCTTTTTCCAAGCTTTATTTTATTTTTATATTTATAAAATATTATTTTAATAAACATTTTTATTTAAAGTTTTGAGTTCCAAATTCTATTCCTTCTTTCCTCCCTTCCTTCCTGCTTCCCTAAGGTGGAAAGCAATCAGATATAGGTTGTACTTCAACACGCATTCTTAATATACCTTCCTGTCTCATCCCCTTTTACCTATCTTTTTTTTCCTTTGAATAAGCATTACCAACCCTGAGCTACATTCCAGTCTTGGATTTCATTCATCCATATAACCTCCCCACAAATCTCAGGGATACCTATGAGGTCAAATTTGCTTTCTTACTTTAGAATGTCTGGTTCATCTGGCTTATTACCTAAACTTGGGACTTTTGTGAATAGGCATTAGAGGAGATGGAATTTTCTACTAGCCCTTTTCTTTTGGTTTTGTCTCGATCAATTTTTGGATGGCTCAACTGTTATTTTTCTCCCATCTCCTCTAATGCTCATTCACAAAAACCCCAAGTTTAGGTAATAAGCAAAATGAACCAAACATTCTAACATAGGCTAAGATTTTAAAATCCTTTAGACAAGCTTTCAAGATACTAGGTAAATATATTCTTTTCAACCCATGTTATGTGCACTCAATTCCTATCTGGGAGTCAGGAGTCATCCAGGATTCATTCCTTAATTTTTACACTAGATCCTAAATCCCAAATTCAATTCTCACATAACATCTTAGCTAGCATTTCATTTCCATATCCATTTTTGTCTTCTGTATCCCTTGTCTTCAATAAGCATCAGTGAGGAAAGCAAAACCTGTGGAATGGGGTACCATGAAAAAAGTACTGGCTCTATAGTCAGATTTGTATTCAAATCCTGCCTCTAATGTTTATCACCTGTGTGATTCTGGGAACTAACACTTTACCCCTCCCACCCAGGGCTCATTTTCCCCATCTGTAAAATAGAGGAATAGGAGTAGATGGCTTCTGAAGTCCCTCATAGTTTTAGAGATATCTACAATACTATATGTCCTTAAGTTTTTTGGTCAAGACTTTGTAATCTTGGGCAATTTCTTCTTCAGCTGCATCTGGCAGAATCATTCATGAATCACCCAGAGGTGAGTAGCAGCCATTTGTTTTGACAGGTCTTAGAAGCTTCCCTGTTATGTATAGGACACACCCTCTAATAGCACAATTGATCTCTATTTTTGGAATCGAATTGAGTCAACAAAGAGTATCTGATTGTGTAGCACAATCAGGGAGTCATCGACCACCATTTTTCTTCTTTCTCTGACCCTTGCTGCATGATCTCTCTACTTTATTACTCCTTGAAGGACAAGAAATATATTCAGAACAACTAGCCCCCTCTTCTGGAATAGGCTCAAATTTGTTGTTGCTGTTGTTGTTTTCACTCCAAGTAAACAATTGCTCTTTTATGTCCTGTCTGAGTCTGCATGACATTTTTGAATTCTCCAAAATCCCTACAAGGCCACTTCAGATCCTTTATTTTTCCAACAGAGCCCAAATTCCACTCATTTAGAAACATTTCCTTTTTCCTGATAACCTAGAAAGGCAATCACTGAGTCCTTCATTTTTTTATTTAAAGAAGCAGACCAATCTACACATGGAATATAAATAGTAGTCACTGGACGGTGCTAGAAATACTGGCATCAAGCATACAATGCAAGTTGATGCAAAATGTCATTTTTTTTTTGGTAAGCTAGATAATACTATTAATCAATTCATTGAATAACTTGTGGGTGTTTACACTTCACTGCCTAAGCAGACCTTTATAGTCTTGGAAGGCCTTTTACAACTTGACATCCATACCAAACTTCCTTACCTTTGTTTGAACCACAGCTATCCAGCTACATTTACTTCCTTTCCTTTTTTTCCCCCATTAACTTCTTGTTTGTTTCATCAATATTTTTAACTTTGCAGTTTTACTTGACTTTTCTTACTTACTTTGCCTTGCCTACTACCTTCTCCTTTTCTGTCTCCTTTCTCTTCAGGCCACTTACTCTTTAATCCTTTTTGTACTTTAGATTGAACCCTTCTGTTTCTTCAGTTCTTTTTTTCTGGTTTAATGGATATGAAGTGATACCCCAGGGTGATTTCAATCCATATTTCTCTGATGATTAATGATTTTGAACTTTGGGGCTTACGGATCATTTTGTATTTCATCTTTTGGACTATTTTTTTCATATCTTTTGATCATTTGTATTTGGGGGAATAGAGTGGTTTGCCATTTCTTTCTCCAGCTCATTTTGTAGATGAGGAACTGAGACAAACAACATTAAGTGACTTGCTCAGGATCATATAGTTAGTAAGTGTCTGAGGCCATATTTGAACTCATAAAGATGAGTTTTGTCTGCTCCTATAGACCTGATAAGGACAAAGTGGCTCAGTGGATAGAGGCACTGGGCCTGAAGTCCAACTTGTATGAGAGGAAAAAAAACAGGTTAGTTTAATCGGTATTGCTGAGCAGGACAAATGGGGTTGCCACTTGTCTGCTTATGTGTTCATCTGACTCTTCCTTTTAGGAATAATGTCAGAAGATTGTGTTTAGAAAAAAAAAAACCTATGTCATTTTCCACAGGAAACTATTTCTCCAATCTAATCATTTCTTCAGGAAGTCCCTTCCTAAGCCCTTCACTCTGGCCAAACCTGCCTCTATTAGCCCGGGACAGTCAGAGGGATACAACAAGATCTCAATGACCATTCATAGCCACACTATATATAGGACAAATAGATATAATGCAAAGTAAACTCCAACCTATATTTTTAGTCTAATTTCTTGTTATTTTTACACATTCTGCGTTCCAGCCAAATTTCTCATAAACAATGGTTCATCATCCTGCCTTGATAGCTTTGCAGAGTTTGTCACTCCTAAATGAGATCTTTCCTGATTGCAACTTGAGCCCCTATCAACTGTTGGTGGTTGACCTCCTGAATTTCATCGTATAAATGATGTATCTAATTATTTGCATATAGGACAGCTATCTAGCATAGTAGATAGAGCACCAGGCCTGGAGTAAGGAAAACAATCTTCATGAGTTCAAATCCTATTTCAGATACTTACTAGTTGTGTGACCCTGGATAAATCTCTTAACCCTGTTTGCCTCAGTTTACTCATCTATAAAATGAGCTGGAGAAGGAAATAGCAAACCACTCCAGTATCTCTGCCAAAAAAGAAACCCATAAAGGATCATAAACAGTAGAACATGACTAAAAACAATTGAACAATAGCACAACAAAAATTTTGCTTATATATATATATATATATATATATATATAATTTCTCCTCAGGAAAATTTATAAATCCCTTCAGAGTAAGAATTTGTCTTTGTAGTTTTGTTTTTGGAACACCAGTACCCAGTCTAGTGCCTGGCACATATTAAGTGCTCAAATAAATTCTTGATGAATTCACTGCAGTTGAACTTGACACCTTGTCATTACCTAGTACTAATCTAGCTCCAAAATTTCAAAGTCTGAAATTTCCCTTTGATCAAAACTTCCCTCCCCTTCCCAGTCATTCCCTTCTAACAGTGTTATTCTTTCTCATCAGACTTCAAGTTATTCAATCCCATGCTTTTCTTCCAATATATAGGATCATGGTTTTAAAAGCTAGAAGGGACTTGAGAGGATACTTAGTCCAATCTCCTCATTTTACAGTTGGGGAAACTGAGGTTAAGACTTTAATTCTTTCATTTTTACTAAATATTTACTATATACCAAGCATGATGCTACATGCTAGGGATATAGAATCAAAACCAAAGACAGTCCCTACCCTAAAATAACTAACATTGTCTAGGGCAGTGGTGGGCTAAGAGGGTTATTTTGCTTTGGAAAAGAACAAAGATGGGAAATTGGAGATATAGGGGTATAGATCTATACACCCTCTTTTCTATGCACTCTCACTTGATGAGCTCACCTATCTCCAGGACTTTAATCCCTCTGAACCACTCCTTTCTCCCTGTCAATAGATTAATCCAATCAATAATCATTTATTATTCTTCCATTTTTCTGAACCTTGAAACCTCATCATTCTTCCTGACCCCACTCCCAAGCCCTGTGCGTCCACCTTCTCCACTCCAGAACCTCCCATAGCCACGTCTTTCATAACCTTCTACTTAGATAATTAACAGGAGTCCTTTTAAAAGTTTCACCACCTTTACTCTCTCCCCTATCTAACCCATCCTACCTGTTGCTGCCAGATGAATCTTCCCAAAGCCTAGAGCAGATCACATCACCCAAATGCTTAGAAATTGCCAATGACACCCCATTGATTACTAAATAAAAGTCCAAATTTCTTAGCCTGCTGATCAAGGCCCTCTATGATTTGGGTTCAGTCTTTCAAGTAGTCAGTTGGAGCAGTGGATAGAATACTCAGCTAAGAGGCTTGTAAACTTGAGTTCAAATCTCACCTCAGACACTTAGTAGCTGTTTGGCCCTGGACAAGTCACTTCATCTCTCTCTTCCTCAGTTTCCTCAACTATAAAATGGGGAAAATCATAGCACCTAGCTATTAATAAAGTGCTTAATACCATACCTGATTCACAGTAGGTGCTTAATAATTGCTTATTTCCTTCCTTTCTTTCCAGATTTATTTTCCACTGCTCCCAACATGTACCTGATACTCCAGGCCTATTGAACTCATTGTTTACCAAATATGATTTGACATCTCCATCCTCTTTGCTTTTGCTTATAGGGACAGCTAGGTGGTACAGTGGATAGAGCACTGGCCCTGGAGTCAAGCGGACCTGAGTTCAAATCTCACTTCAGACTCTTACTAACTCTGTGACCCTGGACAAATCTTACTTAACCACAATTGCCTCAAAACAATCCAGGGTCATCTCCAGTCATCCTGATATGTTTCTAACCACTGGATACAGATGGCTCTGGAGGAGAGAGTAAGGTTGGTGGCCTTGCACAGCCCTCCCTCACTTAAATCCAATGTTGTGCAAGTCATGACATCACCCCGATGTCATGGTCCTCTTCGAGAACAAAGCACAAACAACAATAACAAACAACAGCTTTTACTTAACTCATTCTTCTAGTCTCTGCCTGACTAAACCCTATCCTCTCTATAAGGCCAAGCTCAAAATGTCACTTTGATGAAACCTTCCATGATCTCTCCCCATCTGGAAGTAATTGGACTATCCTCTGATCTTCCATAGAACTTTTTACATATCTCTCTTAATGAACATGCATATTAGGGTTATTTGTGTATCTTCCTTATCTCCTCTACTAGATTCATGAGTTCCTTGAGAATGGGACCCTGTCTTATTCATGTTTTTCTCTTCTGCAGTCCCTAGCATTTCAAGGAAACAAGTATGTATTACATGCTTACTATGGGCCAGTCACTGCACTATAAATTGAATTTAGGAAATACTCAGTTAAATACATTGAATAAATAAATGAATATACAGATGAGTAGATAGATTTAGAAGAAGAAAAACCAGAACTAACTTGGCATCTTAAAAAACCTCATCATAACTTGACATGATGTAGACTCCTTTCAGCTCCCACACTGAGGATAGTCATATTATTCTTCTTCCCAATAAGAAACAGAAAAAAACACAGATAAGAAAACAATTATGGACAGTTATGTCTTCATAAGTTTATATTTTCTTTCATGTACTTCAATGGCTCAACTTGTATAAATTTTGACAGCAGTTTTTTAAGAAAAATGGAAGAGAAACTTAGCCAGCTTCCTTGGCTGAAAAACATACTTGCTCCCCTCCAAGCAGCAGCAAAAATGGAGAAGAAATAAAATGAAAAAAGAAGGCATCCATAGAATGTGGTTTTCTTTCATCTGGCCTTTCATTCATTTCTGCACACTGACCAATATGACAGCAGGAGAGTGTTTAACTGATGACTTAAATAGCTTTCCCTCCACTTATTATTCAGGAAATCACCTAGGCTGAGCTCTCCATGTTCTCACTGTATTTGAGTATAATTCATACACACACACAACAGCCATTTAAACTGCCATTGCTTGGTCTGAATGGATTGTTGGCTCTGATACTGAGAAACTATTCCTTGGGTGAGATATCAATAGAGCAAGGAAATTGTCTCTGTCTCTGGAACTGTTACCAGGGCTTCCTCCTTTCAAGGCTAGCAGCAGACATACTATAAGAAACATTTCTCTGGGCTCCCCTCATTGTTTCTTCGCATTAGAAACAAGGAACTGCAAAAGAACATTCATTATTTGTATTTGGCAAGAAGGGAAACACCAGAACTCAGATTCAATAGGCAAGAAACTAAGATTCCAAAAGACTTAGGAGCTATATATTGTGAATTCACAATATATATATATATAAGCTTTGTTTATATCAATATATGTTTTCAAAAGCCTCAATTCTGATTAATATTCAGAGTAGCTAGCTGCTCTTAACAGTATTTTAAAAATTCAAGAAATGCTTAGTTTTTGAATAACAAACTGTATTTTGGGGGTGGGGGGAAATTGTTGTCAGGAACAAGTATTATTTGGGACCACCCAAGTGTCAGACTGAATCTCTCTAAGCCCAGCCAAAGAGTAAATGATGCTAGTACTTTGAAGAGTTAGCATTAGCAAGACTTTATATCTGATGTGAAATTTAGCTTTTTAAATTGGCAATGAAACTCAAAGTTTTAAACATCAGGCATCATAGAACAAAGAGTACTGAAGACTTAGGAGACCCCATTCTACTCCTGGATAAGCTGTTAACCAGCTATAAGACCTTGGGCAAACAACATAACCTCTATTAGGATCTATGATTATATCCACCATATATTTGTGTTACCAAGTGCCTTAAAAAATCCTTAACATCATGACCAACAATTCCAAGCATCATAACCATAAGATTTTCAATACACTATATTTCATCCACAGCATCATTTTACATGATAAACATATATGACCAGAAGTGTCATTACATAAAGAAAATACGGCCTTAAAGCATCATTCACAAAGGAGTTGATGACAGGTCTATACAAGGAACAGAAACATAAAGAAACAGAGGGAGGGGAAAACAAGCATTTATTGGATGCCTTCCCTGTGCCAGACACAGTGCCAAGCACTTTACAAATAGTATCTCACCTATAGACAAGACCAAATCTTCAAAATTTCCTTTCATTATTTCTTGAAATATGATATTTAGGCTCTTTTTGTTGTTGTTCATGACTTTCAGTTATTCAATTGATTCTCAATTTATGTCTCTTTGTGTTGTCTAGGTAAATTTATATTCCTGGGAGGTATCTTATGTTTTCTTTTCTTTTTCCTTTTTTGTCTTTTGACTTTATTTTTATCTTTCTTGCTGTTTCACAGAGTCATTAACTTCTGCTTGGGCCATTCTAATTTTTAGTCTTAGACAAGGTTTTATACCTCTTATACTAAGCTGTTAATTCTCCTTCCAACACTTGCATTTCCATTCTAATTCTTCCAGTAATTCTAGTTGATTTTGTGACCAATATATACTATTCTTTGAGTCTTTGTTCATATGTATTTGAGAGTTAATCTCTTTTATCTACTTTAAACCCTTTGTATTCCTATCTCCATAATAATGTTTTATCTTCAGTATATTTTGGGGGGGAAGGATAATTCTTATTCCTCCATCTTTATGTCCTGAATTGGGAGTTTGTGTTAGGGTCAACCTCTGTACACTTCAGGAGGGAATGTTGAGGTACTATGTAGTCTTACTGTGTTATCATGGGTTTTGCTGCTATATTCTCTAAGTAGAGTTTGGTATTCTTCAAGAATCTTGGGGGCTAACTAATTCCATGAAGATAAAACCTTGTAGCATGCCCTAACTGATCTGATCTAGGTTACAGTATTATTGCTATTTCCCTGGTCTAAGTTTTGCAGGATCTTGCCCCAGGTTTAAATGGAAGCAACATAGCTGAGGCTTGACCCTATTGACCCTAAGGTAAATAGTTGCAGGCCCTGTTCCCAATCAACCAATTGAAATATTCTCCAAATTCAGATTTAGAGCTGTATGTTGACCCCTGGTCAACAACTCTTGATCTCATCACTTCCCTTGGAATTAATCCAAATTTTTCCACTTCATAACAACAGGATCAATGATAAGTCACTTCTCTCTCTCATTGTGATAATTGATAAAATAGAGATAGCATTAATTGTATTATCTACTTCACTAAGTCATTAGGAGAATATAACAAAATTTCATTCAGCAAACATTTATGAGGTATCTGTTGTTTGCAAGATGATGAGGACACAAAGACATAAATGAAATAATCTGTCCTCAGAGATGACCCTTTCCTCAAGGTGTTCACAGACCACTTGGTTTCTTACCATGTTTCTTTGATGTACTATACCGATTCCTACTATTGTTAAACTAATAACAGAATAATTATAGCTGACACAAAGATGATTTTTATTTTTACTAAGTGTCTTATAGATATACACTATTACTTTATGTGAACTTGGCTCTCCCCTCTGATTGGAGGGCTAGAGGGTAGAGTTCCAAACTCCTTCCAATGCCTTCCTTTAAAGAAGGAAAATAATTAACTCCTTTGTTCACTCCACTCTGTATCTACTGCTCTTCCAGGTTTCTACTCCACAGAACAAAATACTTTCAGGTCTTCTCTCCCCCTAGTCCCTGCTTTCCTGTCTTCTAAATTGGGGTAATGACGTAAAGAATGGAAAGGCTATGGAACTAAAAATAAAATATTCAATTTTCAGGAAAATTCAAGAAAAACATATTAGAAAGTACTAAATCAGGAGATGGGACATTATGTGCAAAGAGCAACAAGCAAGACAGAATCAAAGAGAAAAAATTGATGGTGTCAAAGAATGCAGAGAGATCAAGAAGGATGAGGATTTAGAAAAAGCATTACATTTGACAATAAGAGGTCATTGACAAATTTGAAGAGAGTGGTTTCAGCTGAATAATGAGACCTGAAACCAAATTGTAGTTAAGAAGAGAATGAAAGGAAAGGAAGTGAAAGAACCCATTGTAGATGGCCTTCTTGAGGAGTTTAGACACAAAAGGAAGGAAATATATGGGACAATAATATCTAGAGGGGATGGATGGATCAAGTGAGGACATATTTGTAAACAGTAGGGAAGCAGCCAATAGATAAGAAGTGAGCAACTGAAAATTAGTGAAAAATGAAAGATGATTGGAAAGGGGACAATCGGCTAGGAAATATGGGATGAAATTGGATTACTTGTGAGAAGCATTTTCTTTGGCCAGAAGAAGAGTCTCCTCTTCTTGTAAGACAGGAGGAAAGGAGGGAAAAGTAACAGAAGGCATCTGAGTGATGTGAGATGAGGAAGAGAGGAGAAGAGGGAGTTCTCAGTAAATAGCTTCAATATTTGCAAAAAAATATAAAGTAAGGTTCTCAGATAAGATGATGGTAGGAGAGGAAGCCATGGGAGTTTTGAAGAATGAAGAAAAGGTTTGGAAAACCTGCTGCGGTGGGTGGGATAGAGTCAGTAGGGAGGTGTAAAAGGATTGAATTACTATAGAGAAGACTCAGTTGAGATTACAAAACACTAATTTGTAGTGTGGATTCACTTGGTGTGATTGTACATTTATGGTTGATGGCAAGGTAAAGGCTGTGACCTTTTCCATATATAGCTGAGTTTCAGGCAGAAGAGCAGGTCATGGGAAATAAGTAAGTTGAGAAACTGGGAGATTAGATATTTGAAGGAGTATCAATATGTATGTTACTGTTCTTTAGCATGAGGACAGGAGTTGGGGAAGAAAGAAAGACAATGAGCCAGCCACCAAATGTGTTGATGAAGGAAGGAGACTGCCCTAGAAGTCAATAGACAACAACCAGCAGAATCTTGATAAATGCGGATTGACTGAACCTCAGAGGAGAAGTTACTGAGTGATGGTTTTAGAGAGACCCTGGAAGTGGTCATGGGAAGCAAGGAGTATTCCAAGTCTCCCACCACAACCAATGAACTGAGGAGAATAAACGAATGCAACCACTAATGAAACACAGGAAGTGAAAATGTCATTTATAGGAAGCCAGGTTACAGTGAGTACAAGAGGAAGGGAGTAAGAAAGGAGAAGGTTAAAGTGAAAACTAATCTGTTACCTGTGGAACACACATTTCAGAGAGCATAGTGAAAGGAATGGTTAGTTTCATAATGAAAAGTTGATGGGTTTGTGTTGAGGAAGATGGGAATAAGGGAGTGGTCAGTGGAGGAACAAGAACAGGGTTGGAACAATGGGACTGGGGGTTCAGAATCACTGGGATGGGAAAGGAATGAAAGGCTTGGAGTATGTTAGTCATTAAAGAATGAGTTGAGGTAAGTCATCATTGTCCATAGTGATTCTGCCTAGTATTGGAGTTGTCTGAGGGAGTCAGGACTGAAGTCCCAGTCTGGCAATGTGGAGCTAGAAGTGGAAGGGATGGAAAGAAGGGTCCCCACTAGAAAGCAAATCAATTGTTGGGAAGTTATAGATGTCTAGAGAAAGTACCTAGAGAGTGATGTGCTCAGGGAGGAAAAAGCCCTCCCAGGCAGGCACAAAAAAAGGCAACTACTATGGGGTTTAGTTAGCTGGAGAAAGTCTCTGAAGCAGGATGAATGCTATGGATACTCAGGAACATCAGGAAACCTTCCTAAAAAGTACCAACCTTATGAACTAGTGGCAGAGAAGGCTGATTCTCTGGTTTACTCATTTATCATCCCTTCCCCCACCAGTTCCACACACTCTGGCAAGGTACGCAACTCAATACATCAGCTTATGTTCTGGGATCCACTTAGGAATGTCCTTGATTCTTCAGTCTCTGAAAATATACTTTGGCTCCTGCTTTCACCCCATAATTCTTTGGGAACAGACAGCAGAATTCAACTCTACCCACACACTTGGTGAGAAGAAAAAAATACTGGAAAAAGGAAGCATATTCTTTTGGGTGTCAGCATACTACACTAGTGCTCAGCCAGAAAACTAAAGAACAGAGGGAAATAAGGTAGGGCATGAGGGTCAATGGAGGGTGGGGGAAGGGAGTAGCAGGGTGCTACACCAGACCTGAAGGAAAGGGGACTAGCATATACTTGATGCCACTCGTCCCCCTAGAGGTCATTTTGAAGAGAAACTAAGACTGCTGAATTCTCAAACATGAGAAGAAGGTGAGAAAGCTTTGAGGTCCAAGCCCCACAGGATCTACAATTAAAAAGAAAGGAATCAGAGAAAGGTAGTTAGACATTTCTTAGAGGAGAAACTGAGACTAGTGAATTTATCATGGGAGGAAGGTGAAACAATTCTGATATTTATCATTAAAAGGAAAGGAGTTGGGGCAGCTAGGTGGCATAGTGGATAAAGCACGGGCCCTGGATTCAGGAGTACCTGAGTTCAAATCCAGCCTCAGACGCTTGACACTTAACTAGCTATGTGACCCTGGGCAAGTCACTTAACCCTCATTGCCCTGCCAAAAAAATTAAAAATAAAAAATAAAAAAAAGAAAGGAGTCAGAAAGTGAACGGCAGGGGAATATAAAGAAGAAAGAGTGAAACTACCAAAACTCTCAAAGGGAATAGAACTCAGCTACCAACCTAAAGCACAAACACACAAGTCAATAGAAAAGATATTAAAATAGAGGGAAGATGGCCACCAATAATACATTTAAACAACTGAAAACATCTCCAGATAATTTGCAACACAAAGCAAACTAAACCAATACCTGACAAAGCAGAGGACCCTGGGGATTTCCACAAGAGCCTGGAAATACAATAAAATTTTCTTGAACAGTTCAAAAGAGAAATGAGCATCTTAAAGCAAGGTTAAATGGGAACACATGTGTGGCCTTCCCAGCAGAAAAAAGGAGCAGAATAGAAAAATCCTAGTCTATGGCATGAAGTCTCTACAAAGACGAGAAAGAAAAAGCAACTAAATGGGGATACACACATACTAAAGTAAAGGACATTAGTAATAAGATAATACATGATCTCTCTGCAAGCAAAATATATTGATCTGAAAGATAGGGATATGTGAAGATAGCTTAAGGATGATGGGCCTCCCAGAACAATATGAGAAGTCAAAGAAACCTCAACACATGATACAGAAATAATACAAAAAAAACTGTTCAGAACTTCTAATTGCTGAAAAGAAAATGATGACTGAACAATCTACAGATGACCTCTAGGAGGCAGCTGATAGAAAAGGGAATAGAGCGCTGGACCTGGAATCAAGATGACCTGAGTTCAAATGTGAACTCAGGCACTTGCTGTATGACTTCTGGATAAGTCACTTAACTTCTGTTTGCCTCCTTTTCCCTAACTGTAAAATAGGAATAAAAGCACCTACCGCCCAGAATTGTTGTGAGGATTAAATGAGATAACATTTTTAAAGCATTTCATACAGTGTCTACCATATAGTAAATGCTTATTCTCCTTCCCCCTCCAGGAAGACACCCTATGTATCTCTGAGAGATATAATGCTTAAATTGTGTGATACCAATGGCAACAAATTCTGCAACTAACCAGGCAAAAGACTTTTAAACATAACAGAAAAGAAATTCAAAGAATACAAGACCATTCTGTACCCACCGTAAGCCACAGAAGAGAATAGAATTATATATTCTTAAAAGAAAAGAACTTCCAAACATAACTCAAAAAAGGCATACTCTGCAAACCTGAGGCTAATAATTAATGGAAAAATGGACATTCAATACAAACGAGACATTTGAAACATCCCTATAAAGGTCCACTGACTAATTGCATCTTCTTTTTCAGTGTCCACTAAAGGCATTGCTTCATAATCTCTGACTATCCCTTCAGTCCTGAGTCTCTAATGGCCAACCAGAAGTATCCAAGGTCTTTTTTAATCCCAAAGCATCCAAGTGCTGAATTGGCATACTTGGTCAGTCATAACCAGGCAAAATACTTCTAAGAATACTTTGTGCAACTTCCAGTTACATGAATCTATGTGTATATACATGTATATCTGTATGTATATATAACATAGTATCCAAATACAGGTATGCACATATACATGGATATATATATATATGACTATATAGAAACATATAGACATATGTATATCTGTGTGTCCCCCTGTAGAATATAAGCTCCCTGAAGAAAGATAATTTCTTTTTTTTCCTTGTATTTCCAGCCCCTCTCATAGTTACTGGCTCATACTGAATGCTTAGTATATGTTTGTTGATTAATATGTTCATACATCACATACATGTATGATATCATAATGAATAGATAATGAATTTAGAAGAAAGGAAACCAAAAATCAAATCCCTCCAATGACACTTCCTGTGTGACATACGAAAGATCACTGATGTGCCTCAGACAGTTCCCTAGCCCTTAGTCACTAAGTCATGGAAAGGTTGTTATCTGCACTGGGGAGAGGGGTTCTTATACAGAAAGCTTTCTACCCTGGTGAAATCACATAGTATCTGCATATTTAACCCAGGTGTGTGTGTGTATATACATATACATATATACACATATGTGTATGTATATGTATATATACATACACATACGCACATATATGTATGTGTGTATATGTATGTGTGTGTATGTGTGTGTGTGTATATATATATAATCCAAACTACTAATATCACATGATCTTTTCCTAACAAGTATCTCTACTTCTAAGAATGGCTCAGTCAATACTGTTTGCGACCTCAGCATGAATCACCACTGAGCATTTCCCTAGTAGCGAAATTACTCAGGTTTGGCGTATGTGCATGTGCATGTGCATGTGCATGTGTGCGTCTGTGTGTGTCTATTCCTTTACAATTGGAAGACCAGGAAGTGATGATTCTAGGAAACGATTCTTTTTCTGGTGGCAGTATTCCGTTAAGTGTATTTCTCAGACTCAGTTATTTTATCACACTTCCCTCAGGACTCTGCCCTTAGCTTGGCTTCCAAGTAGAAGCAGCAATAAAACTCACTTTTTTACTTCAACTTTAAAATGCCAGCATATTTCAGGCATTCTATTCCTTTGTGGGGCTGAGGGAGGAGAGAGAGAATGCCTGGGGGAAGGGAATGGAGAGGAGAAGAAATAAAGGGAAAAGGAGGAAGGAAAACAGAGAAAGAAGTTGAATTATAAATGAGGCAAAGGGAAAGGGGAATGAAGAGGCAAAGGAGAACTAGAAAGAGTAAGAAAGGGAAATGAGAGGGAACTAGGAGGAGAGAGAAGATGAAAGAAATATCTGGAGCAGTATGCTCTTTAATGCTGATTTCTCTTGGAATGGAAAAATAATTTGGTAAAAGCTAGCAAATCAACAAGTTCCAGTTTCAGGGCTTTTTGCTCCTGAACCTTACATATCATTCAATAAGAGTTTCTGTCACATCACAGATCAAGTGCTCTGTAAAGAAATCATGCACATGAGAAGAGATTCCACAGTGACAGTTTACCAGAAGAGCTCTTGGCCAAGCTCAATGCTAAGCATTATCTCAGAGAGTGCTGAGGTGACCTGATGGAGAATGAAGAGAAGAAACAGTCTGTACTCATGCTAATATTATATCTTCAATTCAGTCTGCTCATTCTTTTACAGAGAGAAACATGCAAAGCTATTAGACGTACAGTTTTAAAACCCTAGCAAAGAGGCAGCGAAGTGATGCAGTGGATAGAGCACCGGCCCTGGATTCAGGAGGACCTGAGTTCAAATCCAGCCTCAGACACTTAACACTTACTAGCCGTGTGACCCTGGGCAAGTCACTTAACTCCAATTGCCTCACCAAAACAAAACAAAACAAAACAAAAAAAAAAACCCTAGCAAAGCAGAACCCAAGTTGCTGCAAAGTTATGGACCAGCTTTCCTGGGAAATAGAAGCTACTTCAAAATACCAAGCAGTTATTCAAGGCTCTCAAGACAACTCCTATTAAGTCTTCTATTCATTCCAATGGTGTTTTGAAGACATTGGCACTTAGATACACATTGCTATAATGACTGATGGGGAAAGCACACACCAAGAATTAAAATAACTTTTCAAAACTAAAACAAGTCCTATAATTCAGTAATATCAATGAATGACAGAGCCAGTATTTCTCCTACCCATTTATTTATAATTAAGACCCTCTGATGTATTATGAGGGTTAAATAGTCACAAATTTAACACTTTTCTTTTAACCTATAACCTCACTCAGATTTGTACATGTCCACAAGGATGGAGATGAGGAAAATAGAAAAATATCACTACTTTTGAATGATCAAACCTCACCATAAATAATTGCTTCTAACTCTCTCTGTCTCTATCTGTCTCTCTGTCTCTATCTCTCTGTCTCTCTATCTCTTTCTCTGTCTCTCTCTGTCTCTGTTTCTCTCTGTCTCTGTCTCTCTCTATATCTCTTTCTTTCTCTCTCTTCCTCTCCTCACATTCCTTCCCTCCTTCCCTCCTTTTTTTTTTCTCCCAGAACTAGAGTGCTCTCTTCAGCTTGTTAAGTTTAGCTCACTCCCACTGATAATTCACTAGAGATCATAATTTATGGACAATTGAAGCTGCAGAAACATCTCT
Organism: Dromiciops gliroides; assembly: GCF_019393635.1. NCBI lineage: Eukaryota > Metazoa > Chordata > Mammalia > Microbiotheria > Microbiotheriidae > Dromiciops > Dromiciops gliroides. Next base: position 580,637,263 of record NC_057862.1, read on the forward strand.
TAGAAGGAATCGAGCACATCCATAGCAACAATTCTTCAGGGGAATATTAATCCCCGGCTTTATGTAGTGCTAAGTGTACAATAGTAATCAGAGCTTGAGTAGAAGCTGCTAATCATTGAGGGAAAAGGCTGTATAAAGAATTCATAATGGAATTAGCCTGCGGCAAACAAAGAAAGACAAAATTAAATCAGCCATCAAATTGCACCAAGGAATTTTAATTTACAGGTTAATGTAGGATTATGTAACTAATCACAGCTAACATTTTCAATGAACAACCAATAAAATTCTGCTCTTTTTCCCCCCCTCTCATCTTACTAATGGTATTCCAATAACACGCTTTTATTACCCTCTAATATGTTAGGAATGATTTTCAAAAATTCCAAAAATCTTCTAATTGGCAGAATCAACGTCTAACAGTAGCTTTCAAGTAATCAGCCCAAGTGCCAAGCTGGATGATAGATGGCTGAGCCCAGTCCAGCCCATTGAAGTTCCTGTGAGCTCACATAAAATGGATTTACCTAACCATGGATCAGCTCTCAAGTGGATGCCTGCTTCTCATACTGTTCAGGGAGCTAAGAGGGTACAAAAGAACCTAAAGTAAATATGTGAAACTAATTCGGAGTACTAAGTGTATCAGCTAATTCTAAATAAAACCACTGCTATAGATTTATGTGTCAATATCACAGAAAGAGCCAATGACGTATGCACAAAGGATTGTTCTAACAGAGTTTTCGTGGTTTATAAATGTGAACATCATAGAGAGAAATCAGGTTTCTAGGATAAAAAGTTGATTAGCATTTCCCAAGAGGCAGGAAAAAAAGATATGTTGTCTCCTCCCTGGTTACATTTTTATATCAGTCCCTGCATGACAGAGACAGAGACCCCCTCCACACAGTTTGAAAAATTATTTGAAACCCCCTGCTCCACAAATATAAGTATATAAAAAGACAGCATAACTCTTTGCACATTGGCAAGGGGGAAACTCCAAAATTATGCCATACACTTAAAAAGACATCAGTTTAATCAAAAAGATCTTTTCCCAACATATGGCAGAAGGAAAATTTTTATAAATGGGGTAAAGATTATGTTCATAAGCTTTACTTCACATGGGAAGAATGCTGGGAAGAAAGGCAGAGGCTTTCTTCCTGCATATGTTTTTCTTGTTGAGAACAATGTGGGAAAGTCTCATTTTCCTTTAATCTAAATGTTCATTTTATGGAAGCAGCAACATTCGGCCCAGTTATTAGCAAAAGAGTTTTGTTGCTTTATAAAGTCTAATTTTAAGATGCGCACTTCCAAAAAAACATTATGGTGTCAATTGTACTACCCTTCAGCAATCCTGTAATAACTTTATTCAACCATTTCTAATTATAATTATATTTTCAATTCCTTTTAGCTATAGAAACTCTTTATCAATCAGAGCACAAGACAGAAAATTACTTTATTACAGCTACAGCTCGTTAGTCTGAGTGCTCTTAATGAAGCAGCCTCATAATCAGATGAAAATCATGCTGAAGAAAACTTGCATCATTAGTCTGGGCCTTAATTACCAAGAAATATAGTCACTAACAATGATATTCCATTTCATGATATGGTGCATGCACCTTCTACACTAGTTGCAATTAATAATTCCACAGACTGCTACAGAATCTTTCTATTTATTCATAACAATGGAGGGGGAAAAATTCTAAATTTAATTGAGCGGCTCAGATTGAGCTCTCTCTCCCTCTCTCTCTTTCAGATTAAAATGTCACAAGGCTAATATTCTATCTTACAATAATTCATCATTTTAATTACATATTTTATGTATGTGAAATGTCTTTTTCCTCTTTATAGTTGAGGTTGACATTTTGGGGGACACATGTAGGAAAAAGGTGTCGCCTGTTGTGAAGGTGGCTGCTCCGACCCCCCAAGACTGTGGTTCACACATGGATGGAGGGTATTTTTTTTAATGTCCCTGTCATTGAACTCAATCCACATTGCAATAAGCTGCCAACATGAGCATGAGACATTCATTTAAATTAATGCCTTCTTTTCTGATAGGCCTGGAAGGGTGGCATGGAGAGAATTCTAGGAGACAAGGGCTGTGTCACTGGGCTCTTTGTTAAGTGTGATTGATCACAAACAGAATCAGCAACTTTCCTTTGTGAGAGCCCCCTTTCTTCAGGCCCATTTCCTTTCACTCTTTCCCTGCCTCCCTCCCCCCACCAAGCTTACTAGGCCTCTGGTCTCCATCCTTAGAAATACTTTGGCAATGGAGTAGTGGGCATTGGATCCCTTTATTTAAGCATAGAGGTTCAATGGAAAGACACCTGGATATGGAATCAGGGACCCAAGGTCTGAATTCTGCCCTTTACTACTTGTGTGACCTTGGGCAAATCATTCAATCACTCTGGGCCTCAGTTTATCCATAAAACAAGGGGATTGGGCTATAAAACTAGACAGTTTGTAAGGCCCCTTCCAGCTCAACATTTATGATGCTATGAACTCCTCAGCATCCTGCAAGACCCTTGCAACCTTCAGGTTGACTTCTTAATTGGTTCTCAAGAGTGGCTCAGAGGCGGAATGTAGGAATTGGTTGTTTGGCACATACTAGGTCCTTAATAAATGTTTCATTCCTTCATCTCCCCAAACCACTGTGTGGTATTGTTCCCTGCCTAAGAAGAGATCCCCAGGGCAGACTGTAGAGTTAGCATGACAGATAAACTTACCATGTGACCCTTACCCCCCCACCCAACCTCAATAAGTCTATAGCTTTAGCTTTCTGCCTCTCATATTCTTCCATCTTCACTGCTACCAAAAAACACATTACATCAATGAGCCTTTGGTTTTTTCCCCTTTTCCTTCTATGAGCGTCTCTGGTGGAAGTACTTAAGAAGAATTAAAAGCCCTTGAGAAAATAAGCAGTAACAGAACCTTAACAAGCACAAACTGAATTATCAAAAGTTGAATTCAACATTTGTTAGTTGAAAACAATATTAAACTTTAAAAAGTGTTTAACATGAGACTACAGCCATTTTCTAAGCCAAAGACATTTACTTCTACCATAAAGCTCTTTAGCTTTGAATTATTAAATATTTACTGAACACTGACCCATATTTGAGTAGATTTGTGGAGATATTCTTTCTACCCTAGTTTGGACCCAAACACGCAAGAATGTGGGCATAAGCATCCAGAACTGATGATCTAATTAATGGAATAGGTTATCTAAATGATGGAATAGTCTTTGTGTATTTTCTTTGTTTTCATACCACTAAGGCTTTGAAAAGAATAGTTGCAAGTGGGAATCTGAAAGATGAGAGACAGTTGGCCTCCTGGATAAGGAATCCTGAAAAGATTTCTGCCAAAGAAAGTCTTCCAGAACAATGAAGGAAACAATCAAAAGATAGAGAAAGAACATGATAAGGAAGGAGCAAGAAGTAAGAGATATTTGAGATTGACAGCCAGGGGAGAAGGGCATTCATCAGAACCACACTGAACAAATTTCCATAAGAAGAATGTTTGGCATTTTTGTCAACTGAATATTACTAAAAAGCAGCTTAGGATCTGCAATGATCCCCAAAGACAATTGGTTTGCTCAGCCCAGCTCAGTGCCCTCAGAAACAGCTGCAAGAGAGCCAGGCAAGAGTTAAAAGGAACCAGCTGAGTTTCTATGTTCTCCCATTAATTCAATGTCAGGAAAAGATATCAGCATTATTTTCCTTGCCTTCAATCATTCCTTAATGTTTCCTCCTAATAGCACTTCTTTTAAGTACGGTAGTCACTTCAGGTATTTCTATCTGGCACTGGCTGGTCTCTGGGACAGGATACTATCTTGATGGAGCAATGGTCCATTCTCATGAGGAACTGCATCCATTCTGACATTCCTTCACTCCGAATTTGGCACTGCCTGTGGCCAAAGACCATATATAGAAAACTGAAAATGGGGAAAGTGAAAACAGTACTGGATTTGGAGTTTCAAGTCTCAAACAACAGCTTTTTGAGTCCTGCTTCTGCCATTTACAATTTTGCTTCTCTCAGCCTCAGTTTCTTCATCTGTAAAAGCATTTCATCATCTCTTAAGGTCTTTTCCTGCTTGGCTACTAGATGATTGTGTGGAAAACATTCCTAATGGTGTATGTGAGGTACTTCCTAAACCACTCAGAGCTTTTAATGAGGTCTTGCCTAAAGTGAATAATAATAATAAATAATAATAATGAGCAAGTAAATTGGCAAGCCTAGTTTGTTCTGGAAACAAGTTCAAGGATTGAAAGTCTGGGAGACAGAATGATACTTATAATCTGCAACCTGATTCACCAGCTAAGAGACCTGCATCCTACATTCAAATGAGCAGCTTCATAGTCAATACCCGTTTTGGACCTAGGGAAGAATGGGTTCTCATGGTACCATCTGAACATCACTAGGCATGGGGTGGCTCATGAATCAGCACCGGCAGCCTCTGATGAAGGAATGTGCCTGACGGCTTTTCCAGCTGGAGAACTGGTCCTTTTCCAATGAAGGAGCATGTGTAGAGCATGCCGTGCAGGGCCAAATGTTCCCACAGGAAAGGCCATCTGTGACATATGTAACCCTAATTCCCTCCCCTCCCCACCTCACACACCACACCACACACATACACACATATACCCACACATGCATGCACACATATTTGCCTGCTTAGGCTGGGCAAAGATGTACACACATCTCCATCCACATGCTCAGTCTATTTGAAAGCCCCTTCTCTCGAGTTACCAGGACTGTAGATTAGCTGATCAGAGTTTATAAAGCTTCATTTGGGACCACACTGAGTGAATCACTCCCAAGATCTTGGAGAGATCTATCGACATCGGGGCAGCTAGATGGCGCAGTGGTTAAAGCACCGGCCCTGAATTCAGGAGTACCTGAGTTCAAATCCGGCCTCAGACACTTGACACTTACTAGCTGTGTGACCCTGGGCAAGTCACTTAACCCCCATTGCCTGCAAAAAACCAAAAAAAAAAAAAAAAAAAGAATATCGACATCATTGTTCTCTCTTACCTGAATGAATCAGTTCAACCACAAGAATTTATTAGTACTTACGATATATTACTCTGTCCTAGGTGCTTGGGATAAAAAGACAACAAAAAGTTGTCTTATATTCTACTGGGAGGTAGAGGAGGTCAACATTAACATACTTAAATATAGCAATCAGAATTCCCTGACCCATGGAAACTGTTTAAACCCAGGTTTAAGACATTTGGGGGTTTGTCTCAGCAACCACTCAAAACCAGAGCTTATGAGCCACCACCAATATGTGTGTTAACTTAACAGTCAAAGAAAGGATGTGTTATTTCAAAGCAAAAGACATTCCATTAAACAGCATAACATAAGAAACAAGAAGGGTTTCATGCACGCAGGAGTACACTCTTCCAAGGCTACCCCAACGCCAGTGGAGAAAAGCACAAATAAAGAGGATACATACATAAGTAAAATATGTGGCCAGGATACATGTATGTCAAGGCAATTCACTCCTCCAGTGCCCCCAAAATGTCATCAGTGCAACTGCTTTCTCAGCTTAGCTGGCATCCACTACTGTACTGTTTTCTCTGACATGCTGTTACTAGATGCCTCTGCTAATACCACCTCTCTCTCTCTACTAGGTGTCATTGCTTCTGCTGCTATTGCTACCATCTGCTGGTCATCAGCTACTATGCATCCTCTTCCCCTTTAAAAGGAGGGGGTGCCAGCTCCTTTGCTTGATAGCTCAAGCAACCAACTTTAGCTCTTCTAAGATATATACCCCAGCCAGCTGCACCCAACCAATGAGCTAGGCCCAACTAGCTAGCATTTTCTTTTTAACTGACTTCTCTCCTCTGCAGTATCTTAAGACTTTTTCATTTTAACTCTTATCTGAATTAAGGTCAGAAAATTGCTTTTTTAAGTTCTCCAATGCCTCTGGCCCAAGCTAATCATTCTCAGGAGCTCCACTTAGGAAAGCTCAAGAGGAAAGGTGGAGGTCGTGGTAAGGAGACTCTTCTCAACCCCTTCCCCCACCATCATGCCAATGCAAATCAACTTGGGGATAAATTGAAAGGGCCAGCTGGCCTCCACCCTATGTCCTTTGTTCTACATTCCTGTCTTTGTTAAGCATTACTGCTAGCACAAAAATCTCTGGTCTCCTTACAAGTAAATACAATATAATTGGAGGAGGGAAGAGATCACTAACAATTGGAAGAAGGGGAATGAGAAAAGACTTTGAGTAAGAGTTGGCACCAAAATTGAGCTTTGAAGGAAACTAGGAATATTGAAAGCTGGAGAGAAGGCCATAGGGCATTCCAAGGATGAGGGACAGCCTGGCCTGTGGAAAGGCACTAGGTGGATAGCTGAGTTTGGGCAATGGCAAGGAGATCCATTTAGCAGAAAGGCACAGCGCATAAAAGGGTGAAATAAGTATAGAAAAGGATGCAGGATCCAGACTATCAGATACCCAGGGAGAAAAAGCCTATTTACTTATTTTCTTCTTATATTTAAAATATTTCCAACATGGAAAGTCCTCTGGGAACATGTAAAAATTGATCAAAAGCCATCGCAAAACAGAACTGAGATGACAAGCAAGATCCCGAGTCATCCTAATGCTTTTCCAAAGCTGTTCTTTCCCCAAGGGAAAGATTTGCTTGGAGCTTCTCAGAACTCAGAAAAGGCCTTGGCTCATCCCAGTACATCCAAATTCCACGTGGCCTCCCCTTAAGTCTGCAAGAGGAAAGAGAAGAAATGGGTCTGCATCAATAGGTATGGATACATTCCGTAATACACAAATCTCTTTTCTCATTTGCATGGTGCCTTTAATTTCTGAAGCAGTATCACATGCATCTCCTCATTCGATCTGGCGAAAAGAGCCCTGGATTTGTGTTTGACTCTGTCTCTTACTACCTGTGTGTGGACTTGGGCAAGTCATGTCATCTCTTGGGACCTCAGCTTTCTCTTCTATAAAAGAAGGCCATCGGACCAGAAGATCCCTAAAACCCTTTCCGGCCCTGCAGTCCATTATTTGCCCAACTCTGTAAGGTAGAAAAGGGCAATTATCATTCTCTAACTATTTGAATTATGAAAGAACAGCTCAGAAAAGTTAAATGCCCTACCCAAGGACAGAGCTGGGACTAGCACCCAATTTTCTTGACTCCCTGATACTTTCTACTGCAACTTCAATGCCTCTCTACTACCTCCCTAATTAAACTGTTGGAATCAGCTGTTGTTCTGGGCCTAATTAAAAGGTCGTTAGAGTCCTTTATGGCTAGGGCATAGAGAACTTACTAAAAAACAGTGTTTAAAGTTTCTCCCTATTGCAATCTTTGCTGAACCCTTATCCAGAGTAATTCCCCCAATTCATCCTTGCCCGCTCAATCCCAGATTGGATTTCTGGGTTAATGATTGGATCTAATGCTTTATGGAAGCCTTGCCCCATAATTCCCTCTGTTTCTAATAGGCCAGCCTGACCTTTCTTTTTTTTTTTTTTTAGTGAGGCAATTGGGGTTAAGTGACTTGCCCAGGGTCACACAGCTAGTAAGTGTTAAGTGTCTGAGGCCGGATTTGAACTCAGATACTCCTGACTCCAGGGCTGGTGCTCTATCCACTGTGCCACCTAGCTGACCACCAGCCTGACCTTTCTAACAATGACCTGCCCCTGTTCTCCATAGCTGCTGCCCAGGTCTGTAGCAAGGATCTGCATATGTGCTTCACCTGGGAACACAATGGGAACGCACAGGTGGAGCAAGAAACAAGGATCCTGCCCTTTCCAAGGGTCTAGAGAGGCCTACATGGGCACAGGATCATGAATTTGGAGCTGGAAGAGATCTAAGAGGCTGTCTAGTTCAAACCAACTCCCCTTTTTTTTTCCCAGGTGAAGAAATGGAAGCAGAAAGACTGAATGACCTGCCTAGGATCACACAGTAAAGAAGGTTGTGAAGGTCTTCCTGGTCCAAGTCCAGCATTCTATTCACTAGGTCATTTGTTTGCACAAATCTTCCTTTGTCCGTGTGTTCCTGTCTCTTGTGTAGGGGTACAAATCAGAAGGAACAGAGGGAGGGAGGGAGGAAGGAAGGAAGGAAGGAAGGAAGGAAGGAAGGAAGGAAGGAAGGAAGGAAGGAAGGAAGGAAGGAAGGAAGGAAGGAAGGAAGGAAGGAAGGAAGGAAGGAAGGGAGGAAGGAAGGAAGGAAGGGAGGAAGGGAGGAAGGGAGGAAGGGAGGAAGGGAGGGAGGAAGGGAGGGAGGGAGGGAGGAAGGAAGGGAGGGAGGAAGGAAGGGAGGGAGGAAGGGAGGGAGGAAGGAAGGAAGGGAGGGAGGGAGGGAGGGAGGGAGAGAGGGGAAAAGAGGGAGGGGGAAAGAGAGAGAAACAAAAGATAAAAGGTTGGAAAGAAGAAATATTTGATGGAAATAATTAGCACAGTTCAGGGGAAGATACCGAAAAATGCATTAATAGTGGTAGTCCTTTAAATGCAACCTAAAAAGTAAAACTAAACCCATAAAAAAGCCTGGAAATTAAAAAAAAAAAAGAGCAAAGAATTAATTGAATATTCCATGACTTTTTTTTTTAAGTGAGGCAATTGAGGTTAAGTGACTTGCCCAGGATCACACAGCTAGTAAGTGTTAAGTGTCTGAGACTGGATTTGAACTCAGGTACTCCTGACTCCAGGGCCAGTGCTCTATCCACTGCATCACCTAGCTGCCCCAATTCCATGACTCTTTGCTTCAATAATCTCAATATACAAAAATCGCAATGAAGAAAAAATTAAAGATACCAAGCCAACAATTCCACCACCTAGTACATACACAGACACCCCAATGGGGAATTTTCCTAAAAGTGAAACAGTGTGACATAGTAAAATATGCCCTGCATTAGGCAGCTAGCCAGGTGACCCTGAGCAAGTCTCTTAAACTTGTTGCTTCAGTTTCCTCATCTGTAAAATGGTTTGGAGCAGGAAATGGCAAGCCACTCCAGTATCTTTGCTTAAAAAAACAAACAAACAAAACAAAACAAAAAAACAAAGGGGATCATGGAGAGCGAGACCAACAGAATAGACTCAACAACAACACTACCATTGAACCTACTTGAATAACCTTGGGTAAGTCACTTAACTATTCCTGACCTCATTCCTTAAGTATTCCAGACCCATCCCCACCTTTCAAAAAAAAAAAAAAAAAAAGGAGGTAAAATGATTGCCAAAGTGCCTTTAACTTTAAATTCTATGAGCCTAAATTCACTATACCCTTCCTCACTTTTTACTTCCCTCTAGTCTTCATTTTCACAGGGATCTAATTTGTCTTATGACAAAAAAAAAAAAAAAAGAAGGCAGAAATGATGAAGAGGGAGGGATGTGCATGAGTCAGCTTAAACTGGCTCAGGAGAGCCAATTGTTAAAATTTCAGTATAATCATTTACTTTTCAGAAATTGTCAAATACTACAAATCAGGACTTGACAGTGTTTTGTTGATTGTCTAGACTTCAGAAAGTAATAGAGAAAATGTCAGTAAAGCAAATTAAACTTAAACATGTGCTGTGTGCACTTTTTTTTTTTCAGAGAGCCAGTCGTTAAACATTTATGAGCACACTCCTAAGTACAGCCTTTGATAAATGTAAAGGAATACTCAGGTCAAATTTAAGAGTTCCAGGATACTTAGAGCAATAAGGGGAGAGGGGAAATACTGGAGTAAACAAGAAGTTAGATATATTAGTGGATAGACCCCTGGACATGCAAATAGGAAGACATAAATTCAAGTCCTGCTTCACCTACTTACTAGCTGTGTGGCTCTGGGAAAGTCACTCGACCTCTGTCTGCCTTAATTTCCTCATCTGTAAAATGGGAGTAATAACAATACCTACATTGCAGGGTTGTTATAAGGAACGAATGAAATAGCATATGCAAAATGTGTTGCAAACATCAAAGCAAGATATAGATTTAAATATAGCTGTAGATGTAAATGTAGACACACACACACACACACACACACACACACACACACACACACACACACACACATACTGAGCAGGTTCTCACAACAGTAGCTGAAGTTCCCACAATATAGCTAAGCCTTCTTTGCCCAGACATTTTTAGATCTGGAAGAGATCTTTGCTTGGCCCGCCCCCTCATTTTTACAGATGAGCAAACTAATGCCTAGAAGGTGAAGGTCACACAAGTTGTAACTATCTAAACTGGGATCTGGACCCACATTCTCTAATTCCAAATCTACTACTCTTTCCACAATGCCAAAGCAATAGGATGGTCAGACTAGAGAGTATAGAGCTTAAAGGGCAATGATACCGCTTAGGAAGGGACAAGATGAGTGTTCAAGGATTAGTACCTCTCATGTGAGGACTTGCTGAACCCTTTTCAGGGCTGCTCATCCAACTCTCACCCATGGCTCCGAGAAGCTGTAGTATATGCAGTAGCCACACACCAGTAAAACCATCTTCACATATGTAAAAAGACCAGATTGAGGGTAACCAAGAGGCCTCAAACCCTTCTGTTAGTTAGCAGGATGTCTACCCCAAGCATGTGAAGACTTCCACATACATACACAGAATAGGTGGATGAGAATAATTTATTCCAATGGCAAAGAAAGCAACTGACGGTTTCCGTGGAGTACTTTGAGCTTGGTCAAACATTGAAGACACCAAGGTTATGCACTGCGTCTCAGGCCATCACTTTTGTCTTGCCACTGGATTTCAATGACCCAGGAAGAGAGAAGTTGATGACTTCATGCAACTCTGCCTCACTTAAACCCAATTCATACTCATGTTAAGACATCATTCCATGATGTTAGTGGTCCTCTTTAAAAATGAAGAACAATGACTATTTAGGAAACTATTAAAATAATTTAGTCCAGAGGCAATGACACCCTGAACTAGGGCAGTGACGAGAGGGGATGACAAAGAGATGAATGCAGACTGCAATGTGGAGATATAATCAGTAGAACATGGCATAGATGTGGCTGTTGAGAGAGGGAAAGGGAAGACACATATATAAAGCATTTCCTACATAATAGACACTGTGAAAGGGACTTTACAAATATCTCATTTGATCCTCAAAATAACTCGGAGGTAAGTGCTACTTTATCTCCATGACACAGTTGAGGAAACTGAAGTATATAGAAGTTATATGGCTTGCCCAAGATCACACAGTTAGAATGTGAGGCCAGAATGGAACTCACATTTTCCTGATCCCAGGCTCACAGCTCAATCCCCTGGACCATCAGCTAAAGGAAGAAAGAAAAATTATAGATCATTCTGATGACACTCTGGATAGAAAAAGGAAAGTGAGGAGGAAGGACAAGTTAGATAGATTAATTTGGATCTGGGTATGTACAGTTTAAAGTAAAGTCAAGACACCTGGAAAATGATGTTCTAGGTGCTTGAAAATATGGGACTAGGTCTCAGGAGAGAGAGTGGGACTTTATCTGTAGATATGGGTGCAGCCCATATAAAGATGATTCTTGGAGTCACAGGTATTATCTATTGTACTGTTTGGGCATTGGCTCATATACCTGCTCACAATACCTGTCCCATAATTGCTTTGTTCTTTAACTCTTATATACCATTGACTAAAGCAAGGTTCTTAAATCTGGAAGGGATTTTGAGCATGGTGCTTTCAGAAAGATCAGTAAGGATGAAATGAGGGAGAAAGGAAAGACCCAACTATCTAAGCTGAATCAGCAGATAATTGGGGAGGAAATGATTTTTCATGATTTTTCACATATTCTATGGTTCCCTTTCTATTATGTAGTCACTTGGACACGAGGTACCATAGCCTGGTCCCTTCTCCTTGCATGGCCTATGACACACTAACATCTGTGCCCAAACATATACTCTTCTCTTCCATACTACCAGTACTCCAGAATCATAGAGGGTTCACAGAAATGAGGACCAAGAGCCTGATAACCTGCAAATTAATAATACATATGTTATACATATCTCTGAGCTTGAAATTATTATAGAGACAATTTCCTTCAGACTTTTCTGCTGAAAAAGCATCAGGACATTTCTGTTCCCTCAGGCTCTATGACATTAATTAAGTACCCCCTCTCCTTTTTTTAACTGGCTTTATCTGGTTGGTTTGGGGGTTGAAGGATGGAAAAGGAGAAGAAGAATCTTGAAGAGAAGCAGAGTTGTAAAGGCTTTGCCTACTTTAGGATAAAATATGCTTTCTCCTAAAACAGTATAATTATCTTTTAGCTGAAGGCATCAGCTAAGCCTGAAGCCAGCAGTGATGGATACTATAGTTGCTGTAGAGGTGTAAGTCCAGCTTCGTAGAAGAACATATAGAATTCAGTGAATCAAAAAAGTCACCCAGTAGATCTGTTAATTTGGCTGAGATGTTATGTGAAGTAAAAAGTTAATCAGGAATAACTTAGTTTAGTAATAGAGGTGTCTGTTCAAAATAGAAGTTATGTTCATCAAGGAACTTTTATGGACAGTTCCTGAGACAGAAAAAGGATGCTAAGTTTATGGTTGCTGAGTTGTGAGTTACTCTGAACACCAGGGTTTTCTTTACTCAGGTGCTTTCCTGCCACATTTCTCTAAGTGTGTTTCCACTCTTCCTCACAGATACTGAGTGCATTGGTGGGAGTGAGTCCCAGATGTGTGTGTGTGTGTGTGTGTGTGTGTGTGTGTGTGTGTGTGTGTGTGTGAACTGTGCCTTATGTGGGTATCTGTGATGTTTTTGTTGTTACTTTCACTACCTTGTTAGTAAATGGCTATGTTCAGAATCTAATGTGTCATCATTGTGAGGAGATAGGTCTTTGTAAAAAGAAGCACATTGCTTAGGGTTCAAGTGCTATAGTGATAAGTAGGAGGAAAGTAATCTCCTGCTACAATGTTACCCCTAGGCTCCTAAGAGATTTTTAGTTCAGACATATAGGGATGGGCCTTCTCTGAGAAGCTAAAACTGAAAGTGTAAGGACAGGCTAGCATGAATGTGCCAAACCAGAGAATTAGTGTGAGGGTCCCCACCAGAGGCAAACCACTTCACATATTCCATTAATATATGCAGAATAAATATAAAGAGAATACATTATAATAAGTACAAGGGAGCATTAGCATTTGGGGGAATCAAGAAAAGTTTCTTATACCAGATGGCATTTAAGCAGCATCTTCAAGGAATAGAGGGACTCTTTGAGGAGGAAATGAGTGGGAAAGAATGTATTACAAACAGGAAGGTTTGGCCAGAGCAAAGGTTCAGAGACAGAAGAAGGAGTGCCATGTGTGAAGAGCAGAGAGAAGGTTAGTTTGGCTAGACCATAGATCTAGTAGCAATCCGAGTAACAAACAGTATAACGGGGTGATGTTTTTTATCCCATTCCCACATGATACTGATTTCTTTAGCTAGAGCTATGTATTTGGAAAGCTTTTCATTCCATACAGTTGGGAGAGAATGAATATATCATATGGCAACATCTATTAAAATGTTCTTAAGTTTTGATGAATCAATATTATGTCTGGACAATTGTGGGCAACAGTTCACTCTGTGATAATGTTCCATTTCCAGTATAGTTTAGTGGTTGAGTTCTCAAGAATAGTTTGAATTCTGTGTTTCTATCATGGGGAATTTGTCTCTCATCAGTCCACAAAAGATCACAAGTTTCTGATGCAGAATTGTCATTACCACATCACATCTTGCTAGAGGCTCAGTGGGTGCTAAATTTTTACAACATTCAGTGAAGTATTACAGTTTCTGGATTTCCTTGCATAAAATGCAGTGATCTCTAAGTCTGGGCTCCTTTATTATAAGTCTTCTGGAATTTCAGTGGTGATGACCTGGTCTGTCATTGCCACAATAATCTCCTTCATTTTCATAAGCAAATCCAAATGGCAATCATTTGTTCAGTGTTTTATCCTCTACAAAGTTCATTCAGATTTTGTCCATGAACAACCTTTTGATTTCATTCTTGGTTTTTAGTCATTTTATAGGCTCCATCTGGAAGTAGATATCACAATGGTTAGAGCAGTGGACCTGGAATCAGGAAGACCTGAGTACAGACTCAGACTCTAACTAGCTATGTGACTGGGCAAATCATTTAATCTGTGTCTTGCTCATCTATAAAATGAGGATAATAATAGCATCTGCCTCCCAGAGTTGTTGTGAGGATAAAATGAGATGGCATTGGTAAAGTACTTTGCAAGCCTATGATAAGCATTATATAAATGCTAGGTAGGAAAAACAATTTTAAAACACTTTTGGTTTTATTTTACAAAGTCAATGGTGTCTACCTGTTTTCAAGTTTTACTATTACTCAGTAAAATGATATTTGCTTATTTGAAAATATTTCTAAAGGTTTTTGATGAAGAAATGTTCATCTTTCTGTAGCTATTTCAGGTGATAGGCCCTGTGGATTTTTGTTCAGATATTTTTCAAATCTATTCTGATTTCTTTTATAGTCCCCAAAGTGTACTTTGATTGCTTGTGTGTACATGTCAATTGCTTTAAACATGTTATTTCCATTTAGCTTTGATTTCATGATGCCAGTAAGTCTCTTAACATATTTAGCCACAATTTTATTCTTAAAAGTTTTATGTTCAATGTGTCTTACCTTGAAACAACCAAGATATTTGTAAAAACACCTTCATCTATTTGATCAATTTGGCCTCAAGATTCAAGCTCCAAGCCTTCAGTCTCTAGCTTTCCTTGGTACACATTAAGAATTTTGCACTTATGGATTCCAAATGACATTCTGATCTAACTGGGCAAAGATTTCATGAGACGAAGGAACTATCTTAATGTGTTTTTCAGTGGAGCCATATAGCTTGATGTCTTCCATGTGCATCAAGAGATTAATAAGATGTTTTGGTTTGTCTTCCTCTTTAATTCTGAAGCCATATTTAGTTCTATTTGGGAGGAATGATATTGAATTTAGACTAGATAGAATCATAATGGGTTCTAACTGTCTCCTTGAAAAATACCACATTTTATATCAATTGTTCTTGACGTTATTATGTTGGTGACATGTTTTAAATAGAGAACAATTTTCCATGTGGACATCAAATACTCACATGTTTTCACTATACTTGGGTCTATTTTATATATTCACATTTAATGAATAAGCCACAAGTGTGGAACCAAATCAAAAGACTTGAGATAACCAATAAAGGCCATATAGGTATTATAACACTCTGAGGCAACTTGTTAGATAGTTATGAAATCAAGAATAATTTATTCTTGACACCCAGGGAACTTTGGGCACAATCTTTTTGCTCCTCAACTGATATATTGTTTTCTTGTGTTTATAGATAGTTTTAGTGATAACAAGCTGTGAATGCTTTGTATAAACTACCTAAGCACATAATTTCTCTATATTTGTAGGAATCACTGGTGTCTTCATCTCTTGACGGCAGATATGAGATTCCTTCAGTTAAGAAAGGCTGAATCAGGCTTACATCTGAAAAAAAGGTGTCAAGTGCTCTTTTAGTAATCTATGTGCCACTGTTAAGCATCGAGCCAATAATTATGGATCCTACAAAGCTCCTCTACTTCACAGTTTTGCAGAGAAGTTGGGCTTCAAGTAATCTCCATTGAAACAACCATTCTTCTCTTAATTATGTTAACAGTGTACAGAATTTTATTTATCATTTATGAAATTGTCATTGTTTTGGACTTCTTGCCTCCATATATATATAACCAGAAATTTTTCACATTCTACTTCTTCAGGGATTGTCTCTATTTTCTGATTTCTTTGCTTCTGAAGCCTTTGTAGAAACGTTTTTATTGCTATTTAAATGTTTGTAGTATTCTTTATGCTACATGGATTCCTTGTATCACGATAACACTTTGAATTTTGTTTTTTTTAAGTGCTGAAGAAAAGAATTAACATATATACTTGATATACTTTTGCTTTCCAGATTCTACTCAGAATGTTCCTTGGTTGTTGCCTATAGTCAGGTGATATAGCATTCAAATTATCTGCTGTGGTTACCAATTGGCTATTATTCCAATATTCCAGTGCCTTTCTACAGATCTTCAATGACTCTCTCAAGTCAATTCTCCCATGATGGTGTTTGACCCCTATCCATAGGGATATTCCTAGAAAGAACCACCTTTCCTTTTATGCTTCTTGCTGTAGCAATGATTGCCATATAAACTCTGTTAGCAAGTCCTAAAATATTTTGACATGTTCTTTCAAATGTTGTTGGAGAATGTATTCATTCATGGTGATCAGGACAAATGCCATCTTGCTCTGTTTGGCATCATTTGTCAAGCTTTATCCATTCCATCAAACCCAAAAAATGAATTTCCAGTCTAAGTATACTCATTTCCTTTTCAAAATTATTTAAGACATTGGTGTTGTTTTTAACATACATTTCATTGTGAGATGTAACTTCTGTAGTTTTCATCTAATGTGACCTCAGGTTTTCAGTGACCTCAGGTTCTTGAACTTTTCCCTCTTGAGATTTTAGGAGCTTCCCAAATTTGTCTCTTATTTCATTTTTTTCTACTCTTTTTTTGGGGGGTGGTCTCAGCTTTCTTTATCATTTCCCTATCAATTACAGATTACTAAATTAGATTGGTCTTCAGAGTTGATTTTTCCATTTCTTTCTTTTGAAGGTCTCAATTAGGCTAATCTATTTGCAAATCTGCACTGCTTCAGCACCTTGATAAAGCCCTGGTTCTGGGCACACTCTAAGAAATGCTTCATCTCACAGTGACAGAGGTCAAACTGCTGCTGCTGGTGGTGGTACCCTGTCTAAATATGTTAAGAGACTTACTGGCATCATGAAATCAAAGCTAAATGGAAATAACATGTTTAAAGCAATTGACACGTACACACAAGCAATCAATATACACTTTAAGGTCCTATCTAACTCTAAGATTTTATTTGATTTGCCCAGTTCTCAGAAAATTAATCAGTGACTTAACTAGGTAGGAATGCAATCCTAGATTCCCCCTTTTGGTTTTCAGTGGTTTTCCCCTAGTAAGTTATTCACAACGAAAAGTGTGGGGCAGTTTTCAAAAGTTCTACAGTTACAGAGAGACATGCTCACCTTTCTATACTGGCTACAAGATCTGGACAATGCCATGTCTTAGGGATTCACAATTTAACAAAGATTTCCCTGTGGCACAGATCGGCTTTGATTCTAAAAGCTTTTCCTTCTCTTTTTATAGCAGAATAATCCGGTTGTGCATTTGAATGTCTACCCCAGAGTCAAGCCTAGTCTAAACAACATTGTGAAGAAAATAACATCGAGGATTTGTTCTACCCATCTCCTCTTTTATTTCATGGCCCTAAACCCTATATTTTGTTCCATCATACTGAGATTCCCTTCTAGAAGGGATAGTAATATAGAGGAGGTGGCACAAATGAGACAAAGACAGAGACAGAAAATGGAGAAACCATAGCAATAATTTAAAAGTAGCCAACAAAGAGTGACAGTGATTCATCTACCATTTGGCTGTTGTTTATTCTTTGTTTTCTGAAAGGACTAGTGACATCATGGTGATGTCTTGACTTGTGAGTGAATTGGATTTAAATGAGGCAGAGTTGCACAAAGTCATCAGCCTCACTCTCTCTTCCACAATTATTGAAGCCCAGTGGCAGGACAAAAGTAAAGATGACTGATGATGGTCCAAGATGAAGCACATGATCTTGGCATCTTTGATGTCTGACCAAACTCTTAATACTCCATAGCACCTGCTTCCCGTCATCATGGCTGTTGGAAAAACATCTGCCCATTCTGCCAGAGAAAGTCTTCAGTTACGTTGCATTCAGAAGTGAATTTGGTAGAGCAAATACTTTGCTTGGCACTGCTCTGAAGTTGAGCTCACTCTCTCCAGGAACCAAAGGGATATTGGGAAGAATGTGTCCTCATGTTGAGGAGAAATATTCTATTGTTTCTGTTCATGCTATATCTTCTCAGTAAATATCCTTTTGAAAGAACTTATTGATGTTCATTGGTCAAATGATAGTGGGGTGCTAATCACTGGAAGATATCAGTGATACAAAGAAAATACTAACTGTCATTGGTGATTGATATTGGGGAATAAACCAGAATGGGGATACGAGTTGATGACTTTAGAGAAAGATACTCCCACTGACCTTCAGACTTAGCTTAAAATTTCTGAAGGGGGGAAGGCTTTTTTTTCTGGAGGACTTGATTCATCAGTTAGAGTAGGAATTGAGATAAGGATCCCTAGTGCTACAAAGGCTACAAATAAAGAAGTAAGGAATAATATAAAATCCCTGAGAGCTGAAACCATTTAATATTTATCTTTGTATTCCCATTGCCTAAAATATAGTAAATACCTGTTAGGTGATTGACTGATGCATCTATGTATGTATGTTGTTGTTGTTAAGTTAATTCAGTCATTTCTGACTCTTCATGACCCCATTTTGGCATTTTCTTGGCAAAGTACTGGAATAATTTGCTATTTTGCCATTTCTTTCTCCAGCTCATTTTACATATGAGGAAACTGAGGCAAACAGGGTAAAGTGACTTGCCCAGGTCACACAGCTAGTAAGTGTCTGAGGCTGGATGTGACCTCAGGAAAATGAGTCTCTCTGGTTCCATGCCCAGCACTGTCTACTGTGCCACCTAGGTGCCCTATGTATGGATAGATAGGTAGATGGATGGATGGATGGATGGATGGATGGATGGATGGATGGATGGATGGATGGATGGATGGATGGATGGATGGATGGATGGATAAATGGATGGATAAATGGATAAGTAGATGAATGAATAACAACTTTAGGTGACTTTGTTCTTCTCTCTTTTTTCCATACTCCTGCTAGCTAGCTTCTTATATTTACCTCTTCTGGTTTCTCATCATGTGAGTCTAAAGATATCAACATGTTTTATAGGAGAAGCCTTCAGGAGACAATGTCGATACCTTGGTTTTTAATCTATTCATGTCTTTAATGATGTAGTTTTTAAGCAAGTACTAGGACATATTTTGGAGGGTAAACAATAGTCCTTTGAGTCAAATCATGTTGCCTTTGGATAGGGCCAGGCCTCTATTTAATATGAAATGCTTACCCCTTAATCCAAAGTCTTATGAAATGCACAGCCCCAAAGTTTTTATTGTCCAAATAAAAAGCAGAGGGGGGAAAAAAGCAAAAAGATATTCAGGAAAATCAGAGTTTTATATTCTGCCCTCACCATATAACTTACTTTCAGCCCCAGAATCTGTAGGAAACTATTTACATATCAACATCCTCTGGCATTTTAAGAGTTATCAAAAATGTCACCAGTCACTGAATGTTTCATTAATTATTGCAAACATCTTTAGAAAATTCCACAGTGGGTTTCTTTCAGAGTGATTTATTTCGGATATAATTTCAGTTTAATTAATAGGGGATTTAGTTGTGACCTGGAGGGTGTGAGAACCAGCAGCAATTCTGCAGTTTGGTTAAAGGAAAGCTAGAAACCTGCCTGTGCCTGTCCAACTCAGAAGGAAATATAAAAAAGAAAGAAAAAGACTGGCATTTCCTCAGCTGTTAACCACCAGCCTATTCCCTCATTAAGGGCTGCAGCAAAACATTTTTTTTTTAAAAGCAAATTAAAAGGGGGCTGTGGTGGGGCAAGGGAATGAAGATGGAGCCAGGTAGATTAGGGTAAAAGGAAAATGATTTGACTTATTTAGCTCATGCATGATAATAATACCATCTCTTCTTAGTTGTTTGGAAATATTAGAGATATATTTACTTGTGAAAACACAATCTAGCAGCAGCATTCCCCCACTCACCCAAACCACAATCTAATTAACTAATTGTTCCCTAAGAGAAAGAGATAACTAGGGTGGGACAGTTGGAGTTTTGCCTCAGGGTTCTAAGATATAGATGGTGCAAATATTTTAAATGAGGATTATTTTAAAGTTGTGTAATTTTAAAATTTGCTACATTTATATTTGAATGACACTTTTACTCCTTCAGTAACATAGGAACTAATTAGCAATAATTAGTTAAGCTAGGAAGCTAACAGATGGCATGCTTCCTCTCCCAGAGGTCCCACAGCAGGTAAAATTCCCCAGCCTGGCGCTGTCCTGGTCAACTCTATGAGTCAGTTTTCCCAACAGCAAGCACTGTGGGGCCCCAGTGTTTCTCTGGCCATCCCTCATTCCCCCTACCCATCCACCCACCCACCCCAGGGTTGATTGGAGGGCAAAGGTAGTACTACTTGTCACAGGTGCTATTTTCTGTTTCTTGTTCCATATGCAGAATCTAAAAATTGCTAGTTATGGCTACCTATACACTTGGCCTTATGGTTGGCAATGACCCATCTGAGTTAAAAGATATGGCCCGTGCCCTTGACTGGGATATTTCTTCTTTAAAAGACTCCACTGGAACTTCTTTGTACATGAGAAATCTCAATCTAAACAATAAAAGCTTTTGTGGAGGGGTGGGTTTGGCAGAGGTCTTTTGTTGTTTCCAATTACCAATATGCAAAACGCCTAGTCCACATTTCCCCAAACACTAGGTTATATCAGATTCGATTTTAATATCCTTCAAAAAAAAAAACCTAGTATGAAGCAAATACAGCTGCCTAATATTGCTGCTCAAAATGCCACTGCATTAAATAAAATTCCAGGCTGTAAAATTTTGCAAGGTGATAAAACAAAAATGATATAATAAATATAAAACATCTGCGTTTTTTTAACAAGACATTTGGAAATCGATTTCATTTATATTTAAACTTGTTTTGAAGTGTTCCCAGTTTTTGAAAAACATCCTAGTTCCAGTATATTAGATTTTCAGGAGAAAGATTAAAGGGTCGATGCCCGAATGAAAAGGGGTACAAGGAGAGGGGGAAAAACCCACTGTTGGATTTTCCACCACTGGAAGAGTATTTGATTCTTCAAGGACACTACAACTGGCTTTCAGTCATAAAAAGGGGGTTACTGTAGGCAATCGGCAGCACTGGAAAAGGGATTCATACACATGCACAAAAATGCATTAAACCAGCATTAAGGTCCTAGCAGCAGGAGCAGCAGCAACCACCCAGGCACACACCAGGAAACTAAGGGTTTAACAGCATCTCTGACTCTCACCATTGTGCCTAGGTATAGTAGGTTATGTAAGACTGTACATACAGTAAGACCACCCACTGCTTCAAGCCATACAAGCTTGTGTGTGTGTGTGTGTGTGTGTGTGTGTGTGTGTGTGTGTGTGTGTGTTGGGCATGAGGAGGGATTTTGAGGAATGGCCTGTGAGTTTAACCTCAGTAATCAGGTCACATTCTCAGAAGTTTTCTGGACTGTGTTTCTGGGACTAAGTATCCACAGTGATTTAAACATTCTCAGGTTTGTACTGTAGAAACACAATCAAATGCCTTTTAAAAGAAAGAGGGAGAATTTACATCCTCTTCAAGTTTGATATTTGCAGCAAGATAGAAGAGGGAGAGTGTGGGGGCATCTGAAATCAACAGATAATCTAAGGGGGAAAGTCATGGATTCTATCTGATCACTTCATTGTTCTGGACCAGAAAACCTCAGATCAGAGCTAGCAATCAGTAATAAAAAAGTCATGGGATGCTAATGAGTCACCATCACCTGATGCACTTGGAATCAAGAGAAATAATCCCATGTTCAATGTGTGGTCACAGGCAAAGCATTTCAACTTGCTGAACCATACTTTGCTAAAACATACATCTGTAAAATGTAGATAATGTGGACACGAAGGACTTATTTCACAAGGTTGCTGTGAGGATCAAATATATATAAATGTCAGTAATTATAATACTAATGATGATTAATATTTATAATAAAATCAAGTCAAGCTGAAGAAAAGAGAAGTTTAGGAGGACAAAGAAATAGATCCCTAACAAACTATATAGTCACTGCCCCATAATGAAGAACAAGGTTATTAACCAAGAAAAATGCATGGTGGATTTTCCAGAAGTGTCTCAGTTTCAAGGAAAAAAAGTTGTACTTTGAATGAGGCTTTGCCAAGGGAATATCTTTGTTCTAATTTTTAGTTGGAAAATATGGTCACTTTATTATAACATGGGAATTATTTGTAGTCCAGTTTCACTGATTTGGACTGACTGAAAAGTGCTATGATTTGGTAAGAAGTTTCCTTAAACGATGTTTTGAAAGAAACATGGTACTTTTTTTAGTACATTCTGGAACTGAAACTTTCTTAATCCTTTGTACATAGCAGGCATTTAGCAGACATATCAAATGGAGAAGCCTTGCCTGGTAGACATTTGAAGCAAATAATAAGCAAATAAAAATGTTTTTTGAAATGAACCCATTCAGGGTTTGAGTTCAGATGCACATTTCTAGGTTATTTGACAGCAGTTGTTTCCCTTAAGAAGTCCAACTATTCTTCTAGCAGATGTTTAAATTAGTAATTTATTTATTATTAATCATAACAGCATGTGATACTATTTGGTGCCCAATCTTAGGATAATGGGGTCATAGATTGAGAGAGAGAAGGGTTGTTCAAAGTTATCTGGTCTAAGCCCCTCATTTTACAGTTGAGAAAATTGAGGCCAAAAGAAGTTGTGACTTTATGATGAGATCATATATTTAAAGCAAGAAGGGACCTTGGGACTCATCTAAGTCAAATCCTCTTATTTTACAGATATGAAAATTTAGTCCTAGGGTGGTTGTGTCAGTAAATGGCAGATTGTTATTGCTATTCAGTCATTTCAGTCTCTTCATGACCTGATTTGGGATTTTCTTGGCAAAGATATTGGAATGATTTGCCATTTTCTTCTCTAATTCTTTTTGCAAATGAGGAAACTTCATCATATAGTGTTAAGGGACTTGCCCAAGGTAACAAAGCTAGTAAATGTTGGAGGCTAGATTTGAACTCAAGTCTTCCTGATTCTAAGCCTAATTCCAGGCCCCAGTAAATGGAACAGTTAGGATTCAAACTGAGCTCCTCTAACTCCAAAGCCATTCCATTGATTATCAATGTACCACTTGTTGTTGTCTATTTAAAAGGTGAGTGGTACAAAGTAGAGGTGAGCCCACTTTTAGGAGCCTGAGAAGTAAAGACAGAGTGAGTTGGGTACCTGAGCCTTTTTCTCAAAAGCAAAGTTTAAAAGGACTGGCCACTTATAATCACTGAGACAACTGAGGAAGCTAACCACAACAATACTGTAATTCCTTCCCAACCATCTTAGCAACTCAGCAGAGACAAAGAAGTAAAAAAAATAAGGACGATTTTCAAGACCTGGTGCTTGCCTAACATAGGACTCTTCCAACTGGCAATTGACTGGCAAGATCTGAAAGCATTAAATTAACTGGGCATCGGTGGGCCAGATCCAAACCAACAAAGAATTCAACACAATTCAACAAGCATTCATTAAGTGCCCACTATGTGCAACTGCTAGATGTTGGAGAAATAAAGATAGCACAACACAAATGATGTTCTCAAAGAGCTTACAAGCTAATTGGGGGGGCGGGCAGGAAGACATAAGCACAAATAATAAACAGCAGGCAGAGGGGGGAAGAAGAAACACCAGTGGAAGACTATAACAATTGTCTCATGGAGAAGAAAGAAAGGGACTGTGCCGGGGAAAGTTGTATCAGGAGCTGAAAGGAGGGGACAGGCGCAAATAATATTGCAGAATTTGAATTAGCAGGATTTAGACACTGATTGGCTAAAAGGAAAGAGAAATAGGGAAGTATAAGTGATTCTAAAGATCATGAGCTTTAGTGACTTGGAGGATGGTGGTGACATCAAAATAAATAACAAAGTTGAAGGAAGATTTCGAAGGCAGCTGACTTTAATTTTAGACATATTGAGTTTGAGCACCCATATTCACCAGGAGGTACAAAAGATAGAGCAGCAGGCCTGGAGTCAGAAAGACTCATCTTTCTGAGTTCAAATCTGGCCTCAGATACTTGCTAGCTGTGTGACCCTGGGCAACTCACTTAACTCTGTTTGCCTCAGTTTCCTCATCTCTTGTTGTTTGTTTTTCATTCTTTAAGAGGACTACGACATCAGGGTAATGTTATGACTTGCACTGAATTGGATTTAAATAAAGGAGGGTTGTGTAAAGTCACCAACCTCATTCTCTCCTATCTGAATCCAGTGGCAAGATATATATCAGGATGATTGGAGATGGCCCCAGATGTTTAAGGCAATTGGGGTTAAGTGACTTGTCCAGGGTCACACAATTAGTAAGTATCTGAGGTGAGATTTGAACTGAGGTCCTCCCAATTTCAGGGACAGGCTCTATCCATTGCACCACCCAGCTGCCCTCCTCATCTGTAAAATGAGCTATAAAAGGAAATGACAAATCAGCCCAGTATCAGCCCAAGAAAACTCCAAAATGAGAGCAGGAAGCATTGGACACATCTGAAAATGGCATTCCTATAAAGATATCTAAGAGATTCAATATAATGTTTATCCCCTCAGACTCTGGGGATACAAAGACAAAAATGAAGCTGTCTAAGCCCTCAGTTGGCTTACATTTTACTGGGAGGATAAATATTTACAAAGAACATTAAACACAAGGCAATTTGAGGAGAGAAAAAACTTTGACACCTGGGTAGATCAGACAAGGTAAAACAGAAATACACACACAGATACCTTTTAAGGTTGGAGCATCTATCATCCCTTGAAATAGTATAACAGGTGTGCTGGACAGTGTTTCATGAGGTTTTCTAATGCCCTGTTATTCAAAATAGCTGTCAAACTCAACTACAATTTCTCTTTATCCACTGGTACCCAGGCTACTCAGTTCTGTGCTATCCACCTCCTGCCTCAATCATCGAAGGGCTGATTTTCCTGTTTGTACTTCATCCAGGTTTCTTCCCTTTCCTTCTGGGTTTCTGACATTCTGACCATTTCATAGCTCATTAGCAGCTCCAGGGAGGGCAAGAGCTGGTGAGGAAAACAGAAGATAATAAAATTCATATGGATCAACTGTGTGTCTTGTGACTAACCAGATCTAAGAGCAGTAAAGTAAGGAAATATAAGAAAATCACTGAATTAATAAATAAAACAAGAAGTTAGTTTTATGGGAAAAAAATTGGATAAATAAACTATTTCTTCACTTAAACAAAAAAAGAAGAGAATAAAATCAAATTACTAGTTTCAAAAATGAAAAGGGTGAATATATCATTAATGAAGATGAAATTAAAACAATTATTAGGAATTATTTTGGCCAATTATATGCCATTGAATATAGTAATTTAAGTGAAATGAAAGAATATTTACAAAAACATAAACTTCCTAGATTAACAGAAGATGAAGTAGCATGTCTAAATAAGCCTATTTTATTGGGGGCAGCTAGGTGGCACAGTGGATAAAGCACTGGCCCTAGAATCAGGAGGACCTGAGTTCAAATCTGGACTCAGACACTTGACACTTACTAGCTGTGTGACCCTGGGCAAGTCACTTAACCCTCATTGCCCTGCAAAAAAAAAAAAATTAAAATAAATAAATAAATAAATAAGCCTATTTTAGAAAAAAAAAACTTGAACAAGGCATAAATGAGCTTCCTAAGAAAAAAGCAATAGGACTAGATGGATTTACAAGTGAATTCTATCAAACATTTAAAGATCAACTAATTCTGATAAAGTGTTTGGAATAATAGGCAAAGAAGGAGTCCTACGAAATTCCTTTTATGAAACAAATAAGGTGTTGATACCTAAACTAGGAAGAGCAAAAACAGAGAGAGAAAATTATAGACCAATTTCAGTAATGAAAGTAAATGTAAAAACCCTAAATAAAATACTAGCCAGGAGTCAACAACAGTATATCACAGACCAAGTAGAATTTATACCAGGAATTCAGAGATGGGTTAACATAAGGAAAACTATTAACATAATTGATTATATCAATAAGAAAAGTAACAAAATGCATGTGTTTATACCAATAAATGCAAAGAAAGCTTTTTACAAAATACAACACTCATTCCTATTAAAACACTCAAAAGCATAGGTATAAGTGCATTTTTCCTCAAAATGATAAGAAGCATCTACCCAAAACCATCAGTAAGCATTGCTTGTAATGGGGATAAGATAGAAGTCTTCCCAATAAGATCAAAACAAGGATGCCCATTATCACCAATATTATTCAATAGTGTATTAGAAATGTTAGCAATAGCAATAAGAGAAGAAAAAATTGAAGGAATCAGAATGGGCAGTGAAGTAATAAAATTATCTCTCTTTGCAAACAATATGATAACATACTTGGAAAAATCCTAGAGATTCAAATAAAACATTGGTTCAAACAATTAATAATTTTAGCAAAGTATCAGGATATAAAATAAACCCACATAAGTCTGCATTTTTATAGAGCCAACAAAACCCCGGAAGAAGAAATATTAGAAGAAAAGGGATAGCCCATTTAAAATAACTGTAGGCTGTATAAAAAACCTGAGAATATATCTTCCAAGAAAAACTTATGATCAGAATTATAAAACACTTTTTATACAAATAAAATCAGAGTTAAATAAGTGGAGAAATATTCATTGTCCATGAGTGGGCAGAGTCAATATAACAAAAATGATAATCCTACTTAAACTAATCTATTTATTCAATGCCATCCCAATTACACTGCCAAAAATATTTTATTGAGTGAGAAAAAAAATAATTTCATCTGGAAGAACAAAAGATCAAGAATATTAAAGGAAATAATGGCAGGGGGGTGGGGAGGGGAGATAAAGGAAGGAGGATTAGCAGTACCAGATCTTAAACTATTATAAGGGAGTAATTAACAAAACAACTTTCTGGTACTGGCTTGGAAATAGAAATGTGGATCAGGACCAGTGGAGCAGTATAAACATACAAATCTGGCCTCAGAAACTTACTAACTCTGTGACCCTGGGCAAGTCACTTAACTCCATTTGCCTCAGTTTCCTCAACTATTGTTATTTGTCCTTCATTCCTGAAGAGGGCCATGACATTAGGAAGTGATGTCATGCCTTGCACTGAATTGGATTTAAGTGAGGGAGGGCTATGCAAGGTCGCCAACCTCACCCACTCCTCCAGAGTCATCTGGGTCCAGCATTTTCTCCTTTTAACATGTGTTAGGGACATCTACTTTTACTTGAAAATCTTTCATGCTGAAACCCAGGAAGAGGTGTATTGATGCACAGAACTGTGGTGTATCATTTGTACTGGGTGGTTCATCAGTATCCTTGCTTTTCCTTAAGGTTTACTTTTAAGCAGAAACAGGCCTAAGGAAAAAAAGGGGGAAAGCCCATGGAAGGTTTGTCAAATTGCTTCTCAGAACTCCAGAAGGGTTTTAGGCTGTGAATGAACTGCTCTTTGAAAAATTCTGAGGGACTGGAAACTGACAGTTCTGAAAACATTTCCCCACAAAAGGGGCTTATTTTAACTTTTTTTAAAAAAAATATTTTTGTTTCTTCAAATATTCCTCTAGTCCTTTTTTAAAGTCATTTCAATTTGGGAAAACATTGTGACAATATGCTACTTCATGCCAAAGAAAGCTTTTTATTGGACTCTACCATGTTTCTGGCTTTCTTTTTCCAGCTGTTATATCAGATATAATCATCTGAAACTACAGTTTGTCATCTCCATCAAATTTGGTTTGTAATTCTTAATGTTGCAATTCATAGGAATACATTTGTGAATTAAAATGCAGGGAAAATGAAGATTTCACAAATTAGGGACCAGGCTAATATTTCCCCAAAGGTTAGATTACCAACAGACCTGGGGAAACACATTTATCCCACATGGTAGATGTTCAGAATTTCACTAAATTATTTTATTGGAATGTGTTGGAATAGAGACAAAGACTTTCTATACAACTAAAACCAAAGACTGTCTATACAGTGCCAAAACAACTAGTCCACTTGATGTTTTAGGTGGAGGATCTAGCCAGTTGAATGGAGAAAAAAATAAATTCATCAAACCTGTTATTTGACTTATCTAACTGATCACAACCATCAATTCACTACAGTGAATTCAACAATTATAGACACTTTTCACTGCTCTTAAGAGCAAACAGCAAACACCTTAACTTTGGGGTATAATACCAAATGCAATTTGGTATTATTTTCAATGGCATAATATTTTCTCTTTCATGGATCATCATGGCCAAAAAAATCCATCATCCATTTTCCGACCTTCTACGAGTGAGGCTAGATGGTTATGAATCATGAAATACCATGATCTTAAAAAATCAATATTGCTAAGAGTGAATGATTCTACTAATGAGTAGAGAGACATGACTCCTAGTTGTTTGGGAGATTTGTGGGAGGACAGGGGAAAGGGAAGAAAAATAGAAAAAAACAGAATGGGGAAAAGGAGAGAAAAATTCAGACTCTTAATGGCTAACAGTTCCCAAACTCCCACTCCTTTTTCCCAAGCTTTCTCTCCTCCACTTCTCTTCTGCCCACTGCCTATCAGTCTCCCAGACAATCAGGAGTCATATCTCCATACGCTTTCGCAGATTCTCAAAGCTGTATATTAGGGGACCATCAAATCCACTTAGGGGTAGGACTACATCTATAAAAACTAATTTAGCTGTTCGTATTCTAAGTGTGAAATTATTATGCAATGACCAACCACACATACTACATAGGAACTAAATCACATCATTCTTGCTAAAGCAAAGCAAGAAGATAAAAAGATGTTGCATGTAATGGAAGAATAGCTTAAGGGTTGTCCTTGAGGAGATAAATGAATTAATTGGCAAAGATTGTTTTATGGTGATTCCAAAAGCAACAAAAAAAAATCATTCATGGGACTGTTGTTCATCATGTATTACATACTGATGCTCAAGATAAGTATTTTTAAAGAAGTTTCCATTAAAATAATTGCATATTAAGTGCCAACATCTATTGCAGAGGATAAAAGGGTAGGAGAATTCTATAAAGACTATGATAAGCCACACACACACACACACACACACACACAAAGTAAATCAACATATGCTTTGATATTTGATTATGTCAAAGCAATGGTGAGCATAAGTGAGGATGCTGGAGTTTTTATTACTGGAAAGTGTCATTCATAAGAATGCGAGAAGTGAAAGACTTGTAGACCATTTGTTATTTGTTGAGTCATCTCAGTTGTACCAACTCTTTGTGACAGCATTTTAAGGGGCCTTCTTGGTAAACATACTGAGTGATTTGTCATTTCCTTCTCCAGCTCATTTTGTAGATGAGGAACTGAGGCAGTTAAGTGACTTGCCTAGGCTCACACAGGTGGTAAGTGCCTGAGGCCAGATTTGAACTCACTAAGATGAGTCAGCTTGCCTGATTCTAAATCCAGGACTTTATCCATTGCACCACCTAGTTACCTTGGTGACAATATAAAAGCCTCATATCTATAGATTATGACTATTTCTTTCAAGAAAATAGCTACAATGTACTGAACATGGTGAGTACCAAAATAACATTTTCAAATAAAAATTATTACATTTGAATAGGAAGGAAGCAATTTGCTACTGATCTGAGTTATTTCTGAATCAGATATCTGTGTATGGTCAAACCATCAACTTATGAGAGCAGATATCAAAATGCATACAAAGCTATGGATATATAGATATATAGATATAACCTATGTCGGATTGCCTGCTGTCTAGGGGAGGGGGGGAGGGAGGGGAGGGAGGGAGAAAAATCTGAAATTGTAAAGCTTGTATAAACAAAAGTTGAGAACTATCTTTACATGTAACGGAAAAAATAAAATACCTTATATGTAAAAAAAAAATGCATACAAAGCTAGAAGAATAAAAATGAACCGAAAAATTCAATTTGAAATTAAAACGATTCCAACTTGACCTTCTCAAAAGAATTATTGATTCTGAAAATGAGTAATAGATTGAAGAAAGGACATCAGCACCAATTATACCAAATTCATACAAAAGTTTAACCAAAGTAAATAAAATCTCAGAACAAGGAAAACAGTCTCCACCAGCACACTCTACATCTACGTTCCAAGTAATGAGTAATGACAGTCAAGGGCAGATTAGAGTATAAGCTTATTTTTTAAATCTTAGGAGGAAGTAACAACAATGGTTTTAAGATCAAATAGCAAATAAGTTATTTTGACTACTATAAATACCCAAATAAACTATAAAGGACATATGAAAATGCTAACTGCAATCAGAGAAAGAACTGATAAATAGAAATGTGTGTAGTATATGTGTATATATACTCTCTAGGACATGGTTGGGGAGGAAAGGAAAAAAAAGAAATTTACATCATAATTTTGTTGTATATCTGATAGGAATAACAAACTGTGCATAGAAGATTTGCAGTTTCATATGCAATCATCTTTTTTATTATACAATGTTATGGAAATGCTTGTTTTATTTCATAAATTAAAAAGAAAAGAAAAAAATCTTATGAAGGATATAAGTAGTATTATCTCAAATACTATAATGCAGATGTATAAATATTATTGTATATCTGTGCTTGTATATGCACATGTGCATGAACACACATATATACACATACATACTATATATTTTCATGCATATGTACATATATTCATATCTATTTTGTTTAAATCTGGACAATGAGTTAAACCCTTCATTGAATCAAAGGAAGAGAAATTGTTGGATTTCCTTTGGGAAATTGTTCAGTACCTTTAATTATTCCCAATATTCTTACTGAAACAAGCTCATTTGAAAAATACCAATATTTTAAACAATGAAAAATATAAGTAGCAATATTCTTCCAGTAATGCTGTATGTCTCTGAATCATGGAAGGCTACTGTCTATGCAGATCTGAAGGTGAGGATTATGGAGGACAATGAAGATTTCCATAAGTAAATATCATTAGCTCAGAACATGTTACTAAGTAGGATCTATGAAGGAGTGCTTTAAGGATGACATCAAAGAATTGTATGATTGAAGAAGAAAATGGGCTTTCCTGTAACACCAGAGAAGGAAAGCTGTTGTACCTTTGTGGCCACTGTAAAAGGCAAATTACAGTTAGACAGATATACTGATATACCCTGAGAGGACTGAATTTAGACACAAGAATAATCCTGGGAATTGAATTCCAGAATGAAAGTAGAATGCATGGTTTAAGTCATCCTTTGGATGGGAATATGGAAAACAATTGAATTGTCTTTAGTTGTATCCATTACATATCCTCCCCTCCCATTACCAGGTAAACTATGGTCTTTTTAAGAGCAGAGACTATTTCATATTTGTCTGTGTATGGCCAAAGCAGAGGAAGATGATAAGCCTTACAGATAGCCACTTACCTAGTAGAGCATTTTTTGCATGAAAAGGTAGGAAATAATTCTGGTTTCATTCTTTTTAACATCTATGGACCCGGTTGAGGGAAAACACTGGTTAAAGATATTTTGTTGCTCTGACCTCATTCACAAGGCTGGAATAAACACATGAAAAGAGAAAATCAACAAGCATTTATTAAGTGCCTATTATGTGCCGGCCATTGCACTAAATGCAGCCATGTACTCAGCACTATGCTAGGCACTGTGAGAAATATTTTTTAAAAAATACATAAAACCTAAAATTCCAAATCTACCAGGCAAGGACCGTATAGAGCTAGAAGAGCTACCTTCTAAATCAGGAATTCTCATCTTTTTGTGCCACAGATTCCTTTGTCAATCTGGTGAAGCCTCTCAGAATAATGTTTTTAAATTTATAAAATAAGAGACATAGAAACGCAAAGGAAACCAATGATAGTGGAATACACTTATCAAATTATATACCTTTTTTTGTTTTGTTTTGTTTTTGTTTTTGTTTTGTGGGGCAATAAGGGGTTAAGTGACTTGCCAAGGGTCACACAGCTAGTAAGTGTCAAGTGTCTGAGGCCAGATTTGAACTTAAGTACTCCTGAATCCAGGGCCGGTGCTTTATCCACTGTGACACCTAGCTGCCCAAAATTATATATCTTTTACAAGTTCATGGACCCCATGGTAATATGTCTCATTCTAGACCAAATACTTAATTTTTCAGATGAGAAAACTGAGGCCCAGAAAAATGATGTGAATTGCCAAAGTCATACAGTCCAATCAATAGCAGATGATTTGAGAGTCAACCTTTAGTCTTCTGGCTCCAATGGTAGTATGCTTTTACCCCTATATCATGTTTCCCTCTGGGTTCAGTGGGTGAAAGAACTCTCAGTTTCTCTGCCCTGACCAAAGGGAGTGACGTTTTCAGGCAAAACATTGCCTCTTCATCCCCTCTATCCTCCCATCAAAGCTGCATTAAATACCAGAAATATTTCAGTTTCACCTGGAACCAAACTTCTAGCAAAGAAAAATGGTTCACTGTTTTCCAGGCTAACATAGCTTTCCCTTCCCTCAGTTTCTACTAATAATTACTCAAAGTCAGGGAAGATGGGTGATGATAGCCTGAGCTTTAGCTTTATGAACAGGGAATATTATGCCATTGAAGGAAAAAAGGGGGGAAAGACCCAATGGGGAATGCCTGTAAGGCAGTCAGCCTGGACTGCTTGCTGCACAACAAATACAAATGGAAACATCTGCATGCCAGCTGTGTAAGTGACACAGCTGATCCATCTACAGAATCAGATATACAATTTCTCTCAACTTGGTGTACTAAGGGAATGAAGTGGAGGGAGGAGGAAGGGGAAGGGTTGGGCACACCCCAGATTCTAGAGGCTTAGTACAAGGGCCCAATATGGCACACAGAGTTGGAATATGGACCACAGCTGTCTCTGCACCCTCCCCAACCACACCTCCTCATCCTTGCAGGGTGAGGACAAAAGCTGATGAAATGCAGCTTTTTTTTTCCCTTTTTTTTGCCACTGGTGAATGCAACCAAATGAGAGATTTATATTCAACCAAGATGACAGCAATGATATTACTTTATGTTTTCTTTGTTTGGTTTGGTTTAGCAAAGGGGGGAGAAAAATTCAAGCAGGGATGTAAATTTACTTGGATATGAGAAATGGGCTGAAAGTTTCTTGTACATGTAAAGGAGGGAGCAGATGCCAGCACAGCCCCTTCTCTCTCTCCACAAAGAGGCATGGGAGACCTCAAATAGAGGTTGACTTGTTAGCACATGGATTTGGATTTATGCTCGATCATGTGAATGACCTGAAATATAACAGGGAAGATCTGATATCACGTGACAGCCCCAAGGCAGGCGCTCCTTCCATATTTTGTTTCATGGGTAGGCATAGCAGATAATCGAGCACATGCAGTTCCCATAGCTACCTACTCATCCCTTGTCTCCTTTCCCCCTCAAAACACTAGATCTAGAGTCAGGACCTTGGTTCAAATATCACCTCTTGTTTGAATGGTAGCTGGGCTACTTGCCACCTGTAGGACTTGGGCACATTGTACCACTCTGACCTCCATTTCCACATCTGTACCAGGGTGCTATGGACTAGTTGGTCTCTGGGATCCTTGCCAGAACTGAATCTTAGATCTTGTGACCCCAGCATGCCTACTGATCACTGATATGATATGAGTATTTCCATAAACAAAAGATGCCAATGTCCTTCAGCCAGTCAGCCCTGCTCTAATCTTCTCCCAGTTAGTCAACTAAGTGCAGTGCTATGTTTAATCCTATCCTTTCTCCTTTTTTTAAAAACTGTTTTCACCCTCCATTCTCTACCCATGTTCCTGAGCACCTGGTGCACTTCTTCACTCATAACAGAAATAGCAAAAGCTACATTTCTATTTTACAATTTGCAAAGTGCCTTATGGATGTTCATTCACTTGATCCTCACAATAGCCCTGGGGATATATGCTATTATTATCCCCATTTTACAGATAGAAATCCCCATTTGACTGTCCCTGTCAATAGGAGTGTGATAGTCTGGGTGAGTAAAAAAAAGTCATACACAAGAAATAATGAGAGAATGTTTATTTCTCTTATCATATATGATATGTTAACGTTTGTGGTAGCTGAGTTACACATCCACCATTTAATAAGTTTGTCACTTAACCTTTCTGAGCCTCTGTTGTCTCATCTGCAAAATAGAGATAATAGGATTTGCACTACCAACTCTACTGGGTTTGCATGAGGATGCAAAAAAAAACCCAAAAAACAGTAAATGAAAGTGATATGTAAAGCACTATGTAAATGTTCATTATTTTTATCTTTCAATGTGTATTCTGTATTACATTTTCTGCTCCAGATATTGTTTGTAATGTGTGGCCACCTTGAAACTACATTCTTCTTTCCCCTGCCCTTTGGGTCATCTATAATGCTGGATCTTCTGAGGTTCTACAAATTAAAGCCACACATCAATACTGGGAAAATTCTGATATTAAAAAGATAGGGTTTGGAGGCAGGAATGCTCTTTGCATTATTGAATGTATTTCACAGTCTCCCAAATATGATCTATCTCACTCTTCTTCCCCATAATTAATTATGGATTCAACTCAGGGTCAATGTGCAAAGCCTATCCAATTTACAGGTACTAATGGAGTAACTCAATGGTTTGCCCATCCAACTGTGGGTCATAGAATTTGGGTCATGTGTATTCTTCATCCACTTTATTTTTCTTTCCTCTGTGGATTACTGGGCTGATCTCTTTTGAATGGGCCTGAATTTCATTGAAGAGGCCCCTGTTCTAGGGCTTAATGGAATTAGCATAATGTCATTCACTAATAGGGGTATCTGGAGAGCCTCACCATCTACAAGGAATTCATTTTCTATTTGGATTTGATATAGGACATCTTCCATAACACTGATGAACTCACCTTTGTATAAGCATATGGATTTTATGCCTCACTTAGTATTTATAGACACGGGATACTGAACAAAGTTATCTTTGTGGTTACATCCATTAAGCAACCTTGTACCATGTTAATATGTGTGAGAAATAAAGAAATGTTTTCCTCCACCAAGTCAAGTGTATAACAGAAGAGCATGTGCTGGAAGCAGCTAAGGGACACAGTGGATAAAGCACTGGGTCTGGAGTCAGAATACCTGAGTTCAAATTCAGACTCAGACTAACTGTATAACCCAGGGGAAATCACATTACCTATGTCTGCCTTAGTTTCCTCAACTATAAAATGAAGATAATAATAGCACCTACTTCTCAGGGTTGTTGTGAGAATGAGATAATCTTTGCAAAGTGCTTAGCACAGTGCCTGGAACTTAGTCAGTGCTTATTTCCTTCCTTGCTTAAAAGAATTTTTTTTTAAAAAAACCCTCAGAGGGGCAGCTAGGTGGTGCAGTGGATAGAATTGCTTCACCAAAAACAAACAAACAAACACACAAACCGAACAAACATAAAAAACCCTCAGAGGAAGGCACAGGTTTTTAAAGGTTTAAATCTTTATTGTTCTAAAATTCTGCATGTGTTTTACAATACAATAATTTGATACTTAAATGATTTTTATGCAGTTAATATATGATGAATGTTCTTTTTTTACTATTTTTGGGGATGAGGCAATGAGGGTTAAGTGACTTGCCCAGGGTTACACAGCTAGTAAATGTCAAGTGTCTGAATCTAGCTTTGAACTCAAGTCCTCCTGAATCCAGGGCTAGTGCTTTATCCAGTGCGCCACCTGGCTGCCCATGATGAATGTTTGTTTGTTTTTTAAATCAACCATGAATTACAATTTCATCAATATGAATTTTTTCTTTCTTTCTTTCTTCCTTTCTTCCTTTCTTCCTTCCTTCCTTCCTTCCTTCCTTCCTTCCTTCCTTCCTTCCTTCCTTTCTTCCTTCCTTCCTTCCTTCCTTCCTTCCTTCCTTTCTTCCTTTCGGCAATCAAGATTAAGTGACTTGCCCACAGCTAATAAGTGTCTGAGGTTATATCTGAACTCCTGACTCTATCCAATATGATTTTTCTATCTGGTCCAATATGATTTTTCTAAACAGATTAATATAAGACTTCTGTATTATTGGGAAAGTTTATGTACTTAATTTAAAACTGTCAATGGCACAGATTTTTCCCCTCAAAATCTATACGATCAATCCATCGAAAGTGCTTTGTAAATTGTATGTTAGATCTTTTATGGAGGATGCATAGAAGGACATGGGTACAAATCAGTCAGGATAAGAAGGTGATGAGCAGATTGTAATCTCGACTGGTACCCACTCTGATGAGATGATGAGTCCATCAAACTCTTATCTCAACATCTACTAACATCCTAATCCAATGCTTAATCACAGTGAATTGTGCCTAGGTATTCAAAAGCTTTAGGAACATATTATAAGCTTTGGTAGGTCTTTCTTACCAAGCTTTAATACTTCTATTACGGGCCTAGCCATAGACTGCCATATGAAAACCAGCCTACAGGAGGTTGCAAATGCCAAAAAAATGAGTTAACAAGTGGTGTTGTTTTGGCCATAGCAACTCAAGAAACCATGCACTCAAATATGAAGCAACTGCAATCTGCATTAGTGTAAGGAAAACCCAACCAAAATTTTGAAGACATTGGTGCATCCTTCTTACAAATGCAGGAAAGGAAACACAAATAAAGGCTAGAGAAGTCAGTCATACAAAGCATGTCTCTTGAGCAATACCTGGAAGGATAGGTGAAAGAAAAGTGTAGGAATGGAAGGAGAAATGTGAGGAGCCATTCCTTTATGAAAGGCCCTATAAGATGCTGCAGAAATAGAATCTATCTCCGTGGCTCCTCCTGAAAACATTCCCTGTAAGGAAACCTGAATGTTTAACAGTTTAAAAGAAAATCTGTCCACTACACACACACACACACACACACACACACAAAACCAAGGAAAAACTCCTAGGAAAGCCAGATAACTCAGTCTTGTTAAGCACTATAAATAGAAGTGCCATACTATTATTGAGAAAAGGTGTAGTGCCCATGCAAACTACATATTTGATTAGGATCTGAACTCTTTGCTGAACCGTGAATCCAAAATAATTTAGGTGATACATATAAATTTAATTTCCTTGTTCAAAACTCCACATCTGAAATGATGCCCTGCAAATGTGTGACTCTGACTGAAGTCTACAAAATGAGTCTTCCCCCTAACTCATCTATACTGTGTGGAGATAATCTTCAAGGAAAGGAATAAACCTATTTTAAAAACAGCTGAGTCCTTTAGATCATATACCCTAACCAATTTATGGAGATAAATGGAATTCAGTATTAAAGAAATATTTTTTTCATTCCTCCAGAAAATGTAAATGCCTGCTATGAAATGGAAAGAAAGAAAAAGACAAAGGAATTATTACAAGAACACCAGAGAATGGAACCAGACGGTAAGTCTCAGAAGGGATGCAGTAACCCTTGGTGTTTTTATCTCTGTAACTGAGTATCTGTTTGGGGTGTCATTACAGCCTGAGGAGAACCTTCTTGAGGGAACAGAATTCAGGGCCATTGTACAATAACAGAGAAGGTGAAGGTCATTAGAGAAAGAAATCACTAGTCTCAGAATAGGGAGTCATCACCAACTAGATATCTCTTTAAATCAGCCACAATGAATCCTGCATTAACTTTAGGACTAATGGCCAAGATAAAGGAGGGGAAAAACAGCAGAGAAAGAGCCAAGAAAAAGAAAGAAGAGGAAAAAGAAAACAAAATAGCCTTATGAATGGATACTTGTGCCCTATTAATATAAATGAATATAAAATACTTTACAAAAATACATTAGGCAGATATTGGCTTATGATGAGGTCAATATCACAATTTATTTAACCCCAGGGAAAATAAATCTTGATATTGACTGAAAATGTAAGTCAATATGTGTACTGTTGTGTGCATTCTATTACAAAAATGAGGTTTTTAACTTTAATGGCCACTTGTATGGAGAAAAAACACTTCCTAGGAGGCCCTCCCTTCCCACTCCCCACAAACCCCTGCTAAAAGCAGCTCAGTTCCTGCCAATTCAGTTTTTCACACTGGGTAAGGAAATGAATGCTGTTAATGGGTTTCACCTGTAAATTATTGGGCCATTGTAGAGAAAGCACAAGATTTGCAATCAAAGGACCTGGCTCTGAGTTAGAATTTCTGCCACTCACTGGCTAGGGACCTTAGACAAGTCACCAACCTTGCCAAACTTCACAGAATTTTAGAGTTGGAAGAAGTCTCAATGGCCATGTAGTGCAGGCTAAAAGAACACTAAGGAACCATAGACTTGGATATTTTGGTGGGGAGCAGAGGCAGCAAAGAGCTAGAAATAATTGGACAACCCTAATGCATGTCTCTTCCTAGGGATGTTGACTGATAAGACAAATCTTTTAGAAGTCCAACAATGGGTCAGAGGCTTCACCCTAGGAAGCTGTAGGCCTCTCTGTCATCTTCATGAATGCAAACCTGAATCAGATTACATTAAAGTCTCTAATGAATCCCGTCTTCCCTCTCACCTCCACCTACTTTGCAACATGTTCAAATAATGACACACAAGCATCTGGTTCAAAGGAAGCTCACAATTGCCAAGCATCTTAAATTCAGAAACTGACACTCATAAGCAGTTCCTGGCCTACCAATCCAGAACAGATCTAGAGTTTTGCAAGGTTGAAATCTCAATGTTCTTGAAATAGTCAATCTTCAACACTTGTGCATTTAACTTTCCCAACTTCAGGCTGGAACGATTGGAATGATGCCCCCTGCTGGAGAGTTGCTGTAGGAAAGCTCCGCCATGAGGAGAAGGCATCTGAGGGCAAGCCATGTGGCTTGGGAGGTCAGTTCCTTGGCGTCAGGAAGTGACATTTGATGTTGCCAGTTTAGACAGGAAGCTTGTGGGCTGCAGAAGGGGTGAGGCTCACTCTGTTTTGTCAGAACTCTCGTGGAGAGTGGAGCAAAAATGCTGGCTCCCTGAGATAGATAGATGTAGGCATCTAGACCTCTTTCTCTTTCTTCATCAAATTCTTATGCTCCTTAATAAATGCTTAAAAGTCTAAAACTCTTGCTAAAGCTTCTAATTTATTGGCAACCACCCATTAGAATTTTTAGACAGACTAGCTAGAATTTTAGCCCCTTATAAGGCATTCCCATGGTTTTATTCGTAACCTCCTTTTCACTTTTGCATTGGTCCATTGGCAGCTACATGCAGTAGAGAAAAAAAGAGAGGAATGATGTGAACAAGTTTGTGGAGTGGCTGGTATCCTACTTCACTAATTTTGTTCACCCTTCCATTGTAAAGAGCTCTCCATGCATTCATTGAGTGTTTTCATTGTTCACCTTTAAAACAACCAAGTTTTGTGTTTCACTCATGCCCCTAAAACATAATGTAAGTCATTTGGGCTCTAAGCCCAAGTGTACAAAGTCAGTAATGCAGCTTAGTGATAAAATAAAAGTGTTAGGTAGATGCCATGCTAAAATGTGTGCAGTCACTGTCTGCCTTGAGTTTGGTGTTAATGAATGGACTCACTTCTGCTATTCTACCATACTCCAAGGCACTTAAGGATCTCAAATGGCATATGAGGCAGATATCACTGACAGATTCCAAGCTGGGATATCCTTTACAATTTCCAATGCCATCCACCAATCATAAAAGAAAAGGTCTTGGAGGTGATGTCAAGATCTTACCAGCCTCTGAATCTTCCAATACCAGGGACTAAAGTCCAA
The DNA here is from genome assembly GCF_019393635.1 of Dromiciops gliroides. Taxonomy (NCBI): domain Eukaryota; kingdom Metazoa; phylum Chordata; class Mammalia; order Microbiotheria; family Microbiotheriidae; genus Dromiciops; species Dromiciops gliroides. The sequence goes on from NC_057862.1 coordinate 580,676,586, forward strand.
GCAAGCTCTCCTTTGGTTTGCAGAGGACAGCCAAGGTAGAGAGGTTTAAAGTACAACAATAAACAGAGAATACAGTACAACATTTTAACACTGCCATCTGATACAGTGGAGGGCAAGGAGTAGGATGAGGAGGAGAAGGAGAATGAGGAGAAGAAGAAGAATTTCCCAGACCAAAGGACATCTACAGTAGTAGCTACTACTACTTTAAAACAACATGGTCAAGACAATTAATACAAACCTCTGTGAGGGCCAAATTTAATATCTGGAGAGTTAATTGGGGGGCTCACTGTATTGAGGTCCCGGAAATAATGAGGGACCTCTAGATTCAAAGCTCCCTCCCCTCTGAACTGTCTTTTTAGATATTTCTCCCAGGCCAATAAGAAAAGAGTCTTACAGCCTCTTTTCCACAAATGGATCAGATTTTATTAATTGGGAATAAAATAAATAGTAAAGGTGAAATTAATAAAAATCAAAGATAAGGGAATAGGAAAAAAGAAATATGGATAATCCTCCTAGCTCTAACCTAAGTCTATATAATCCCCAGCTTGTTTCCAGTAAAGATAATTCAAAAGAAAGAAGGGCTTTTATGTTAACTCACCACCTGGGGCATTGACTCCTGCTGCTCCCACCACCTGAAAGAAGGAAACTCTGGAAGAGACTCAGACTCCCCTCAGCGAGCATTTAATCTTCCTCCCCCAAAAGGGGAGGTCCTTCAAAAAATGCCTATGGAGAGAAGTTTTCTCCTTCTGACATCAGTAGCATATGTAACTTCAGGGCAGGCCAGGTGTTGCCCCTCCCAATGAGGAAACAGCCAAATTCTAAATTCTAATAATCTTACCACACCTTTTAAGAACCTAGTTTACTACTTTCCACAAATACACACAGCATCCATGGGATATTTAGCCTTAAACTTAAACCATAATCAGGTGGGTAAAAGTAAGACATTTCTAATAATGTTAATCAGCCCAAGTCAATATCATCTCATGACATTGTACTAGCTAAAACACCCTTCTTCCTCACTCAACTTTAGGCAAGGCAAAGGTGGATGCAGAAACCAGGGCTGAAACCAGCTACCAGAGATCATAGCTATGAATGAAAGGATTAAGAAATGAAAAAGTATTTGTTAAGCCTTTGCTAAGTCCCAAACACTGCAGATTTTTTTTAAGTGAAAACAGCTGCTGTCTCAGAGAGCTTACATTCTAATACTGAGAGATCAGGGAGGTTTGGGTCTAAAATTAGAAGGCATGCTGTCTCTTAAAAGTCCTTTTCGTAAGAAACAGTTAATGAGGGAAAGGATAGGGGGGAAAGTGGTTTGTATAAAGAAAGAAAACTATATTAATTATCAAAGGGTGTGGGATATTGCCATTATTATGAATAAACATTTGATACCTTATACAAATAGAAAAAGACATTTGTTTTCATAAATAGAAGGAAGGAAGGAAGGAAGGGAGGCAGGGAGGGAGGGAGGGAGGAAGGAAGGAAGGGAGGAAGGAAGGAAGGAAAGATGAGAGGGAGGGAGAGAGGGAGGCAGGAAGATTTACATAATACCTATTATGTGACAGGCACTGTGCTAATTGCTCTTACAAATATTTCATTTGATCCTCACTATAATCCTTCGAGGTAGGTGCTATATTTTGGGGGGTTTTTTGGAAGAGCAATGAGGGTTAAGTGACATGCCCAGGGTCATGTAGCTAGTAAGTATTGAGTGTCTGAGGCTGGATTTGAACTCAGATCTTCCTGAATCTGGGGCTGGTGCTTTATCCACTGTGCCACCTAGTAAATAATAGCACCTGCTAGGTGCTATTATTCACCCTATCTTACAGTTTAGGAAACTAAGGTAAACATAGATTACATGACTTGTCTGAGTCATACAGCTAGTAAGTATCTGGGACTGTATTTGAACTCATCTTACTAACTCCAGACAGCCCCTGTGCTCTACCCACTCTCCAATTTGGTACTTCTACACTAGCATTACATGTTTATGAAAATAGCTTTCAGATGGTATATAGACAGTTTTGGAATGAAAATGATCTGTGATATGGAGAGATACCTCAATAGTATGGGAACACTTTCTGTTAAAACAAGAGAAAGGTACTTTATTTATAAATTTTATTTTACTTATTTATTTTGGAAGGTGGTTTTTAAAGAAAGGCAGGGTTAGGGGTACCAAACACAAACATGAACTTATTGGAGAGACCTAATTTACATGTGCAAATTTTATGACTAAAGAATGTAAATCTAAGATAATGAGATACCATATAAACTTTTGGATACTAACATATGCTTTGGGGGGGACTGTCAATTAAATAGGAGAAACATGACTTTTGATAGGAATTGTGACTTTTTTAATGAGTGAATCTCTGAGAGTTGAGCCCTCCTTTAAGTCATTGAGCAGAAGAGCAAGAAGCATCTCACAAGAAAGCATCAATGAAGAAAGAGGAACCTGAAAAGAGTTGAAGGGGAAGAGCAGGCTTGGAGGGGAAGCTGACAAGCTGCTCCCTTGGAACTGTTGGCAGTTAGAGAAGGTTTCAGCTGAGCAATTCCTTTTAGGAGAAAGAGAAAGAATTGATTTAATTGGCCAAGAGTTCCAGTGACTGCTATTGTATGAACTGATGTATAGTGAAGTAAGCAGAACCAGGAGAATGTTGTGCGCAGTGACAGCAATATTGTTTCATGAAGAACTGTGAATGACTTAACCATTCTCTGCAATACAATGATCAAAGAAAATCCCAAAGGGCTAATGATAAAGTATACTATCTCCCTGCAAAGAAAGAACTGATATTGATTGAACACAGACTGAAACATGCTATTTTTCACTCTCATTTTTTTTCTTTTGAGTCTTCTTTTACAAAATGACTAATATGGTAATGTTTTATATAATTGCAAATGTATAAACTATATCTGATTGCTTACCACCTCAGGGAGGAGGGAGAGGGAGAGAAAGAGGAACAAAATTTGAAACTTCAAAACTTTAAATAGAAATGTTTATTATTTTAAAGTAAATAAATAAATGCCCTTGTAAGAGTGATAGCTAATTGGAAGAGCTTCTAAGAGGTATATTTGAATAGAGACTAAAAGAGAATTCCCCCAGCTAAAGAGGAGGATTCCTTTCTCTCCCAGAATCTCTCCTGATTCTCCCTACCTTTCCACTTTCTAACCTTCTAACCTCTGACTAGTCAATCCCTTACCAAGACCACTACTTCTGTAGGTGCCCAGGCCATCCATGTTCACTTCTATTCTTCCTCCACTATTGATTTTTGGTGCCTTGGGTACCCATCCCCGCCTTTAGAGTTCCCTTTTGTGTGATATCTTCCCCCATTCAAGTGTAAGTTCCTTGAGGGCAGGAACTGTCTCTTTTCTTTATACTTATCACCCCAACACTTAGCATAGTGCTTGTCCCAGAGCAGCACTTAATAAATGCTTTACCCATCTATTGATATTCAAGCAGTGAATGGAGAAGCAATTTCTTGTGGTATAGATATTGCTGAATAGACTAAAAACATTGAAGCCTGCAGTCTAGTATTGAGTTACTCTAAGAACATATTCCAGCTTCCTATAAGTGTTGGCCCACTCTTCATCCTGGCTATTGAGTATGTTGGTGGAAGATTATGATCCAGCTTTGTATATATGTTTGGACATGTGTTTTTTTTAATTAATGCCTTTTCCTTAATATGTCAGTATCTCTATTTTTTGCCTTTAACTGAAGTAGTTTAATATCTAAAAGGTTATCATTACAAATGGCAGGTTGTATAAATAACATTCACTCTATTGCTACATTAACTTTGTGAGTGGCCATTTGTTTAAATAGAAAATATATTGGATAAATCAGATTTCTGTTTCTGATTTAAAGAGCAAGCAAGCCCATGGTTACTTACAGACCAGAGCACAGGCCAGGCAAGCTGAGAACATGCTTCTTCTTAAATTGTACAACCTGGGACCCCATGAAGTTTGGGGCAGTGCATCCTGGAAGCAGTGCCCCACTTTAAGAAGGAGTTAAAAGTCAAGAAATAGGCTAGGATAATGAGCAGACAGTAAAAGATGTGGATCATCAAAAGTTTCTTTGGTGACAAGGTAGATCAAAATACACCCTCAGAAGAAGATAACAAAGTCAAAGCTCCTACAAACCTTCCAAGAAATATATGAATTGATCTCAGGCCATAGAAGCACTCAAAAAGGACTTTGAAGATAAATTAAGAGAAGTAGAGGAAAAAATGGAAAAAGAAATGAGAGTGACACAGGAAAGTCATTTTAAAAAGTCAACAGCTTGAAAAGCCAAATGGAAAATCTCTCTGAAGAAAATAATTGCTTATGAATCAGGATTGAGCAAATGGAAGCTAATGACTTTATGAGAAATCAATACACAATAAATCAAAATCAAAAGAATGAAATAATAGAAGGCAATGTGAAAGATCACCTTGGAAAACCAGCTGACCTGGAAATTAGATCTAGGAGAGATAATTTGAAAATTATTGGACTACCTGAAAACCATGATCAAAAAAAAAAAGTTTAGATATCATCCAAGAAATTATCAGAGAAAACTACCCTGATATTCTAGAAGCAGAAGTAAAATAGGAATTGAAAGAATCTATCACCTCCTGAAAGAGATGCCAAAATGAAAACTTCCAGGAATATTATAGCCAAATTCCAGAGCTCCCAGGTCAAGGAGAAAATATTGCAAGCAGCCAGAAAGAAACAATTCAAGTACTGTGGAGCTACAGTAAGGATAACATAAGATCAAGCAGCTTCTACATTAAAGGATCAATGGGCATGGAATATGATATTCTAGAAGGTAAAGGAACTAGGATTACAACCAAGAATCACCTATCCTGCAAAACTGAGTATAATATTTTAGGGGGGGAAATGACGCTTCAGTGAAAAATAGGACTTTCAGACATTCATGATGAAAAGACCTAAACTGAATAGAAAATTTGACTTTCAAATACAAGATGCTAGAGAAGCATAAAAAGGTACACAAAAAAAAGAAATTATAAAGGATATTAAAAGGTCAAACTGTTTGCATTCCTACATGGGAAGATGATACTTCTAACTCATAAGAACTTTCTCAGTATTAGGGCAGCTGAATGGAATATACTTAGACAGAAGGCACAGGTATGAATTGAATATGAATATGAATGAATGATATCTGTAAAGCATTTATTTTTTATCTTTTTTTGGTGGAGCAGTCAGGATGGGGTGGCTTATGTCTGAGGCCAGATTTGGGCTTAGGGCCTCCTGGGTCCTGGGTTGGTGCTTTGTCCACCATGTTGCCTAGCTGCCCCATGATGACATCTTTAAAATAAAATTAAGGGGTGAGAGGAATGCACTGTGAAAAATGTAAATGGAGAGGTGGAATGGAGTAAAATACCTCACATAAAAGAAGCAAGAAAAAACTAATGGAGTGGAGGGGAAGAGAGGGAAGGAGCGGGGAAGTGAGTGAGCCTTACTCTCATCAGAATTGGCTCAAAGAAGGAATAACATGCACACTCATGTGAGTATAGTTATATATCTTGCCCTGCAGGAAAGTGAGAGGGGAAGGGGATAAGGGGATGAGAGGTGAAGGAAGGGCAGACTGGGGGAGGGGACAGTCAGAAGCAACACACTTTTGAGGAGGGATAGAATGAAAAAAGATAGAAAATAGAGTAAATATCAAGGGGGAGGGAATAGGATTGGGGGTAATAGCAATAGTAACTGTGAAAGAAATGATGAGCAGGATGCTATCAGAAGGACTTATGAAAAATGCAACCCATATACAGAGAAAGAACTGATGGTATCTGAATACAGAGTGAAGTTTAATTTTTTTAGTTGTTAGTTCCTCTTTCCAAAGATTTTTTGTCTGTTTTCTTTCACAACCTGACTAATATAGAGATATTTTACATGACTGCACTTGTATAACTTATATTGAATTGCTTGAATTCATAGGGAGGGTTGGGGAGGGAGAGAGGAAGAGAATTTGGAACACAAAGTTTTTTTTAAAATGTGAAAATTTGTTTTTATATGTAACTTGGGGGAAATTCTAAATAAATAAATTTATTATGAAGGTTAAAAAAAAAAGAAAAGAAGGGGGGTGGAGCCAAGATGGCAGAGAATAGCCAGCAAATCGCTTAAGCTCTCCTTTGGTTCCCTCAAAAGGAACATTAAATCAAGCCTCTAGATGGATTCTGAAACTACAGAACCTGCAAAGAGACAGAGAGATACAGTCTTCCAACAAGAGATAATTTAGAAGACTTCAGGAAATGTCAATCTCATTGGGGCAAAAGGGAGGTATAGCACAGCGCAGAGGGGGCCAGGGAAAGTCAGCAGGAAGCTGTGGGCCACAGCCAAGCAACTGAGGCCCCTGGATCCTGGCTCACCAAGCTGGTGGCACAGGACAGTGGTGAAATTCACCTGCACCAGCTGGGAGGGCAGGTTGCCAGCTGGAAAGCCACCCATAGGAGGCACGACCAGGCCTACCAATCCCAGCATGCGGCTAGCAGGGCCAGGGCAAGGAGAAATTCACAAGCCATGGAGGCCTCAGTGTAGAAAGCCAGTGACACAGCCCCTATAGCCCAGCACAAGAAGCTTGAAACAGGGACCCTGGTGCCCCCAGAGCAGACCTCAAATTAAAAAAAAAAAAAAAGCTGCAGTATGAGTAAGAAAGAAAAAAAGAGCTCTCACTATTGAGAGCTTCTGTATCAACAGGGAAAAGGCAAACACAAACTCAGATGAGAACAATATTCCCAAATTGCCTACATGTGAAGCCTCAAGAGGGAAGATGAATTGGTCTCAAGAACAAAAAGCCTTCTTGGAAGAGCTCAAAAAGGATTTTAAAAATCAATTGAGAGAAGTGGGGAGAGAAATGAAAGCAATACAAAAAAATTATGAAAAAAGAACTAGCAGCATGGAAAAGGAAGCACAAAGAATCAGCATCTTAGAAAAGGAAGCACAAAGATTGACTGAAGAAAACAATTCCTTAAAAAATTCATCTGGCCAAATGGAAAAAAGGTGCATAATCTCACTGAAGAAAACAATGCCTTAAAAAATTAAATTGGCCAAATGGAAAAAAGGTGCATAATCTCATTGAAGAAAACAATGCCTTAAAATTAAAATTGGACAGTTGGAAGGTAATGAATCCATGAGACACCAGGAATCAGTCAAGCAGATCAAAAGAATGAAAAAATAGAAGAAAATGTGAAATACCTCATTGGAAAGAAAACTGACCTGGAAAACAGATCCAGGAGAGACAATTTGAGAATCATTGGACTTCCTGAAAGCCATGATCAGAAAAAGAGTCTAGACACCACATTCCAGGAAATTATTTAGGAGAACTGCCCTGATATTATAGAATCAGAGGATAAAATCATCATTGAAAGAATCCACCAATCACCTCCTGAAAGAGAACCCAAAAGGAAAACTCCAAAGAATGTTGTAGCCAAATTCCAGAATTATCAGGTGAAGGAGAAAATAATCCAAGCATCCAGAAAGAAGCAATTTAAGTATCATGGAGCCACAGTCAGGATTGCTTAGGACCTGGCAGCTTCAACATTAAAGGATCAGAAGGCTTGTAATATGATATTCCAGAAAGCAAAGGAGCTTGGATTGCAGCCAAGAATCTATTACCTAGCAAAACTGATCGTTCTCTTCCAGGGGAAAAGATGGACATTCAGTGAAATTGGGGACTTTCAAAGTTTCCTGATGAAAAGACCAGAACTGAATAGAAAATTTGATCTTAACATACAAGACTCAAGAGAAGTTTAAAAAGGTAAACAGGGGGAAAAAGTTACTCAATTAGGATAAACTGTTTACATCCCTACACAGGAAGATAATACTTATAACTCTTGAGAATGGTATATGTATTTGGGCAGATAGAAGGATTATTCACAGAGGGTATAAATATAAACTGTCTTTGATGTGATGATATCAAGAAAATTAAGGGCTTACAAAGGGAATTTATGGGGAGAAGAGGAAAGGGGAGGTGGAATGAGGTGAATTGCATCATATGAAGAGGTGAAAAAAAACTATTACAATTGAGGTAAAGAAGAAAGGGGTGAACATTGTTTCAACCCTACTCTCACTAGATTTGATTCAAAGAGGGAATAACATGTAAGTTCATTGGGGATAAAGAAACTTAGCTCATTCTTTAGGGAAGTAAAAGGGTAAGAGGAAAGGGGGGACTAATAGAAGGGACAGCAAAAGCAAGGGAGAAAAGGGTAAAGAAAAGGGAGGGGGTGATAAAAAGGGAGGGCAGATTGGGGGAGGCAGGGGTATGAAGCAAGACGTTGGTGAGGAGGAACAGGGGGGAAAGTACAAAGGGGATAAATAGAATGGAGGAGAATAGATAGCTAGTAATAATAACTGTGAATGTGAATGGGATGAACTCTGCCATAAAACAGAAGCGAATTGAAGAGTGGATTAAAAATGAGAATCCTACAATGTGTTGTTTATAAGAAACACATTTGAAGCAGAGATATACACAGAGAGTAAAGGTAAAAGGTTGGAGCAAAATATATTATGCTTCAGCTAAAGTCAAAAAAGCAGGGATACCAATCCTTATCTCAGACAAAGCAAAGGCAAAAATAAATCTAATTAAAAGAGATAAGGAAGAAAACTACATCTTGCTAAAAGGTACTATAGATGCTGAAGTAATATCAACATTAAACATGTATGTGCCAAGTGGTATAGCATCCAAATTCTTAGAGGAGAAGTTAAATGAGTTACAAGAGGAAATAGACAGTAATACCATACTAGTGGGGGAATCTGCATCTTCCCCTCTCAGAATTAGATAAATCTAGCCACAAATTAAATAAGAATGAAGTGAAAGAGGTGAATGGAATACTAGAAAAGTTAGACATGATAGATATCTGGAGAAAATTGAATGGGGATAGAAAGGAATATACCTTTTTCTCAGCAGCACATGGCACATTTTCAAAAATTGACCATGTATTAGGGCACAAAAACATCATAGTCAAATGTAGAAAGGCAGAAATAGTAAATTCATCCTTCTCAGATCAAGATGCAATAAAAATTACATGTAATAAAGAGCCATGGAAAGGTAGACTGAAAATCAATTGGAAACTAAATAATTTCATTCTAAAGAATGAATGGGTCAAACAACAAATCATAGAAACAATCAATAACTTTATCCAAGAGAATGACAATAATGAGACAACATACCAAAATTTATGGGATGCAGCCAAAGCAGTGCTTAGGGGAAATTTTATAGCTCTAACTGCTTACATGAATAAAAAAGAGAAAGAAGAGATCAGTGAATTGGGCATGCAACTTAAAAAGCTAGAAAAAGAACAAATTAGAAATCCCCAATTAAATACTAAATTAGAAATCCTGAAAATTAAAGGAGAAATTAATAAAATTTAAAACAAGAAAACTGTAGAATTAATCCATAAAACTAAGAGCTGGTTTTATGAAAAAACCAATAAAATAGATAAACCACTGGTTAATTTGATTAGAAAAAAGAAAGGGGACTTTTAAACTTCTCTTGAGTCTTGTATGTTAAGATCAAATTTTCTATTCAGTTCTGTTCTTTTCATCAGGAAACTTTGAAAGTCCCCAAACAAAATTCCCAGTATCAAAAATTAAAGGGGTGATCTTACCACCAATGAAGTGGAAATTAAAGCAATAATTAGGAATTATTTTTCCCAACTGTATGCCAATAAATTTGACAATCTAAATGAAATGGATAAATACTTACAGAAATACAAACTGCCTAGGTTAACTGAAGAGTAAATAAAATCCTTAAATAAGCCCATATTAGAAAAAGAAATTGAAGAAGCCATTAATGAACTCCCTAAGAAAAAATCCCCAGGGCCAGATGGGTTTACAGGTGAATTCTACCAAACATTTAAAGAAAAATTAATTCCAATATTATACAAATTATTTGGAAAAATAAGTGAAGAAGGAGTTCTACCAAATTTGTTTTATGACACAAATATGGTGGTGATACCAAAACCAGGCAGAGCAAAAACAGAGAAAGTAAATTATAGACCAATTTCCCTAATGAATATTGATGCAAAAATCTTAAATAAGATATTAGCAAGGATATTACAGCAAGTGATCACCAGGATAATACACTACGACCAGGTGGGATTTATACCAGGAATGCAGGGCTAGTTCAACATTAGGAAAACTATTAACATAATCAACCACATCAATGAGAAAACTAACCAAAATCATATGATTATCTCAATAGATGCAGAGAAAGCTTTTGAAAAAATACAGCACCCATTCCTAATAAAAACACTAGAGAGCTTAGGAATAGGTGGAGCTTTCCTTAAAATAGTAAGCAGAGGCAGGTAGGTGGCACAGTGGATAGAGCACTGGCCCTGGATTCAGGAGGACCTGAGTTCAAATCCAGCTTCAGATGCTTAACACTTACTAGCTGTGTGACCCTGGGCAAATCACTTAATCCCAACTGCCTCACCAAAAAAAAAAACAAAATAGTAAGCGGTATCTACCTAAAACCATCAGCAAGCATTATATGTAATGGAGATAAGTTATAGGCCTTCCCAATAAGATCAGGGGTAAAACAGGGATGTCTATTATTACCTCTATTATTTAATATTGCACTAGAAGTATTAGCTTTAGCAATCAGAGAAGAAAAAGGAATTAAAGGAATTAGAATAGGCAAGGAGAAAATAAAACTATCACTCTTTACAGATGATATGATGGTATACTTAGAGAATCAACTCAAAAATTACTTGAAACAATTAACAACTTTAGCAAAGTAGCAGGATATAAAATAAATCCACATAAATCATCAGCATTTCTATACATGACAAAGTCCAGCAGCAAGAGATAGAAAGAGAAATTCCATTTAAATTAATGGTAGGATAATATAAAATACTTGGGAGTCTACTTGCCAAGACAAACCCAGGAATTCTATGAACACAATTGCAAAACACTCTTCACACAAATCAAATCAGATCTAAATAAATGGAAAGATACCAATTGCTCATGGATAGGCCAAGCTCATATAATAAAAATGACAATCCTACCTAAATTAACTTACTTATTCAGTGCCATACCAATAAGACTACCTGAAAATTATTTTATAGAGCTAGAAAAGATAATAACAAAATTCATCTGGAAAAACAAAAAATCAAGAATATCAAGGGAAATAATGAAAAAAATGCACAGGAAGGTGTGTTAGCAGTACCAAACCTGAAGCTCTACTATAAAGTGGCAGTCATCAAAACTATCTGGTACTGGCTAAGAAATAAAGTGGAGGATCAATGGAATAGGATAGACACAGGAGACACAGTAGTAAATGACATTAGTAATGTAGTGTTTGATAAACCCAAAGACTCCAGCTTCTGGGATAGGAATTCAGTATTTGACAAAAACTGCTAGGAAAACTGTAAGATAGTCTAGCAGAAATTAGGCATAGACCAACATCTTACACCTTATACTAAAATAAGGTCAAAATGGGTACATGGTTTAGACATAAAAGGTGATACCATAGGTAAATTAGGAGAAGAAGGAATAGTATACCTTTCAGATATTTGGAAAGGAGAACAGTTTATGACCAAACAAAAAATAGAGAATATTATGAAATGAAAAAATGGATGATTTTTATTACATTAAATTAAATAGGTTTTGTACAAACAGAAACAATGCATCCAAAATTAGAAGGGATATAGAAAGCTGGGAAATAATTTTTATGGCCAGTACTTCTGATAAAGGCTTCATTTCTAAAATATATAGGGAACTAAATCAAATTTATACGAATCCAAGTCATTCCCCAATTGAGAAATGGTCAAAGGATATGAACAGGCAGTTTTCTGATGAAGAAATCAAAGCTATCTATTGCCATATGAAAAAATTCTCTAAATCACTATTGATTAGAGAGATGCAAAATAAAACAACTCTGAGGTACCACCTGACACCTATCAGATTGGCTAATATGACAAAAAAGGAAAATAATAAATGTTGGAGAAGCTGTGGAAAAATTGGAACACTAATGCATTGTTGGTGGAGCTGTAAACTGATCCAACCATTCTGGAGAGCAATCCGAAATTATGCCCAAAGGGCTATAAAGCTGCGCATACCCTTTGACCCAGCAATACCACTTTGTGGTCTTTTTCCAAAAGAGATCATGGAAAAGGGAAAAGGACCTACATGTACAAAAATATTTATAGCTGCTCTTTTTGTGGTGGCAAGGAATTGGAAATTGAGGGGATGCCCATCAATTGGGGAATGGCTGAACAAGTTGTGGTATATGAATTTAATGTAATACTATTGTGCTGTAAGAAACGATGAGCAGGAGGATTTCAGAGAAACCTGGAGGGACTTTCATGAACTGATGATGAGTGAGATGACCAGAACCAGGAGAACATTGTACACAGTATCATCAACATTATTTGTTGATCAACTGTGATAGACTAGATTCTTCTCACCAATCCAACAGTACAAGGAAGTTCCAAAGTACTGTGAGATTCAAAATGGGATATACGAGCATTAAACTCCCCCTTTTAACTTTTCCCATATATATATATATATATATATATACACACATATATATGTATGTATGTATATGTATATGTATATATATGTGTGTATATATATACATATATATATATATATATATATATATATATATATATATCCCAGACCACTAAGAAAAAGAAGCCTTTGAGCTTTAATCTGTGAGGGATTAGTTTTTATTGCTTGAGAATTAATTAGACAATAAAAGGTGATACCAATTAGGGAAATAGGGAAGTAGAAATACAAATGAATAATCTTAGATCTAAGTTTAGTCTATTTTCCTTTATAAAACTCACCGACTACCAAACTGCCCGCCAGGCTGAGAACCAGCACACTCAGAGCTGAACACAAACCATGTGTTTCCTCTCACCCGCGTGCACCACCATGGCTAAGTTTAAAAGCCAGACAATTAGAATGATGCCACCTGCTGGAGACTTACCATAGAAAAGCTCTTCCATGAGGTGAAGGTCTTTGAGAGCAAGACCAGGAGTCTTTTCTTTGGTATCAAGAAGGGACATTTGCTTGTGGGAGGAAGAAGGGGGAGCCTGGTGCTCTGATTGGGGCTCTTTCCTGTGGACTCTGGCAGAGAGCAGAGTTAGAAACGCGCTCTCCCTTTAATGAATGTAGGCCTTTTTCTCTCTCTTTACCAAATTCTTATTCTCCTTAATAAATGCTTAAAAGTCTAACTCTTGCTAAAGCTTATAATTTATTGGCGACCACTCATTAGATATTTTAGACAGACTAGCTAGAATTTTAGCCTTAACATATATATCTTTACCACAAATAATTTACCACAGGACTCGTGATGGAAAAGCCTCTCCAAATCCAGAAAAAAAAAGGAACTGTGGAATATGGACACTGATTGCACCATACTATTTCTTTTGTTTTTGGTACTGTTGTTTTTCTTTTTTGAGGTTTTTCCTTTTTACTCTGATTCTTCTCGTATAACATGACTACTGCAGAAATATGTTTAATGTTATTACAGATATATATAATATATATATTATATATATATATATATATATATATATATATATATATATATATATATAAAACCTATATCAGATTATCTGTCCAGGGGGGAAGGAGGGGAGGAAGGGGGGGAGGGAGGGGAGGGAAGGGAGGGAGAAAAATTTGAAATTGGAAATCTTATCTAAACAAATGTTGAAAACTAAAATAAATAAATAATTAAAAAAATTTTTTTTAAAAGAAAAGAAAATACATTGGATGAACTCTCCAAAGCAGAAGTGGCAAATAATGGAAGCATATTTCCTTTCAATAGGGTTACCCCTGGTACCCTAAGGGAATATGAATATCACTGTATGAAAGTGGTCTATCTCTGGGAACTTAGATCTGCTAGTGTAAGAACAGGTTGGAGTGAGACAGTCAGACCAAGAGAGAAGTGAGCCATCTCACAGGTCTAGAAGAGAAATTAAGTCATTAGTGTTATAGACACCTCAGTAGATGGGGCCCCACCTGGAAAACACATAAAAGGTTTTTTATATACATACATACATTGACATGACAGTCCATTTAAAGGCACAAACAGGGGACAGCAAGGTGGTGCAGTGGATAAAGCATCTCCCCTGGATTCAGGAGGACCTGAGTTCAAATCTGGCCTCAGACACTTGACACTAGCTGTGTGACCCTGGGCAAGTCACTTAACCCTCATAGCCCTGCAAAAAATAAAATAAAATAAAATAAAGGCACAAACACAGAGGATAGTACAATGTGCAAGGAACCACTAGAAGACTGTTTCTGAAACCTGAATAGTAGAGTATGTAGCAGGGAGGAAAATGAGGCAAGTAGAAGGCACAGTGACTAGAGTTCTAAACCTAGGGTTAGGGAATGCTGAGTTCAAATTCCACTCAAGATATTCCCTAGCTGCGTGACCCTGGGCAAGTCATTTAACCCTGTTTGCTTCAGTTTCCTTATCTATAAAATGAGCTGGAGAAGGAAATGGCCAACCATTCCAGTATTTTTACCAAGAAAACCCCAGATGGGGTCATGAAGAATCAGACATGACTGAAAAAACTGAACAGCAACAACATTAGTCATTGTTATAAATAGCCTTTACATGACTAAATAAAAGCTAGCAATTACATAATATCCCTTAATTAATATCTAACATTAGTATAAATTAATTGAAGTAAAAGTAGATGGAAGGTGTGATTGAGGCGGTTGGTAAAAAGATGATCAGGCAGTAAAGTGAAGTACAAGTGGGGTCTACCTGATGTAGCAGATCACACATGAGGCAGTGAAGAACTCAGCAGTCAGGACCACTGAGCCCCAGGAAGGACATTCTAATCAGTCCCTTGGGGAAAGAATGAAACTTCCTGATACTTCAGATAGTAATTGGCAAACATGACACCTTGATTCACATAAGTAGCCATCCTTGAGCCTGTCCTCTCCTTCAGTCTCTATTCCTGCCCTTCTAGATACAACAAAAGACTCTAGGATCCACTGCAAAGGTAGAACCCCATGCATCTACAAGGGCTAAGTTAATGTCTTTTTTAAATACTCTAAACTGAAGAATTCCCCATCCCAGCTAACACCCCCTTTATTTCTACTAGTGCCCCACCCCAAATATATGCACTCTGTATCAGAGCTTCCTAACCTCCAACCCACAGCATAGTTTAACTGGTCCATAAAATATTTACTACCAACTCTCCTTACATAATAAAACTTACAAACGTTAAAAACTGACTCTTGAAGGTCAAAGTGAATAATGTCACCCATTCGTGTGGCCAAGAACAACTCACATTTATAAAACACCTGATGGTTCCTCATTACAACCCCAATGTGAACAGGACTCTTATGCTCACTTAACTTCTTATGAGAAAAACTGACTGCAAACCCAAGATTGAAGAGTTAGATACTATTTCTGGGGATGTTCAAGGCCCTGTTTCCAATCAGTTACCAACCAGAAAACAATGGGCAAAGTTAAATTTTTAGTGTCAATATGTAGTGATTTTAATTATTACAATTATGTTTTAAGATTATGTGTTATTTTGATTAACCTAAATACCACTGAAACATGATGGTTTTAAAATGTATGGTAGCTCTTTGGCTGTTCAATCTTGGTTTGAACCCCCTAAAATAGCACCTACTGTGACTCAATGCTAGAAGAGGAGAGGTCTTAAGCCTTTTCCTATCTAAGTCCATGTGGCCTTGTGGACATAGGCTGTTAGCCTCTGCATTTGTTCTTTCCTATTTTAGGGGAGAGTATTGGAGCCTCTAGCCTAGTTTTAAAAGTTCAAAAGAGCTAGCTTCCAGGGCTTTCAGACTTCTAGAGAAAATCTCAGCATGACCCAGAATTCCTGGGGGTCCCAGCTTCTGGGTTTTGAAACCAGCTGGAAATTGATGCCCTGAGAAACAAGGAGTGAACTTCAAGACCCAACTCAGGCCAGAGGTTGGTGAGGAAAGGAAGGATTCATCTGGCAGTGGTACAGAACTTGGATATGAACTTGGTGGGGCTAGTGTCAGGTCTTGCCACTGGACTTCAATGACTGTGGAGGAGGGAGGCTCATGACTTTGTGCAACACTGCCACACTTAAATCCATTCACTACAAGTCAAGACATCATCCTGTGATGCCATTGGTCTTCAAAAATGAAGGATAAACAACAACAAGGTTAAAACAGTGCTAAGTTTGAGCCCTTTCTTCCTAGTTACAGAAGTGGGATAGGCCTCTGAGGTGTTGGTGGGAAATGTTTGTACTTTTCTTCTTTTAGATCTTTGAAGCAAATATTTCTTTGTAAAAGCTAAACAAAAAAATAAAATAAAACTAAATTAAATGTGTGGGTAAAATACAAGAGATGTTGCTTTAACCATAGATCTTAAAGAAGACAATTTAGAGGTCATCTAGATCAAGGCTTCTTAAACTGTGGGTCAAGACATTGTATGGAGGGGGCACCTAGGTGGCACAGTGGATAAAGCACTGGCCCTGGATTAGGGAGGATCTGAGTTCAAATTCAGCTTCAGACACTTGACACTTACTAGCTCTGTGACCCTGGGCAAGTCATTTAACCCTCATTGTCCCACAAAAAAAAAAAAACATTATATGGAGTTATATAACTAAATGTAGAGGCTGCAAAAAATTTGGCAACAGTGAAAGGTTATGTGTACCTATTTTATATACCTACATACCCAGGGTAGCATAAAAATTTGTCAGGCAAAAAGGAGTCTCAAGTGGAAAAAGTTTAAGAAATCCTAATCTAGATCAACACTCTATATTATCAGTGAGGAAATTGAGGTCCAAAGAAATTAAATGGCTTGCCCAAAGTCATACAGGTAATAGCTAGTAAAGTCAGGATTCAAACTCTGGTCCCTTAATTCCAAGTTCAACATTTTTTTTGCACAGTCCACTAACTCAGTTTTGCTTGGGGGTTGGGGGGAGAGGAGAGAAGGATCGGGGGATGGGGGGCAGCTAGGTGGCACAGTGGATAAAGTACCAGCCCTGGAGTCAGGAGGACCTGAGTTCAAATCTGGCCTCAGACACTTCACACTTACTAGCTGTGTGACCCTGGGCAAGTCACTTAACCCCAATTGCCTCACAGAAAGAAAAAAAGAAAGGAAGGAAGGAAGAAAGAAAGAAAGAAAGAAAGAAAGAAAGAAAGAAAGAAAGAAAGAAAGAAAGAAAGAAAGAAAGAAAGAAAGAAAGAAAGAAAGAAAGAAAAGCACTAAGAAGGATCAGGGGGAGGATCATAGGATAGAAGAAAAATTGAATTAAAATCAATTATTTCAAACTGACCTGTAACTAACAATAAAAATGTAGCCAAAGAATATCATGCTTGAAAAAGAATAATTCATTAAATAAGATATTAATAATAATAATAATAATATAAAATAAAATGTAGCTATATTTCAAATTATTTTGAAATTGTGTTCATGGTTTGTCCTGGGTCTGGAAGAGTTTTCTAAGAGGCCACTTACGGAGATGTTTTGTCAAATGAAAGCATGAAACTAGCAGTTTTCTCAACATTTCAAAACAAAACATATAGAACAAGAAAATAAATCATTTTTATAATGAAAAAAATTGAAATAAAATTCCAAAAGTGTGTCAAATACCTTTGAAAACATATTTATTAATCAAGAATCCTTCACCTTTCAATATTTTTTGAGTCACTGTCAACTGGCTTTATCTATAGCTTGAAAAACCACATCTTCTCCAAGGAATAGAGGAAGTAATGAGTAAAAAAGAACCACAATTATCTTCATTTTCCAGCAAGCCAATAAATATTTATTAAGTGACAAACATTATACCACGAGTTAGGGATACAAAGAAAGACAAAAGATAATCTCTGCTCTTAAGTAACTCACAGTCTAATTGGAAAGACAAAATGAAAACAGCCATGTTTGTTCTTGTTGAGTCATTTTCCAGTCGTATCCCACTCTTTGTGACCCCATTTTGGGGGTTTTCTTGGCAAAGTACTGGAATGGGTCCTATTTCTTCCCCAAAGTTCATTTTATAGATGAAGAAACTGAGACAGAGTTAAGTGACTCACCCAGGGTCTTACAGCTGGTAAGTGTCTGAGGCCACATTTGAACTCAGGAAGATGAGTCTTCCTGACTCCAGTCCCACAGTCTATCCACTTTGGCACTACCTATCTGCCCCCAAACAGATATGTATGAACAAGATATATGCAGGACAAATAGGTAACAGACTCAGAGAGAAGGCATTGAGATTAGGGAGGACTAGGAAAGTCTTCTTGCAGAAGGTAGGACTTAGGTGAAGCCAGGGTACAGAGATAAACAGGGAGAGAAGTCCAGGTGTATATGCAACAGCTAGTGAAAATGCCCAGAGTAGAAGATGGAGCGTCAAGGGACAGCAAAAAGGCCAGTGTCACTGGATTGCAAGGTCATGGAGAGGAGGAAAGTAAAAGAAGACCAGAAAGGTAGGAAAGAACCAGGTGATGAAGAGCTTTACAAACCAAATAGAGAATTTCATATTTCATTCTCTGGGAAATAAGGATTCACCAGATTTTATTGAATAGGAGAGTAACAGTGAAACTTGTGCTTAAAGAAATGTGATTGCTAAACAAATTGACTAACTGGAGTGGAGAAAGTGTGAGAAAATAATGGGATTTGGCAGATACTCAAAGGCCCCACCTGGAGATTAATCTAAACTGATTGAATTAAGTGAGAGTGATTGACTTTGCTGATTAGCCTACTTCAAGTTAATTAGATTGTATCCACATCTGTCTGGCCCTTAAGGAGGTAGTGTTCTCAGAAGCTAAGGTCTTTGAACTCAACAGGAGACCACCTTCAAGTCCAGTGAACCAATGGATTTGGATGATGCTAAGCAATGAGCTTGAAGCAGTGTGTAAGGACTGCCTTTGCTCCATACCTATAAAAAGCTTCCACACTCAGTTTGCTGGGGCGGTTTGTGATTAAAGCAGGCTGGTGGTGGAGGACTTGAGGAAGAACCACACCAGGCTAGAACTCTAGGCTAGATAGGCCTAGATAACTTTCTGAATTCCATGTGTTCTCTTTTTACTAATACCTAGTATTAGTAGCTTTAATAAATGCTTAATGCCCAAAGACTGGTGCTAAAGCTTCTAATTTAAGGTGACCACACATTTAGATTTTAAACACCACAGAAAGACAATGCAAGAACACCAACCAAAAGCCTATAGGAATAGGGCACTTAGGTGACACCTGAGTTCAAATCTAGCCTAAGATGCTTTTTAGCTGTGTGACCCTAGGTAAGTCACTTAACCCTGTTTGCCTCAGTTTCCTCATCTGTAAAATGAGCTGGTGAAGGAAATAGAAACCTATTCCAGCATCTTTGCCACAAAAATCCCAAATGGGAGTCATGAAGTGTTAGACATGACTGAGCAACAACAACCTCTGACTCAAGAGTCCCTACTCTTGTGAACATATCATACTCTGCCTATCACGACACAACAGAACTCCTACAATTGAAGTGGGGAGCTGGGGGGAAGATACTGTATTTTTTTCAAACCCCCAAAGAAAAAAAATAAAGCATTTGAGACTTGGAACTGTCTTTCTTCTCTCCTGCTTTGACTCTTATGACAGAAAACAAGTGTCAAGTGCCTAACAGATAGTAAGCACTTAATAAATGCTTGTTGACTGACAAGTTCGAGATATTAGAAAAATTACAAGAAAAGATTCTTCTCCCATCAGTAAAAAGGAAGCCGTCAAAATGAAAGATAAGGGCCTACTCACTTCCTGCAGTTGTGCATGGGGTCTCTGAGACAGTGAGGTCAATAAAACAGGACTTTAGAATTGGGAAATTCAAGCTGTCCAGTGATTGGGAGAAACCCCATTCTGCCTGGAGCAAAGGGGCTGGGATAAATGACTTCCTGAGCCCTGTTCCTGCCATGTAGTCATTGCCTCGAGCCGGGAGCATCTGGACCAAAAGATCAGAATAAAATCAGACCTGGAAAATGGAAATAATCTGTGGCCTACACACCCTCAAGCCTGAGAGGAGAGGTTGTTTAATTGCCTTAAGAAATGAGCAGCCTTCTAAAGCACTGTTGTGTTCTCACTGTCCTTTTTGACAAGGTGGGTTGGGCCAGCTGAGCTCCCACCTGAGAGAAAGGGGAATATCCTCTGGTGTGACAAGAAGTGTTCAAAGGAATTAATTATTCCAATAAACTCCTCTACTGTTTGTTAGGTCCTTTAAGGCAGAAGCAACTGCTGCCAAGGAGTGAGCCTTCCCCAAAAGGTATGCAGATTTGGTGGTGTGTAGGTGTAGGTACATGAAATCACAATGGGTTTTCTCAAAGCCTGATTTTCCTGAGTTTAAAAAAATCCATGGATTCTCAGTGCTTGGAGAGCCATTAACCTGAGTCATGACCTATGTCGTACCGCTGGACTCAGATGACTCTGGAGAAGAGAGTGAGGCCAAAGACTTTGCACAGCTCTGCTTCACTTAAATCCAATTCACTTGCAAGTCAAGACATCCCCCCCACCATGTCATTGGTCGTCTTTAAGAATGATGGACAAACAACAAACAACAATCTGTGTGTATGTTTTGCAATTTCACATTTTATCAAACACCAATAAAAATGGGATATGTTAGACCTAAAAAAGAAGGTAAATGTGTCTGCTCTCAATATGCTTTTTAAGTCAAAATAGCATTTGGCTTTTCTTTTCTTTTTTTTTTTCTTTTTTTTAGTTATTTTTGTTTTTGTTTTGTGGGGCAATGGGGGTTAAGTGACTTCCCCAGGGTCACACAGCTAGTAAGTGTCAAGTGTCTGAGGCCGGATTTGAACTCAGGTCCTCCTCAATCCAGGGCCAGTGCTTTATCCACTGTGCCACCTCGCTGCCCCCGTTAGGCTTTTCTTAATGCAAAAAAAAAAATGAACAAAAGACAACAAAATAATAAAGCAGCAAGTGACTGATATCAATGAGTAGGTATTCTGCAAAAAAAAAAAGTAGCATATGGGGTGTTTGCTTTTTTAAAAAATGTGTTTATTTGGGGGTTTTGTTTTGTTAATTGCTCATTTTACCAAGTGCCAGGGTACCTCTGCTACCACAGTGAATAGAGTGCTGGGTTTGGAGTCAAGAAGACCTGGGTTCAAATCTTACTTCTTATACAATAGCTGTGGGACCACCCGCAAATCATTTAACCTTAATATAATTCAAGCAACTCCCTAGCTAACACTTAATAGCACTTACTATGTTCCAGGCACTGTGAGAAGTAGTTTACAATTTTTGTCTCATTTGATCCTCATGACAACCATGGGAAGGCAGATGCTATTATTATGTTAATTTTACAGATGGCAAAACTAAGGAAAACAAAGGTTAAGTGACTTGCTCAGGGTCACACTAGTAAGTGTCAAGTGTCTGAGGTCACATTCGAACTCAGATCTTCCCAACTCCAGACCCAGTGCTCTATCCACTGTGCCACCTAGCTGCTCCATTAATCAATCAATAAGTACTATTTTTTTTGTGGTTGTTTGTTTTTTGGTGGGGCAATGGGGGTTAAGTGACTTGCCCAGGGTCACACAGCGAGTAAGTGTTAAGTGTCTGAGGTCGAATTTGAACTCAGGTCCTCCCAACTCCAGGGTCGGTGCTCTATCCACTGAGCCACCTAGCTGCCCCCAATAAGTACTTATTAATAGCTTGCTATGTGCCAGTACTCATTGTGCTGGGAACTGGGAATATAAAGATAAAAATGAAACATCCCTAACTTCAAGGTGTTTTCATTCTTGTAGAGGAGGTTGGTGGCGGGGGAGAAGGAACATGCACATATATAATTATATGCAAAATAAATAGGAGGTAATTTAGGGAAGCAGCATCAGCAGCTGCAGAGACAGGGACAGGCCTCATGTGCATGGCTGTATTGGAGCTAAACCTAGCTGCAAGTTGTACAAAGAAATGAGGATTCTTAGAAGCCGGGGAGATGAGGAGGGGATGCCTGCATTCCCAGGCATTGGAGGAACAGAGATGGGAAATAGAATGTCATGTGTAAGGAACAGCCACAGGGTGAGTTTGGCTGGGCAGTAGAGTCATAGACGGTGTATGACCTGCATCCCTTGAAGGAGTCCCCACACCAGAAATTCCTAATGCCAATGCCAATAAAATAACAGGAGAAAAAACAGAATGATGTGCTCTGTGTGTGTGTGTGTTTATATAACATTTCTGCTACTACCTCAAATTCAGCTACTAAATGCACAGTTTTCAGTCAAGACTAAACCTGAAGTGTACTGGGGGTTTCTTAAAATAAAACAATGACCCCCCCAAAAAACGTGCTGAAACAGTCCACTTTGGGAAGTGATTTCAAATTAATGGAGGAACAAGGGATTTTTTAAAAACAGTCCAAAGAAGCAATCCTTATGATTTTCTGTTCTTTTCACAACTGACACTTCCCCCAACACTCTTAACTTGCACTGTCTAACTAAAAGAATAGTTAAAGATGTCCTGAAGCCAAGGATTTCATTACTTGGGGAACCTTGTGAGTGAGCAGCTGCAATAATAAGAAAAGGCAAGGGGTCGTTGGCCTATTTATTCCCTTTGCCATTCATCATTGCCATCATCACACACACACACAAATGGGGGTGGGGGGGTGTGGAGAGATGTTTAAAAAAAAGTCTCCTTCCGTTTCTTTCTTTCATTCCCTTTCTTCTCTTTTCATACTTTCCGTTCCCCTTTCTTTCCTTCTTTCCCTCCTTTTTTCTTTCCTTCCTTCTCCTCCTTTCCTTCTTCCTCTCCCTTTCTTTTTCTCCTTTCTTTCCACTTTTCTCCTTCCTTCCTTTCTTTTTTCCTTCTTTCTCCTTCCTTTCTTTCTCTTTCCCTTTCTCTCTCCCTTTCTTTCTCCCCCTGCTACCTTTCTTTAAAGGCTTTTCCTCCACACCACTATGGGACTCATCTGGCTGATTCATTTGCATGTCGATAGGCAGGCAGTGTAGCAGCCCTCAGATTAGGGACATTCCGCTGCACACTAAAAGGCACAAAGACCCAAAGTGAATTTCAATCTGGCCCTTCTTTTCCAGTCAGTGCATTCCCAGCCCATGTCTATTGATGAGCGGTTGGAACAATACCAAAATGCAGTGTAAGATCAATCCCGCTGTTTACTTCGCTGAGCTGAAGGAACAAAGGACAGAAGAAAGGACTTAAACCCAGCTATAGTCGAGGAGCAGGATGAAGGATGAAAAATGTGCTTGATGGGCAGTTGCACAGAGTAAACTCATTTGGAGAATAGGCAGCTCCAGCTGAGATAAAACCAATGATGATTTGTATTTGGTACTGTATCTTCGGGGGATAAAAAGCACTTCTATCAGATCTCATCGGAGGCAAACTTGAAACACTGCAGTAAAGTGCAATGTTTCCTACCAGGGAGAGAATACAAATTCCCATAATTGCTAAGGAGTGTTAAATATCTGATTGGGCATGCCTCTCCCCTCCCATGGTGAGATTACTCAGCCAGGTCCTCCTTTTAACTCCCCAGGCTCAGGCGAACCCAACCTTCGGTGGGGGCCCCCACCGCTGTAAACAAAGCGCCTCGTCCTGTGTTTTCGTTGGGTAAATACCAGCGATTGTAATTTGGAGGATTATTTGTCTTTAAGCCTTTTTAAAACTATTTCAAATGTGAAGGCGGCAACTTCATGGCAGCCTGAACAGGAGGCGGGGAAGAGGCGAGGTTTTTGTTCAAATGCAAATATCTTGAGAAAACTTAACCCCAAAGGGCTGCAGAGATCGGATAACCCAAGTGCGAACCCAAGTGCGAAGTGTGCGCTTTGCTGGTCTTGAAAGATGAGCGCCCCTATGCCCGGCGTGATGGCTTCCCAGATCTGAAGCTACCCACTCCCTGCCCCTGCCCACGCCCGCCCCACATGCTTGTGGGAGGAGCACTTGCCATCCGCAGGTAACACTAGCTAGGTAACCTATAACGGAGTAAGAGGCCCCCAAAATGGAACAAGCAATTGAAGAGACTGAGGCGGAGATGTTCCGGGACAGTAGTCCCGGATCCTACTCATTCTAGCACTTATTAATCACTAAGTGCTAGGCACTGGACTAAAGGGCTGAGAATACAAAGAAAAGCAAAAACATGGTCCCTGCCCTCAAGGAGGGTAGAGGGGTGGCGCGTTGGGAGGAACAACATATAAATCAGACAGGCAGCAAGCACTATGTGCCAGGAACTGTTTTAAGCTAGAGAAACACCCACGTGTTCTTAGACCACCCCAAATGAGCTCTTCCACTTCTACATTCTTGTAGTAGCTTCTAGCTTTCCTAATCCTTTGACACTAAACACAGACTTCTTGCACAGTCCCTTACAGACAGCAGATAGCTCCGTGATTCTGAGAAATCACTGAATGCGTAGTCCTTTCAAGATACACACTGCAGTCTGCCCATCACTGACCATCCTGTGCCACCCTTGCCCATGGTTTCCCAGAAGTTCTCTACAGGGAGTCCACCCAATCTGCCTTTTTCTAGTTCTCTTGATAGTATGCAGATAATAATGGAATGCATACACTTTCCATGGGCTGTCCCTTACTCTGATGATATAACTGGTCCATCTTTTTTTTTTAATTCCTGTCATACCGTTCTCTGATGACATTCTTTAGGTTGCACTAAGTAAATCATTGTTTATTTTATTTGCATTATATTAGCATGTGTGTGTATAAAAAGCACTGACTTTGTAATCAGAAGACCTGACCTGATTTCAATTCCCTGCTCTGCTCTTCATAATGAGACCTGGGGGAAATAATTTCACCTCTCCAGACCTCAGTTTACTCATCTGTAAAATGAGGAGTGGATTAAATGATGTCTAATGCCTGTTATAATTCTAAATTCTATGACACTATAACTATAAGCTCCTCCCATCAAAAAGCATTTATTAAGTACCTCCTGTGGGCCAACCACTATGCTAGACCCTCAGGATCCAAGGCAATAATGAAACAGTCCTTGCACTCAAGAAACTTAGAGTTGTAGGGGTAGCACAGTGGATAAAGCACCAGCCCCGGATTCAGGAGTACCTGTGTTCAAATCTGGCCTCAGACACTTAACACCCACTAGCTATGTGACCCTGAGCAAGTCACTTAACACTCATTGTCCTGCAAGAAAAAAAAAGGAAACGTTTTAAAAATTTAAAAATAAAAGTATATACAAAATAACTATAGGTGGGTGGGGCACTAGCAATTGGGAGAAATCAGGCAGGGCCCCACGTGTCATTTTGAGTTGAGCTTTGAAGGAAATTGGATATTCCAAGAATTGGAGATAAGGAAGGAGTGCACTTTAAATATAGAGGACAAGTGAGCATAGACATGGAGATGGGAGATGGCTTCTTAGGTGTGAGGGACAGCAAGAAGACCAGTTGGTCCAGAACAGAGTACATAAAGGAGAAGAATGTATGATAATCTTCAAAGAGTAGGTTGGAGCAAGGTTGGGAACATGAAATGCCAAATTTAAAATTGTGTCATTGATTCAAGAGGTAATAGGGAGCTGCTCAAGTTTATTAAGCATGCAGTGAAATTTATGCTTTAAGAATGAATATCAGGGCAGCTAGGTGTCACAGTTGATAGAGCACCGGCCCTGGAGTCAGGAGGACCTGAATTCAAATCCGACCTCAGACACTTAATACTTACTAGCTGTGTGACCCCAAGCAAGTCACTTAACCCTCATTGCTCCCCCCCCCCCCCGGAAAAAAAAAAGAATGAATATCACTTTGGCAGTAGGTAGACTGGAGAGGAATGAGACTGGAGATGAGACAAATTAAGAGTGCATCGTATTAGTGCGAGTGAAGGATGAGCTAAGGTGGTGGCTAGGTAAATGGAGGCAAGCAGACAGATGTAAAAAGAAAATGTCTGGAGGCAGAATCAACAAGACTTGGGACCTGATTGTGTGTTTGAGATGAGTAAGAGTAAGGAGTTGAGGATCACAATAAGGCAGCAAACCTGCCTGACTAGAAAGATAGTAATCCCCTCAACAGAAATAGGGAAGACTGGAAGAGAGTTGGCTTTGGGAGGAAAGAGAATGCTTTTCACTTGGGATATGTTGAGTTTGAGATGCCTATGCACATCCAAATGGAAACATTCAATAGGCCAATCAGTCAGTATATAAACATTTATTCAATGCAGTGCCAGGTACTGTGCTAGACCTGGGGAAGGAAAGAAAAGCAAGAGCCAGTCTCTGCTTTCTTTCTTTTTCATTTTTCTTTTTCTTTTCTTTTCCTTTCTTTTTTTTTTTTTTTTGGCTGCAGAGCAATGAGGGTTAAGTGATTTGCCCAGGATCACACAGCTAGTAAGTGTCAAGTTTCTGAAGCCTCATTTGACCACAGATCTTTCTGAATCCAGGGCTGGTGCTTTCTCCACTGCGCCACCTAGCTTCCTCCACCAGTCTCTGCTTTCAAGGACTTCACAGTCTATTGGGTTAGCCAACATACAAACAACTAGGTAGAAATAAGATATATACAGAATACATTGGAGATAATCAATGGAAGGAGAGTATTGGCATTAAGGGGGATAAGAAAAAGCTTCTTGTAGAAGATGGGATTTTAGCCAGGACTTGAAGGGATCCAGGGAAGCCAGGAGGCAGAGATGAAGATGCAGAGTATTCCAGGCAGGGGGAAGAGCCAGTGAACATGCCCAGAGTCTGGAGATGGAATGCTTGGTATGAGAAATAGCAAGAAGGCCAGTGTCATTGGGTCAGAGTGGAGAGCAGGGAGAGCAAGGTATAAGGAGATTAGAAAGGTAGAAAGGGGCCAAGCTATGAAGGGTTTTGAATGCCAAACAGGGGATTTTATTTTTGATCCTAGAGAAGATAGGGAGCCACTGGAATTGGCTTGGGTAGTTGGGTGGACCTACGTAGTTGGTGATATGAGACTGGAGATCAGGAAAGACTAATGTGGAGAGAGAGAGAGAGAGAGAGAGAGAGAGAGAGAGAGGTTGATTGGAACACGAACCTATAGCATCATCATCATCATTTATATAACACCTACTATGTGCTGGGCTCTGTACTAAGCACTTCATATACATTTCATTTGATCCTCATAACCATCCTAAGAGATAGGTACAACTATTATCCCCATCTTACAATCTTACAGATAAGGAAACTGAGTCAAATTGAGGTTATGATTTGCCCAAGTTCCTACACCTGGTGTCTGTAGTCACATTTGAACTCAGGTCTTCCTGACCCTAAGCTTAGCACTTTATGTACTGTGTTGTTATTCAGTCATTCCAATCTTGTCTGACTCATTGTGACCCCATTTGATGTTTTCTTGGCAAAGATACTGACATGGTTTGCTATTTCCTTCTCCAGCTCATTTTACAGATGAGGAAACCATAGTAAAGAGGGTTAAGTGACTTGCCCAGGGTCACCCAGCTAGTGTCTTCAGCCAGATTTGAACTCATGAAGATGAGTCTTCCTGACTTCAGGCAAAGAGCTCTATCCACTATGGAGCCACCTAGCTGCCTCTATACACTGTACCACCTAGTCATCTTTTACCAAAAGAGTATGTGTAAGAGAGAGAGGAGAAGAGGGGAGGAGAGGGAAGGGGAGGGAAGGGGAGCACTTAGGACAGAGCCTTGGAGTACATACACAGTTAATGATCTATCAAAAGAGGAGCAATAAATCATAAATCATATTCTTCTTTATATCCTCCATTACAACTAGCACAGTACTTTGCACAAAGTAGGGGCTCAGTTCACATTTGGTGCGTTGATCTGGGAAATAGATTCCCAGCTATTGTTCATGGGTTTTAAATAAAATAAATAGTTGTAAGTGAATTCTCTCCTAGGAGGAAAGTCCTCTGTTTGTCACAATCTGGCTATCCCACAAAAGGATCATGTACCCAAAGAGGGACATTATCTGGAAGATTAAACCCAGATAACATACATTAACTAACTGGATAGGTATGAGAGAAGCTGGGCAGGGTGAGGGTCAGTGGAGGGAGGAGCATTATAGCTTTCTGAATATTTTCTGAGGTTGAATACAATAAGGAAAAGAAAATTAGAGAAGGCATTCCAAGACCTGAGTTCTCATCCTCTCCCTAATCATTTTGACCCTCCATGCCTCCATTCCCTATTTAGAAAATGGCTTACCAAGGGATGGGTGAAGACTGACATTAATCTACCACACTGGCAATGGGTTGCAGAAATCGCCTTCATGAGGAGAGAAAAATGCAAGTGTAGCATCAGAGAATACCAGTGTGTCCTAGAGGAGATACCTGTCACCACCCTAAAGAAACATTATATGACAAAATCGGATCATAAGTTCTTTCGGGGAAAAAATATTGAATAAACTCAATCTGTTGTCACCTGTGAATTGACAAAGGAGCAAGTGTGTATTTTTAACTTTACTTTTAAGCTTTTTTTTTCATTTTCTTCAACCAAGGAAGGAAAAATTACTATGTGAGAAACAAGACTAGAAAGCTCTTATAGAAGAAAAGAAGTCTAAATGCCTACAGAAATTAGCCACTGAAAGTAGCTCTGTATTAAGGCTATCCATCCATACTAGTTTCAAGCTACCAGATAATATGCGATAGGCACCAATTTCATCTGCATAAACCAGGTGAGTGCAAAATCAGAAAACAAGGTTAAAATCCTCATGTTTCCTGATGCCTGCGGTGGGGCGTAATGTGTGCTAGACAAAGGAGGTCAAGATATTTGGGTAAAGACTCTGACTCTGTCACTTACTGACTGGGTGCTACAATAGGTGAGTAATTTAATTCTTCAGAGTCTCAATTTTCCCATCCCTAAAATGGGCATGGAAATACTAAACATGTTCTTTTTCATATGGCTCTTGTGAGGAAAGAGATTTGTAAACCTTAAGGTACCATAAAAATTAGTCATTATTATCTATGGGTTTTGTTGCTGTCTTCAATTCAATAAACATTTATTAATTTCAAAACATTGTGCTAGGCACTGGTGATACGAAGCCCAAAATTAAGCAGCCCCTGCCCTCAAAGAGGTTACATTATAGGGAAGGGTGGGAATTCAGGAGATATTTAGGAAACAAAATACAAAATATATATAATTTCCAGAGAGAAAGAACACTACAATTAATGCAAAAAATCCAGCAAATCATGCAGATCTCATCAGCATCTGGATGCTGAGATTTTTTTTTCACTTTTTTACCCAGATGTTCTGGAGGCAGGTAGAAACAGACTAAAAGTTCCAACTTTCTGAAGTCAGTTTCTTTGAACGCAGAATTGATGGTAGCAATAAACATGTCAAAAACTCCACACTGTTCCTTAATGTATATTATCTGAGCCCTGACAACACACTGAGCACCATACAAAACATCAAGTGAGACTCAATTTCAATTGAGTGGGCTCATAATATAAATTAGACAAACACAATCTAAATTAAATAGACACAATCTAAATTAGATAAACACAATCAGCAGAGTCCTTGCTTTTCCCCAGCAGGGACTGTGGAAGAGGTGATTTCCCCTTTCCTCTCTGTTATACACAAAAGGCTGGAATCTTTCATTGCTCTCAGATCAGTTGGTTAGTCACCCAAGCTTCCCTGTGCACCTACTATCTGCTCAACCCTAGCTTTAGTACTTTTCTGAATGAGTCCAAAGTGTTTCATTTTTTTTATGTTACAACATGAGAGAGGACAGGAAAGAGATTTTTAAGGAATAGTTCTCCCTGAACTGTTGTTTCTTGGAGAAAATGTTCTTTGTTTTGTGAATGGCAAAAAATAAAAATTTCCAATTAAGTTAAGAATCCAAACCACCTTCAACTGAGCACAACACGTAAACCGTTTCTGTATTGTTTGTAAAGAAGAGACCTATTCCTAGAACCAGGATGATATGACAATCTAAGCCGTGTTGACATGGTGTCAGAAAGATAATTATAATGCATTGTGTGATTGTCCTGATAGAAGGAGGACATTTTTTATAACACTTTGACATTTCATTCCATCCAAACAACAAATATGTGAAGGAAGTAAAGCAGGCATTGTGATCTTCATTTTGTCAATGAAAACATTGAGGCCCAGAAAAGTTGAGGGATTTTCCAAAGGTCACATAGCAAGGGAGTGACCAAGCTAAGAGTGGATCCCTTGACTTCAGGTCCAGAGATTCTTCCACTCTCCCAAAGTGGAAAGTGTTTCTTCAGTCTTGTGAGATGCTGCCATCTCAAGGGGATTGATTAGTGCCATTTTCCCTAAAAATCATGAGGCAAACATAACAAGGGAGGAGGCAGAACTAGGACTTCCAAAGACTCATATGGATCACATGTGGTCCAGCAGCATCCCTTATTTAATGAAATTTTGCCCCCTCAAATTCCTTAGGACTGGAAAATGGTTATACTGTCTTTGAGAGGCAAAAAAAGAGGAGGAAGAGACTCCAGGAAATCTTTCATTCTCCCTTCTCAAGCTAAACCCTAACATGACTGCGATTTCCACAGCAGTCCGTTTGAAGGGGGTGTGCAATCTCCCCGTCTTCCGATCATGACACCATAACATACATAATATCCATAATCTGTGGATGAGAAACTTCCTCATCAAACAAAGAAATGTTTACCAGCGTGAGGTGGAAGCCATTTTACCCTCCTTAGATCCCCTTTCTTGAAAAGTAAGCCTTCCAGGGCTTTGGCTATGAGGATAATTATGAGGGGATTTGCTGTTAGGGAAAGGGGAAAGAACAGTGAGCTCCAGACAGGAGCAAGAATCCATGGAGCTTTTTCAAGTCAATGACTTATCTTCATGTTAAAAAAATGAGCAATGCCTGCAGGTCTCCAGAGTGAAAAAAGAAAAGTCTTCTCAGTAGTGAAGAGATACTTTAAAGGGAAAAAAACCCCACTGTTCCCACAATTTGAAATGCGGAATGACCTGGGAGATTTCCAACTCTAACCCGCCAGGATAAAGGCTTGCCAAACAGACACATTGCCAGCCCAGCCATCTTCACCTCGCTTCTGGAAAAGGCCGATGTACTTGAAATCAATTCTAAGTACCAGTTTCACGGGAGGCCAAGGTCATCCAATCCTTTTTAAAGTGATAGTTAGTGAAGTAATGCAAATAACAAGCATGCAGTTTGAATAGCATAGGCCGACTCAAAGCCTGTCCTGTTCAACTTTCAGGACTACATACCCCGTTTTGTGGGCAAAACATTGGAAACAAGAAAAGATACAAAAGGAAATAAGATAGGTGGCTAATCCTCCAAATAATACTTGGAGGTGAGCAGATCTATAGTAAAGGCTGGAGTCTATATCAGTGTTCTGAGCTTGCACACAGGAAGTAGGAATGTCTAATTTTTTTAAAAGCTTATTCAAAGCCTCCCCAGTCCATCACCCATATTGTTAACCATAGCAATAGGACATGCTCCCTTCAAGCAAAGATGTGGGAAACTTCTCTCCACTGTATCATAGCCTGAGTCTTGGCAGCCCTTCAATAGATGCGTGTAAAAAAATGAATAATAAGAATAGCCTTCTAATTATTACCTTGTGTGAATAAAGCATTTGATGCTTTCCAAAATGCTTTGAGAACTCTCTTAGGCTAGAAGTGGATGACTTGTCTTTAAGTGGGTTTACCTCACCTTCTTCTCCTAATTCACAGTATAATCAAGTGAGCAGGTCCTATTGAGGTTCTTTCTTTCAAAAAGGGGAAGGAGCCCAGGCTTAGGGGCTATAGATGCAGTTAGGCTAAAAGATCTCCCTTCTAACTCTAAATCTGTGATTTTCTCTAATCTTTCAATCTCTCTCTCTCTACAACTGTTTCCTTTACACATGCATACAATAATATTCATGCCCCCCCATTCTTAAAAAACACCTACTTGATTCAACCAACCCTAAAACTATCATTTTATAGCTCTCTATTCCCTCCTTTCACTCCGTAATCTTGCTTTTGCCCTCATCCTTTAACTGAAACTCCTCTCCCCAAAGTTACCAATGATCTCTCCATTGACAAATAAAATGGCCTTTCCTCAAGCCTCATTCTTCCTGATCTCTCTGTAACATTTGACACTTTTTGATTGCCCTCTCCTCCAGGATGTCTTCTCCTTAGGTCTTCTAATACATATCTGATTGCTCCTTCTCAATCTCCTTTGCTAGATCTTCATCTATGCCCCAGCTTCTTACACTGTGGGTCATGACCCCACATGGAGTCATGTAACTGAATGTGGGGGTTGCAAAAAAATTTGCAACAGTAAAAGGTTAAGTATATCTATTTTGTATACCTGTATACCTGGGGTTGGGTAAAAATTTCTTGGGAGAAAAGGGTGATGAATGGAAAAAAATCTAAGAAGCCCTGATCTATGCCATATTCATTAACCATGGATGCCCTCAAAACTTTGTGCTGGGCTCTCTTCTACTTCCTCTCTGTAACTATCACTCTTGTTTATTTCATCAGCTCCCTTGGGTACAATTATCATTTCTATGAAGATGATTTCCAGACCTATATATTCAGCCCTAGTCTCTCTCCAGCCCTGCATCGCCAACTGTCTACTGAATATCTCAGACATGATGTCTCATAAATATCTTAAACTAAACATATCTAAAATAAAACCCTTTATGTTTTCTTCCAAAACCTCCCCTCTTCCCCCAACTTTCCAATCATTATCCACCATTAAGTCACCCAGTCTTGCAAACTTAGTCTCATCCTTAACTCATCATTCACATTTACCCCATGTATCTGATCTATTGCCAGATTTTATTTCTTCCTGAACAATACCTCTCATATACATGCCCTTCTTTCTACTCACACAGCCTCTGCTCTAGTTCAAGCCCTCATCACCTATCCCCTGGACCATTGCTATAAGCTTCTAACTAGTCTCCCTGATTCATGTCTCTCCCTATTCAACTTTGCTACCAAGATGATTTTCCTAAACTGTAGGTCTAACCATGTCACCCTCTTACTTGACAAATTCCACTGGCTCCCTTTTGCTTCTAAGAGTAAATATAAAGTCCTCTGTTAGACAATTAAAGCTATTACCTGATCCTTTCCTACCTTTCCAGTCTTCTTATAGTTTTTTTGGCTCTACCCACTCCACAATCCAGCCACACTCACCTTCTTGTTATTTCTTGCACTTGACACTCCATCTCCTTGTCTTTTTACTGGCTGTTCCCCACACCTAGAACACTCTCCCTCCCCACCTCCTTGGCTTCATTAAAGACTCAGTTCAAATCCCATTTGCTGAGAGCAGCTTTTACCAGTTCCCTTACTGCTACATCTGATATTACCTTCCACTTACTTTGTAAATCTTAGATGTACTTTTAAATTTTTTAGGCTTATTTCTCCATTAGAATGTGAGATCTATGGAGAAAAGGATTGTTTTGTTTTGTTACCTTTATTTCTACCCCTAGTGCTTAGCATGGGCAGCTAGGTGATGCAGTAGATAGAGTTTCTGGAATGAAATCAGGAAGACTTATTTTCCTGACTTCAAATCTGGCCTTAGACACTTACTAGGTGTGTGACCCCAAGCAAGTAACTTTAACCCTGTTTGCCTCAGTCTCCTCATGTAAAATGAGCTGGAGAAAGAAATGGCAAACTACTCCAGTATCTGCCAAAAAAACTCAAAATGAGGTCACAGAGTTAGACATGACTGAAACAACTCAACAACAGTACTTAAGATAGTACCTGTCACATAGTAGGCTATTCATAAATGTTTGTTGACTGACTGACATATATTATCTACCCCTATCAGAATGTAAGCTTCTTGAGGAAAATGACTGTTTTTGCTTTTTTTTTTCCTTTTTAAATAGGGAACTAGGATTAAACAATAAGAGCCTAATCCTTATAAGCATGTGCAGCATGTTTCTCCCCCAGCAGACTCTTTGGTACCCAATTTTCTTTTGTCACTTTCCAATTTCAACTGGAGTACAAAACCCAGGACTAGAATAATGCTTAAGAATACTCTGTCTTTCTATAAAGCTTGATTGATTCTCCTAGCACCTTACCCTCTTAATTTCTGAATTCACCATCCAACCTATAAGGTAGTCCCATAAGGTATTCCCCCAGCTGCCTACCTTGGGGGGGGGGGAGGAATTCATATGTATAGGAGTCTCAACCACTAAGTCAGATCTCTCACAAAGAAGTAAGGATCTCCCCATATGTTAAAGCCCAACCCCACTATTCATTAATCAGGACAGTTGTGTCCCAGATGGGTCATGGTAAGCACATGCCCTGGATCAAAGGTACTATTAATAATTCTACTATAAAACAGGCCATGGCAAGCTGAGGTTAATCTAGAAACATAGATGCTTATCATATAGACGTAAGCAGTACATAGGCCATTTGGAATTCTTTAACTCATTTAGTTGCATGAATTTATTTCCCCAAATCTCCACCTTGCTCCCTACAGTATCATTCAGCACAATAGGATTTTCTCTGCTCGTACCACCTTCACTTTAAAAGAACTAAAAAATACTAGCTTAGCTCCTGACTCCAGCATCAAGCATTTTCCTTTGACAAAAGGCCCTGGGATACAAAGCCTAATCTCTTTATCTTTTTTTCTAGACAAATGTGCAAAACCCCTAGCATTTTTATTGTAAACGATAGGAAATTATACTAGGTTCTCTTTGGTTTATTGTATATGGCATGTATGCACATGTGCATACACACATATATATGTGTATATTTGTACATGTATATGTATGAGTACATATTTACATATATGGAGGGAGAGAGAGGGGGATGGAAGGAGAAAGATTAAGACAGGTAAGGGTAAAAGCACTTGCCTTGGTTAGACGGAGCTGAGGAACAACTATTGCCCCAGCTCATTAAACAACTATGAGATCAGTGATAAGATCACAGCCCTGTAATCATGACGATAATAATTTGTTTATAAACTATATAGTTCCTTAAGGTTTACAAAATGTTTTCTTCATAACAATCATGAGGTATCACTATATTATTATCCCCAATCAATGGATGAAAAAACTGAGAACCAAAGGGTTTTAAATTGTTTTCTTAAGGTCACATAACGAATACATGGTAGAATTTAGATTTGAACCCAGATCTTCTGGCTAAAAGTCTAGGACTCATTCCTTTGTACTGGTCTCTCCTGTAGCACTCATTCACAGAAGTAGTATCACTTAGTGAAGCTTTCAAATCTTGAGTAGCCAGACAGAGCACAATGCCCACCTTTGTGACATTAGTGAGAAGAGTAAGACTTAAATCAAGGTAGACTGTCTTAATACTATCAAAGCCTTATTTTTTTTTTAGATTGCTGCTTTGTCCATCTAAGAATAGACCATGATGCCTGGGACCAAGCATTTTCTATCAACCATGCTTACACAAATGTGACTCAGCAATAGTACCAATATGGAATTCCATCACTTCCTTTGATGGGACCATAACTCCCATAAGATGTGTACAGATGACATCCACCTCAATTATAAAACTGCTCACTGGTCTCAAGATGGACTACATCAGCTACCCAAGGCAGCCATATTCCCCACAAATAGCAGCAGCATAAATCCTAATTCCTCAATTGCTTCCTCAAGAGGAACATGGCCTCTGGCTCCTTTGAGGCATAAGGTTTAGTTGAGGCCAGATAGGAAGTGTAACAGACCATGTGCCCAGGCCAGTGGATGTCAAAGGAAGTGAGTCTTTTGGGGTCAGCTAGGTGGTGCAGTGGATAAAACACCAGCCCTGGATTCAGGAGGACCATCCAGCCTCAGATACTTGACACTTACTAGCTGTGTGACCCTGGGCAAATCACTTAAACCTCATTGCCCTGCAAAAAAAAAAAAGTGAGTCTTTCACAACTGAAGAATCTTGATGTTCAGTCCATACAGTGCTAAGCATGTGTGTGTGTATACATATATATGCATATATATGGATGTTGGATTGACTTTTTCACTTTCCTTCTGGATATTTGGTGTTATTTTGACATCACCAAATTGTTTTTGAAGAGAGAAGGGAAAGGGAAGAAAGCAAACCCTGAAACTTAAGAAGAGCCAGACTGGGGGGCAGCTAGGTGACACAGTGAATAAAGCACCGGCCCTGGATTCAGGAGGACCTGAGTTCAAATCTGGCCTCAGACACTTGACACTTACTAGCTGTGTGACCTTGGGCAAGTCACTTAACCCCCATTGCCCCACACACACACACACAAAAAGAAGAGTCAGACTGCTTAGTGTTCAAAGTCCTAAGTTCTACCCTGCACCCTCCTCTCTTCTCCCTCTCTACTACTTCACTTGGTGATCTCATCAACTCTGATGGATTTAATAACCCTCTCTATGCTGATGATTCTCAAATCTACCTGACCTGGTCTCTCTGCTGACCTCCAGTCTCACATTTCCATCTGACTTTCAGACATCTCAAACTGGGTATCTACTAGACATCTTAAATTTCATACGTCCAAAACATAGTAGGCCCTTAAAATGCTTATTGAATGATTGACAGTGTACATAATATCCCCAAAGTTTTGGCAGGACACCCTGTAGAATAGCTCTGGGAAGGAACTGGAATTTTCTCATTAGAAATTATCTGAGAGTGAAAGTATTTCAATCAGATTCTACTATGATCCTATTTGTCCATTCTCTCTTCCCAAAACAAAGGAGTTCAATATTTCCACACTAAAACCTATCACTGCAATTCAGGAAGCATCCCTTATTGTGTAAGAAGACAATGAAGCTCTCATATGGAATGCAAATGGCTAGAAAGATTTTGATTTTTTTTAAGAAAATCATTTCTTTAAACATTTCCCACAGAAATAATATCCATCCATGAGGTGGGGGAGGTGCAGGGGAAACTCATTTTATTCCTTTGAGGCATATTTTTTGGTTCAGGTAAACTCAGTTGTAAAAAGCCATGTGTCTGTCTTGAGCAATGGGCGTCAAGAAAAGTTTCATTCCAGAAAATGCTAAAAATAGAAACTATAAAACCCGAGGAGATCTTTGAGATCCAATAATCATTCTAACCCTCATTTGATGAATGAGAAGACTTGTCCAAGGTCATAGAAAGATGGCTAGTGACAGAAATGGGACTAGAATGCAGATCTTGAGGTTGTCAACCCCATTCTCTCCCTTCCACTAACCCAAATATCAAGGAGAGAACTAGATTTAGCTTTTCAAACCTTAACAAGAAGCCAATTTCCTTAGATACAAACATACATATGTATATATATATATATGTGTGTGTGTGTGTGTGTGTGTGTGTGTGTGTGTGTGTGTGTGTGTGCAATATACACGTAAAGTTAATAAATACAAGCACACGCAAAGTAGTTAAATACAAGGTGATCTGGACCATAGCTTGTATGTAGGTGTCAGGAAATGTTTCCTGTATAAGACAGTGCTTGATTTACACCTTAAAAGAAGAGAGGGATACAGAACCAAAGAGGGAATGCATCCCGTTCATGGGCAAAGGCACTGAGATGGGAAATGAAGTCTGAGAGACAGTCAGGATGAGTTTGGCTGGATTGTAGAATGCAAAGGTGGGAGAATGTCCGCTAAAGTTGGAAAGAGAGATTGAGGCCCGGTTGTCCACTCCAGGGCTGAAAAGATGAGTTTATATTTTATCCTAGAGGAAAGAGGAAGTCACTAGAGTTACCTGAGTAGTGGACTCACTTCTAGAATGGTGAATAAGTCTGTAACTCTGGGTTGACAACTGAAATTTGGTTAGGACACCAGAATGCCAGTCATAATTATGGAAGTGAGGAGGATTTTGACTGTGTTTCATGGCGCCCCTTCCAACAGAATACCATTGGAAGTATGATTTCATGGAAAGGGCACTGGACCAAGAGTCAGGAAATTTGCATTTAATTCCTACCTCAGACATTTGCTATCTTTGTGACCACAAGAAAATTATTTTATTTCTCCGAACTTCAGTTTCTTCATCTGTAAAATAAAGATAATACTTTAATTACCAACCTCAAAGGGCTGTGGGAAAGAAAGTGCTCGTAAACATTAAAGCATTTATTGAAACATAAACTATTATTATTATCTTAGGGTACTGACTATCTCAAGAACCTGGCCTCCTGCCAATCCATAGTCCCATTTCCTCTCTGACTAATTCCTACAATACAATCTAAAAGACAGCCATCCAGCAACTGACATGTGCCTGGCCTAGTGAAACGAAGACAACATGAAGAAGCAATCCTTGACCTCCAAGTGCTTACGCTCTACTGGAACCATAGGATCATAGATTTAGAGCTGCCAGGGTCTTTGGAATCCATTGCTTCAATCACCCTCATTTTAAAAGTATACTAAAATTTTAATATCAAAATGCTCATTTTAATACTAAAAATTAATATCAAATGAGATAACATTTGTAAAGTACTTAACACAAGGCCTGGAACATCATAAGCTCTTAATAAATGCTTGTTCCCTCCCCCATTCCTTTAAAGGTCGGCTATTATGACTCAGAGAAGTCAGAGGACCTGACTAAGGTCATGCAACTAGGAAGTGATGGAGCTGGACTTTGAACTGAGGTCTTCTGACTCCCCAAATCCAGCATACTTTCTACCACACCAGTGAGGAGACATGTACCTTCCCAATCATTTGAGGAAGGTGAGCACACCAACAACCTGATGGGATCGGGAAAGGTTATAGGAGGTACTGAATGGGCTGAGTTTGGGGAACAAAATTTGGGGATTCTGTGAGGTTAGAGGTGTGAAAGGGATGCATACAGTGGGTTCAAAGATCCAGAGGTGGGAGATTGAACAGACTGTATTTATCATTTCACGTTCCTCCCTGCCAATAGACTCCAAAGTTTTCTACCAAGAACTTATGGGTAGCTTTAGCGGATCATTTACTGAAAGCCTCCAGTAACACAGGAGCCCACTAAGACTGAAAGGTAGCCCAGAGTGAATGAAGAAAATCACCCTGTTATACATCATATGTGGGGCCCAATAATAAGACAGGTTGCAGTCTCTCCTCAAAACTCAGATTAGGGCCACCAGTAATACCTCTGAACTACCAAGTCCCGATACCTACGTGGTTCTTGCACAATGCTTCCTCGTGGGTGCCTATATAAATAAGGAGATTCTACAAAAGTGTCCAAGGCTTACTTCAGAGTCCTCTTTGACTAAGAAGCAGCTGGCTTTATCGATAGAAAAGGCTCCCAATATCTCTTACTATCATACCATTGGCCACTAATCTATCTGACATGCTGAGACATCTGAAAGTGGACATGAAAGCTGGATGCCTTTACAGAGGCATGTTTTCAGGACATTAATAAGCTTATCAGCCCTGGTATGCTATTTCTGGCCATCACTGTATTTGCTTCAGAGTGATTAACTGCTTTGTGCAGTTAAAAGAAATGACTGCATACTGCGTGGTTCCAGGAGCCATGCCCAGGACATGCTGTTGGAAAATCACCAAAGGAGAGGAGTGGCTATGGATTTCTCCGAGAGCTGCTTTTTCCACTAAACATGTCCATGTGACTGCAGAATATTGGTGAGGGCAAAAGAAGAGGGGAGAGGTGAACAACCCCCCCCCCAAAAAAAACCTGCTTCAGAAGCCTTATGCTGATTCCTGAGCATTGAAAGTATTTTTACTGTAATTTTTTTGTATTATTTATTCTTTTTTATTGAATAGAATTTTATTTTCCAAAATATATGTAAAAACACATTTTAACATCAATTTTTTAAAAATTTGTGTTCCAACTTCTCTTCCTCCTCCATTCCTACTAGAACTCAAGCATTTCAAATAAGTTATATATTTGCTGGGCTAATATGAAGAAAATTCATTGTAATTTAATGGGAATTATTTTAAACTTTAAGGCCACCATAAACTACCTTCTAGGCAGCACAACTGACCTCTGGGACATGGTTTCTCCATCTAGGAG
Organism: Dromiciops gliroides; assembly: GCF_019393635.1. Lineage (NCBI taxonomy): Eukaryota > Metazoa > Chordata > Mammalia > Microbiotheria > Microbiotheriidae > Dromiciops > Dromiciops gliroides. The sequence continues at coordinate 580,716,210 of NC_057862.1, forward strand.
TGTGACATAGTAGGAAAGGATTAATTATCCAGAAATGTTGAGGAAGAGGAGGGACAGAAGAAAGAGAACTGACTTTTTTAAAATTAAATGCCCACTATGTGCAAGGCATGTAATATTTGCCCTTTAATAATCTGTCCCTCCTACTGCTTTCCCATGGAGCAATTTTTCTTTTAAAAAATTTAAAAATAAAGCCCTTGACAAATACATGAATAGTCCAGAAAAACATATTCCCACATTATCCAAATCAAAAAACATGTGCCTCTTTCTGCATTTTAAATTCCTCATTTCTCTGTCAGCCAGCAAATAACATATTTTATCTTTGTTCCTTTGGACTCATGAATTATCACTGTGTTGACCAGAATTCTAAAATATTTCAAAGTTTTTCTCTATAATGTTGCTATCATTATATACATTTTTCTTCCATCCCTATTTGGTTCTGCATCAGTTTCTAGTTCCTCTGAAACTGTCCATTTCATCATTTCTTAAGACCTGATAATATTTCTTTTTTTAAAACTTCTATTTATTTATTTTTTTGTTTATTTTTTAATTACACATGAAACTGTAAATCTATTTTGTACAACTTGCTATTCCTTTTAAATATAGGATAAAATTATCTGTAAATTTCTTTTTTCCTATTTTTTTTTCCTTCCCTCCCCTACCCCTGCCCTAGAGATGGGTATCACCCCCCTCCCATGACTGCCAATAAATAGGTGTATATGTGTGTATATGTGTGTATGTGTCTCTCTCCCTATATATATATATGTGTGTGTGTGTGTGTGTGTGTGTGTGTGTGTGTGTGTGTGTGTGTGTGTGTAAAATTATTATATACATACTTCTTTTTATCAATTCTTTCTCTGGATGCAGAGAGTGCCTTTATTCATATGTCATTTATAGTTAATGTGGGTATTTATAATATTCAAAATGATTAGTTCACTCAACATCATTCCTGAAAACAATATGGTAGTTAGGCCTAATAATATTTCATCACATGCAAGTACTATAATTTGTTAAGTCATTTTCCATTAGTTTCTAATTTTGGGCCGCCACAAAAAGGGCTACTTTATATGTTTTTTGTACATATAGGCCTTTTTTCTCTTTGATTTCTTTAGGGTATGGGCCTAGTAGTGGTATAGCTAAGTCCAAAGGGATGCAGGTATGTATAACTGACATTTAACTACTGTTTTACAATTTGCCAAGGGCTTTACCAACACCATTTCATTTGAGCCTCACAACAACTCCATGAGGTAGATACTACAGGCTAATATTATTATCCCCCTTTACAGATGGGGGAACTGAAACTCAGTCAGGTTAAGTGACCATCCCAACTCTACCACTGATCATGTTGCAGAAGCTGGAGGAGGGGAGGGAAAGTAGATTGGACTTCCTAGTCTAAGTTTCTGTGATGCTAGTTAGTAACCTAAATACCATTACTGGGCTGTTTATCCCAGAGTTAGATGCAAGGAAGAGATGTTAACTATAAAGGAAAGACCTGGGCTCATTCACTTCAACTTCATTCCTTCTTTACACAATCTGCATTCACAGTGAGGACCTCATTTTGTCTTCAGTTGATTTTTTTAATTGCATTCAAAATTAGTAAAAACAATCCCCAAGTTGATCCAGGAAGAGTAATTGGCCCATTTGGTACTTCTGACTGTGTGGTAAGACTCTCCCCCCACCCCCTTGTCATCACACGAGAGCCTCACTCACATTATGCTTCCAGGTAGATGATGTATAAGAAACCCAGAGAGCTCATCCAGTCCATCATTAACCTCATTTTGAGACAGCCCTAGAGGCAGTTCTTTAGCCACCGGCACAGCCAGCTGTCAATTGTGTCAAACCAGTAACATATTAGTTAGCAGGGGAGCAATCCAAGGAGCTAGCCATAGATCCAAATGCCTAAAAGATATTTTAGAATGTGGTAATTATGTCCTGCAGCTGCCAAGAATGTCCTCTGTGAGTTTGCAGATATTGGTTGTACCACGGAAGGAAGAAGACAGATAATAGCATCCGGACTCCTCATAACAAACAACATGACTTAGTTCTAACTTAACCAATTCAGTTTTTGAAACTTTGTGGTACTGTTGGCCTTCAAGTTAGCCTAATGTGCCCCACAACATTTTAGAGATACTAAATTGGTGACCGTACCCTTGTGTAACTGGCAAAGGTAGTAAAAGATGAGAGTAAAAAATGGGAGAATGGAAAGGTAGCCTCATCGGTCAGAATCAGACTTGACAGTTTGGGGCTATGTGTGAACATTTATTAAGTCCATTCCCTACATCCCTGTAAAAGAACTTTTTTTTCATAGTTGGTTGGTTTTTCTATCAATGGAGATGACAAAGTCATCTAATGACTCAAGGTCACAATTAGCAGGCAATGAGATCCTAAAGAGTAGATCCCTTATTCTATAGCACCCTTAGGCTAACACATCTTATACAACCCCCATAGCATTAGAACATCAGACCGTGTAACAAAAGCCAACACCAGTGATGTTTATTTAGTTCTCAGGAAACTATGGGATAGGAAACCATGGGAAATTCTATCACTTTAGCTAAGCTCCCAAACTGAAACCCACCTATACCTGAGCCTTCTCCTCTTAGAACAGATTAAAATACCTAGGTCATATTTCAGAGGTTATGTGGTATATTCAACTACTATGATCTATATGTACCATAATTCTTATTCTCATAGAAAAGTCAAAGTCAAAACACGGGTTCATTATTATATATATGTATGTGTATGTATACGTATATATGTACATATGTTTATATGTATATAATCATTATGTGTTATGTTATTTATAGGTCAGATTGAATGACCCCGATAAAGCTTCCAATTCTGCCAGTCAATGAGTAGTTATTAAGTGCCTACTATGTGCCAGGCACAGAGCTAAACACTGGGGACAAAAAGAAAGGCAAAGCTAATCTTTATTTTCAAGGAGTTCTCAGTCTAACAGGGGAGATGATAGGCAAACAACTATATATAAACATTAGAGATATAGATGGAGGAAGGGAGGGAAGGAAGGGAGGAAGGATAGATACATAAATGATAGATACATAGACAGACAGACAGATAGATAGATAGATAGATTGATTGATAGATTGATATAGAATAAAATGGAGATAATTAATAAAGGGAAGGCACTAACATTAACGAAAAAGCCACTTATAAAAAGTGGGATTTTATCTGGGAGTTGAAAGAAGCCAGGGAAGCTAAGAGGCACAGATGAGGAGGAAGAGAGTTCCAGATATGAGGCTACCCATGCCCAAAGGCAAGAGATGGAGTGTCTTCTAACTATGAGATGTTGTGATTCTGAATTAGTTTGATGAAAAGTTACTGTGAGAACGCTTAACTGAATTACTCCTGCATTCACCTAAGATTGACTTAAGAAAGAGTAGAATTCATTTCCTTTCCAGAGAGTGCAGCCTGTTTCATTTTGTGTGTTCCTACTTGGCTATTTGAGGCTTTTTTATCATTATTATTTTACCTTGCAGGGTTCGAAAACTAACTTATAACAGAGCTTATAACTATAACTAACTTACAGCAGAGGTACCACAGACGTCACAAAGCCCTGGTGAAATGGAGCTTTGACAAGCATACAGAGAGAACCGAGTTATTAACACATAAGGTCCACAGTAGCAGACTCTTAAGAATTCAATCCTACTTTTGCTTAGGTTTATTACTGTTCATCCTCACAACACTCCTGTGATATAGGGACTATTATGAATCCCTTTTTAAAGTTAAGGAAACAAAGACAAAGGTTAAATGACTTGCCCAGGATCACATGGCTAATAAGTATCTTGATGTCAGATTTGAACTCATATATTCCTGACATTAGACTAAAGGGGGAGGCAGCTAGATGGTACAATGGATAGAGTGCTGGGCCTGGAATCAGGGAGACTCATCTTCCTGAGTTCAAATTCAGTCAAAGACATTTATTAGCTGTGTTACCCTGGGCAAGTCACTTATCCCTGTTTGACTCAATTTCCTTATATATAAAATGAGCTAGAGAAGGAAATGGTAAACCACTACAGTATCTTTGTCAAGAAAACCCCAAATGAGATCACGAAGAGCAGACACAACTCAAAACAACTGAACAACAACCAAAGGGGGAGGTAACAATTTCATATAAAATATATATAACATAAATATCAAATTGATGAATATTAATATGTATACAAAGTTAAGAAATGCAAGATAATTTGGAAAGAAGGGCACTAGTAGTTGGGCGAACCAGGGAAGACTGTGTGACTCTAGGAAAGTCTCTTAATCTCTCAGTGACCCAGGCAATTCTAGGAAGGAAGGAAGGAAGGAAGGAAGGAAGGAATAAAAAACATTTATTAAGCACTTAGGAAGTGCAAAGCAATATTCTAGTTGCTGGAAATCAAACAAAAAACAAGATAGTCTCTGTCCTCAAGGAGCTCACATTCTAAGAGAAAGTAACGGGGGCAGCTAGGTGGCACAGTGGATAGAGCACCAGCCCTGAATTCAGGATTACCTGAGTTCAAATCCGGCATCAGACACTTGACACTTACTAGCTATGTGACCCTGGGCAAGTCACTTAACCCCCAGTGCCCTGCAAAAAAAAAAAAGAGAGAGAGAGAGAAAGTAACAACATATATGAGAGATTTTAGCTACAAGTTAAATAGAAAGTCCTAAGACCATAAGTTGCAAAAAAGGAATTGACCTATTTGTCAATATACGTATTAATATTACATATTGGTAAAGAAATTTCTAATACTCCAGGAGCTACCTATACAAATGAAACCACGCATTTAGTCACCAATAAAGTACACATTACTACATACCCTCATTATTATTGCCTGAATTTGTGCTATTTATAAATTTCACATTAGAAAGTTAAGAATATTGATGTTCAAATTGCTGAAATTTGGTATTTTGGAAATCTGCTTAAATTCACCTTTGTTATCATTCAAACCCCTTTATTATCCAGAACCAATGGAGAGAACTTATAGGAAGACAGATTTGTTCCCAATATAAGGAAGAATTTTCCAAAAATAATTAGAGGTCTCTAACAATAGATTGGGCTGCTTTAGGGAGTGATGAGTTACCCATTACAACTATTCAAATGTTGAAGTGGAGACTAGATCTGTCAGGAAAATTGTAAATGGGATTCTTATGCTAGGTAGAAAGCTGTACTTCAAGTCTATTCCAATATTTAATGATGCTCTCATTTCATTTCTTGAATGGAAAGTATACTATAAGATATCTTTCTCAATAAGAGAAAAAGAATAAGGGATGAATGCCTTCTTAAATTAGAGCGTTCACCTCCTTTACCCTACATTAAACAATCACTATTGACCAACTTTCTTTCAGGATACATATCTCATACTAGAGGCTGACTTAGAAGACATTTCCAAATGCCCTGCAACTTTGTCAAACAAGGACACATGGACTGTTTTCCTTAACCAGTATTTTCTTAGCAATATCCCAATAGTCCAGCCCCCAAATCACTTAAAACAGTACAAAAGTTCCATTTGCTTAAAACTCAAGCCACAGTCAAGCCCTTTAACTCCTATGAAGTGAGCCATTGTTGGGCTGTTGAGTTTAAAGAGGGAAAAAATATCCTATCCTATCTGCCATAAATCTACATTCCCCCCCAAATAAAATATAATCCTACTGCTTTCCTCAAGCAGTCAGATAATCATTTTGTTTTATGGGAAATGATTTAGAAGAGAAAAGAATTGGACTGACAGTCTCATAAGTTTTGGAAAGTGCTTATCCTGACAGTCCCTTTCTTCTTTTTCCTATTTCTTCTCATTCATATAAATACACATATGCACGTGCGCGCACACACACACAGACTCACATATATTGAAATCCAGGCCATTTCCACTTTAGACATTAGAATAGTTGTCATTAACAGTTTATATTGAATATATTTCTTATTTCATTGAATAATTCACTGGCTCCTCTCTATCAGGTGAATATTTTTCCTGCCTTTGATCTCCAACCCCAGGTAGGAAACTATCTTCAGTAGAATGCAGCCTTCCAATCCTGATTGAGGAGTTATAGAGATCTGAAGCTATAGGGGACATTTACTGCTTCATCCTGCTTTTTTTTTCCCTCTCTCTAACCCTGATATATAGGAGGGACGCAATGTTCCATTGCTAACATTGATGGCTCTGTACCTTTGTTCACAAAGTTCCTATGTGCACGTCTCAACTCTCTATCTAAACAGATATTTTAAAACTAAACAAATTCTGCCATCCTTAATGCCAAGCTGACATTCCCTTAAACACATACTGCTAGCTGAGGGCATGTGTTATGTGACTCTTTGCACCCCCCCATCCCAACACATGCCTTCTATCATCACCCCTCCCCAAATAGAAATGATCTTTCCCTCCTCAGATCTCTCACATTTGGCCTTATGATTCGCTCTTAATAGTATTCTCAGACACACTAACTAGCAATATTGGCTTTTGTATGAAACAAAGAAAAGCATACCATCAAACTTTTTAACACAAATTCAGTTGAAGGAGAGTCAAAAGAGAACCTGAGACAAAAAAATCCATTGAAAGGAAATTAGTGCTTGTTGGGAAGGCAGCAAAGGGAAGCAAGTCACAGCTGAGGAGACCCTAGCCTGAGATTCAGCACCAGAAAAGGAAGCAACATCAGGTCCCTTCTCATTTTAACTCGGTTGTTTATAAACCATAGAAGGAGTATGAATACTATTAACACCCTCTATATTCTGATGCCTAGAGACAAAGTTCCAGTTGCCCTACCCTGGTTATTGCTCTGATGATCTAATTTGTGTTAAAATTGTCTCTGTTTCTATCCTATTTTCCCAGATAGTTTTTAAGCTCCTTATAGCTTATGGCCTGCATCTTATATTGACTTCTATTTTCCATTCACCCTAGAACAGACTGTTCCATACAAGAATCACTTGATAAATGTTGATTTGGTTGAATTTAAACATCAGCAAGTACAAATGCCAAATCTCTACTCCTGTCCCTTTACAATGCTTCCCCTGAGAACCACGCATTCATGTCTACCACCAAGCCAGTTCCTAGAGCCTCTTTCTAATGAGAGGCCATTATTTCCTTAAACACTCACATACAATCCTCATTCGGATAGTGCAAAATAGTGTTCACCTTGAGACACCAGGAGATGACACCGTGTAGGTGAAAGGAAACATGACAGAGGCCACCGCGACTCATCATTTTCCTGAGATGGAAAAGGCCTCAGGGTACTCAGTAGAATGAGAAACTTTTTTTTTTCTCCACCACTGATGTTTATTGATTTGTCCAGTTCATAGGGAGCATCCCTTAATGTTCTGCTTTCATGTTTCTGCTTTGTTGCATGGGTGCAGAAAAGAATATTGCAAATTGATCTGTCTTCCCAGCCTTTGTTGGGAATGAACTCCTATTACGTTAGTTTTTCCAGCCTGTCATCGCATGCTCTCTTTTGCAGGGTATAATCAGCATGGCTAAACACCGAGGGCTGAGCTGATTAATTTCTAATGTTCTTCACTGAATCCGTTGATGGGATTCCTGCTTGATGATCTATGCAATAGATGGGCCACTTTTGATTGTTTGACCTTTGCCCTTCAACCCCAAGCTGTCTATTCTAATACCTGTTTAAGCCGGCAGTACAACTAGCGTGTTTATATCGCAGTTTAAAAGATATCATGGGATCTTGTTTCTGTCTGGAACTCACAAAATAAGGAGTTTTTAAAGAAAGTCAGTTTCTATCTCCAAATTGATACCATTAAAGATGATCAATTATTTACACATTAAACAAAAAGAAAATGCATAGTACCCACGATCAACTAAGATATATCCATATCTTTAAATAGTTTATATTTAATAAATATAATTGAATAAAATCCTTATATACTTTTAAACTATATAATTTGTAAAATATAAGCTTTCTTTTACTATATTAACATACAAGCTAAATTAACATACTAAAAGACTAAAAAGATATGGTATTTATATAGTCTTTCATATAGTTGATATTTATATAGCACTTTAAAGTTTGCAAACCTTATGTGGTACAGTAGTGAAGGCATCATTGTACCTATTTTCATATGAGAAAGCTTAAGCTCAGAGGGTGACCTGCCTCAAATCACCCAATCAGTAAGTGCCAGAATGACCTCAAACTCAAACCTTTTGTCTTTAAATTCAGTGCTTTTGCTCCTGAGTATTAGCCAGCACTTACATGATGCTTTAAGGTTTGCAAAACACTTTATATCATTTGATCCTTAATGACTCTGGGAGGTGGATGTTATTATTATCCACATTTTACAGATGAGGAAACGGAAGTAGATCAGTTCAGTCACTTGCCCACCATCCATCAGACAGCTGAGTGTGTCTCAGGCAAGATTTGAACACAAATATCCCTGACTCTAAATCCTGCCTTCTATCTTCTGTGTGTCCTAGCTACTTCTGCCTCTAAACCACAGCTGCCCTGATTTGCCTTCCTCTGTGAACCACTGTCAGTGGAGCACCCCAAGAATGTCAAAAGAGAAGCCAAGTCAACAAGTATTAATATTAAGTGCCCACTATATGCCAGCCATTGTACTAAGCCCTGAGTATACAAAGTAAGGCAAAAGTCCACGCCCTCAAGGAATTCACAATCTAATGGCGGGAAACATCATGCAAAGGACTATGCACAAACAAGATCTATACAGGATAAACTGGAAATGAAGACACTAGCATGAAGGGGGCTCAGAAAAGCCTTCTTATAGAAGGTAGGATTTTAACTGGGACTTGAAGAAAGCCAGGGAAGCCAGAAGGTAGAAATTAGGAAGAAGGGAATTCCAAGCATAGGGGGCAGCCAATGAAAATTGCTAGAGTTGGCAGGTGGAATGCAGTGTGCTGGGCCACAGCTTTAAAGCTCTTGTTCCAAACATTTTTTTCAATGTTATTGTATTTTAATGACTTAACTTGCCACCTAGTATTTCTAATGGACTAACAAAAAGCCCATCAGCATAAAAAAATGGATTTAACCATTACAGTCTGCTGCTGATATCAGATGAGGAGGGTTAAAATAAAGAAACTTGGAAAAGCATTCCTAATGACTCCAAAAAGATACTTCACTTGCCTTAAATTTGTAAGATACGATGCTATTTATAGAGCTAAATTCTCAAACATGCACATAATTTGTATTCCAACTCATAAGGAACCAAGGATCCAGACATCTAACGCAGGTGCACTTGGCAGTCTATTTTTTAAAGGATGCAAAAGCCTGGTCATCCTTGAAGATGTATAAAAAGTGATGCATACATTGCAGGCACATTCCTCAGGTTTAATCCTTATAGCCCATACAATGGTTTAAGAATAACCCGGAAGTTCAGCTCTTTGGTGGGGTCTTAAAATCCAACAAACAGTAGGCTGAATTTGACAGTTACAGGAGTCTCAGAATGGAAAGAAAAATTGAGTAAATGTTGATCATGCTATTAGTAGAATGATGGATATTGCAAAGAGGTAGATTTAAACTTAACATAAGGAAAATTTTTCTTAACAATTGGAGCAACCCCATGATAGGATGGGCTGCCTTCCAAATTCTCCCTCACTGATGGAAAACAAGCAAATGCTGGATGACCACAGGATGGTATATTTTAGAGAAGATTCTTGTCCCAGTAGGCATTGGATTAGATGAGCTCTGGAGTCCTTAACAATGCTGAAATTCTGTGTAACTCTGGATGAGATCTAATTACAGGTGATGTGCCTATTTAGAAAAAGGGCATATGACCAAGCCTTCTTGATGATTAGATACATGATATCCCAGAATCCCATAGCCTAAAATAATCACATAGTCCCACAACCTCATTTTTATTGATGTTTTTAGGGGGTTTTAATCATCAAAATTTTCCCCAGTATTTCTCCATTCTTCCTTATAAAGAATCATTTCATATGACAAATGATATTTTAAAGAGAAAAGGAAAGAAAAGAATCAGTAAAATGAATACATTGAAAAAGTTTCAAAATACTTGCAATGTACCATATTTGTGGAGCTCTGATTCCTGCAAAAGGGTGAGATGGAGTATGTTCTTATATCTTTTCTTTGAAACTATGTTCACTTTTTATAATTTTGTAAATTCACTTTTGATTTTTTGTGGGGAGGTTTCCATCCATATTATTTTAGTCATTTGTTTACATTTTTATTCACTATGTCAGTTCATATAGATCCCATGCTTCTTATATCCATCATTTTTACAATAGAATAATATCCCATTATCTTTCTGTACCGACATTTGTTTAGCCATTTCCCAATAAATGTGCATCTACTTTGTTTTTAATTCTTTGCTATCACAAAAAGTGTCACTATAAATATTTTCCTGTGTATGGGGACTTTTCATCAATGGCTTTCTTCTACCATTCTTTTTGCAAGTGAGGAAACTAAGGCACAGAGCATTTCAATGATTTGCCTATGGTCATACAATCAGGAAGTAGCATCATTTGGACTAGAACTCAATCTAGTGCTCATTCCACTACGAGATTCTTTTAGTCTTTCTCTATCCTGCTGACCTCTCCTTCCCCAACCCCAGCTTTCTTCACATCCCTTTCTTCTCCAATTTCAACTCCTTCAAGCTATATGAAAGATACAATACAAATATAAGAGAAGCATTAAGGGAAAAGCTCAGGTCTTGTGATCTAGCTGGTTTAACAGAAGCATATTTTGCTCTGAAGCTTTGTTAAACTACATCATAATCAATCTTATGAGTTTTTGTTCATTTTTAAAAATTCATAATCGTGTTTATTTTTTTCCTGATAAAAGTATTTTATTTTTTTCCAGTTGCATGTAAAAATAGTTCTCAACATTTGTTTATACAAGCTTTCCAATTTCATATTTTTCTCCCCCCCTCCCCTAGACAGTAGGCAATCTGATATAGGTCATATATACATACATACATAATAACATTAAACGTATTTCTGCATTAATAATGTTATAAGAGAAGAATCAGAACAATGAGGAAAAACCCCGAAATAGAAAAACAACAGCACCAAAAACAAAAGAAATAGTATGGTTCAATCAGCATCTATACTCCACAGTTCTTTTTTTTTTTCTGGATTTGGAGATCCCCTTCCATCATGAGTCCCCTCGAACTCTTATGTACTGTTGCATTGGTGAGAAGAATATAGTCCATCACAGTAGATCAACACTCAATGTTGATGATACTGTGTACAATGTTCTTCTGGTTCTGCTCATCTCACTCATCATCAGTTCATGCAAGTCCCTCCTGGTTTCTCTGAACTCCTCCTGCTCATTGTTTCTTATAGCACAAGAGCATTCCATTACATTCATATACCACAATTGTTCAGCCATTCCCCAATTGATGGGCAACCCCTCAATTTCCAATTCCTTGCCACCACAAAAAGAGCAGCTATAAATATTTTTGTACATGTGGGTACTTTTCCCTTTTCTATGATCTCTTTGGGGAAAAGACACAAAAGTGGTATTGCTGGGTCAAAGGGTATGCGTAGCTTTATAGCCCTTTGGGCATAATTTCGGATTGCTCTCCAGAATGGTTGGATCAATTCGCAGCTCCACCAACAATGCATTAGTGTTCCAATTTTCCCACACCTTCTCCAACATTCATTATTTTCCTTTTTTGTCGTATTAGCCAATCTGATAGGTGTCAGGTGGTATCTCAGAGTTGTTTTAATTTGCATCTCTCTAATCAATAGTGATTTAGATTTGCTCATTTTTTAAAGCAATTGCAGAAATATTTTGACTGACTGGTCTAATTTGGGGGCACTAATCTGACTGGAGGACTAATCTGGGGTCTTTTGACTAACTGGCTATCTGAATGCTATTAACTTAATATGGGCCATTTAAAATTTTCTCCACACTGCTCCCAAATTGATAAGCAAAAGATTAAGAAGCCTCTTTACTAAATAATCAGAGTTTATTTATGAGATACAATTTAAAATTAAGAATACAGGGAAATAAAATGTACAACCTGACTGCGTTCCGGTGCGTCTCTTTCCACCTGCTGCGCCTGGAACATTTTTTATACAATAAGGGCCGTTGCCACCTCTTGCCTTAGGTTATGTTCCACTTTCACTGCCCAGCTCCTTTCTTCTAACTCGAGCCCCTTTCACTTTGTCTCTCCCCCTGCGTCTAACTTTCCTCTCCATACTGCCACCACTGAACCCCTGTGTTTCTCTCTCACTGACCTCTCCTTCCATTCTTCTAGTGCTCCAGTGTCCTTCTATTCTCTTAATCTTCTCTTTCTCCAACCTGTACCCTGTGCTGACCGCTTCTGTGCTCTCTGCTGCCTCCTGTTCTGTTTGTCTGCTCCATCAGTCTGCCCTCTGCTGCCTTTGCCACCCCTGTCCCTCTCCATTCTTCTAATCTTGTCAGCCTCTCTTGCTATCTAACTCCCAGGTCTATATATACCTTCTCTCCACTCAAATCTCAGGACTTTTTGAACCCCCACACACATCAAGCTGACCCACCAGCTGCCCTAGGGCTGCAGCTGGGGGGAGGGGATGCTCAAGGGGATGTCTCCTGTGTACCATACCCAGGGCTCCAGGGGCCTGTGCCCCTGCTGAGGGCCTGGGACCTCAGCATGGGCTACACCAGAGCCCGGCCTGAATGAACCTGGGATCTCTCAGATAGATCTGCTCACGGCGGACCCAGCTGTCTGACCTGCATCTTGTACAGCCCACAGGGCTTTTTGGCTCAGCTGAAGTGGAGGGGGGAGGGGCACCAGCCCTTCACACAGAAAAGACCCGAGGGCCTAAGGCTTTTTAATCTCAGCCCAAAGGTAGGGTACTCAAATCAAAATAAATTTCCACACAGTAAACACTAGAAGAGCCAACTATGCTAACAACGCATGCAAAGACTGGTAGAGGACAGAAATGTGTTTTATATTCTGTCATCCAAGACAAGAGCTAGGCCTTGTATTTAGTCTTAGTTTAGTCACATTTTAAGTGTTGTTTGTGTTTATATGACTATTGCCATTGTGTATTTTATTCTTTTGTTTTTGCTTTCTTCCTTCTGCATTAGTTCATATGTCTCCTCATATTTTTCTGAATTTTATATTTTTTATTTCTTGAGAGTAATAGTATTTTATCATATCCTTTATACCTCAATTTCTATTCATTAGGTAATTCCCCAATGAAAGGTATCCATATTGCTTACAATAAAAAAAGAAGGCATGCAAAGCACATCGTAAAATAGTAAGAAACAAGTGAAAATGAGATTCCTGAGACAAATTCAATAATGCCTTGAAATTAGAATTTATATAGATATTCATGGACTCTCGGATATAAAAAGGACCCTAAAGTATATCTAGTCCAACATTTTCACTATGTAGATAGGAAATTGAGGTTACATGACTTGTTCAAGATCTCACATCTAACAAAAGTGCATCTCTTAACTCCTAAATATAATACACTGTATTTTAATGATATGCATACATTTCATCCATATATTATTAGTACATGGTTACCATCACTTGATGGCAACAATAATTTGATCTTTTGTTAACATTTTAAAAGCTTATGATGGAGAAAAAGCACATCCATCACCAGTTGCACCAAGGTACTGTGATTTCCTCCATACCAGTACTATGTTTAATAAGCTATCTGTGATTTTTGTAGATGGTCTTAGAGAGAAATGACTAAAAAATTCATCACCAACTTGATGATGAGCCTCTTCAGACTTGACTAGTCTGATCCTTGGGTGACCAGAAGTCATGAACAGGTTCATATCCAACTTTCCAGAACCTTCCAGAATTTTCCATGCTCTTCTCTAGACCCTTAAGAAACCAGGGTCACCTCATTGCTTCTATGATGTCATCAGAGGAGGATCTTTGAGGAGGGTGAATTGTTTTAAATATTCATATTTATCCATGTGAATTTGGGGGAATATGTTTTAGAATAATTTGGTGTTTAATTAACAGCAAAGTTTTGTAGGCACCTAGATTAAACATTGTTTCTGACACAGTTTCAAAAGGTGTTCTAATTTTTCCTATTGATGGCAATACTTTGATGTTCTGAGAAATAACTGGTAATTGAGATACCAAAGACATATTTAAATACTGAAATCAAATATATGTTGTTGTTTTGTCATGTCACTTGTGTCCAACTCTTCATGAACCCATGGACCATACTGTCCAAGGGGTTATCTTGGCAGAGATACTGGAGGAATTTGCTGTTCCCTTCTTTATTGGATTAAAGCAAACAAAGATTAAGTAACTTGCCCAGGGTCATACAGCCAATAAGTAACTGAGGCTAGATTTTAACTCAGGTCTTCCTGACTCTAATACTCTATCCACTGAGCCACCTAACTGCCCATAGTATTCACTTATACCTTAGTAAGTTTTACCTATTGCAATATAATGAAATCTTAATGCTCCCTAATGAAAAAGGCTTCCAAATAAGATAAATGTGGAATGTCTAAAGAACAGATGATGGAGCACTCTTCCTGCCTCTTAGTAGAGAGGTAAAGGACAGTGGGATTGGAATGTTGAATATACTATCAATTGTCACTTTTTCAACCACTTTTGTATATCTGTTTTCCTTTCATACAAGAAAGGGTTCAATGTTGGAAGGAGTGAGGGAGAGAGAGAGGAGGGGGGGAAATGATGACTGGTGTGTTTTTTTAAATCCATGAATAAAACACTTTTTAAAGTAATTCAATTTTTAAAAAATATATGGAATATTTCTGACTTCAGTTGATAAAAATGCTTAAATAAAAATAGTTCCATGTGGCTCATAATATCAGGGAAAAATAAAAGGGGAATTTTGTGGATCACAATTTCTATGGATAAGAACACAGTTTCCATTCAAAAACCTAAACAAGGGACAACAACATTTCCCTACTTGATTAGTTGCTGTTGATTTCAATTTAGGAAGTTAGGTGGTACATTAGATAGAGAACTGGTCCTGGAGTCAGAAAGACCTGAGTTCAAATCCAGTTTCAAACATGATCTAGGTAATCCTGTACAAGTCACTTAAATGCTGGCTGCCTCAGTTCCCTCCTCTGTAAAATGGGGATAATAACAGTACATATCTCCCAAAGTCATTGTAAGGATAAAATGACATTTTTAAAGGACTTTGCAAACCTTTAAGGTTCTATAAATGCTAATTGCAATTATTATTGCCTATTGATAAAGCTACATGTCTCTTTTTTAAGTCTTAAAATAGAGGGGTTTTTCTTTCTTATTTGCAAAGTGAATCAACACCCTGGGATGCAAGAACTCTTCAATCCTACAAGCACCTACTACTGAGCATTTAGTATGTCCTTAGGACTATAGGGTCACAAATAACATCCAATTAAGAACACAGTGTTGGGGTAGGGGGGGAAGAATTCAGATTTATGGACCACAGATTAAATTATATGGACAGGCTTTCAGTCAGGGATGGAATTCACAAAACAAGGGCTGGTTAGAATATAATTTCCTAGTGATCACCTCTCTCCAAAAAAAATTTTAAAAATAGAAAGGCATAGACAAGCAAGCCAGTTCTGAAAATAGAATGCTAAATTTATATATATATATATATAATCCTATTCTATTCTATTATTTATTTAAAACCCACATTGTACATTATAAAGATTTATGGTTTCATATATAACCCTCTCTATCCATCCAATATATAGAGATTATCATGTTTGAGGATGCTTATTGTTTAAATAACAAAAAAGAAAAAGTTTTTAAAAATAACTTTTTAAAGGAATATAATTACCTAAAATCTTGAAAAACCCAATCAAAAGTTCTCAAAACTGAAAAATACAGGAAAGGAAGAAAGCTGTCTCTATTTATCAAGAATAAATACCATAAAAAAGTAACTACAAAAAGGATAGTAGTAAAGGCCAGAATTTCCACGGAGGCAAAATTCTAGAAAGGAGCCAGCAATAAAGACCATGGTCTTAGATATCTACATAAGAAGAGTGGAATATGGGCAACAAACAAGATCAATTAGATCGGTAAAATGTATAGGAGTGATTAGCATTTTATTTTGAGAATATATATTCCTCTAAGGATATCCAGGAACTAGGAGGTGGAACCATGGTGGAGAGCACTTGGGTAATGATCAACATGGTAAGAAACAATAGAAAAAGTATCAAGTATATTCTAAATGACCTGAGCAGAAGGCAGAAATATATGCTGAATCTGGGAAACAAACCTGGTGAAGAAGCGTGATATAATAATGATGGGGAGATGTCATTTATTTGACCATCTGATGGAACACTCTTTCTCTCTGACTTTCCTTCTCTTTCTCTCTATCTCTATATATCTCTGTACATGAATCTTTCATTGTCTTTCTATCTCTTTCTCTCTCAGATCAACTAATAATTTCTTGATTTGTCTTAGTGATCAATTGCTCTTACAAAAGATGGAAGAACCAACAATATTCCAGATATTCTGCCAGGTGCAGAAGACACAGAGACAAATATGAAACAATCCCCACCCTCTAGATGTTTACATTCTGCTGGGAGAAACAGCTTCTACACAGAGAATTAAACATAAATCATACAAAATAAATACAAAGTATTTCAGAGACAGGAAACCCTAATATCTGGGGGAGATCAGGCAATACCCTCTTGTAGGAGGGAATGAATACTTAAACTAAACCTGAAAGGAAGTCAAGGGTTCCAAGAGGTACAGGTAAGAGGGGGAAAAAGAATACTCCAGGCATGGGCATAGCCTATGCCAAAACACAGAGGCTGAAAATGCAATGCCATCTATAACAATAAATCAGTCATTTTGGCTTGAATATAAAGCATGAGAAGGGAAGCAACCTGGAAAGAACAGTTGCCATCTGATTGTGAAGGGCTTGTTTGTGTTTTATATAGTTTGTATTTTATACCAGAGGCAATAGGGAACCACTAAAGCTTTTTGAGTAGGGTATTAACCTACTCAGACCTGTTCCTTAGCAATATCAAGCTGATGGTTATGTATGAGATTATAAAGGGGAGAGACTGGATCCAGAAAGGAATTAGGGTTCTATTACACATAGCCCAGGCAAATGGTTATGAGTATCTGAACTAGAATGGTGACCCATGTGAGTAGAGACAAGGAGATAAATTCAAGAAATTCTATGAAATCAGGATTAACAAGATTTGGCAACCAACTTGGCATAGGGCTGAGGAGGAGTCAAGAGTCGAGGATGACTTTCAGGTTGTGCTTCTGGATGAATGGATGAATGGATGAATGGAAGAATGTCTATGGACCAACTAGGAACAAGGAAGTTGGGGGGGGAGGTTAGGAGGAAAGATAATGACATCCATTACTGTCATCTTGAGTTTGAGATGCCTAAAGGGCATCCAAATGAAGCTATCCACCATATAGTTGATACCATGATCCTGGAAGTGACTACACTACCTACAAGTGTTGTGTTATAGAAAAGACAGAAACACTAGGACTGTTCTGGCATGAGCCCTAGATTTGGGGATACCATATTTCAAAGGGTTCAGGGAAGGTATAGGCAGGGAAAGAATAGGCAGGATTCCATAGACTAAACTTCTACAAGGGAAGTCAGTTCAAGTAAGGATGGCAAGCTCTAAATCACATGTGGAACATAATTCCATCAAGGAGAATAAAGAGAAGTGGACTGAAGATAAATTCACCAATCCACTTGGAATTTTGTTGTTGTTTTTTAATATATGCACCAAAGATGAAATCAGGGGGATGTAATGAAGGATTAATGCAAAAGCTTGGCACTTTCAGGATTGCTATTGTTTCTATTTACAGATAACATTGTGCTGCATTTTTTCCAGTCCCAGAATACTACAGGACCTGCTCAGTGATATCTATAATCATTCAAGAGAGATCAACCTAACAATCCACAAAAGCAAAGCCAAGTGGGTAAAGAATGCAAATTTCCTAGAAATATGAAAGGCAGTTGGATGGGCATCCCCTTGTATCCGTACATATATATTGGACAAGCATTGTAATAATTATCTTGGTCCATAATTGAATATAGGAGGAGAAGGAAAAGGAGCTGGATTACATTTGGAAGAAATCACAAAATATTTTTTCATTTTTCCAAATTTCTACTTGTGGCAAATGCCTATCTTTTGAACCTCTTCTCAATATTTGCATTATTCCAGTCATATTCTATGAATACCATGAGAGAATAAGGAGAAGGAGAAGGAGGAGAAGAAGAAAAAGAGGAGGAGGAGGAGGAAGAAGAAGAGCTAGCATTTACATAGTTCTTTAAGGTTTGCAAAGTGCTCTGGGTACATTATCTCATTTGACCCTCACAACAACCCTAGGAAGTGGGTGCCATAGTTATCCCCATTTTACAGATGAGGAAAGTGAGGCAAACAGAGATTAGGTCCTTTGTACAGGGTCACACAGCTAGTAGGTATCTAAGACAGGATTACTAACAATGGCTTGCTTGTGAAAAATGAGGCCAAAAATATTATCACAGATATAAGTTCAACTGAATTCAATTCAATAACCATTTACTAAGTGTGTACCACATGTCAGGCACTAAGGAATTGAGTGTATCATGTAGCAAGAATGAGGAATAAGAGATAGACAGCCCAAGATCTCTAGTGGTAGGTAGCTTGAAAATATCAAAAGGCCTAGGAATATAGCAGAGGAAAGACCTTAAACACACAGAGCTCCTAACACAATTACCCCCCAAAACAGCAATAAAACAACCCCTGTAGCAACAAAACACACAAAAAGACAAGCCGAGATTATTTTCCAGCCAAAGACAGATTAGAGGGGGCTGTGCTGGGCTGCTAGAAGAGCCCAACCCTGTGATTGCATCAACCCAGACCCCAGGCACACAGTGCCAGAAGAACTTACCCCAAAGCCTCTGAATCAGCTGCAGCACCTGCATCTTATGGAACTAAGCTTATGGTCGGGTGAGAGGGCTGAACAGCTGGCCAAGGGGAGAAATACAGGGGTATCTATGGGACCTAAGGAGGAATTCAACTATCCCACCCCAGCGGGAAACCAGGAAGAAATGTTGAGCAGCAGGAGGCCCAGGTGGGGGAGGGGAGCGGGCTCATCAGAGCTAAGAAACAGCACACAAAGTTCTGCTTGCTGGTTAATTAGCAAGTTGGCTTGAGGTTATCTTCAGACCACAGAATAGGCCAAGTGAGAGAAAGACCTGCCCTCCCTCAAACCAAAACACCTGGGACCCTCTGAAGCTTAGTACAGTGTAGCTTGGAAGTAGGGCCCCACTGTAAGATGGAGTTAAAAGTCGAGTAAAAGACAGCAAGATGAGCAAGGAAAGAAAGTTGAGAACTATAGAAAGTTTCTTTAGTGACAAGGAAGATTGAGGTGCAGCCTCAGAAGAGGATAACAATCTCAGGCCCCTATATCCAAAGCTTCCAAGAAAAAAATGTATTCGTCAGAGGTCATGGAAACACTCAAAAGGGACTTTGAAGAGAAAGTAGGAGATATAGAAGGAAGGCTTAGAGAGGTGGAGGAAAGAATGGAAAGAGAAATGAGAGCAATGCAGGAGAGTCGTGAGAAAAAAGTCAACATCTTGAAAAGCCAAATGGAAAAGGAGATACAAAAGCTCTCTGAAGAAAATAATTGCCTAAGAATTAGGATTGAACAAATGGAAGCTAGTGACTTTATGAGAAACCAAGACACAGTAAAGCAAATCCAAATGAATAAAAAGGATAATATGAAATATTTCCTTGGTAAAACAGCTGACCTGGAAAATAGATCCACGGGAGATAAATTGAAAATCATTGGATTACCTGAAAACCATGATCAAAATAAGATTTTAGACAGCATCTTCCAAGAAATTGTCAGGGAAAATTGCCCTGATATTATAGAAGAAGGTAAAATAGAAATTGAAAGAATCCACCAATCACCTCCTGAAAGAGATCCCAAAAGGAAAACCTCCAGGAATATTATAGCCAAATTGCAGAAATCACAGGTCAAGGAGAAAATATTGCAAGCAGCTAGAAAAAGGAATTCAAATACTGTGGAACTACAATAAGGTTAAAACAAGATCTAGCAGCATCTACATTAAAGGACCAGAGGGCATAGAATATGATATTCTAGAGGGCAAAGGAACTGGGACTACAGGCAAGAATCACCTACCAAGCAAAACTGAGCATAATCTTTCAGAGAAAAAATGGGACTTCAATGAAAAAGAGTACTGTCGGGCATTTGTGATGAGAAGACCTGAACTGAATAGAAAATTTGACTTTCAAATACAAGACCCTAGAGAAGCATAAAAAGGTAAACAGGAAAAAGAAATCATGAGGGATATTAAAAGATTACACTGTTTATATTTCTATATGGGAAGATAATACTTTGAACTCATAAGAACTTTCTCAGTATTAGGGTAACTGAAAGGAATATACTTAGACAGAGGACACAGGTCTGAACTGAATATGAATGGATGATATCTGTAATGCATTTATTCTTTATTTATCCTTGTTTTTTTTTTTCGGGGCATGCAGGGTGGGGTGGCTTATGCCTGGAGCCAGATTTGGGCTCAGGGCCTCATGGGTCCAGGGCTGGGGCTTAGTTCACTGTGCCACCTAGCTAACCCATGATGATATCTTTAAAATAGGGTTAATGGGTAGGAGGAATGCACTGGGGGAAGGGGAAGGGGAGCGGTGGACTGGGGAGAGGTAGCTCACATGAAGGAAACAAGAAAAAGCTTATGGAGGGGAGGGGAAGAAGGGGAAGGAGTGGAGGAGTGAGTGAACTTTACTATCATCAGAACTGGCTCAAAGAGAGAATAACATACATATTCAAGTTTTTTATTCAAAATTTTACCCTGATGGAAAGTGGGAGTGGAAGGACAAAAGGGGGGGTGGAGAAGAGGGGAGGGAAGGAAGGGCAGATTGGGGTAGGGAGCAGTAAAAAGCAAAACACTTTGGAGGAAGGTGAAGATGTTCTGCATAACTGCACATGTATGACTTATATTGAATTGGTTGATTTCATAGGGAGGGTTGAGGAGGGAGGGAAAAAGAAAATTTAGCACACAGAATTAGCTCAAAGACCTTAAACTCATCAGAGTTGGCTCAAGGAGGGAATAACATATGCACCCAATTGGGAGGAGTAATCTATCTAACCCTACAGGAATGTAGGAGGGGAAGAGAATAAGGAGGGAAGGGTGAAAGAAGGGAGGGCAGAGTAGGGGAGGGCACAGTCAGAAGCAAAAGACTTTTTGTTTGTTTGTTTGTTTGTTTTTGTGGGGCAATGGGGGTTAAGTGACTTGCCAGGGTCACACAGTTAGTAAGTACCAAGTATCTGAGGATGGATTTGAACTTAGGTACTCCTGAATCCAGGGCCAGTGCTTTATCCACTGTGCCACCTAGCTACCCTCAGAAGCAAAACATTTTGAGGAGGAATAGGGTAAAAGAAGATAGAAAATAGAGTAAATATCATGGGAAGGGAATAGGATGGAGGGAAATAGTTATGGTGATTTATTATAATGGCAAAATGTAAGGTACCTACTTTGCTGGGCTATTGTGAAGAAAATTTTTTGTCGAGTTTAAGGTACTATATAAAAGTTATAATGAACAGGATGCTATCAGAAAAACCTGGAAAGACCTACGTGTACTGAAGCAGAGTGAAATGTACTGTATACAAAACAGCAATAGTGTAAGATGATCTTCTGGGAAGCATGTGGTTATTTTCAGCAATGCAATGATCCAATATAACTCTGAAAGACTTATGAAAATTGCAATCCATCTACAGAGAAAGAACTGATGGTTTCTGAAAACAGATTGAAGCACAATTTTTTTTGACAGTTCCTTAATCTGAAGTTTTGTTATTTTCTGTTTTCTCCCACAACCTAGCTAATGTGGAGATGTTTTCCATGACTACTCATGTATAACTTATATTGAATTGCTTGAGTTCTTGGGGGTGGAGGTTGGGAAAGGAGGGAGGAAGAGAAGTTGGAACACAAAGTTTTTAAAAATTGATGTCAAATTTTGTTTTTACATGTAATTTGGAAAATAAAATTCTAAACAAAAAAAAGGCCTAGAAAAGAGGTCCCAATTTTTTTGGTGTTGTGGAACTCTTGGGCATTCTAGTGAAGCCTATGGAATCCTTCTCAAAATCATGTTTTTAAATGCATAAAATACATTGGATTATAACAGGAACCAAAAATTATTGGAAAAGAAAAAGATGTCCTTTTTTGCCCACAGATCCCTTGGGGTTCATCTACCTCAGGTTAAGAACACCTGGCCAAAGGGAAGGCCTCCAATGCAATGGCTAGATGCTCTATGGAGGATTTATGCAATGATATGAATAAGACTCCCATAGGATAATCCGGCACAGAAAACTGAGCCTGGAGAAATGAAGAGGCTTGACCCACATCATACAGGTAGTGTAGTGGGATCCCAAGAAATCCAAAAGATCCCAACCCCCAAGGAATCCTTAAAACTTTCCCAAGGGAAAAGCACCTCAGGAATAAGGCGTGCCCAACCATGACCCTGGTACACTGATAAGCAATATCAAGGTCTGCAGGATATTGATGAATGCTGCATATCCTACTAAAACCCCATTATTCAAAGATCCCCTCACAGTTATCTTTCCCTCCCCCCCTTCCTTTGTTTTGTAAAGATATAAAAGACCAGGCCTTCTCTTACTCCAGTGGGACAATCACCATAGTGATCTGTCCTCTGGCCACATATTTCTCTCTCCTAATAAATCTCTTTTTTATTTGACAAGATTTGTGATGAGCCTCTAATTCTTTGAGTGATCTGGCCCCACCAATCCAGGCTAAAAGTCCCCCCAACAGTAGGAAGGGGCAGGGCTAGGATTTGAATCCAAGTCCTCCCATTCCAAAAATAACAGTTTTTATTCCATTGTATCATGTTATCTCCAAGGAACAAATCATAATGACTAGAATAATTAAGGAAAGTTTAGTGAAGAAAGTAGAATTGTGTTAGGCCTTGAAGGAAGAGTGTTATTTGGAATCAAGGCAGAGGGAAATTCCAGGACTGAGTAAACATAAATGATCATGAGATCATAGCTCTAGAGCTATGAGAGATCTTAGAGGTTATCTAACCCAACATCCCCATTTTACAGATAAAGGAAACTAAGGCACAAAGAGGTTAAGTGAGTTGCCCAGGACCAATATCTGGTAGGGGAACTGAGGTCGGGCAGACCTCAGTTCCAAGTCTAGTGCTCTCTTGCCATTATGCCACACTTCTTCTCTCAGTACCCTATCCCTAGATGCCCTTTTTACCGATAGCTGGTTAAGAATCAGTCGATCAACAAGCATTTATTAAGCACTTAGAATGTACCAAGCACTGTGCTAAACCCTAGATATACAAAGAAGACAGGTAAAAACATGTATGCAATGAGGTACACAAATACATACACACAGGTGTGGAGTTCTCTTCTTGACTCATCATCTATGTGACCTTGAATAAGTTACTTTCTTGGCCTCAATTTCCTCCCCTGTAAAATGAGATGGGGGCAGCTAGGTGGCTCAGTAGATAAAGTGCCAGGTCCAGAATCAGGAAGATTCATCTTCCTGACTTCAAATCTGACCTCAGACATTTACTAGCTATGTGAACCTGGGTAAGTCACTTAACCCTCCTTGTCTCAGTTTCCTCATCAGTAAAATGAACTGGAGAAGGAAATGGCAAACCACTCCAGTGTCTTTGCCAAGAAAACCCCAGATGGGATCACAAAAGCATTTGACATGACTGAAAAGTGACAAAACAACAAACAAAATGGATAATTGAACTAATTGAGCTCTAAGATAGCTTCTAACTCAAACCTCCTATGGCTGGGATTCACTGTCTGTGAACTACCCCAGTTAACTAACTACCTCCATAGCCATGGGCCCTGTCTAAAACCGGCTCAGAATACACAGTGAGGAGCTTCAGAGACATTTGCCTCCAGGCAAAAGGAAACTCTCCTCCTTCAAAAGATTTCCCCCTGGTAAAAATGAAAAGGAGAGGAAAAAGATAGGAATCCCCAGAGCTCCCGGGAGAAGTAAAAAAATAGGATCCCAAGGGGCCAACAATAGAAAACAAATAAGAGCAGAACACAAGTTCAAACAAGTTGGTGGCTTGCTTCTGATCTCTGGTCCTTGCCATGTCTCTCAATGGAGAACTCCATCTGAAGAGAAATGGCATTCTAGATTGACAACTGATTAATATACGAGCCTGATTATATGCAAATCATCACTTTCTGTTGACTTAATTGTGATCTGATGTAACGTGTATAATTAACACGTGTATTTAAAATAAATGTATATTTAATTGACATGCATATTTATAAAATGAATATTTACATCTATATTTTGTCTACCTTTTTTCTCCCTCTTTTTTCTCAAAATGAAGGTGAATCTAATACTTAACAAAGTCGGGGACTCAGTGCCCATTCCAGTAGGGCTGAAAGTAAAATAAAAATAAAAAGGATCTGGCCTTCTATTAGATCAACAATAATGATATAGCAAGAGCTACAAATCAAAAAAAAATCCGAGGTTTTGTTACTCTGCCACTCAGTAGCTATATGACCTTGGGCAAGTCATTGAACCACTTTGGACATCTTTCTTCATCTGCTGAATGAAGGATTAAACCTTTGTTTATTCATTGACACTCAAGTGATGAATACCAGGAAGTGGAAATCAAGATGATAGAATCTGAGGTGCACTAGAAGACTTTCCAGTCCCAAAGCATCATTCCCATTGGATCGTGTATTTAAAGGCAGAAGAAATCTCAAATCATGTGGTCTCACCCCTCATTTTACAGATGAACAAACAAGGACAGGAGAGTATACGTGAAATTTACCCAAGGTCATCCGGGTAATAAGCATAAGAGCCAGCATTTGAACCCAGTCCTCTGACTCCAAATGCAGGCTCCTTTCCAATGCAAAGTTCTGGGGGGAAGAGTTTTATCCAAGTTCATACAGATAGTAAATGACAACATCAGATTTGGAAAAGAAACAATGGAGAACATTGGCAAGAGATAGAAGACCTGGAGTAAGTGTTTTGTCTCTCTTCCTGCCACTCATGGCAGGATAACCTCTTTGAAGTCTTGGTTTCCTCCTGTGGAAGATGAAGGAGGAGACCAAAATGATTTCTAACATCTCTTTTGGCTCTAAATCCTATGACGCCAGAAGCCTGGGTGCTCTGACACCAAAGCTGATGTTCTTCTTCCTTGGTCTGTCCTGGTCCTTGAAGTGCTCATTTTAGAGATTCCTTGAAGTTTCGGGATCATGTATCCTGAAAGTCACAATAAAATTTGGAATATTTTATCCTTTCAAGGGCAACAACAACAACATTAACATTTATATAGTTTTTTTTTAAGTTTTACAAACCATTTCTACCAAATATTAGCTCATTTAAACCTCACAACCCTGGGAGGTAGCTTCTATTATTGCATTTTACAAAGAGGATACTGAGGTAGAGGTTAATGACTTGCTTAACATTACACAGCTAGTGCAATGACTAATTAGTCCTGACTAACCCTTAACCCAGATTAGTTTATCGAATGATAGAAGAGGCTAGAGATTAGTAGGATACAGGACAGATAAATTGGAAGTGGAAAGTGCCCTGGATTTAATCAGACAACCTGAGTGTAAATATGGACTCTATCACTCACTAACTGTGTCACCTTGGGCATAATTATATAACCTTTCTGTGGTTTAGCCTCTTCATCTGTAAAATGGGGTTAATAATACCTACAGGGCTATTGTGAGGCTCAAATGAGTCTCTGGGTTATGAAACACACACTATGAATATCAGGAGTTATTATTTTGATAGGGGAAGTAGATCAGGTAAGGTATGAGGTAGTGCCAGAGATCTTCCTCTGTATTTTCCTTCCACAGTGAGAAGCGTTGGGAGGGCCAATCCAAAGATCAAAATGCAGTGGACACATTTGGGGCCTGATGAAATTCCATTTGGTATAGAGAATTACCTAGACAAAGCACCTTGCTTCATTCAGAGGTGGCATACCTCAAGCCTTTCAGAAATAACATGATTGAGTATGAGAAGCAGGGAGGTAAGCTGAAAAGATGGAACACAGGAAAAGCATTTCACAGTTAAGAAGGTCCTGTTGTTTCTGGGCTCTTAGAGAGACTATCTCTTTGGAAGGTCTCTTTTGAAAATGATCACAGTTGGGGCAGCTAGGTGGCACAGTGGATAAAGCACCGGCCCTGGAGTCAGGAGTACCTGAGTTCAGATCCGGCCTCAGACACTTAACACTTACTAGCTGTGTGACCCTGGGCAAGTCACTTAACCCCAACTGCCTCACTAAAAAAAAAAAAGAAAAGAAAATGATCACAGTTATCAAGACCAGCCATGGCATCAATAGCCTCAACAAGTAATAAGTGATCACATTCTGTGTATATGTGTATGGAAGAGTGGGGAGGAGGAGAGAAAAGGAGGAGGAGGAGGAAGAGGCAGAGAAAGAGACAGAAGGAGGCTGAGACAGAAACAGAGACAGAGAAACAGAAAGATGGAGACCGAGAGATGGAGAAAGTCGGAAATAGAGACAGAGACAGAGAGACTGAGGCTATGACACAAGGAAAGGTTTTCAATTCTTCTCACTGCTCATTTTGAATGACTGCTTACTGAGGATTAGCCAGCCCTTTATGAAATTTGAACATTTGGATACTAACTGCATGAAAATCTTCTCCTTTACCTCTCCCCTCACCATCTAAATCAGTCCATTTCTCCATCCCTAGGTCAAGGAAAAGCATCTGGCTCTTTAACTCGGTTTCTCCATCCCTTTCTCTCTTCTTCCTTCTTGCTAAAATGCAACAACTCCATTCATTACTTATTTGGGACTCAGTTTTGTGACCATGATTTTGTGGACATTACAAAAGAAGGCTGGATCTTAGTCAACTATGTCAAGCCCCATTTGGATAGGCCAGTATCTCTACCTTGAAGTCATAATGTGTCCCTGTGATGTTTAAGGCAGTCAGTCCACTAACAAATTGAAAAGACATTAAATGCAATCTGGTTGCTCAGATTAATCCCACCCGTTACTAATGGGAAGTGGGCTCAAGAAAGGGAAAGCTCTTTCTCCCCTGATGTCTCCTCACTACACACACTGTGGTCACCTTTTATCCAGCCAACAATGCCTTTCACAAGCAGATTGGGATGTGGGAAGGAGAGGGCCAAAAAGAAAAGAAAACTTTAAAAGATAGAATCCTATTGTTCCACTAAGCAACTTAAACAGAATCAAAGCCCCCAGAGGGAGGAGAAAACAAAGCAAGCTCTCTGAGGTTTCATGACTACCCCATCAGACAATCGCTGGTGTCCCTGGCAATATTTATAAAAAATATTAACATTTGAGCAACTCGGGTTTACTTGTTTATATGCATCCCAATAGATTCCCCCACAACATCTACAAAAGCTTCAAAGGCTCCATCATGAGACCCATCAGGATGTGTGTGTGAGGGGGTATGGGGAGGGAGTGGGGGGGAGACACTGCTTGAGCTGTTAGGAGACCCAACCCTGGCTTGTGGTTTTCAGAATGCTAAGGCATCCGGTTATCCCAGACTGACACATAGCCTGGTATTTGAGATAGTTTAATTAATTCTGATAATACCACATCACAGGTGCTGGAGGAAGTATGTTAATTTAAGATCACATCTTACCAATTCCCTCATGTTTCATTCTAACCTAATAAATGAAATTTTCTCCACTGTGAGAGCCTCACTTACTTAATTAGACTGGGGCTATACGCATGCAGTGTAGCAGGGTACCTTTGAAATTACACCTAAGAACTCATTCATGGGGTTTTTCTCAAGGTTTTAAAGGTAAGCAAACCAAACCAAACTGAACTAAGGACAGATTATTCCTCTCCATGAGAACTAATGGGGAATACTAATAGGGTGTAACAGTGAAAAGGCCTTCTAAATATAGAAACAGGCAATCTGGGTTTGATTCTTGGCTCTGCCGCATATTACCTGTGTGGCTTTGGTAAAGTCATAACTACAGTAGGGAAGTCGGGGTTTTATCCCAGAGTACTGAATTTAAAGGATATTGGAAAAACTTGCAGTTTAACCAAATCATGTTAAACAGAAACAATAGAACTCAGCCTTTGGTTAGCAAAAAGAATAGTTTAAGTATGTGCATATATTTAATTGGTTGTGTATATATATATGTATATATATATATATGTATATGTATATATATGTGTATATATATATATACAAAGAAATATATTTCTATACAAGTGGTTCTATTTTATAATGTATTTTCTTATATATCATACCATAATATGCATTATATTATGTTTTTCTCTCAATATATTTGACACCACATCTGTAAATTATAATCTTAGAAAGTTGCCTAGAAGACTGGATAGTTAAGTCATTTGCCCATGACCACATAGCTAGTATGTGTCAGAAGCAGGGCTTGAACGCTTACCTTACTGACTCCAAAGCTAGCCTTACAACCACTGTGCCATGTGGCTTCTTGATTGACATTAATAATTGACATTTATACATTACATAGTGTTTAAAGTTTGTAAAGTATTTACATTCATCATCTCATTTGAATCTTTATAATCATCCTCTGGGTGGAGGGAGGGGAACTAAAGATACTATAATCTTTATTTTACAGATGAGAAAACTGAGGCTCAGAGAAGTTGTGACTGTCTAGTAGCACACAACTCATGAGTGTCAGAGACAGGATTTGAACCCAGGTCTTCCTGCCTCTAGGTGCAACACTATAGCCACAACCAAATAGGATCATGGATAAAACACTGACTTAAGTATAGAGTCAGGAAGACCTGACTTCAAACATTTATTAGAAGTTTGCTTCAGTTTCCTCAACTATAAAATGAGACTAATAATAGTCCTTACTTCCCAGGTTTGTTGTAAAAGAGCAAATGAAAAAATATTTTCAAAGCACTTAGCATGATTCCTGAAATATAATAGGCACTTAATAAATGCTTGTTCCCTTACTCTTCCTTTCTAGCCACTATACTATTGTTGACTTCTAAAATAAACAAGTCCAGATTCTCATTGAACTTTCAACTCTTTAAACAGCTGACAATTTACACAAATGTTAACAATTATCTTAATTATTTTATTTTTATTGAAAGCACAGATTAGGTATTTGTGGAAAGAAAGAGATGAAAGGAGGAAGAAGGAAGGAAGGAAGGAAGGAAGGAAAGAAGGACAGATGGAAGGAAGGGAAGAAGGACAGATGGAAGGAAGGGAAGGAAGGGGCAGAAACCAAAGGTATTAGTCCCAAAAGTATTCAATTCCCACAAAATTCTAGATTCCAAGAAACTTCCAGCCTAGATATTGTTTGCTCTCCATTTTGATTCCTTCCCTCCCTTCCCCTCAAATTCAAAATGCCCATAGAAGCCCCAAAGATTTTATTACCCATAAAATTAAAGTGTTGATAGAGTTTTCAATACTTCATGATTCAAATATGCTTTTATAAACCACAGTCTCAGAATCCCCACAGTATATATTAAAATTGTCAGAATTCCCAGAATTTAGCCTGGCATCCTACTGGTGCTAGTATGACAGGAATATCTGACTTATGAGTCTTTTTTTCCTTAACACAATCCTGACACCCACTAGAGTTGAGCAAATTGGAAGGGCTTAGAAATGGCATGTTTTCTGTGGCTTAAGGGCCCCATATCATGGGCAAAGAATAGGGGAAAAGAAAAGAACAGTATTAATGTAGCAAACAGGATAAAGAAATGGGGCTGATTAGTTGAGGATTTACTGAATATTTGCCAGTTTAACAAATGGAGATTATGTGAAGGGAAACAATAAAAAACACAACTGGAAAGGCAAAGAGAAGTCAGATTGTGCGAGACTTTAAGTGCCAGGCCTAGGATTTTCTCTTTTATTCTACAGGCAACAGGGAGCTATTAAAGATTATTGATTAGAGTAGTGACATGTTTATATCTGTGGTTTTTTAATATCTCCACAATTTGGACAAGGCCACAATCTGGCTACTGTGTGGAGAATGGGTTGGACAGGGAAAAAACAAGAGACCAATTAGGTCTCCAATGCTCCAAACAGGATGTAATGAGGGCCTGGACTATGGTGGTAGCCAAGTCAGGGGACACATGGAACAGATATTCAGAGAGAAGATCAACGAGATTTGCCAACTGGTTAGATGTTTGGAGGGTGGGGTTGGGGGAAAGGGGAGGCATGAGAAAGAGGTGTAGATGGCTTCTAGTTTGTGAACCTAAATAACTGGAAGGATGCTAGTGTCATTAATAGAAACAAGGAATTATAAAGGAAGGAAATATAATGAGTGGTTTTGGTAATGTCAGGCTTGAGAAGCCATTAAGACATCCTGGTGGAAATGTCCAGCCAGTAGCTGAGAATTTGGAAATGAAGTTCAGAAGAGATTATTGGTGCTATATACACAAATTTGAAATAACATAGAAACATAGAAATAACAGCTGAAAAGATCAACAAAGGAGAGTGTAGAGCATCAGGAGAAGAAAGTCCAGGACAATGACTTGGATGATATCCATAGTTAGTGGGAAGAAGGAAGATGATCTCAAACAAAGGAGACCGATGAGTAATAGTCAGACAATTAAAAAACCAAGAGAATGCAATGTCCCAGGAGCCAAGAGAGAAGAGAGAGTCTAGTAGGAAAGCATGACCGATAGCATCAAACACTGTAGAGAAGACAAGCAAGCTGAAGATGGAGATCCAGAAAATGCTGCATTTTTATGACAGCTTTGAAATGTGTAGACTTCCATTGTATATGAACCAGCACATTCAGAAACAACCCCATTTCCGTTTCTTCTTCCCATTTGTGTATGGGGCAAGGAAGAGACTATAGATCATAGCCTTGAGGTGGAGCGTGAGAAACAATTCTCATGAAGTTCTGGGCCTCAAGGATGGGTCTGATTTAGGTTCTTATGACTTCAATTCCCATCATATTGAGTGACTGGGTACTGGCTAATTATACCGTGGAGAGATGAGAGAAAGAAGATGAGGAAGATGAGGAGAAGCTGGTGAACAGAGTTAGACTGATGAGTACCTGAGACTACATCCAAGAACCCAGGAATCTTGCCATCTTCCCACCATTGGAAAAAGAATCAGAAGCTAAACGTGGAGAGCAACATAATATATGAACACATTATCTTTGTTTTTTATTCATTTTGAACTTAAAAATGAATAAAAAAAATTTCTGTGTACACAGCACAACCTAAAAAGAGGATTTACTATAAAAACATGAATTTACATTTCATACCATTTACTTTTTGGAAACATGATGTAAGTAATACTCATCATTTTCAAGCCTAGATATTGTCTTGAAGCAGTGCTGCCACAAATGCCTACCCTGAAGATTTCTATTGATATCATTCTAGCTCCAGAAAAAGATCCTTCTGTTTGGAATTTAAAGTCCTTCATGATCTGACTCCATCTAATCTCTGTAAGTTGATTGCACATCACTTGCCTCAAAGAATTCGAGATTCTAACCAATCTAACCCACCTGGTTTTCCCAATAGACAAAGTCTCATCTCCTAACTCGATGCTTTTGCACATTGTCCTCTAAGTGAGGAAGTTCTCCTTCTTCATCCCCACCTGGATGTAACCTCTAGTTTCCTTCAAGTCTCAATTTGAGTACTTCTTATAAGAAGCCTTTCTTGGTTAACCCAAGTTGCATGCTCCCCATAAAAACAAATGAAATTTTAAAACTTTCATTTTACTTATCTATGAAGATGATGTCTCCTCCTCACTCCCAACAGAATATAAACCCCTTGTTGAAAACATCTGCATCATTTTGATCCTTATACTCCTAGCCCCCAACACAGTGCCAGTCATTTAAGAGATAGTAAAAATACTTGTCAAATTATTAAATTGAACTGATTTAATTAAAGATATTTCCAATTTAAAAGATGTGTGTTTTGTAAAAGCTTGTTTTCTGAGGCTAAGAGCTGATGATAGACTCTTCTCATTTAGTAATTAATATTGAGAGGGCAGCTAGGTGGTACAGTGGATAAAGCACTGGCCCTGGATTCAGGAGGACCTGAGTTCAAATCTGACCTCAGACACTTCACACTTACTAGCTGTGTGACCCTGGGCAAGTCACCTAACCCTCATTGCAAAAAAAAAAAAAGACAAGGAATAAATATTGAAATGTGTGTGTATGTTGGGGAGGGGGGTTCTGTGCTTTGCTTTGAAATTCTGTCACAAAGAAATATTGTATTGTTTTGATGTGACATCCCTGCCTGGCATTAGTAAGGCATAAGGTGAATTTAGAACTTTAGAAGTTCCAAGAAAACTGGGTTGGGGGCTAATCCATTGAAATAAATTAAAATAATCATCCCAATAATTCCCACATTAAATTCTTAGTCTTTATGAGTATAGAATTGAATGGAAACTGGAAATGAATTACATGTGAAATTCATAAACTACAGACTATCTGGGCTACAAATTGTTTTCACAAGGCACTCACTAATTTTTTTGGTCTAAGACACTACTTAAGAGCTTAATGTTCATTCATGATGGTGACTTGAAAGAGAAAATTTTATTGGTCACCTTTTTGGAGTCATTGAAGAACTTGACTGCATAGGTTGACAAGAATCTGATCTATATTTCTACTTGGTTAGAAATACATATATTTTTAATTTTCTAAATTAAAAACTTAATTTTATTGTTTTATTTTTGGAAATTCCATTAATATAGATATTCCAAATGACAGAGACAACCAAAAATATTCCCCAAAATCTACATAGAATGACATTATCTATGTGTAATATGTCCAGGTGGAAGGACAGGAAATTGAGCACCACGGGGAGGGATATTTATGATCCAGTGTATGGAAAGAGCATCCCATTGTCAGATGAAAGTAGAGTCTTTCCAAAAAGGTGAGGTATATAGGAATCTCTGTCTTGAAGGGGAACTAAGGGTGGAGAGAGAGAGAGAGAGAGAGAGAGAGAGAGAGAGAGAGAGAGAGAGAGAGAGAGAGAGAGAGAGAGAGAGAGAGAGAGGGAGAGACTCAACCTAATCCAATCAAGGGTCATACAAAATGAGATGATATATATGTGGAAAAAGTCACTCACAGCAGAGTTCAATGGGGCAATCTGGAAATCAGAAAAGCAAAAGCCAAGGCCAAATGTCAAATACAGAGAAGTCCCAGCAGCATTTAGGTATGGGCTCTGAGATGGAAAGTTGTATCCAGTTTGAAAAAGTTCAATGGGAAAAGTTCTGAATTTTGAGTCAGAAAACCTGGTTTCAAATCCTGACTCTGACGCTGCCTGTGCAGTTTGGAGAAACTCAGTTTTACCTATACCTATCTGGATCTCATTTTCCTTATCTATAAAATGAGAAGGTTAAACCAGGGCAGCTCTGGGGGCCATTTCAGCTCTAAATTTATTATTGTACGAGCATCAGCTATGTTGGCTGTCCTGAGGAATTGGTGTCACTACACCATCACCCTCGCAATTGCTGCACCTAACTACAGTGGGGCCTAATCTTGAGAAAAATATTTGCTTCCAACTTTGATGATATCCCCCATGAAGAAAAATAGTCCCATGTTGTTCCACCCTTACATCAAGAAGACATTCCATCCCCCTACCACAATTCATGATCCCAGAATTTCCCTTTTATCTATAGCCACCATGGGTAGGTCAGATGCCATTGCATCTGCCGAGAAGATGTGATCATTAGATTGTAAGCATATTGAGAATAGGTACTGTTTGTTTTGTTTTGCCCCTTTTTGTATACTTAGCTCTTAGCCTTTTATGTTCCAGGCACTTAATAAATATCTATTGCTTTATTGCTTGATTGAGATCAATGATCTCCCTCATACCTTTATGCCCAGTAGGACAGTTATCCCTAACATAGTTGGAGCAACCTACATAATTTATCTAATCTATTTATCCAGTCCATATGATCTTATAGCAGGATCTTCCAATACCACAACTACCCATACTAAACCTGTTTGGTACTTGATTTCTCCAGTGTGCTCCTCTATTGAAAACAGGACTTGATTTCTTGTTGTGGATCATTGATCCTTTTACAGAGGTCCACCACATGCCAATACCTATTCCCACCATATAATACCAGCCCTTCTTCCCAGTAGTAGTTAACTATCCCACAAAATGATCTGCTACATTAACTCCTAACTAATGAATTTCTCTAGAACCTAAACAAGATGTTAAAATTTGTCCCCTCCCTCTGAGGGAGGAAATGTCTCTTCTTCTTTATAAGAAATATAATAAATACAATTTGAGAGAGCTCTGGAAAGTAAACAGGAGAAGTTGAATGCTCTCTTCTTCCTAACATAAGAAATTGCATTAGCAAATGCCTGTGCTCTGAGAATTTCTAAGGAGATTTTGCCCCCAGAGTATTTCTTTGATCATGATGGGTTGTAGTATGTCAAAGAGGTTCTGTGCTATTAGACCATCAACCCTCCAAAGGCAGGTGTAATCTGCAGCTTAATCAGGCAGAGAAAAAACCCTTTTCTTTTTTTACACAGTCCTAAGGAAAGAGAACAGAGAATCTAAATCCTAGAGGTCTTGCACTCAGTCCAATGAGCAGCCCAGATAAAGGGTCCCTGGGTCCCCATAACCACTTTTAAGCCATCAGGTCAGTTTCTTAGCTATAGTAAAAACTAGTTTATCTAGCATTCTATAAGTTAGAACTCTATTTTCTCATACTTCCACACATCTGAGCAGTCATAATTGCTGTTGGTGGTTATGACCCTGTTAGCAAAAAAAAAAAAGAATTATCAGCGAAAGATTAAATTCAGTATATTGTTTATGTTATGTGTGTTTTATTGTACTCATTCTTTGACAATTTATAATTCAGTAGATGTACATATAGTCATTTTCAATTAACCAGAAGAGTTCATTAACCACAAAACTCCATTCACCAGAAGAGAATTTTCTTTTTTTAAGTAACTTTACTAGCCTCTCTCTTTTTTTATTTTTTATTGATAACTTTTGGCTTTTTATATCACCTTCAATTCTATGAATATCTATTCCCTTCCTCCCAGAAAGTGATCCTTTATAACAAAGAATAAATGATTGGGGGGCAGCTAAGTGGCACAGTGGATAAAGCACTGGCCCTGGATTCAGGAGGACCTGAGTTCAAATCTGACCTCAGATACATGACACTTAATAGCTGTGTGACCCTTGGCAAGTCACTTAACCCTCATTGCTTCACAAAAAGAAAAAATTAACTAGGATAAAAAAGAAAGTGGTTTTATAGGAATAAATCTTTGTATCAAATTTCTCTGACAATGGTTTAATGACCAAGATATAAAAATTTATAAATGTAGATACATGGATGACAGATAGCTATAGATATATAAGATTAACTGTCACTTCCTAATAGGGAAGTAGACAAAGGCTATTAATAAAAAGTTCTAAAAAGAAGAATTGCAATGTATTCACAACCACATGAAAGTATGCTCAAAATTACTACTAATAAGAGAAATGCAAGTCAAAACAATGTTGAGGTTTTTACCTCATTCCCTGAAAATTGGCAAAGATGACAAAAATTGGCAATAATCAATAGTGGATTGGTTATGGAATAACAGGAACATTAATATATTATCAATAAAGCTGTGACATAAAAAAACCATTTTGGATAGCAGTTTGGAATAATGCAAATTAAATTACTAAAATATCCATACCCTTCAAACTAGAGACTGCATTATTGGACTAATACACCAAGGAAACCATAGATAAGAGGAAATCCCCATATGTACCGATATATTTCTATTAGCACTTTTTGTGATAGAAAAGAATTGGAAACAAAACAAGTGCTGATTGACTGGGAAATGGCTAAACAAATTGTGGCACATGAATGTAATGGAAAATCACTGTGATATAAAAAATGATGTATGCAATGAATACAGAGAAGTATGGAAAGACCTGCATGAACTGATGCAGAGTGAAGTGAGCAGAACCAAGAAAACAATATACACAATAACTATGACAATATAAATGGAAAGAACAACCAGATGCAAAAAAAAAAAAAGCAACCAAAAGCAAATGTAACTAAATTATAAAGATCAAGCATGACTTGAATTAGAAGACATGAAACAGGGCAGCTAGGTGGCATAGTGGATAAAGCAGCGGCCCTGGGTTCAGGAAGACCTGAGTTCAAATCTGGCCCCAGACACTTGACACTTACTAGCTGTGTGACCCTGGACAAGTCACTTAACCCCTGTTGCCCCACAAAAAAAGAAGACATGAAACAACACCCAAACCACCCCTTCATGAAGGTCAGAAGTCCATATATGTTACACATTGCTCATTTTCTTACTTTTTCAATATATCACTCCAGTTTGCTGATTTTTTATCCTCTTTAGGAGTACAATTTGTTATATCAGAGGGCTCTCAGGGAGCGGAAGGAGGAAGGATGCTGGGAATAACTATCATAATGTAAGAAACAAAAGACATCAATAAAAAAAATCTTTCAAAAGTGTATTGTCTGTGGATTTGGGTTTTTTTGGAGAGCTAGATATAAAATATTTACCAGAACATCTCTGCCCATGGTTCTCTACCTCTGTAAAGAAGGAAGGGAAGTGTGGTGTTTTTTCTTATTCTAGACTGGAGCTAAGTTTGGTTATTATAATTACATAGCATTCAATTTTCCCTCAATTTCAATTTTTTGTTCTTTCTATATACATTGTTTTTATCATTTTGTGTATTATTTTCTAGGTTTCACTTGCATTATTCTGTATTATTTCATATAAATCTTCCCATGCTTCCCTGAAATATTCATAATCATCATCTTTAAGGTACAGTAATATTCCATTAAATTCATGTACCACAATTTGTTTAGCTAATCCCCAAATAACAGGCAACTCCTTCTCCCCCACACAAAGTTCTTTGCTTTACAATTAGTGCTGTTATGAATATTTTGGTATATATGAGACTTCTATTTCTAACTTTGACCTCCCTGGGATATCCCTTTGATATCCCTGGGATACCTAGCTTTGGAATATTTGGGTCCAAGGGCATGGATATTTTAATGATTTGCTTAGCATAATTCCAAATTGTTTTCTAGTCTGATGGGACTAATTCAGATCTCCATCAGTGATATATCAGTGTCTCCACCTTTCTACAGCCCCTCTTGCATGGACTGTTCACAACTTTTATGATCTTTGTTGATTTTCTGTATAAGAAGTAAAACTTTAGAGTCATTTTGATTTGTATTTCTTTTATTTTAAGTGATTTAGAACAATTCTTCATGTGGCTATTAAAATGTTGAAATTCTTCTTTTGAGAATCTGTTAAGATGTTAAAGTTCTTTTGAGAACTGTTCATTCATATCTTTTGGTCATCTACCCATTAGAAAATGGTCCTCGGGGCGGCTAGGTGGCGCAGTGGATAAAGCACTGGCCCTGGATTCAGGAGTACCTGAGTTCAAATCCGGCCTCAGACACTTGACACTTACTAGCTGTGTGACCCTGGGCAAGTCACTTAACCCCAATTGCCTCACTTAAAAAAAAAAAAGAAAATGGTCCTTATTGCACATGAATTTTCAGTAGCTAGAATTCTACTGCATGCCTTATCTAGACAAGCTTGTTCTTTTGTAGATTAAATGCAGAGTTCCTGTCCCTTTAATGTTCCTCTGTGTAATTCAGTTTCATCATCTCTAAAATGATCTCCATAGAATGCAATGATGAAATGAACAAATTTGCACTAAAAGCATACTCTGCAACTAAACCCCAACTATGCTAGGTGCCAACATAAATAGTTTGCATTTGCATAGTGCTGTACTTTAGGAAATGCTTGTACATATGCCATTGCCATGCCTAGAAAAAACATCCTCTTAATTCATGTGGGGATAGGCGATACCTCAGGACACCTGGAGATCAATATCAGGGATACCACAGAGGATTGGAGCAGGGTAAGGATGGGATGGGGAAAAGTGAGAAAATTACCTCCTATTTTAACTAGTAATTCTTGATAAATAGATGATAAACTCAGTTGTTATGCCCTTGAAAAACCAAAAGTGCTTTCAGTATTCCTAAGTTTCATCATCCTGGGGCAAATCACTGGTGACCTTTACCTAGTTATAACTCTAGAATTACTTGTTTACATATTTCCAACTCCATAACTTGTGTTCATGCCTTTATAACCTCACCCCCATGTCCCCTTTCCTCTTCCCATCCAAATCCTATTTGTCACTTAAAGCCTTATTCAATTCCTACCTATTCACTGGGTCTTTGCCAATCCAAACCACAGTGACTTCTCTCTCCTCTGGAAAAAAAAACTTACTGTTTATACCATCCACTCGGCCCTTAGCATATACTACCTTGTGACAGCATTGGGATTGTTTTCATAATGATGATGAGCCCCTAAAACTTAGAGGGTCTACCAGTAGAGTGCTGAATCATTTTAAGCCCATGGAGTTTACTGGGTCCAGAAGAAGACAGCCATGGCATGCTGTCTAGGCAAAGGATGTGCTCACCATGCTTTGGAAAGGAAGGTAAGGAAGATTACACAGAACATCAGCAGGAGTGTGGAAGTCTATGAGCAAAAGTCATACATCTGACATCCATCTCAAGAGAGGAATATGAGGAACAAATTGCCACTTCAGTAGGATGGGCAAAATCAGAGAAGGATGTTGGTCTGGGGTTGAGAAACTAAGGTAAATTAAGGATAGAATAAACAAAGCCAATGGGCAGAAGTAAAGATAATTACTGACCAAATAGCAGGCCTGGCATTTTTCAGAAAAAGAAATCAAAGCTATCTATAGTCATATGAAAAAATGCTCTAAATCACTACTTATTAGACAAATGTAAATTAAGATAACTCTGAGGTATCACCTCATATCCATCAGATTGACTAAAATGATGGAAAATGGTAAATGTTGAAGGGGATGTGGAAAAACTGGGACACTGATGCACTGTTGGTGGAGCTGTGAACAACCATTCTGGAGAGCAA
The DNA here is from genome assembly GCF_019393635.1 of Dromiciops gliroides. Classification (NCBI taxonomy): domain Eukaryota; kingdom Metazoa; phylum Chordata; class Mammalia; order Microbiotheria; family Microbiotheriidae; genus Dromiciops; species Dromiciops gliroides. Next base: position 580,754,942 of record NC_057862.1, read on the forward strand.
TTTAGAATTGTGCCCAAAGGGCTAAAAAACTGTGCACACCCTTTGATCCAGCAATGCCAATGCTAGGGATCTATTTTAAAGATATCCAAAAAATGTGAAAGGACCTATTTATATAAAAATATTAACAGTAGGTCTTTTTGTGGTGGCAAAGAAGTAGAAATTGAGAGGATGCCCATCAATTGGGGAATGGCTAAAAAAGCTGTGGTACATAATTATGATGGAATATTATTGGACTATAAGAAATGAAAAGTAGGATGATTTCAGAAAAACCTGGAAATACTTACATGAACTGATGCAAAGTGAAGTGAGCAGAACCTGAAGAACATTGTATACAGTAACAGCAATGCTGAAGAATTGTGAATGACAATTATTTTCAGAAATATAATGATCCAAGACAATCCTTAAAAACTAATGATGAAACATACTATCAACCCCCAGAGAAAGAACTGATATTGATTGATTATAGACTAAAACATAATGGTTTTCACTTTCTTCCTCTATTTCATTCTTTTTCTTATTGTTCAAGTCTTCTTGCACAAAATGACTAATATGAAAACGTTCTACAATTGCACATGTAAAGCATGTATTAGATTGCTTACTCTCTCAGGGAGGAGAGAAAGCAGGGAGGGAGGGACAGAATTTAGAACTCAAAACTTTTTTAAATGCTTAAAAAAAGTTTTAACATGTAATTGTGTGAAAAGAAAATATTATTTAAAAAAATAACAGGCCTGGGCAGAGACAGGGTAGAGTTGGTAAATACAAAAGGGCAGTCTAATAATAACCCACCCACCCACAACACCCTGCATCTTCTTTTCAGGAGCCGGTTCCTCTTAACAGACCTCAGCAGCCTAGTGGCCACACTGGCCCTGTATTTTTAAAGGACCAGTGGCTCACTAGACCCAAGACTTGATGGTTCTTATGCTGGTTTTGGACTCACAAACTGTAATTAAATCTTTAAGATATACACTGTGTCCCCAACTAGATTGTAAGCTATACTGATAAGTTTTTTTTCCTCTTGTCTTCCACTACACTAGCTGAATAAATAAATTGGGTCCAGGAACTGATCAGCCTATTTTGAGCTCACTTCATTCCTAGTGAAATATCTGGCTTTCCTCTGGTCAAGTGATGTCAAAAGAGAATGGGGACTAATGCACTAGGGAGGTACCAAGACCAGTTGTCTTCTAACTCCAAGCCCAAGACTCTGTCCCCTTTTGAGTGGCCTCTTTCTGGAAAGACCAATTAAATATACTTCCAAATGGGTACCTGACCACTGGGAGTACAACCATCCACATGTCCAGAGGCAGGAGGTGTTGCAATTAAAGATAAAAATGGTTTTTTTTCCTACTGCTTGGTTTCCACTTTATTGGATGCCTGGGTATATATCCTTCTATCTGATGACCCACCCCAGCAACAAAGCACTAAAGCCACAATTGACGAGTTCTTTTCATTCAGCCAGCTTCCAGAAACGCCACAAAATTACTATACAGCATTAGAGAAAATTATGCTGGAGAAGGTTGAACAAGATGCAACCTTTCACCTTCTAACTCTATTACCTGTGGGGTGAAACCTTTGTTAAATCCAGATTTATCGCCCTTCTCCGTTCATATTGCTTACTCGTCCTGCAAGCTCTGAGCCTGCATTTGTCACCAGCCACGGAAAAAAATCACTCTGTGAATTCTCTTGGTCCTTATCTCCTTCCTCTTGAGGATTGTTAGAAAATAGAACATTGACTCCATTTCTTTTTCTTTCTTTCTTTCCCCCTCAGAGCCTCTTGCCATATAACAAGATTGTTAAAGACAAATTGTTAACTGTCCCTCTTGTGCACACACCTCATTAAATTGGTTGCACGATTTCCCTTTCATTCTTTCTCCAGGGTTGCTTTAGGAATATGACCATTTGTAACAGTGGCTGCTGTGGTATATATCGACAGGGCCCAGGTAGGTGTGTCTCAGCTTTTGGAAGGCTCTTAGGACAAAGTCATTTATTTCTGTTTTCTTGGGTGAGTGATTAGAGGACATGAGGGGATTGGGTCACATTGAGTTTGGTTTGACTTTTAATGAATTCAGCTGATACATTGGGCAACAAGATGGGCATCTTCTAAGTGAGTGCTTCCTTGACAAAGCATTTTCACTATTTTCATTGCTGTTAATTTTATTATTGAAAAGTCCGTGTTTAATGCACATGAAAAATGACTAAAATGAAGCCTGTCTCTGAGCAATGGAAAAACCAATAATGGTCAGGGAAAATAGATAACAAAGCAAACCTTCCTCCTCTTGAGAAATGGGGGACTACTTGGGCCAACTGTTGCAAGTGGTGTTATCAGTTGTGGTCAATGAAGCAGATGTTTTACCTTAAAAGAGGGTTCACTTTGGAGGAAAAGGAAGATAAATTTTCCAGAAATGACTTTGACATAAAAAGAAACATAATAAAATTTATTTTTAAAAGAAAACCTAGTGTCCAGAACATAAATTTCTCTCCCTTCTCTACTCCCACCAAACACCATTAGAATCATGAACTTCTACTAACAAATTTGCAAACTAATAATCACACAAAGATGATATGCTGTAGCAGAAAAGAGACTGGCCTAGAATTCGGAGATCTGGGTTCAAGTGCTGGCTTTGTCTCTTGCTTGCTATGTCATATTAGGTAAGTAACTTGACCTCCTTCTACCTCATTTGCTCCAACTATAAAAAGGAGAAGAGAGGCCCTAAAGTCAGAAAGACTTGCTTTCAAGTCCTGTTTCTGACAGATAAGGCCATATGATCCTGGGCAAATAATTAAATTTCTGGGGTCCCCAGGCAATTCTCAAAGACTGTATATTGCTGGGGAATTGCAAGTCCATGTTAATTGGGGAGAGGGAGAAGGTGAATTTTCACACCAAGTATTTTTTTTTACTGTAATGAAATCTTAGGTTTCCACACACCACACAAAATGAAGATAGGAATACCCATTCTACCTAATTCACAGGGCTTCTGTGGAAATAAAATGAACCAATAGAGGTGAAAGCTCTTTGAAAAATATAAAGTACTATAGAATTATGAGGAAAGCATTAATTAACGTGATCTGAAAGCAGGTGGCAATCAATACTTTGTGTGTATTATTCAAGGGTTTTCACCCAGGGGCAAAATAAACATGGAAAGGACAGAGATACACCAAAATTCATGAGCAGTAGAGACAAAAACATATTAGCAACTCACTCCAGGGGTCCCAGATTTTCTTGGTGAGGTCAGCTTAGCTTCGAGCAAAACATCACATGAAATTTATAAAGTACCCCCTGAGGGGTCCATTGGGTAACCCCCATTTCTGGAGGGTCATGAACTGGAAATTTTTACCCCAATACATGGAAGACAAAAAAACTCTTAAAACCCAAGCTAACCACTGCTAATTAGCAGTAAGAAACAACTAAGCAACGTTCAGAGTAAGAAGACATGTATTGGGGTACTCCTACTGATATTCTCCTGTAGCATAAGGTCAGTGCTATTTTCAGAAGATTCTAGCCAAGAATGTGGAAATTGCTATGGAAAAAGGAAAAGAACCTGTATCTTCTAAAATGTTTATAGCAGCTCTCTACATGGTAGCAAAGAACTGGAAATTGAAGGGATTCCCATCAATTGGGGAATGGCTGAACAAGTTGTGGTATATGATCCTAATGGAATATTACTGTGCTACAAGAAACTGAGGTCAGTGATTTTAGACAAACATGGAAAGACTTGAATGAAATAATGAAGAGCAAAATGAGCAGAACCAAGAAAACACTGTATGCAGTAACAGCAATATTGTTTTTAAGAATGACTTTAAGCGAATAAGGTATCTTGAATATTATGAATACCCAAATTAACTATAAAGGACATATGAAGAAAGTTGCTCTCTGAATCCAGAGAAAGAACTGATAAATACAAGTATGTATAAAATCATTTTATATATACACCCATTTGTGTCTAACAGCAACCAGCTCTAGGGCAGGGGAGGGGGAAATGGGAGGGAATAAGAAAAAGAAATTTACATGATAATCTTATTGTATATTTGAAAGGAATAGCAAGTTGTGCATAGTAGATTTGGTGTTTCATGTGTAATAATCTTTTTTCATTGTACTGTGTGATGGAAATGCTTTTTTTTATTCCATAAATTAAAAGTATTTTTTTAAACTGAAAATTGCAGTGCAGATTTTGGATTAGTTGGAGGATAGAGAGGGAGGTTTGAAATCCCCAATCTGTGAATTTGAAGTCACAGGTTGAAATGTGCATATTCTTTAAGATTCAGGAACAATTCTATATACCTGACTGAGGTTTAAAATACCCAACATTTGAGGGGTGACAATAAGAAGCATTTATTGTGTCTACTCTGTTCAGAGAATTGTAGAGATACAAAGTGTAGCTAAAACGCAGCCCCTGCTTTCCTAAAGCTTCCACTCTAGTAGGGGAATATGGCCGTGCAAATATTTTCTGAATATGTCCCTTCCTTTCCACTTCCACTATTTGCTTCACTCTGTAATCACAGAATGTTAGATGCAGAAGGGACCATAAAGATCATCTCATTTAAACCCTTCTTTTTATAGAAGTCCAGAGAGATGAAGTTAACTGCAGTAACTTAGTTTACTATAACTTTGGTTACTTAGTTTACTATAGTAAACCGATAACTGGTCTCTGCTTCCCTGATCTCCTCCATTACACACCACCAAACAAATCTTAAAATGTCAATTTCATCACATCACTCTCCTGTTCACACATCTCCAATGACTCCCTGTTGCCTGAAGAACCAAGTCCAAACACTTTAGACTGCCCTTTAAAGACCTCTACAGTCTGAACCCAAAATATGCTATTTCCAACTATGGTAAAAAAAAAAAACACAGAAGTTTTAGCTGAATCATTTGAGAGTTGAGCACATACTACTGAAGCGGTTTTTTGAAGGACCACCCTTTTGGGGAGGAGACCATGAATGGCCGTGCACCTGCTGCTGCCCAGAAAGCGTGGCCAAGCACGCCATACTTCTGGGACGCCAACTAAAAACTGAGAGTGGGAACGGAAGTTCGCTCACTGTCTTGCACACTCTGGCTTCTCAGCTTAGTGGTGACCACACATGTTTTGGTGATTGGCTCTGGTTCTTGGCCTGGCAGGCAGTTTGGGGATTCGGTGAGTTTTGTAAAAGAATATAGACTAAGTTTAGATCTAAGATTATTCATTTGTATTTCTACTTTCCTGTTTCCCTAATCAGTATCACCTGTTTGTTATCTAATTAACTCCCAAACAATAAAAGCTAATCCCTCACTAATTAAAGCTCAGAGGCTTTTTCTTCTTAGTGGTCTGGGAGAGATATAAGGGAAAAGTTAAAAGAGAAGTTTAATGCTCTTATATCCAATTTTAAATCTCACACAACTCATCACCAAACTTCTCTTCCAGGTTTTCACTTCCCAACTTTCAAGTTTTTGTTCATACATACTATGCTTCCCCCTTGTTTTCTCCATTTACCCAAATCCTACCCATTTTTCAAGACCACAGTGATTTATTTCATCAACTTTAGACTCCCTGATCTAGAACCTTTCTCTGCTTTTGGACTCTGGTTGAAATTATTCTCTCCAATATTTATTTGATAATTAATCATATCCAATTCAATCTAACCAAGTCAATTATTCAACAAGCACTCATTAAGAGCTCAGTATATGTCAAATACTATAAGCAATGGCAATACAGAGAAAGGCAAGAACATATGTTAGGTCTCTGTCCTCGTGGACTTTGAATTCTAATGGGAGAAATAGAGCAGGATCTAAGCATTTATTAAGCACCTATTATATGTGAAGCAATGTTTGAGGCACTAGAATAGAAAAATAAAAATGAATTTGTTCCTTCCTTCAGGGAGATCAAATCTATCCTCAGATATTTACTAGTTGGGCAAGTCACTTAACCTCCATCTACCTCCATTTCCTCATCTGTAAAATCAGGATAATATTGCTCATCTCCCAAGATTATTATAAAGATAAAATGAGGTAATATTTTTCAGAGATCTTCACAACATGGCCCCCTCCTACCTTTCTAGTCTTTTTATTTTGGGGGGGAGGGGCAATGAGGGTTAAGTGACTTGCCCAGGGTCACTAAGCTAGTAAGTGTCATATGTTTGAGGCTAGATTTGAACTCAGGTCCTCTTAAATCCAGGGCAAGTGCTTTATCCACTGCACCACCTAGCTGCCCCCTTTCTAGTCTTTTTAAACATTACTCTCCAACTCCCCACTACCCCGAACTCTTCCAGAGTCACCAACTTTGCTGTTCCTTGCACAAAGCACGCCATCTCCAAACTGAGCGTTTTGACCAGCTGTTCCCTCATGCCTGAAATTCTCTCCTTCCTCATTTCTACCTCCTGGCTTCCTGGAGGTCCTTTGAGCTAAAATTCAATCTTGTATAAGAAGCTTTTTCTGACTCCCACCCCCCTTAATACTAATGTCTTCCTTCTCTTGATTATCTCCAATTTATCCTGTATATATATTGTTTATACATAGTTGTTTTCCTCTTGTCTTCCCAACTACACTGGGAGATCCTTAAAAGCAGGGACTGTCTTTTGCCTTTCTTTGTTTCCCTAGTGCCTCACACGGTACCTGCAACATAATATATACTTAATAACACGTGACACTTAACTAGCTGTGTGACCCTGGGCAAGTCACTTAACCCTCATTGCCCTACCAAAAAATATATACATATATTTATATGTGTGTATATATATATATATACTTAATAGATGCTTCTTGCCTGTCTAAATTATTTTGAAAACCTTAAAGCATTCTATACATGCTAGCTATTTTTATAGGGTGAATACAATAGGATACATAGCTAATAGAACATTATTTGAGGAAGGAGTGATAACTAATACCTGAGGTGATCAAGAAAGGTTTCTCATAGGAGGTGGTCCTTGACTGGAACCTCAAGGGGAAATTCAAGAGTTAGATGGGAGGAGGAAGTGCATTCTGGCAACAGATTCCTTGTACTAATGTCTATAACTATTAATTATCTCACCTCTTGTTATTTAACTTTTTATTCATTGTCTCCCCAAAGAGATGGTAAGCCTCTTTAGGTCTGAGACTGTATATATACTTCTTTTTCACCCTAACAATGCTTTATAGATTGTTGTTGTTGAGTTATTTTTCAGCTGTGTCCAATTCTCCATGACCCCATTTGGGGTTTTCTTGGCAGAGAATGGTTTACCATTTCCTTCTCCAGCTCATTTTACAGATGATGAAAGTAAAGCAAACAGGGTTAAGTGACTTGTCCAGGGTCACACAGTTAGTAAGTATCTGAGGCCAGATTTTAACTCACAAAAAAAGAGTCTTTCTGACTCCAGGCCTAGCACTCCATCTACTGAGTCACCTATTTGTTAATCACTTGATCAATTATAACTGTTCTGTAGTATTCAGTTTAAATTCCTTCTCTCCATTCCTTAAAAACATGAGATTAACATACAGAGAATTGTGGGAGCTAAGGAAATTTGATGTTGGTAGGTTTGATATTGTCTTCTAGATTTGTACTGTCTGGAAAGAGGTTTAGCTAGTGAGAAAAAATATTTATATTGCACTGCTAAACTTACGTTTACCTCCTAGGCTGCATTAGCTCATAATGTTTTCCCCTCATTTGTTAGTTTCCTATTTCAGTTCTTCCTTTGATTTCGGGATGAAATGTTGTAGCTGGTGATGCTGAAGAATACCTAATCCCTTTAACTCAACAATAAGAGCTCGTTGTCCTCACTCCCCAATATAGTGTTTGCTTATGTTTAATAGAGAAAACATTGCCGTAGCCCCCTTCGAAATCACTTTATTAAAATCAACGCATTATCTGATTCTTCTCCATAAAGAAGGTACTCTTGTTCTTTAGTACAAGCTTTCTTCAAGAAACCTGCAATAGTAAATGCCCGCCTGGAACGCCATCAATTTAAATGATTGAAAAAAACAACACATAATAAGTGACAGATTTTTCAAATCAGATAAAGATGGGAACCAGATTATCTGTCTGGGGGTGATAGATTGCAGCAATAATAAATTCACTTTAAGACACTGGATCAATTTTTAATCAAGCCAAGAATTATTATTGCAGAAAGATAAAATGACCCATGAGAAGATGCCTTAATTTTCCACCAATCAAATTATAGCCTTTCTAAATAAGATGTAATGAGATCCATGGAATATCCAGGTTACACATCCTACCTAATTACCCGTGTTCCCTGTCATGTAGTGATATAGTAGTGGTAAACTGACCTCTGAATTTGCCCAGATGAAAAGGTAATTAGTTTTTCCACTAGGCTGTAGTGAAAATAACAGCAGTGACACATGTCATCTCCTTCCACCAAGTCACCGTCTCTGAGGTGTTTGTTCTTAAAATATACAGGATATGACCTACTGGGTAATAAACTACACAGTCATTAAGGAAAGCATGTGTCTGACAGAAAAACAGCCACCATCTCCAAGTGGAGAAAAAAGGCCCTGGAGGTAAAGCAAATCAGTCTACACTTGACATTAAACTTTATCAGCAGGTGCTCTCCCCCTTCTCTCCCTCCCCCCAAGAGTCACCAAGCTGGCAAAATAACTAATAATTATTGAATATGCTATGGAGCTACCCAGAGAGCCCAGAGAAAGTGGAGATTTTTATGGCTATCTTGGCCTCCTACCCTCCCATATGTCCTTTCACACACAGGGGCAACAATCCTAAAGTTGGGATCTCTCCCATTTCAGCCATGTTTGCTCCTCTGAATCCCATAGATATTACAGAGCACCTGCCAATTCTATGGATCTCCTGTTTTTACTACTCTTCGTCACCTCTGGGCAATACCCCTCACCTTCCGAATCCCATGGCTTGGCATGAACCATGTCATATGCCTAGTGCAACTTCCCCAGTAAGCTATACTAACTCCATCTGCCCATTCACCTTAATTTAACCTACTCTCACTCCACCCCTTATGTGTGTGTATTTTATATCCAGCTTTTTAATGAAAAACCTAGAGGGAGAGGTGAGAGGCAGTAAAAGCAAACAAGGCCACTTCTCAGAAGAGCCGCTTCTCATACAAATGGAGTCCATGGACACCACCTTCAACCTGAGCAGATAACGTCCTCTTCTCAAATTTCAGCTCCCCTGAGTACATCATGGCTCTGACTTGCGTTAGACTCTTGGCACCAATATCTTGGCGGGAGTGCTGGATGCCAGCAATCAAGTAGGGAACAAATTTGTGGATAGACCCTTTGTCCTTCAAGGCCCCGGACACCCCTCGAGCTACCTTGATTTTGTCTGCTTCGCTGAAGTAACAGTTCTGGCTGCCGAGGTCCTTGTCCATGGCATCGAGGGAGCCCATCCCCCAGTATTTCTTAAGCTGGATCCCATCAAAGAAGAAGTACTTGCCTGGGGCCTCTGTGGTGGTCGCCAACAAAGAGCCCATCATCACTGTGGAAGCTCCAAGGGCAAGCGTTTTGACAATGTGGCCCATGTTTTGGATGCCGCCATCAGCAATGATGGGGGCCCCGAAGCACTGTGCATATTCTGAGACCTTGTAGACATCTGTCACCTGAGGCCGCCCACATGCCAGCACTTCCTGTGTAATGCAGATGGAGCTGCTGCCCGTGCCAACCCTCAAGATGTCCACTCCAGCATCAATGAGATTTTTCACCTGTGCAGCTGTCACCACATTGCCACCAATAACCTGGAGGTTGTTGTATTTCTCCTTGATGTACTTGATCATGTTAACTTGGAAAATGGAGTTTCCTTGAGAAGAGTCCAGCACAACCACATCAACACCAGCCTGGGCTGGCAAGTGAAGCCAATACTTGTCATCCTCATGGGTGCCAGTGGCTGCCCCACACAGAAGGTGCTTCTTGGTGTCCTTGGATGCCAGGAGGTAATCCCGATTCTTCTTCAGTTCCATGACGTCTACTAGCTCATCATCCTCATTCACAATAGGGAGCTTCCCTTTCTTGCCCCACTGCAAGATTTCATTGGCTTCCTTTAGTGTGACTCCTGCAGGAGCCACCACTAGATCCTCCTGCCTAGTCATAATCTTGTTCAGAAAATGATCACGTTCCTCCTCCTTGAGAAAGTCGATGTCACGAGAGGAGATGATGCCCACCAGGCAGCTGTGCATCTTGCCATTGTCTGTGATTGGGATTCCACAGAAGCCATGCCTTGCCTTGGCTTCAAACACATCTCTGACTCAGTCTTTAGGGCTCAGGACCACAGGGTCAGTGATGAAGCTCTGCTCATATTTCTTTACTTTGCGCATTTCATTGGCCTGGCATTCCGGGGTGTAGTTGTGATGGATAAACCCAATACATCCTGTCAGTGCCATGGCAATAGCCATTGGGGGTGAAATAAGTGGGGTCTTCAGAGGTATCTTCTTGGTAAGTGCTGAAGTTAGATCTATTTGATCTGCTGTGAAGTCTATATAGCCCAGGAGGATAAGGAAGTCATTGTACATGAACCCATCTCCACAGCTGAAGAGTTGTTGTGCCATGAGCCCATCGTCTGGAACATAACAAGTGCCACCACTGATGAGATAGTCTGCCATGGCGAGGACAGGATGGGGAACGGGGAGGAAGTAAGCCAGACGGGGGGGAGACCCAGACAGAGCCATGTGGGGTTGATACTTCTTCGCCAGAGCACCTTATGTATATATATTTTTAAATTAAAACAGGTTGTTAATGTATATAGACTGTTGGAAAAGTAATGAATTAGGGTCATGTTTACTTTTCACTGTCAACTCAAATCATCTCTTACTTTAAACTTGGCTCTCATTTTATTCTAGTCTTAACTACCTGTTGCTTGATTTTCACAAATATGTCTATTGTTAATACTGCTATTATTATTAATTTATATTTCACCTGCTTCTAAAAAAAGGTTTGAAGCAGTTTACAAGGTTAAAACATATAAACATTGATGAACCCATGATTTCAAGGAAGATAGTATATCTTCCTCCAATGATGACTGGGACCTTTGCAATCTCTCTATGCCCATTCATTCTTTGTTAGTCTTGTCCACATACTCCCACAAATCTTCCACTGGGGAACCATACAACTTGATGGGAGGAAGGTGGAGAAGAGGTATGCCCTCTCTTGGAATCTCTTGGCATGCCATGCATACCAAAAAGAACATGTGGGTCATCCTTTCTTTCCATCACCTTTTCATCACATAACCATCATACCTTTTTTTCCAATCCTACATTTCTCTGATGATATCTTCTACACCTATTCTCCCTATAATTTTTCATCAATTATGCATTTCAGCCTTCTCACAGACACCATGTACCTCATCATTGCCTTTGACTCTCCACTTTATTCTTTGACTTTGAGTCATGGTCATGCAGAATTCATAAGAAGAATACTATTTTTTTAAAGGCAGCCTTTGGATTCAGAAAGAAACATGGAGCCACTAAAAGTACTGCATAGGACTGTGCATTAAAATAAAGATGAAGGAGAACAATTAAAAATAAAAACACAATTAAAACCAATTGCCATTATATTATAAACATTTCAGAGTTTGACAACTATTCTTATCCACATAGACACAACCCAAATGACACAATAGATAGAGTGCTGGAATTTGAGTCAGGAAGAACCAAGTTCAAATTTTGTCATACTTAGCTGTATGACCCTGGGAAAGTTGCTTAACTCTTTTAGCCACAGTTTCTTCATCTGAAAAGTGAGGTAAATATGAAGGGATGATATCTGTAAAGCACTTGGCTTGCAAGTTTGTTGTAAGAATTAAATATGTGTAAAGAACTTTGTGAGCCTTAAAGTGCTATATAAATTCTAGCTATTATTATTATCTTCACAAAGTTGGGCCAAAAGTCACAAAACAGTGACACGCAAAAAGGTGATTGTAAAGAACTCACACCATCTGCATAAAGTGTATATATCTTGCATTTCCTAGCAGCCTCTTAGTTTCATGGAATCAAAATCATAATACTAGATTTTTGTATCTATTTCATGAAGAAAATGTATCCAAACTATAATGTTATTGTGTTTTCCCTTGAATTCACACAAAGCTGATGTGGAAATAAAAATTTTAATGGGAAATGAGATATTTTATATTTGGAGTTTTTCTTTGAGCTTAAACTTCAAGGTATGGATAAAATATGAGTCAACGATGGGAACAAATTATATAATATTGTCTATGGGGGGGATAGAGCCAAGATGGTGGAGGAAAGGCAGTAAACACTCAGAACTCCTGACAAAATTACCCCCAAAAACTCCAAACACAGCCATAAGATAACTCCTGGAGCAGCTGAACCCGCAAAAAGATGGGCTGAGATTATTTTTCCAGCCAAAGACAGCTGAGAAATTCAGCAGGAGGGGTGCCAGGCTGGAAGTGGAGTCCAACCCTGTGATCACAAATGACGCAGATCCACCCCAGGCAGGCTGTGCCAGAGAAATATACCCATGAGCCTCCTAATCAGCTGCAGCTACAGCATCTTCTAGAACTAAGCTCACAGTGTGGTGAAAGGGCTGAATGGCTAATGGGGAGGTGGGGGGAGGGAAATACAGGGGTGTCTTCAGGAGCTGAGAAGGAATTTGCCTGTCCTACCCCAGTGGGGAACCAGGAAGAAATATTGAATAGCAGAAGCCCAGGTGGGGAAGGGGTGCAGGCTCATCAGAGCTAACAACCACAGCAAACAAAATTGTGTGGCCTGGTTAATTAGCAAGTTGGCCTGGGGTTATCTATGGATCAGAGAATAGGCAAAGTGAGTGAAGAACCTGCCCCTCCTTGAGTCTTATCACCTGGGACCCCCTGTGGCTTGGGACAGTATAGCCTGTAATCAGGGCCCCATACTGGGAAGGTGTTGGTAGTCAAGTAAAAGATGGGCAAGATGAGCAAGCAGAGAAGATTGCAAACCATAGAAAGCTTCTTTAGTAACAAGGAGTATTGAGGTGCATCCTCAGAGGTCAGGGATCCTACATCCAAAGCTTCCAAGAAAAATATGAATTGGTCTCAGGTCATAGAGGCACTTGAAGATAAAGTAAGAGAGTTAGAGGAAGAAATGGAAAGAGAAATGAGAGTGATGCAGGAAAGTCATGAGAAAAAAGTCAACAGCTTGAAAAGCCAAATGGAAAAGGAGATTAAAAAGGCTCTCTGAAGAAAATAATTGCCTAAGAATTAGGATTGAACAAATGGAAGCTACTGACTTTATGAGAAACCAAGACACAATAAAGCAAATACAAATGAATAAAAAATAGAGGCCAATGTGAAATATTTTCTTGGGAAAACTGCTGACCTAGAAAATATATCCAGGAGAAATTATTTTTTTTATTTTTTTTTAGTGAGGCAATTGGGGTTAAGCTACTTGCCCAGGTTCACACAGCTAGTAAGTGTTAAGTGTCTGAGGCAAGATTTGAACTCAGGTACTCCTAAATCCAGCGCCGGTGCTCTATCCACTGCGCCACCTAGCTGCCCCCAGGAGAAATAATTTTAAAATTATTGGACTGCCTGAAAACCATGATCAAAATAAACGCTTAGACATCATCTTCCAAGAAATTCTCAGGGAAAATTGTCCTGATATTCTAGAAGCAGAAGGTAAAATAGAAATTGAAAGAATGTACCAATCACCTCGTGAAAGAGATCCCAAAAAGAAAACTCCCAGGAATATTATAGCCAAATTCCAGAACTCCCAGAGCAAGGAGAAAATATTGCAAGCAGCCAGAAAAAAACAATTCAAATACTGTGGAGCCACAGTTAGGATAGCGCAGGATCTAGCAGCTTCTATATTAAAGGATCAGAGGGCATGGAATATGATATTCTGGAGGGTAAAGTAATTGAGATTACAACCAAAAATCACCTACCCAATAAACCTGAGTATAATCTTTCAGGGGGAAAATGGGATTTCAATGAAAAAGAGGACTTTCAGGCATTCATGATGAAAGACCGGAACTGATTGATTGATGACAATGATGGCAAAAAGTATGGTACTTACTTTGCTGGGTTATTGTGAAGAAAATTATTTGTCAAATTTAAGGTACAATATAAAAGTTATCTATTACTCATCTATAACTTATATTGAATTTCTTGAGTTCTTGGGGTGGGGGTGGGAAGAAAGAAGAGAAGTTGGAACATAAAGTTTTTAAAAATTAGTGTCAAAATTGGTTTTTACATGCCATTTGGTTTTTGGGGTATTTTTGGGGGGGTGGCAGGGAAATTAGGGTTAAGTGACTTGCCCAGGGTCACACAGCTAGTAAGTGTCTGAGGCTGGGTTTGAACTCAGATCCATCTGAATCCAAGGCTGGTGCCTTATCCACTGCGCCACCTAGCTGCCCCATTTACATGCCATTTGGAAAAATAAAATTCTAAAGACCCTGTTTTTAAAAAAAGTGAAAAAAATAATATTGCCTATGGATGATTTTGTATTTTTAAAGTCCTAGACCAGGATTTATTAACCTGGGGGAGGGGAGTCCCTATAAATTTTTTTAAATGTTTTGATAACTGTATTTCAATTTAATTATTTTCTTGTATAATCCTGTGGCTTTATGTTATGCATTAAAAATTATTTTTAGAAGTGGTTCTTCAGCTTTACCAGACTACTGAAGGGGTTTATGACACACACAAAGAGTTTAAAAATCCCCTCTAAAACCAAGCTGAGAAAAATCTGGCCAAAGGTAGGTGTTTCCACATCAGTGTGAACTGGAGAGACAATGTATAATTTAATCTCTTTTATTTGGAAGACTAGACTATCCAACTTTGGAACATTTTTTTGTCAACCCAGAGGAAACATTTATTGGTGTGCATGGGGTGAACAAAAACTCAAGTGCATCTTGGGCAGGACCCTTGTCTCCCCATCTGGAACATGGTGAGATGGTCAGTAGGGCCCTGCCCACTCCTGGCCATCTTCTTTCCAGGAGCTGGAGGACACTTGTCAGGGTGAGCGCAGTCACCCCCTACCCCCAGAAGGAGGGAGGTGTGGTGAACTCTGGTCCCAGCTAAAATTCAGTGACACCTCTCTGGGGCATGCAGGGAGGAAGCTGCCAGCAGGAGCTGCTGCTCATGCAGGGCCCACCCCCTCTATTCTAGACGCCTCTTGGCACAGCTGCCTCTCCTCGAGAGTGGGAGGCCCATTCATTGTAGACACTCTGCAGGATTCCTTTACCCTGCCCCCTGTGCTTCCCTTGGCCTGCATCCAGCCTCAGTTTCTCCCCAAAAGGCTTTGAAATCAAGTTTTAAGTTCTCAGCCGCGGAGGCCGCACCACCTAATTTATAACTGTGGATCAAGTTCCCAAGGAGGGAACATCTCAGGGCCTGGGTGGTGTCCTACCCAAGGAGGACAACTCCAGGACTGTGGGTTCTTCTCCCAATGATGTCTCAGGGCTCTCCTTGATCTGAGGCGCTTCCTTTAGCAAGGCCCCCTGACAGCATTGGGTCCCAAGGGGTGGCCTCCACAAGAACACAAAAGAAACAACTTTTCTTTATAAAGAGTCACATCTGCTGAGTGTTTTATTCAGGAAGAACAAGGAAAAGGAGAACAGGATGACAAAGAAGGTTTCCCTCACTTGCAGTATCTGTCGGCTTTCAACTTGACTCTCCTGTCCAGGAATGTCTCGTGAAAAAGTCTGTCCTTCTGGGCCTTTTAAGAACTCTGCTGTCTTCTTTGCTTATTTTTAGTTTATGGTCTTGGAAACTTCGGAATTTCTTTATGTAGTTGATTTCACAATACTTCACATTCCCTTTGTCCTCTTCGGGAATGTCGTCTTTTTTCTTGTTTTCTCTTTCTGCACAAGAGCGTATCTTGATCATTTCTTCTTCCCCTGCAGTCTTGCTCTTGGCTTCCATATCACCTCCTTCATCACATCTGATAAAGTAGCTGTTGTAAGCCAGCAAAGCCATCTTCCCATCCTGGAAGACCGGTTCCCACTGCTCGCGGGGTCCTATGTCCGATTGCCTCACAAACCGGCCATCGGAATTTATTCTGAGGTACTTTCCATAGCCAGACTTCAGGGCAATTCTGGAATCTGACAGCTTGACTGCTGTGAGTTGCTCGGGAGGGCTGGGGCCCTCATCGTCTTCTCTGTGTGGGGCTTCCAGGATAAAGAGGCCATTGTCAAGGGTGGGGACGTAGGTTCCTTTGTCCATTTCCATCTCTATGGTTCCAGAAATTTCACCAAAGTTTCTGACTGCCCACCACTTTCCAACACAGTCGAGCTGGCTTTCTTCTTCCTCTTCCCTTTTTCTCTTCTTCTCTTTGTTTTTCTTCTTCTTACAATTGATAACCATTCAGTAGCTGAGGGAGTGGGTGGCACAGTAGTTAGTGTGCCGGAACTGAAGACAGGAAGGCCCAAGTCCAAATGCAGCATCAGAAGGACACTCATTGTGTGGCCTCAGGTTCCTCCTCTGTACAATGGAGATAACCACGGCTCCCAGGGTTGTTAGGAGGACAGAAGCCCAGCACACAGGCTAGCTCCTATCATTAACTGCTGGGGATGGGATGGAGAACACAGGGAGAGAGGCGGTGTGTGCTGCAGAATTCGCTGGCTGAGCTTATGGACAAGGCCGCAGCACTGGGGGTGAAATCTCCAGGGACTGCCCACAGGTACAGAGCTGGACCACAGGGCCCAGTGAGAGCTGAGGTGGGGGAGGTGGCAGAGCAGCAGAGGAGGGCCGAGAGAGGGCTCTAGGAGAGGGGCTACAGAGGGCAGGGTCAGCCCACAGAGGAGGGGGCGCTACAGCCCCCACTTTGGAACATTTACCACCTCCCGGCCTATGCTAGATATGTGAACTCATCTTGGGACTCTTTCCTTCCCATACCCCATACATGGCACTCTCTCTTTACACATATGGAACAAAACCTTCATTGAACTAGTAAGTGGAAAGCTGAGATTTAAAATCAAGTTCTCCGATGCCCAATCCACACCAGGGGTGTGCTGGAGCCAGCTCTAAATGGCTCAAGGGAGTCATTATTCAATTTTCAGTGTGAACTTTTACACCTCAGAAACTCCCTCCAAATCAGGCCTTAATTGATTGTTTGGTTGATTGCCTAAACTTAAGAAAGTATTAATAATAATGCAGATTAGGCTCAAATGTGTTTTGCACATCTTCCTCCTTCCCCTCCACCCAGCCCACTTATTAAATATTTTCCATCACACTCCTGTATTACTCTATAAACATTCAGTAGAAGTGCAGTGGAAGGTTCAAGGAATGAAGTTATTGTCACCAGACAGGAGGATTGGTGACTTTAAGCTAATAATAATTGTCACAATGATGCTGAAAATGCTGATTATAACTGGTATTTATATAGCATTTTTAAAAATTTACAAAGTGTTTTACATACATTATCTTGAGTTTCACAACCCTCCTTACTACACAGTTTTATTTTACAGAATCAGAAAACAAAGCTCAGAAAATTGAAATTACTCATCCAGGGTCACAGTGCTACTAAGTTGCAAATCCAGGATGAGATAATCTTCAAGAAACTAAAGGGCTTATCTATCATGTGGAATAAGGCTAATACCTTGGTCTTTTTGACCCTAAATAATGCAGCATGGAAGCTACAGAGAGGCTTGAAGTAAACAAAAAAAAAATAGAGCTTTCCCATAGTGCAATGGACTGTCTCAGAAAGGAGAGCCTCTCCCTAGAGGTCTTCAAACAAAGACTAGCTGCCTGTTTTCAGATATGTTACTAAGGTATGAATTAGACTCTTTGGCCTCTGAAATCCCTTCCAACCCTGAGACTCTGGTAGCCTCCACACTCTTGATAGGATGTGAGAGGATGATTGTAATAAAAATCATTAAGATGTCGAAATGAGGGAATGAGAAACAAATTTAGAAGCAAAAAGTCTGTGATAAGTGAAGTGATTTAGGACCCAGTTAGTGGGGTCAGTCAACCAAAGAAAGGGAGAGTTTGACCCTAACTCCTATGGGAATTGAGGGAAAGATGATTCTAAGAGAATGATATTACATTGATGGGAACCTTGGGGAGGCCAAGGGAGATCAGATTACAATCCAAGGGGCAAAGATAGCAGTCAACTCAAAAAGAGCTCCTCCAAGAAAAGCAACATACACTTCCATGTAAGCAACCTGGGACAAAGCCCTTCTGGCTCCAGAGTGGTCTTGGATATGTATGTAAGGAAAATTGTCAGAAAAGCCTTACTTATAACCAATCTTCAAAATAGAACTAAAGGGACCAGCTAGGTGGTGCAGTGGATAAAGCACCAGCCCTGGATTCAGGAGGACTTGAGTTCAAATCCGGCCTCAGACACTTGACACTTACTATCTGTGTGACCCTGGACAAGTCACTTAACCCTCATTGCCCCGCAAAGAAAAAAAGAAAAATAAGAGCTTAATTAATGAAAATTCTGAGCTGTTAGCTTTTTTGCTGATATCTGTTGCAGTTACTTCAGGCCTTTAACCTTATAAACTAATGTGCTATATAAATGGATTATTGTAACATATAGATACATATTATATTTTATATGTGTATGTGCATATGACATATATAATAGTATATATACATGCATAAAGTGTATAAATTTGTGTATTAGAGGAGTCTCCACAGTTCCTTATACTACCTGGTATAAGGTAGTAAGTAACTCATTTACACATACTAAGTGTAAAATAATCATCCATTACAATTGACAATCACTTCAATGCCACACCAATTCTCATTTGTTTTCCAAGCATAGTTTTCAGTCTCAACAATTCTTGTGCTTTCAGAATGGATAGAAAATGAAATCATGGAAAGTCTGGGTGAATCAAAGTCTTCAACGAACCTTGGATTGTGCTTTTTTTGTCCAAAACACCAGTATAGAATCCCATTAGTAATTTTTTTCTCTGTATTCTATTCCCTTGGTTTGAAATGTCACTGTTTCTTATGAATATGCTATCTTCGAAATAATTGGATTAAACAGAGAGAATCATCCTCAAGTTAATGAACTCCAACAATTCATCCTTCTGCTACTGCTTTCTTGCTAATTTATTAATAACAATTATGTCCAAATTGGCATAAAGTATAAATTCCTGTATCTCTTCTTTGCCTTAAAATATAGTCCTGAGCAGTCTTAAAAAGTGATGTTTTATATTCTTTCAATAAGTGTTATGAATTATTATCAGCAACTTGGCAATAGCCAATTGACCATAAAAGCCAACTATTTTCAAGTAACTTTAAATGCCAATTGTCCTGAATTAGATTTCTGATTGAACATGTGACCTTAAAGGATTCATATTTCATCAGTAACTTTAGATTATTGAAACAGATCAAGCTATGCAGAGCCAGGCATCATGTAATTCACCAAAATTTAAACATGAGTAGAATCTGCTATCCACCCACATGGGAAGCTCACATGGAATTGGTTATTGTATTTTAGGTCTTCTTGTTCAGTCATTTCAGTCATGTCCAATTCTTTGTGACTTCATTTGGAGTTTTCTTAGCAAAGATACTGGAATAATTTGCTATTTCCTTCTCTAGCTCATCTATCCACTGTGTCTTCTAGCTATAGTTGGGGTAGAGACAGTATCAGGAAAGTAAGTCAGGGGAGAGGACACATGAGCTACTTTTGGAAAGTATCATTTAGTCAACTATAATTAACCAGAGGTTATTTAGTGTAGGGATACAAGTGATTTTGTTGTTGACAGGAAAGCATAGCAAAGGAAGGAATGAAGAGCAAGGAACCTGTCAATTTTCACTTTTGCTCCCAAATTGATTTGCATAACAACCCATGGTGTGATAGGATTGGAAGAAAGCCTTTAACTCCCGCCAGCTCCCATGAAGTTTTGCTAACTGTTGCTTAATGTTTTAAAGGGAACTAAGTCTAGTGACCCAAGAATATAAGAGTTAAAAGGAACTTCTGACCCTATGAGCTTAAATGAAGTTACCCTGGGAAACAACAAAAGAAAAGCAATTCAAAAAGGTACTTAAATATGTCTAAGGCCTTCTTGATCTAGCTGGCTAAAGTTTGTATGACAAAGATGTTCAAGATAGTCCTTGGGGTTCTTCAGCTAAACAGCTAACAGACCTTTCTCTCCATGAAGGAAGAGGGTGAATACCTGAAGACAAGCAGATTTTCTCTTAGAAAATAGCAGTCAGCTGCAGAGGCTGCACAGCCAAAGACCAGAGGATAGGATCAAGGAGTAACTCATTGGAGACAACCAGCAGCCATGGAAGCTTCCAGTAGCAACAAGGGCTACTGTCCATCTCTGCTGTATCAGAACAGAATAGCCATCAACAAAGAGTAATGCAGCACAGAGAACAGAGCAGCACAGGACCACCACTGAGCACAGAAAACAGTAGGATGACCCATGTTGAAATCAAAATGCTAGCTTTGGTTAGAGTTGCAGTTTGCAAACCCTTTTCAGTCTTGGACAGCTGGTGGTCAAAGCCCCAAGAGAGCTAGAGCTAACCACCCCTTAAATTGAAGCTCACATGGGAAGCTTAATCAAGGTCAAGAAGGTTCCCCTCTCCCTATTCTTTCTATCTTACTCCAAGACTATTTTCCAAGTGAAATCCTGAAATAGCCAAGGGAGCAACCATCACCCATCATGATGAGCACACAGGCGGAAGACAAGGTCCATGAAGAGGTACTGAAAGAGGGAGAGAAAGTAATAGGACTGCTTCATTTACTGTCAGTCAGTCAGTCAGTCAATAACCATTTATTACATACCTTTTCTGTGTCAGGCACTGTACTGGGCACATGGACATGCTACGATACACAAAAAGGCAAAAAACAGTTCCTGCCTCTCAAAGACTTCACAGTCTAGGGGGGAAAACAATACATAAACAACATGGAAGGGATTAGGAACATGGTGCCCCCATGATCTGGAAAGTCTACATACAATTGTTTGGCCATCCCTTAGTACCAGAGAAGAAGTCTGAATTATTATGGTATTAAAAGATAAAATATGCTGGTATCATACAATACTAGACATAAATTTTATGCATTTCTGAGTCTGTAAACTTTTTCTGTGTCATCTGCTGACCTTCGTGTGTCATCTGCAGCTTCTGCAAAACACCCCCAAAATTCCCATTTCATTTCTTATGTCAACCCACAATATTTGAAACTCTGATGGGAAAAGTCATGATATGGAAGGGATAACTATAGAAACAAGCTAAATACAGGACAAATTGGAAATAATCAACAGAAGAAAGGCAGTAGAATTAAGGAGGAGTAGAAAAAGCTCCTTCCTATAGAAGGTGGGAGCTTAGCTGGGACTGGATAGACACAGGCATGCTGGTTCTCAAAACTGGGGGGGCGGCTAGTTGTTGCAGTAGAGAAAGCCCCAGCCCCGGATTCAGGAGGACCTGAGTTCAAATCTGACCTCAGACACTTGACACTTACTAGCTGTGTGACCCTGGGCAAGTCACTTAACCCTCATTGCCCTGCCAAAATAATAATAATAATAATAATAATAATGGACTCCTAAAAAGGAGCTTTTGATTCTTGTGGTTATGTCTACTAATATTTACAATATGATTATATTTCATAATATTATTATGAAAATAGTTTGAGTCTCATGGACCCTCTGAAAGGGTCTCAGATTCCCAGCATCCCATCTAAAACTTTGAGAACTACTGCCCTACATGAATGAACTATTTCCATTAGAAACAATCAAAGAGCAAGGATACCCCATGGAATAAAGATGGGAGTATGTAAGGATCCCCAAGAGGATGTCTGATGTCTGATGTCAGTAGTCATAATAGAACTGTGCACTACAGAGAAAATAGAGTGAGCAGTGAACAGATGCTTCTCTAGGGAGGGTCACCCTTTGATCCTGTACAGGTACGAGTACAGTTAACCACTGGCTACCTAAGGAGGCCATTAGCCTTATGGATCTGCACTGATACCCAAAATGGATCCCATCATTCTGGATTCCACAAGGAGAAAGATAGTATAATTGTGAGAGGAAGAATTAGAAGGGAATTGACCTGGTCACATAGTACTAAGGCCTTAGGTTCCTTCTCTATTGGGTCAGTCCTTTGTGATTTGCTATAGTTTCTCTTGGATGGATGGGGAAAGAGAATAACCATTTATATAGCACCTACTCTATGCTATGTTAAGTACTTTACAAATATTATATCATTTGATCTTCACACCAACCCTACAAAGTGGATTCTGTTATTATCTCCATTTTATAATTAGAGAAACTGAGACAAAAAGAAGTTATGTGATTAATTTAGGGACACACAACTTCTAAGCCTGGATTTGAACTCAGGTCTTCCTGATTCTAGGCCCAGCAGTTTTTATAACATGCCACCTAGCTGCAGACTGGCTTATAGGTGTCCCCTGGGGTATCTTGTCTTTCTGAGGTCTCAGAGCACACAGGATTTAGGCAACGTGCACACTAAAGGAGTTCAGTTCTTGCTTGCTTGCTTGTAGCTTCCCACCAAGATCTTCTTCATAACTTATACATGCTATGCTAAATAGACTGTCCAAAAATAGGCAGAAAGTCCAGCTCATGGTTTGTCTGTGGATGAGAAGTCAATAAATCTGAATATTTCAGAGCCACCTGCCACTTCCTCAGACCCTGGTAACCCAATGTGCATCTCACCCACCACCTCATTGATATTAAATCCAAAGGCATTTTTTCTTGCCTTCCTTAGTTTCTCTGTGACAGATTATCCCCGTGAACCACCCCCTCTTTATTGATATTATTGGCTTCCTTAGGACAATATTCCTATGGGTCTCCTCTTCTTTCACTAACTACCCCTTTGTTTCTTTTACTGATTCCTTATGCTCCTTCCACACCTTTAAACCTGTGGGTCCCCCAAAGGTTCTATCATTGTCTCTCTTCTTTTGAGTCAGGAAGACCTGAGTTCAAATGTGGCCTCAGAAGCTTACTAGCTGTGTGACTTTCAGCAAGTCACTGAAACTCTGTTCACCTTGATTTCTTCATCTTTAAAATGGTGACAGGGTTAATGTGAGGTTCAAATGAGATAATATCTTTAATGTGCTTTGTAAATTTTAATGGTCTATATAAGTATCAGTAGTAATACTTATCATCATCATCATTATAATTATGAATTATCATCACTCTCCTTTGGGATCTTATCTATTCCCATGGCTTCAATTATCACCTCTATATGAACAAATTGAGGCCTGAATCCATCTCTCTGTCCTTATCTCTCCCTGGAGTTCCAATCCTAAATTTCAATCTACTTTATTGATGAGGACACCTGCTAATTTTGCAGGCTCATGTTATCAGATTCATCTTTAACTCATCTCGTTAGTTCTCCCCCAACATCTTATACCATGAACCACAAATCCTCAGAATACATAGATGACCCAAATAGATATTCCTAAGAGTTATAACTCCCCTGCTCACTAATCTTCAATAGCTCCCCATTGCCTCTAGGATAATATATAATCTCCTCTGATTGGCATGTAACATCCTTCACAATCAAGAACAAGGTTGTCTTTCCAGGCTGATTACCAGTGACTTCCCCTCACATACTCTGTGATGCTGCTGAACTGTTCTACTTCCTATTCTCTCTACATAACATTCTATTTCTTTTGTAAAGACTGTTCCTACTCTCTCTCTCTCCCTTTAAGGCCTATTTCCTTCAAGGGGCTTTTCCTAAGTCTCTCTATTATTAGTAGGCTTCTACCTTACTAAAATCACTGTATGTATATTATGGTGTTTAAAATCTAATGTGGTTCCTAATCTGCTCCACCCGCCCCCCCAGTTTTGGGGGCAGAAACTGGCTAAGATTTACTGATAAATTCAGCAAGAGTTTAGGCTTTTAAGGATTTATTAAAGTGTATTAGAAGTTAGTGAAGAGAGAGAATGGAAAACCCTAGTTTAGATCTATATGGTATAGCCAGAGAGAAACCCTTGCTTTTCCTAGCAGTCCACATGAAATCCCTCACCACACCAAAGTCCTGGACGAAAAGGGGGACTCTCCTTTTCTCTGTCTGCCGCCACCAAGCCAGTTCTGGACGAAAAACAGAGATCCAGCAAGCCATCCTCAACTTCCTACTTCCTGTCTTCCTCCCCAAAAGGGGAGGTCCTTCAAGCTGATTGGCTGAGAGTGGTCTCCTGTTGATGGCATAGTCCACAACCTCTGAGAACAACACCCTACTCAGGGTCAGCCATGTGTGGTCTCGATTTAATCATTCTTAAATAGGTTCTCAGTCAGTTTCTCAGTCTCACCCAATTCAATCAATTCCAAGTCAATCTTCAGGTGGGGCCCCTGGGCGTCTGACAAATCCCATTATTTTAATCTCTCTCTCTCTCTCTCTCTCTCTCTCTCTCTCTCTCTCTCTCTCTCTCTCTCTCTGTATATATATATATATATATTCACATAAATTACTTATAGATATATGTAGATCCTGTTTTTATTTGTTAACATGTCATATATTTTCATTAAAATGCAAACACTCTAAGATTGAAGACCACCTCATTTTTGTATTTATAATCCCAACATCAAGAACTGTGCCTGATACTTCTTGTGGTGGTGGTGGTGGTTGTAGTTGTGGTTGTTATTGTGATGGTGGTGTATCTCTAGTGTATCCCCATTTTACAGATGAGTTGTTGTTACAGTCATTTTTCAGTCATGTCTGACACTTCCTGATGCCATTTGGGGTTTTCTTGGCGAAGATACTGGAGCGGAAACTGAGGCAAATTGGGTTGAGTGACTTGCCCAGGGTCACACAGCTATTATGTGTATAAGGCTAGATTTGAACTCAGGAAGATGAGTCTTCCTGACTCCAGATCTGGCACTCTATCCACTGCACCATCTAGCTGCCCTGCTTTATAGATGTTAAAACTAAGGCAAACTGAGATTAAGTGACTTGTCCGGGATCACACAGCTAGCAAGTAGCTGAGGCTAGTTTTAAACTCAGATCTTTCTGACTCCAGACCCAGCGCTCTATTCACCATACCACCTAGTTGCCTGACATCTAGCACTCAATTAATAAATACGTGTTGACCTATTAATTCACTGTAATATCTGTATTTCATGCCATGCATAGTACATATAGCAGCTCTGTTTGATACCCAACCTAGAGTAGAGGAAAGGATTGATCTACTAGGAAAGTAAACTTATGTTAACAGTAATTAAAATAATGCCTAAGTTGCTTAACTATGAAAAGTGATCTGGGACTCTACCTCATTTTTCTAAGGGAAGGTTTGAGATCCCTAAGAGCTGGGAATTTTCAAAGGTGACCCAAATATCAATGCACGGCCAACAGTCCTTTCCATAAAGTGCATGTGTCTATGACTTTTGCCCATCTGTAAACCCTGGTATTTAAAAATGGTAGTTCAGAGTGTCCTTCTGATGTTTTCCTCACTCACCCTATTCAGAATTCCCCCACCCCTTCCTCATTGTAATGCAGCATAGAAGTATATACAGTATCATTCTCTGCAGTACTTGCTAAAGGCACACAGTATCTCTTTGGAATGTTTGCTAAATTGATCACTCACAAAATGTCAAAAGTGTCCTGTCTGTTGAAGATACAACTGCCATATTCATAGCTTGCTGCTTTATATTACATATGGCAATAATGTAACAATGGATAAAGTCCTGTCTTAGAGTCAGGAGGACATGAGTTCGAATCCTGATTCAGACACTTAACCGGGTGTGATGCTGGCCAAAGTTGTTTGACCCCTGTCAGCCTCAATTTCCTCATCTATAAAATAATAGCACCTGCCTCCCAGGCTTCTGAAGATCAAATGAGATAATATATGCCAAGCACTGTGCAAACCTTAAAGGCATTCTGTAAATGCTAGCTATAATTATCATATCTAACCCTCAAATGTCATACTATTCAGAATATTCATGCATGTGCAGGTATATGTGTATTGCTGATATGAAATGATTTCCCAGCCATCAGGCCTCTCGGCCATCTCTATCGCCAAAAAAGAACACAGCTGCTAACCCTGCCCCCCCCCCCCAAATGGCAGTTAAATACTTTTAAACTAAAATAGAAGGAGGGCAATAAAAAGATAGTGAAATTTGTTCAAACTTGTTCCACATTTGCCTGAGGTTAGTCTAAGGTTAGAAATTTTGACAGCTAAAACGTTATCTTTTCCCACAAATCTTTGCTTGAGAACAGAGAAAATAAGAAATAAGCCATATCCTCAAATTTAGGACAATAGAACTCAGAGTTGGGAGCTCAGAGGTCCAGTTCAACCTGTATCCAAATGGAAACCCCCTCTGGAACATCCCCAACAAGGATTTCTCAGCTCTCCACTTGAAGATCTCCAATGATGGGGAGCTCACTACCTCCAGAGGCAACCAATTCCACTTTAAAATAGTTCTGATTCTTAAAGTTGTTTTCCTTAGATTGAGGTTAAATCCACCTCTCAGCAACTTCCATTAATTCTTCCTTTTTCCGCCTCCTGGGGCCAAGCAGAACAAGTGTAATCCTTCTTTTCTGTGTTAACTGCCTCTAATCTCCCAGATTAAGGGAAAACAGTTTAATTGAGTGAATTAACAATAAATGCCTAAGGAAGAGCACCAACAAGGAGTTTTAATGAACCAAACTCCAAGGGAAGGCTTAGGTCCTTAGCAGTGAGCTGCAAGCAAAAGAGAGACACACCCTGAATTAAAGTGAGTCTGCAAATCACTGCAGAAGTAGGTTCTGTCCACCAGTCCCAACCAAAAGGGAGTTGGACTTTCTAACTGCTTTCTGATGGAGAGGTAGCGGCCATAGAGTCTGGATTTTCCTCACTTCCCCCCCCCCCCAAAAAAAAAGCATTCCTAGCTGGAAAGGTAGGATGATACTAGGTTAAGGAGAAGCTCAAATACCAAGTGATGGCTGCTTGGATTGTATTCAGTGAACGAGAACAAATCATTGAAGAGTTATGAAGAGAGGAGAAATATGATGAAATGTTTACATAACAAAGCCTACTCTGCCAACTATGTGGAGTTTATATGAGAGGGGCAAAAATTGAAATCAGGAAAATAATTTAGAAGACTGTTAAAATCAGTCAGTGATAATGAGATGTGCACTAGGGTGCTGGCTGGGCTCCTTAGGGCTCCTCTAATACTCCCAGGACCTTCCTCCTCCTCCTATAAGATCTCATCAGCCCTGGTATTCACACTTCATAGGTACTCTCTTCTCCTGAGGCCTCTCTCAGACTACAGGCTGGAAGTCTATAGCTCCTACCAGAGGGGAGCATTTAAAGGGGAGGCCAGGCCAGTGATCTCTTCATTTCTTACCTAGATATATTCCTTGGGACTTCTCCATTACACCCACCTACTCCCCACCCCTGTCCTTCCATACATTGTCTTCCCTCAATAGACTGTAAACTCCTTAAGGGCAGGGACTATCTTTCCTTTTCATATTTGTTTCCCTCTTACTTAGTTTGATGTTTGGTGCACCGTAGGCACAAAATAAATGTTTATTGACTGACTGAAATTGAAGACAGTAGATAAAGGCATGGTTGTATGTGAGAAGATAGAGATAAGTCTAAACTATTGCTAATATTTTGAATATTATAGATTGGGAGTATGGTGGGACCTTGGGAAATAAGAAAGAATAGTGTTTTTAAACAAAAAGTGTGGTTTGAGCACCTGTAAGGATATCTGGGTGGGATTTCTAATAGGCAATTAGAAACATGGGTCTGGAGACTGGGTGAAAAGTCAGATCTGAAGATATAGATTTGGGAATACATCCAAATGTGTGTGTATATATATATATACATACATACACATACATACATATATGCAAATACATATACTACACGCACATATATTAGCTGAAACCAAGACAATCAATTAATCAATAAGCATTTATTAAGTACTTACCAAGTACCAGACACTATACTTGACAAAGACAATAATGAAACATTCCTTACCTTTAAGAAGCTTATCTTCAGGGCAGCTAGGTGGCGCAGTGGATAGAGCACCAGCCCTGGATTCAGGAGGACCTGAGTTCAAATCCGGCCTCAGACACTTAACACTTACTAGCTGTGTGGTGTGACCCTGCACAAGTCACTTAACTCCAATAGCCTCCCTAAAAAAAAAAATACAAAAAAACCCTTATCTTCAATTGAGTGATGCAACATATAAAAAAAATTATATAGAGAATACATGCAAAATAAATAATTGGTTATTTAGAAACAGAAGGACCTGGAAACTAAGAGGACTGCAATAGACTTTGTGTAGAAGTGTTTAGATGACTCTTAAGGAAAACTAAGTTTCCAAGGAAGTGAAAGGGAAAAGGGAATGTGTTCTAGACAGGAACAATAGCTTGTGCAAAGGAATAGAGATGAGAGATGGAGTGCTGATGGAACAAAAAGAAGGCCTATATGGCCGAATCAGAAAGTTCAGATAGGGAAATAATGTATAATGAAGCTAGAGAGGTTGACTGGGGGGCATGTTGTGAAGTTTTTAAAATGACAGAGGGATTTGTATTTTATCCCAGAGACATTGGGAAGTCGCTGGAGTTTATTGAGTAGGGGAGTGACATAGTGAGATCTGAGTTTTAGGAAAGTCACTTATGCATACATATGAAAGATGAATTAAAGAAGGGAGGTATCTGAGGCCAGCAGACCAATTAGAAGTCTATTGCAGGGGCAGCTAGGTGGCATAGTGGATAAAGCACTTGCCTTGGATTCAGGAAGACCTGAGTTCAAATCCGGCCTCAGACACTTGACACTTACTAGCTGTGTAACCCTGGGCAAGTCATTTAACCCTCATTTCCCCACAAAAAAATGTCTATTGCAATCATCCAGGTGAAAGATATAAATCTGACCTATGTGAATAGAAAGAGCAGGACAGATACAAGAGGTGTAGTGGAAGTCAAAATTACATAATTTTGGAACTCAGTGGATATGGAGGGCAAGAGAGTAAGGAGTTAAGAATAATGCCAGGGGGCACAACTAGGTGGTGCAGTGAATAGAGCACGAGCCCTGGAGTTAGGAGTACCTGAGTTTAAATCTGGACTCAGATACTTAACACTTACTAGGTGTGTGACCCTGGGCAAGTCACTTAATCCCAATTGCCTCACTAAAAAAAAAGAAAAGAAAAGAAAAGAAAAAAAGAAAGAAAGAATAATGCCAGGTGGGGCAGCAAGGTGGTGCCGTGGATAAAGCACCGGCCCTGGATTCAGAAGGTCTTGAGTTCAAATCCGGCCTAAGACACTTGACACTTACTAGCTGTGTGGCCCTGGGCAAGTCACTTAACCCTCATCGCCCTGCCACAAAAAAAAAAAAAAGAATAATGCCAGGGTTGCAAAGCTGGAAGACAGAAAGCATGGTGATATCTTCAGGAGAAATAGAGGAGTTCAGAAGAAAGGCCAATTTGGGGAAAAGATGACTTCTGTTTTGTACATGTTGACTTTGAGATATTTATGAGATATCCACTTTGAAATTTCCCATATAAAAGGAAAAGCTATGGGGTGAATGCTTGAGGAAATGGTAAATTCAAGTGGGGATGAGAGACACCAGGGAATATTCATAAGGGGCAGGGCAGGAACCAGTACATAGGAAACAATGGAATATTAGATAGAGAAATTATTTTGGCAGAATGGATTAGATCATCAATGACTAAGTGTAGAAAAAAATAAAGAGAGCTAAGAATAAAACTTTGAGGAGCACCATCAGAGAGTTATTTCATGTCAATTCAATTCAATTTGATACATACATATGAAGCACCTGCACTGGGGAAGGTATAAAATGACATGGGATAAAAAGACAAAAATGAAACAGGTGCTTCTATAGGAGATAGTAAATGTACACAAGTAAAATGTAAATGTAAGTGTTAATATCTGTGAAGATTAGGAAAAGGCTTGTGTAGGATATGCACCTGAGCTTTTCTTTGATGGGAATTTATATATAAGGAACAGCTAGGACAGTCTGCATAGAAAGGAAAGTTAGTGAAGGATAGAAATAGGAAAAGGTAGCTATGTGAATAGAAAGAACAGAATAGATACAAGAGGTGAAGTGGAAGTCAGAATTACATAATTTGGCAACTCAGTGGATTTGGAGTGGGAGAGTGAGGAGTTAAGGATAATGCAGGATTGCAAAACTGGAAAACTAGAAACATGGTGTTACCCTCAACAGAAATAGAAAAGTTCAAAAGAAAGGTCAGTTTGGGTAAGAAGAAGAATAAATAACAGAGGAAACTGACAGAGAAATATTAGTGGGGTAGTATAATCAATATTGCAAATACTGTCAATACCTCAAAGAGGATGAACACTGAGAAAAGCATCTTTAGAAGGTCATCAGAGAAATCCATCAGAAAAATACAAGGAACTATCCTTGGTACTGCAGCTTGTCATATTCTGCATCTATCTTCTCACCTCTGCCTTGAACTATGTTGACCACCCCCAGGTCCAAGTATCTATCCCTGTTTTCCACCTGCTATTTTGTGATTGTAGGCAGTCTTTCATTTATTTAACAAACATGTAAATGCCTACTATATGAAAGGAACTGTGTGAGATTCTGGAGACGGGATAAAATAAGATAACCCTTGCTATTGAGAAACTTCAGTTTATACAAATGACTAAGGAAAATAAAGTGATTGGTTAGGTTAAGTAATTTGTCCAGGGTTATACAGATAATAAGTGTCTAGAGCAAGATTTTAACTCAGATTATCCTGTCCAGCACTTTAACCTTAGCATCACCTAGATACCTGGATGCAAATTTTAATTTTCCAAATTTTAATATAGCTGTGAAGACAATCATAGAGTTTAGTTAGAGAGAATAGTGGTTCTTTTTAATAGTAATAGAGAATTGGATTTGGAATTCTGGACTATAGTTTAAAATGTAGCAATGAGATTAAAGAAATGCAAGTAAAACAACTCTGAGGTTCCACCTCACACCTATCAGATTAGCTATTATGACAGAAAAGGCAAATAATGAATGTTGGAGAGGATGTGGGAAATTTGGGACCCTAATGCTGTTGGTGGAGTTGTGAACTGATCCAATCATTCTGGAAAGCAATTTGGAACTATGCTCAAAGGGCAATCACACTGTGCATACTCTGATCCAGCAGTACAACTACTAGGTCTGTATTCCAAAGAGATAATAAAAAGGGGGAAAGAACCTACATGTAGAAAAATATTTATAGCAGCTCTTTTTGTGGTAGAAAAAGATGGAAATTGAGAGAATGCCCATCAATTGGGGTTCTTGCAACTCTAATCAACATGGCTTGAACTGAAAAGAAGGATGTTGGAGAAAATGCTTGTGTATATCTGCTAAAGTAGCTAACACAGAAAGTAATTACAATGTAGGGAGAGGAATGGTAGAGTCACTTGGGAATTCAAAAGATATAAAATCCAAGGAAGAAGTCAGTAGTAATACCAATTACCATAGTATCTATTCACAAATACACAAAGTATGGGTAACAAGTGGGGGTAATTAGACATTCCAATGTAAACTGACAATTTCACCTCAAAATTTTCACTGAGATGTAGTGCAATAGATAATCAGTATATGGTTCTAGAAAGATTACATTTGTTCTTCCATGACGTACATTTGGTCATATCTATGACTTCATATAATCACAGAATGTCAGGGTTATAATTCTTATTTTCTCCTGGAGCCCCCATTTTGTAGAGAGGCTCAGAAAGGCCTTCATTCCCCTCCTGGACCTGTTCCTGGTTTCCAAACATCCAAATTATGCTCCTATGCCAGGTACCTTCCCCTCATTTTTCATGTATCTTGTGTGTTGTTTTCCTCCATTAAAATGTAAACTGAGAACAATCTTTCTTTTTGTTTGTATTTTCATCCCTGGTACTTAGCCCAATGCCCAGAACATATTTAGTATTTATTCCCTTCCTTCCTTATATGGAACCTCAGAAGCCATTTAGTGCTTTCTATACTTGAAAGAGGAATTCCCACTACAGTATATATCTAAGAAGTTGTGATCCAGTTTTTATTTAAAGACCTCAAATAAGGAGCAATCATCCAAGGCAATACATTCCACTTTTAATAGCTCAAATTCCTTATCTCAAGTCTAAATTTGTCTCATACGAATTTCCACTTATTCCTCCTAATTCTGCCCTTTGGGGCTAAGCAGACCTACTATAAAACCTTTTTCATATGACAGACATTCAAATACTTGAAGACACCTACCATGTTTCTCCTCAACCCAACCCCAACCCTACAAGTCTTCTCTTTTCTAGGCTAAACATTTTCCTTCAACCAAACATCATATATACAGCATGAATTCAACCCTTTATCTTGTTACTCTTCCCTGGCCACTCTTCAGTTTATCAACACCCTTCCTAAGATGTAGTGCCCAGAACAGAACAGAACAATACAGTTACTGTCTAACAGCCTGAAAAAAAAATCTGACAGTGGTCAAAAGGCAGAGTTCAACAAGCCTTAGTTTGCTTCAGTTTTTTCTGAAAAGGAAAATGACCTTTGTAATGGAAATCACAGAATAAAATAATTAACAGAAAATTGATGCCCAAGATAAGTTAGAGGGCATCTAGTTGCAATTGATGAATTTGTGTTACCTAGATCAGAAGAACTACAACCTCAGATAGTAAAAGACCTGTGAGATGTGAATGCTGTACCATTGCCATCATATTTTGAAGATCCTGAAGAATAGGAAGAGTGGCTACCATAACATTGGACAATATAACCTTTTTATTCCCAATTTGCAAAAGAAATAAATTAAATAAAAAAGATCGGGAGAGAGTAGCATCTGCAAACTATAGATCATTGAGCTTGGTTTCAATTTCTGGAAAAATCCTAGAATACATGGTTAAAGAATGGAAGATATAAAAGAGGAAAAATTTTCCTATATAAAATATCTCTTATCATGATTTGATGGATATCAGAAGTCCTGGGCCTTTGATTTCATTGACATAGAGACACTCCATATAAGGGAACTCCCTTATCAATGAAGGTAAGCTTTTTCTCTGAAACTGAAAAAATCTTATAAAGAGTAACAAAGTAACATAGTATTCTTGAGGAAAAGATGTAAACATATGGGCTAAATAATCATACATTTGGGTGGATTTGGAACTTGCTGAATGGTCTAACTCAAATATTAGTTGTTGTTGTTGGTGGTGGTGGTGGTGGTGGTTTTTTGACGAGGCAATGGAGGTTAAGTGACTTGCCCAGGGTCACACAGCTAGTAAGTGTTAAGTGTCTGAGGCCGGATTTGAATTCAGGTCCTCCTGAATCCAGGGCTGGTGCTCTATCCACTGCGCCACCTAGCTGCCCCCTCAAATACTAGTTGTTAATGGTTCAATATCAATTTGGCAGGTATTCTTCAGTGGATTTTCCCATGGATTTGTATTTGGTTCTGTGCTGTTTAACATTTTTTGTCAACAATTTGGATAAAGGCATTAGATAACCAAGTTTATTAAATTTGAATATGACATAAAGGGGGTAGCTAACATATTGGTTGATAGACTTTGACAAGCCAGAACAGTGGGTTGCTCTAATAAGATGAAGTCCAATAGGGGAAATGTAAAGAATTACACTTGGGTTCAAAATAATGGCTTCACAAATGAAAAATGGGGAAAGTTGACCTGCAATTTGTCCAAAAAGATGGGAGGATTAAAGAAGAGAGTTAGTGAATAACAAACTCAACCTGAGTCAGTAATTTAATGTGGCAACTTAAAAAACTAATGCAATCTTGGGCTTCATGAAGCCAAGAATGGCCTTAAGGAAAATGGAAAAAGATAGTGGTCCTAACATCTCACACTGTATACTAAAATAAGGTTGAGATGGGTACAAGATTTACACATAAAATGTGATACCACAAGCAAATTAAGGGAGCATGGAATAGTTTATCTGTCAGATTTATGGACAGAGGAAGAATTTAGGACCAAAGAAGAGATAGAGAAAAATACAAAATATAAAATAGATAATTTTGATTATATAAAATTAAAAGCTTCTGTACAAACAAACCTAATGTATCCAAGATTATAAGGAAAGCAGAAAATTGGGAAAGAATTTTTGAAACAGGTATCTCTGATAAAATCCTCATTTCTCAAATATATGGAAAACTGAGTCAAAATTAAAAATATATGTCATTCCCCAATTGATAAATGGTCAAAGGATATGAACAGGCAGTTTTCAGACAAAGAAATCAAAGCTGTCTATAGTCATATGAAAAGATGCTCTAAATCACTATTGATCAAAGAAATGTAAATTAAAACAACTCTGAGGTATCACGTCACACTTATCAGAGTGGCAAATAGAACAAAAAAGGAAAGTATTGAATGTTGGAAGGGATGTGGGAAAACTGGCACCCTAAATCCACTATTGCTGGAGTTGTGAACTGATTCAACCATTCTGGAGAGCAATTTGGAATTATGCCCAAAGGACGATAAAACTGTCTATGCTTTGATTCATCAATACTTCTGCTAGGTTTATATCCCAAAGGCATCCCAAAAAGGAGAAAAAGACCTAATTGTACAAAAATATTTATAGCAGCTCATTTTGTGGTATTTAAGAATTCATTGAAAATCAAAAGGATAATGCCAATCAAATGGGAAATAGCTAAACAAGCTGTAGTATATGATTGTGATAGAATATTATTGCACTATAAGAAATGACAAGCAGGACGATTTCAGAAAGGCCTGAAAAGACTTATATGAACTGGTGTATAGTGAAGTGAGCAGAACCAAGAGAACATTGTGCACAATGACAGCAATATTGTTTAATGAAGAACTGTGAATGATTTAACCATTCTCAGCAACACAATGATCAAAGACAATGCCAAAAGACTAACGATGGAGCATACTGTTTACCTCCAAAAAAAAGAACTGACATTGACTGAACATAGACTGAAGCATGTTATTTTTCTACTTTCTTTCATTTTTTCTTTTATTCAAGTTTTCTTATACAAAATTACTAATATGGTAATGTTTTAAATAATTGCACATGTATAACCTATATCTGACTGCCTCAGGGAGAGGGAAGGGGAGGGAGGCAAAGAGTGATAGAATTTGGAACTCAAAACTTTAAATAAAAATATTGATTATAAATGAAAAAAGATAGTGGTCCTACTGTTCTGTCTTGATCATACCATATCTGGACAATGGTATTCTATCTAGGCACAATAATTTAAAAGTCCAAGAGTATCCAGAGGAGACGGCAAGGATGGTGAGGTGGTCTTGAGACTCTATATTGTATATGGATGAATTGGAAGAATTGTAGATGCTTAGTTTAGGTCAGAGAAGCATGGTAGATGGGGGGTGGGGGGAAAGGGAGGAGGAAGATACATATAATAACTGTCTTCAGGTCATTGAAAGGTTTTTGTGTGGAAAAAGAATAAGATTCATGCTGCTCAGCCCAGAGAAGATAATAAGGAAAAATGGGGGAAAGTTTTGAAAATGCAAATATAGGTTTAATGTGGGGGGGGGGCGCAGAATACTTGCTAGCAATTACAACAATCCAAAAGTGGAATGAACTGCCTGGGAACTTAGTAGGTTTCCACTATTCTGGATGATCACATGCTATGCTATGCCACAATGGAAATTCTTTTCATGCTATGGTAGGGATTCTTTTCCTGTCCTTTCATGGCCACCAAGGCCCCTTTCAGGTCTGAAATCTTGTAATTCTATGATTCCATGGCCAGGGCAAAATACAAAGAGAATGTCTCCCCTTTATTCTTAGATGCACTGCCTCTCTTAATACAGCCTAAGATTACATTAACATTCTCGGCTTCCATATCACACTGTGGACTCCTATGTGCTTGCAGTCCTGAAGCCTCCAAACTCCCAAATTCAAACCAGAACTTTCTGACTCTATACTCTCATTTCATATTCTTTATTAGATAAAATGACCATATTACATTGCAGTACTCTTTCCTTAAATAATTTTTCCCTTCACCTCAGCAGGTCAGACCCATCTAATGGGAAACCCCTGAAGAATGCTATTTGAAAATATTTCAAGTGCATTGCACAGATGACTTAAGAACCCAATCATTTATCTCCATTTGAAAATGTTCCTATCATTAACTTAAAAGATTCTATTTTGTTTTATTTGGCAAATAAAAGAAGTGGGAATTCTGGATATCTATAAAGGGTGAGCTACCTGAGAACATGTGTTATGGAGCCTCCAAAGAATTCCTGGAGAGCATCCAGTTGACCTAGACATTTGAAATATTAGCTCATGTAACAGGATTAGGGCCTGAAACCACATAAACTCATATATAACTGGGTCCTCTGAGAGATAAATACCCCTACGCTGGCAGGTAACAGTACTCACAGCTGGACTCTGGACTAGGGGCAGTTCCTCAAGCCAGATGTGCAGGGGTTAGTCTGCTACAGAAAGGTAGAGAATGCCAGACAGCTTGATTCAGGATGCAGCTGCAAGCACTGTGATCCTTTTCTGCTGGGAGTATTTCTTTACATTTTCACCAACTCCAAGCCTACCAATTGCAGTTATGCTGAAACTCTTGCCCAAGCAAGTCTCTGAATGCTTCTTAAATTTTAACAGGGAACCATTCCTTATTAGATAAGTGGTCAAAGGATATGAACAAAGTTCTCAAAAGAACACTTATAAACTATTAACCATATTAGAGAATGCTCCAAGTCCTTAATAATAAGAGAAATGAAAAATCAAAACAGTCCTGTGGTTTTACTTCATACCCTGTAAATTCGCAAAGATGACAAAGGTAAAGATAATAAATGTTGGAGGAATTGTGGGAAAATAGGCACACTAGTGCATTGTTGGTGGAGCAGTAAATCAATATAATCAGTTGCTTTGGAAAGCAATTTGGAATTATTCAGATAAAGTGGCTAAAATGTCTCTACCTTTCACCCAGAGGTTCATTCCCCTGCTAGACTTAGACTCCAAGGAGGTCATTAATAAGAAGAAAGTTCCCATATGCACTAAGATATTTAGAGTAGAACTTTTTTGTGGTAACAAAGGATTGGAATCAAAGTGTGTGTGTGGGGGGGATGGCTGAACAAATTGTGGTACATGAATTTAATGGCATATTACTGTTCTGGAAGAAATGATGAATTTGATGAATACTGAGAAGCATGACAAAATCTACATGATCCCATGCAGAGAGAAGTTAGTAGAGCCAAGAAAACAATATACACAATGACTACAATAATGTAAATAGAAAGAACAACCACAAAACAACCAAAAGCAAATGATCTGAAATTACAAAGAACAAGTATGGCAAGAAAGAAGAAATATGAGAAAATGCTTCCCCTTCTCCTTTGCAGAGGCGGGAGGGCCATGGATGTGGTGCATTGCACATATGTCCATATTTTTCTTCCTTATAGTGCTCAATTTTGTGATTTTTCTCTTTTTTTTCTTTCCTTAAAAATATTTGTTATGTGGGATGGCTCTTTGTGTGGGGGAGAGGGAAGGATACTAAGGGAGATTTTGGTGATATTAAAAAAAGATATCAATAAAAAATTATTTTAAATAGGATCATTTTATCTGCCCCAATTGTGACCTGTTTTCTTCTTTTATCTACCACTAGGAAGAGTCTATGGACCTTGGGAATAAGTGTAGGGGTTTACAGATGACAAGAGAAATGATCTGTCAGAAGCCAAGACCGAAGCAGGGACTGTTTACTCCTCTTAGAGAGCAGCATACAATAGGAAGTCCCAATTACCTCAGCCTTGTCCTGGGTAGGAGTGGGCATTATCGTACAAAAGGACATTGCTATATTTCTCACCCACTTGGCAAGGAGCTAGTGGACAGATCTTGCCCATGTGTAAGCATGCTCTGCCTTAGAAACAGGATGATGGGGGGGAAGGGTGAAGCTAGGTGGAACAGTGGATGAAACACTGGCCCTGTATTCAGGAGCACCTGAGTTCAAATCTGGCTTCAGACACTTGACACTTACTACCTGTATGACCCTGGACAAGTCACTTAACCCTCATTGCCCTGCAAAAAGAAGAGGAGGAGGAGGAAGAAGAGGAGGAGGAGGAAGAGGAGGAGGAGGAGGAGGAGGAG
Organism: Dromiciops gliroides; assembly: GCF_019393635.1. Lineage (NCBI taxonomy): Eukaryota > Metazoa > Chordata > Mammalia > Microbiotheria > Microbiotheriidae > Dromiciops > Dromiciops gliroides. Next base: position 580,792,707 of record NC_057862.1, read on the forward strand.
GAGGAGGAGGAGGAAAAAGAAAGAAACAATGTGATCTAGGTCCCAGCTTTTTAAACTGTGTATTGTGACCCCATATGGGGTCATGTAACAATGTGTGGGTTGAGAAAAATTTGGCAACTGTAAAAGATTATATATACCTCTTTTACATACCTATATACTCAGGGTTGTATAAAAATTTCTCAGGTGAAAGGAGTCACAAATGGAAAAAATTTAAGAAGCCCTTGTCTAGGTGAAGATTCAAGACCCAATATCATAAGAGAGCAGTGGACTTGGAGTTAGAGGACAAAGGTTGGAGTCCTGCCTCTGGCATTGACTAAGTTATGTGATTTTGGGCAAAGGACTTCATTTTCCTTACCTGTAACATGAAAGGACTGGATTAAGACCTTTCCAGGTCTGATAATCTGTAATCTGGGTTAAACTGCTCACCTTGGAAAATCACATCTTTCTCAGTTTGAGAGTATATTTTTTTTTCATACTGATTTTGCCTGGATCTTTCCTTTGCCCTTATTACACCCTTTCTTGTAAAATATGCATCTCTCTACATGTTGCATCCCCTCCTGTAGAAAATAAGTTCCCTGAGGACAAGGATTGTATTGTTTTTGTCTTAGTATCCTCTAGTGCCTATGTCAGTACTATACCATAGTAGTCATTAATAAATGTTTCTTGAATTAATTAGATCTCAGTTTCCTTCTCTGTAAAAATTGGGAAAAATAATTCTCATTATACAGGAAGCTTTCCCCAACCCCTTAATTCCAGCATTTTTGTTATGCTTGTCATTTCCTATTTATTCTGTATGTAGCTTGTTTCATATATTTATATGTGTGTATGTATGTCTGTGTATATATTATATGTCATATATATTATATATCATATATATATACACACACATATGTTTCTTTGAATATTATCTCCTTCATTAGTTTGTAAGCTCCTTCAGGGTTACTGTTGTCCCATCATTTTAATTGTGTCCAACTCTTTGTGACCCTATTTCAAGTTTCTCGGCAAAGATACTGGAGTGATTTGCCATTTCCTTCTCTAGCACATTTTATAGATGAGGAAATGAGGCAAACAGGGTATATTTGCCCATGGCCACACAGCTAGTAAGTGTCTGAGGCCAGATTTGAACTCACAAAAATGAGTCTTCTTGACTCTAGACCCATCACTCTTATCACTCAGTGCACCACCTAGCCGCCCTTTGGGGTAGGGACCATCTTTTGTCTCTTTGTGTCCCCAGCACTAAGCATAACGCCTGGCACATTAAAGGTTCTTAATAGATATTTATTGATTGAGCAACTGATTTCTCATCCAATTCCATCTCCGCTACTCCAATGGAAAAATTCTGATCTCTTTTGGATTTTAAACTTCAAATTAATATGTGTCCCTCCCTCAAAGGGACACTAAAGATAATTCTTCACTATACTCCAACTTTTTCTGCCTAACTCACAAGAAAAACATAGTTAGATTTTGCACAAAAGATATTATTCCAGGGGGCAGCTAGGTGGTACAGTAGATAAAGCACCGACCCTATATTCAAGAGGACCTGAGTTCAAATCTGGCCACAGACACTTGACACTTACTTGCTGTGTGACCCTGGGCAAGTCACTTAACCCTCATTGCCCCACCAAAAAAAAAAATATATTATTCCAAAGCTGTCTACCATCAGAACCCAGAGGCAAATATTCACCCTCATCAGTATCATAAGGTTAATTCTGGGTAATAAATTTTAGAATCTCTGATTTGGGTCCTGAAAGCACTTGTAGATGTCATATGGACCCAAGATTCTTAAGCATTTTCTACTCACAACCCCTTTTCACCCAAGAAATTTTACATGACCCCAGGTATATAGGTATATAAAATAGGTATATATAATTTTGCTAAACTTTTATGACTCCCACATTCAGTTATGTGACCCCATATGAGATTGCAACCAACAGTTTAAGAAGCTTTGATGTTGACCAACCTCATCATTTTTTTTAATCATAAAAGTATTTTATTATTTTCTAGTTACATATAGAGATAGTTTTTAACATTTGTTTTTGTAAGATTTCTAGTTCCAAATTTTTCTCCCTCCTATGCCCCCTCCCCAAGACAGCAAGCAATCTGATATAGGTTATATATGTACAATCACATTAAACATATTTCTGCAATAGTCATATTGGGAAAGAAGAATCAGAACAAAAGGAAAAAACTTCCAAAAGAAAGTAGAAACAGTATCAACCTTATCATTTTTACATTTTTTCCAATTTACAAAAAATCTATTTTCATTCACTCCAAACTCTCTCCGTTGTAAAAAAGGAAAAAAAAAACCTTTGTAACAATATGCATATTCAGGAAAAACAAATTCCCACATTGGCCACATCCAAAAAATATGTCTCAATTTGCATCCTGGGTCTATCACCTCTCTGTCAGGAGGTGGGCAGCTTTAAATTAGTCCAGCCATTCTGGACTGTATACCCTTTGACATAGCAATACCACAACCCTATCATTTTACAAATAAGAAAACCCAGAGAGGTAAGGTGACTTTCCCCAGGTACTTAACAAAGGTAGTAGAGAGATAATATTTGAACCCCAGTATTCTAAACTCAAATCTAGTGCTCTTTTCACTGTACCTCTTTCATGAGCCTCCAGATAGCATGTGCCTAAGAGGGGGCACACAATAGACCCTACCATCCGGAGAACATATATGACAAGATAATCCCTCTTGAACTAGTTGCTGGAGCTCCTGACCTTGGGCAGGGCACATGAAACTCACACACCAAGGAAATAAGGGGTAAGGTCCCCACAATTGAAATGGTGTGGTTTTAGGGATCCTGCATTCTTTCTAAACAATGTAACTGCAATCGTAATACAATCCCAGTGCCATCACTCTGAATAAACTCAATCAAAGCACTCAATCTCAATAGATAAAAGTCAGCAATTTTGTGAACCCACCTGCTGAAATCTTCCCTGACCTGTTCCTATGTGTGTCAGCATCAATTCATTAAATATTTCAAAAACATGTGCTTTCTACCAAGAACTGTGCGAGACACTTGAGCTACAAAGAAGAGAGTTAAATAGCCCATGCTTTCAAAGAGACTACATGCTACTGGAAACTTCACTAGAAAGGAATCTCCTGAGGGCAGGGGTTTTTCATTTATACTTTGTATCCCCAATGGCTAGCACAAAATAGGTGCTTGTTAAATGCTTAATTGATTGATCAAAGCACTGGTGCTTATTGGGTAGGGATGCTATTTAGAACTTAGGGTGCTTAGCCTCAGAATCACAGAATCTCAGAGTTGGAAGAGACCTCAGATGTTATCCAATCCATCCCTAACCTGAGAAAGAATTTTCTCTATGATATCCCCAACAAGTGGTCATCCATGGGATATTTGAGAATACAAATCTACCACATATTGGTCTTAGCTGCCATTATTTTGAACTAAACAGAATCTATAAATCTTTTGGGGGGGTGGGGCAGGGCAGTGGGGGTTGAGTGACTTGCCCAGGGTCACACAGCTAGCAAGTATCAAGTGTCTGAGGCCAGATTTGAACTCAGGTACGCCTGAATCCAGGGCCGGTGCTCTATCCACTGCGCCACCTAGCTGCCCCCAGAATCTATAAATCTAGTATTTTTATGACCTATAGAACATTCTAGTAGAGTAACTTTCCTTTCTCCCAAGCCCCTACAAGTGCTACGTGACCTATACTTTTTTAATTGAGTTGAATTCAAATTAATTTTGTTTTTATAATTTCATGACACTAATATAATTGGAGACATCCTGGAGAAAAGGGAAGGAGAGGACTAAGATGGGGCCAATAAAGGCATGATTAGGAAGACGTCCTTAGAAAAGCCTCTATTAATATTAGAGTTTTCCTCTGAGATTTCTTGCAATTTATCCTACACATATTTCATTTTTATTTAGTTGTTTGTATGTTGTCTCCCCCATTTGATTGTAATCTCTTTGAGGGCAGAGGCTGTTTTTGCCTTTATTTGTATCTTCAGTTTTTAGCATAGTGGTTGGCACACAGGGGGCACATTTGTTTTTTTTAGTGAGGCAATTGGGGTTAAGTGACTTGCCCAGGGTCACACAGCTAGTAAGTGTTAAGTGTCTGAGGCCGGATTTGAACTCAGGTTCTCCTGACTCCAGGGCCGGTGCTCTATCCACTGCGCCACCTAGCTGCCCCCAACACAGGGGGCACTTTTAAAATGCTTGTTGATTGACTGAGAAGACCCCCCACCCCCGATCCACACATCACCATCATGGCACTTTGGTATTTCCACTTCAATAGAACCTAGGATCTTAGGTAGGAAAAGAAATTTAAAAGGGAAAGAAAAAACATTTTTAACTTTAAAAACCATGTTGTTTGGGGAAATATATATTTGTTTTCCAAGCCATCATCTTCTTGGGAACAGATGTCCTAATGTTCCTCAGTTTCTCTCATTCTTATTTGTTTCCTGCAAGTTTTCATCAGCATATTAAAACATCTTCTTCCCCCTCCCTTGAATATTACAACTTCTCTATACTAATTGCTATCACACAAAATGTAGCTTTCTTCAGATACAGCTGAAAACATATTACCTCTCTTGGCTAAAAATGTATTGCTTTCATCATCTCCAGGCAATCCATCCCAAGGAAGAATGGCAGAGCAAATTATGCTGTAGATAAAGATGGAATGCAAAGGAAGAATTTAACTGGATTTCCACATCCAATTGTGTATATGCTTTGGGGTTATAGAGTATAACTGCAGGCTGGTGTAGGCATTTGCTTGATACCTAAGGAATGATCATATTCATAGATCCCAGCACAGAATGGGTATTCCTGAGGAACGGAAACATTTCCCTCTCAAATTCCCCAGCAAGGCAACAACAATGAAACAATCATCTATTTCCACATTGAGGCCAACAGAACTTGAGTACTTTCTGCAAGGCAGCCCTCTGTGGTATCCAGACTTTGAAATAAAAAATAAAACATTTAAAATGGAGGATAAATGCAACAGAAGAAATGGAAGTAGAGACAAGCTCAATAACATTTTTCCACTTAGAGTGCCAAAAATAATAGTACACCATTCAGTGCAATTTATGGTCTACTTAAGGCCCAGGCTGGTTCTTACTTTAACTGACCCAACACATTCATCTTCACTAACTCTCCCACCTCATGCTAGCTTTGGCCAGACTGAAACCCAGGTATTTTATAAGTTTAAAATGCAATAGGCTATTGTGGATGGCACACATTTTCCTGTATCTGCACTAAATTCAAACCATTCTTCACTGTCTTGTTCAACAGAAGTACACTTGGACCCAATGAGTGTCCAGTGGTTTTATTTTTAGAATATTAAGAAAAGAGTTCAGGTACACACACACACACACACACACACACACACACACACACACAGAATGCCAGTAACTGAATGCAACCATCTAGATAAAATAGCACCATCCTAGCATTTTCAGCTAAGGAAAGTCCTGATATTGTTGGAGACAAGAAAGTGGAAGATTGGCTTGGATGTCAGAGAATCTGGGTTCAAATCCCACCTGTGTTACCCTGGGCAAATCACTTAACCTCCAGCTTAAGTTGGAGACATCCCATAAAATGAGGGGGTTGGACTGGACAGCTTCTTGCTCCCTTCCCATTTGAGATCTAAGACCATAAGGTCCTATGCATTATTTTAAGAATCTTGAGTTGATTTGGAAAAATGATAGAAAACAACACTAAATCCTGCTAAGCATAACTATTTATCACAGAAAGACACACACAAATAGAGGGCCCAGAGAGCCTTCAACTGAGGAAGAACTAAGTTTTCACTTGATTGCTGTATGCTTTTCCCTCCTTAAATTCCAGCTTTGTCTCTAAAGCCCAAACTTCTTCCATTTCCATTACATTGTTATCTTTAGATATTTAATTAATTTGCACCAAAGTCCCCAGAACTCTCATTCCTGAACTTCCATCTGAGTCTGGCCCCAGAGTAAAGAATACATATTCACACTCTTAGAAGCTGATGCTCTTACCATATTTAACAAGAAGCATCTCTGGCAGTAATTGGAGTTTCGTATCAAGGTAAATAAATGGTAAGATCATAAGAACGTACTCTAGTGGCCCCGCGCATCCTGGAAACGCTAACATCAGAGAGCAAATTTAACATAAGGCCTCAGTGGAAATGAATTTTCTATAAACAAACAATCTGAAGAAAGCCTCACTTTTGTCATGTGTTATTCCCATTGAAGAAAAATGAATATTCCGTTTCATATGTTTGTTACCAGCAGCTCCAGCTTCATTTATTTACTAGAAGCCTTTTCATTTCCTTGCCATGTGGACCCAGCTATCATCTCTGCACTGATGGAGGAACAGCAGCCATTAGCCAGGAGTGGCATTTAATGCAAATTGTCCAAATTATTAAATGTGCTGGAACGCTCACATTCCAAGTGGATGAATTTAAAGAAGGCTTATCTTTCTCTCTTCCCTGTGGCTTGATGAAATAGCCACCTGTCTAGTCTGTCATAAGGCCCAGGCTGATTTATTTTTTTTTTCTTTTTTTTTTTTTTTTGTTTTGTGGGGCAATTGGGGTTAAGTGACTTGCCCAGGGTCACACAGCTAGTAAGTGTCAAGTGTCTGAGGCCGGATTTGAACTCAGGTCCTCCTGACTCCAGGGCCGGTGCTTTACCACTGCGCCATCTAGCTGCCCCAGGCTGATTTATTTTAAAGAAAATGTTCACCATCAACTCATACCCAAAACACGTTCTGCAGGTGACTCAAGTTAGAGCTTTTGACTCAGAGGTGTTTATCATATCTCAAGGCTGGCCACGGAACTTTTGAAAGCAGAGGGGAAGGGGAACAAGTAGGGGAGGAGCAGGTCAGCATCAAACTTCTTACTAAGAAATAAGGCCAGAGTTTGCTACTTTTGGGGGGGGGGATAGAGGGGAATGAACAATCTCTCTTGCTATCACCTAAAAGTTTCCAATGCTAGAGAGAGGAAAGGGAGCCTGAAAACAGTTGCATTTTTATGTTAGGTCAGGTTGAGGTTTAAATAGTTCAGAATTGTTAGCAAGAAAGGCATCTGGGGTACCTAGATGGTGCAGGGGATAGAACACCAGCCCTGTGAATGCAGGAGGACCTGAATTCAAATTTTGCCTCAGACACTTACTAGCTGTGTAACCCCGGATAAGTCACTTAACCCCCATTGCCTCCAAAAACAAACAAACAAAAGCATCTTTTTCTGGGGAAAACAAAACAAAACAAAAAATAAAAACTTAGCACACAGAGCTAAATTTGTATTTAGAAACAATGTGGCCTGGCAGATAGAATTCTATGCCATATGTAAGAAAGACCAAGGTTCAAATTCTGTCCCTGCCACTTATTAGTCATGTGATTCTGACAATGTCTCTTACCTTTTCTGAGCCTCGGTTTCTTCATCTATAAGATGGGCACAATAAATATTTATAATACCTACATCAGAGGTATGAGGCTGTAAGGCTCAGATATGTGATAAGCACAAAAAGAGCTTTGAAAAGTTTCAAGTAATATGTAAATATCAGTGAAGATTATTGTTGCAGTACAGTTGGCTGGAGCTCAGTAAATATTTGTCGAATGATTGAATAAAGCAATAGAAGCAGACACACAAAGTGCCAAAAGACATTCTGACACAGATGAAGCTGCCCAAACCCTGAGCCAAAGCTGTCTACCACCCTCTCTGTGACAGTTTAATCAACCTTGCTGTCTTGTCCTAAGGTAAAAATCAGAGCCTCAAAAACAAATTTTAAGCCCTTAGGCCAGGGGTCCTTAAACTGGGGTCTGTGAACGTGTCTGCTTTTTTTTTTAACATCTGATAATTGAATTTCAGTACAATTATTACTTTCTCAATCTCCTGTATTTTATTTTATGCATTTAAAAACATGATTCTGAGTAGTAGTCCATAGGCCTCGTCAGACTGTCAAAGGGATGCACAAAAAAAGTTATGAGCCCTACCATTATGCTATTTTAATCAACCCACAATGCTCCCCAAAACTTGCCATTGTGGAAGCTCATTCCGGTCTTGGAACCCACATTTTGGAAGTGCCCTTGTGGCCCCTAGGACTCTCCCTCTGATTAAACACCTGCTACCAGAAGTTTGTTTTAAGGAGGGTGCCCAAGCCAGCCATCTCTTCATTTCCCACCTGGTTTTACCCCTCTGAATTCCTCCATCATGTCCATGCATGGGTCACATTCCCCATCCCCTTTTTAGCTTTAGCTATGATTATGTGTTGTCTTCCTTGTTAGAATGTAAGCTCCTAGAGAGCAGGGACTGTCCTTGTTTTTGCTTTTCTGTGTATTCCCAGCTCTTTGCACAGCAGCTGGCACATAATAAAGGATATTGATGAATGCTTATTGACAGACTGTTGACTAAATCAAAACAGCAACTCTTCATTTATAATTAAAGACATTTCTGGTGAATAGCAGAACAGTTGAATGAAATGAGTAATGTAAATATAGAGAAATATTACTGTGCTGTAAGAAATGATAGATATGAAGAATATAGAGAAACATGGGGGCAGCTAGGGGGCTCAGTGGATAAAGCACTGGCCCTGGAGTCATGAGGACCTGAATTCAAATCTCACCTCAGACTCTTACTAGCTATGTGAGCCTGGGCAAGTCACTTAACCCCAATTGCCTTAAACATCCAGGGCCATCTCCTGTCATCCTGATATATATCTTGCCACTGGACCCAGATGGCTCTGGAGGAGGGAGTGAGGTTGGTGACCTTGCACAGCCCTCCCTCACTTAAATCCAAGTCATTACAAGTCATGACATCACCCTGATGGGATGGTCCTCTTTGGGAATTAAAGACAAACAACAACAACAACAATAGAAACACAGGAAGACATAAATTTAATGAAAGTTGAAGTAAACAGAACCAGGAACACAATGTAAAGGGGAAGCCAAGAAAAAACAGACCCAAAATCCTGAATGTTGTCTAATTATTATATAACTATCAAGCCTGGCTCCAAGAAGCACTGAGAAGAAACACTTCCTTCCATTTTCTTCAGAAGGGGAGGACTACAGTTATGGAACACTGCATATAATATCAGATTTTGTTGATGTGTTAGAACTTAGGACAATATCAAGCACAGAGAAGGTATTTAATAAATGCTAGTTGACTGAGTTTGAATAACTCCAATTATTTTCTTTATCTTTATTTTTTCTTTATTTTCTTAACTTTCGTTACAAGGGTTGGTTCTCTGGGAAGAGAACAGAGAGAATATTTATTTTTAAATGAGGGTGATCCAAAAACAAAAGTTATCAATACATTTTTTTCCTCAATTCTAAAAGCATCTTCTTTAAGAACTTGCATATTACTTCACCTATAGTCTTTGGGCATAAGACTTTCAAAAATGGGATACGAACTTCCCATCATAGAAAAATGGAGGAAGGAAGCCCAGAAGAAATTCCTTCCATCCATCCCCTGACACTGAAACATCCATAACTTTGCAGTGAGTCTTCTCTATACCACATTTTCCTTTGCCTTGAATTATCATTTGATAAATACATACTAATACGTGATTTACCTCCATCCCCAGCCTGGGGCCTCTGTATAGTTTGCTTCTCCACCCTTCCTTCTCCCTCTCCCCAAGTCCCCCACCCACCATTTGCCTCTGGGAATTTCACAAATAAATCACTGATTAGCATTTACAACCCCTAGTTATCCCCTTCTTGTGGACAGGCTTCCATGCATTTATTAGTCCTGCCACTGCTTATTTATATCGGAGCATTACCCATCATTATGGGGCCTTCTCATTAAAGCATTATTCACCGTATGAATTGCAAATTGGAGCCTGTCTGATGTTGCCTTTAAAAATCTACTGCTCTTGAGAACCCCTTTCCTTTTGTTGAAGGGAGACCTCCTTCTATCAGCATAGGACTGCCAAGGTGAGTCAGATTCCCAGCTGGTGCCTTCTATTGTCCTCATGTGGACCCCCATACAAAGGCTGAAGGTGAAGTCCAAAAGAGACACCATTAAAATCACATCCAAGACACTGAAAAAGAACCATCTTTGAGTCAAGTCAACTCTGCTTAGGAGCAGGGGATTTTTAGCCTTCATTGTCTCTGATATCTGGCCCAGTTCATTTGAAACCTAAGGAATGGGGATAATACAGCCTTTTACTTCACGGAGTCAATATCAGAAATTTTTCCTGGTATTGCCTCAGTTTTCCCAACTCTTTTTTTTTCTTTCTGCTACAAGAGTAAGAGGCAGATTTAGGATAAAGAAATAGCCTTGATATTGCAGGCCCAGGCCATAGGATTTAGAATCAGAAGAGACTCTCTGGATCTTCTTGTTACTCTAGAAAGGATAGATAGATTTTGTTTTTTTGTTGTCCATGCTGACTGAGCCAAGAATAATGCATCAGAATTATATAAATTAGTAGTATGATGAAGCAATTTATTGTATTATCTAACACTGAATAAAAGGAAAAAAAAGCTGAAACTCTTCCCAACATCTAGTCAGTAATTAGTAAAGAAGAAACATGATTTCACATCTGAACAAAAACAGCCTATTGTTTCTGCACATAAAGGTCCCTTCCAGAAATCTCCAGCAACCGCTTGAAAACAAAAATATACCCAGTATTGGGGTTTTTTTCCAACCCAGAACAGGCAATTTCTCACAACAGGGTGGAGGGGTAGAGCTAAAAATCTTTTTAGGGAAGAAAATTTGGGGGGTTTAGATATCATTCACCTCCAAATGATGTGAAAGCTCTGCTAACAATGGCCTGAGGGGTATCTGCCTGGGTTCAGCAGCAGTTATGGAGACAGAAACAGGTGAGGGAGAGAAAGGCGCAAAATGGCTTATATGCTTTCCTCTTCTAAAGAAAGATACTCAAGGATACATTAAAGATGGATTAGTGTGTACGTGTGTATGTGTGCGTATGTGTGTGTGTGTTTCCATTCATTCCTAAAAAAGAAAAAAAAATGAGAAAGAATGGAGTGAGTTAGGCATTCACTAGTCAGTAAGTCACAATAAATTGTTTATTGTTTTTCTTTGTGAATACCAAAAAAGCCTCATAAAAACTCCTCATGGGGACACTTGACTAGACTCAGAGAATTCAAACACAGCAAATCTAATGCAAAGGAAAGGTACAAATCACCCGTTATTAGAGTTCAATTTTAGGTAATTATTACTTTGAGAAAAGGATGGTGAGTGAAAGGGAAAAAAGGAGACAAAAGGAGGAAAGGAAGGGAGGGAGGGAGAGAGGAAAGGAGAAAGGGAGGAAGGAAGGAGGAAAGAAAAGAAGACAGGGAAAGGAAAGAAAAAGAGAAAGGAAGGGGGAAAGGGAAAGAGGGAAGAAGGCAGGGAGGGGAGAAGGAAGAAAGGAAGGGAAGGAGGGAGGAAGAGAAGAAGGAAGGGAAGGATGGAGTAAGGAAGGAAGGGAGGGAGGGAGGGAAGGAGGGTGGAAGGAAGGAAGGAAGGAAGGAAGGAAGGAAGGAAGGAAGGGAGGGAGGGAGGGAAGGAGGGAGGGAGGGAGGGAGGGAGGAAGGAAGGGAGGAAGGGAGGAAGGGAGGAAGGGAGGAAGGGAGGAAGGGAGGAAGGGAGGAAGGGAGGAAGGGAGGAAGGGAGGAAGGAAGGAAGGAAGGAAGGAAGGAAGGAAGGAAGGAAGGAAGGAAGGAAGGAAGGAAGGAAGGAAGGAAGGAAGGAAGGGAGGGAGGGAGGGAGGGAGGAAGGAGGGAGGGAGATTAGAGAGGAAGGAAGGAACGAAGGAAGAAACGAAGGAACGAAGGAAAGGAAAAATGACTCCCAAAATATTGTTATTCTCATAAAGAGTCACATATTATGACTATACTTAACCCAAAAAGTGGGGTGGAAAAAAGAGTTTCCATTACAGAGAATAGTCTGACTCTGGAGTCACTCGTGTCACCATCACTCTACATTGGCCACTCCTACTTTCATATGTAACTCTCCAACTGATGCTGCCATTACAAAGGGTTCTGTTTTATTGATGGGGAAAGGCTGAAATATGGCTACATTGGGAATTCTACCTCATAATTTTACCTAAGCATGTTACCCAGTGAAGGCAGGCAGGGCATATGAAGTGTATGAAGCCTCCTGACATAGTAAGAGTCCATCCAGCCCATCCACATACCAGTGGAACCAATGAAATCATACACTCAGGTACCAAGTGCTCTAAGTTCTCTCATCTGAACCAAAGCAATGGCTTCTCAAATGGACCCGTTATTTTTGAGCCAGGAGCTATGCCATCCAAATATGCCAAGCCTATGGGCAGTATAGCCACTTCTCATTCATTCCCCAGACAGTCAGATGAGCCTTGCTAAGTGGGATGAAAAGACTTCTAACACAAATACCCCTGTCTACATAACCAACAGGGAAAATTCCATCAGTGACATAACATGATTTTGTCTTTTGCAGGTACTTCAAGTTTGATGGGCTCAGAATGAATAGGAAATAATTTTTTTAGAGCAATGGGGGTTAATTGACTTGCCCAGGGTCACACAGCTAGTAAGTGTCAAGTGTCTGAGGCAAGATTTGAACTCAGGTCCTCCTGAATCCAGGGCCGTTGCTCTATCCACTGCGCCTCCTAGCTGCCCCAGGACATAATTTTTTGATGTTGTTTAGTCATTTTTCAGTTGTGTCTGATTTGTCATGACCCCTTATTGGGTCTTCTTGGCAAAGATACTAGAATGGCTTGCCATTTTCTTCTCCAACTCATTTTACAGATGAGAACACTAAGACAGAGTTAAGTGACTTGCCCAGGATCACATAGCTAGTAAGTTTCTGAGGCTGGATTTGAACTCATATCTTCCTGACTCCAGGCCCAGTATTCTATCCACTGCACCACCTAGCTGTCCAGGTTATAACTGAGAGGGAACTTAGAAAATAAATAACCAACCACAGAAGCTAAAATGGACTTTTGAAATAATCTTAGAATCACAGATTTAGAGTTAGAAAGGACCTAAGAGGTCATCCAGTCAAACCTATTCCTTTTACAGATGAGGTAGTTAAGTGATAGAGCTGGGATTCAAACCCAAGTCCTCTGATACCAAACCTCCACAGCTAGGTGGTACAGTGAATGAGGTGCTGGGCTTGGAGTCAAGAAGACTTGAGTTCAAATTTTGACTAACACACTTCTTAAACTATATGACTCTAGATAAGTCTCTTAACCTCTCTCAGCCTGTTTCCTCACCCATAAAACTGAGATAATAACAGCCCCTACCTCAGAGGATAGCTGTGTAGATCAAGTATTATTATGTGTAACACACTTTGTAAACCTTGAAGCACCACATAAAATCTTGCTATTATCATCCTCCTATAGGATGAGAAAACAGACCCAAAACCTCTGAAGAAGCACAACTGGTGTGGGAACCCAGATCCTTTGATTCTAACCTCAGTAAACCACCAAGCTATGGACTTTCCTAGGTTATTAATGAAGTGCTTCTGATCATCCCAGGCTGGAACACAATGGGCATCATCTTCATTCAGTTAGGCTCCAAGCAGCCCCCACAACCCCCCAACCAGCTATCCGCAGCTCAAACACCACTGAAGCTTTTACAGTTTCTAGCATATAACCATTAGCCACATGGTTCTGATTGGGAACTATCACAAGAGAACTGACGTCCACAATGCTTCCAAATGAAAACCACGTGAAGGGGACACAGACTAGAGGGTATGCTATTTTTGCAATTCCTTGGTGATGGGCTGGTATTTCAAAGCAAAAGAATTTCAGACTCGTGTGTGGGAGGGGGAGGGAGTGGATCACATTATCCCAGTCCCTCAAATTTTGGAAGGGGGTTACTTTGTTCCCTGTGGTAATCTGAAAAATACCCAAATGTATATGGACCCCATCGATGCGATTAGTCCAGATAAAAATTCAACCTCTAAAATTATGATCTGTGGCACCCAGGTTAATGGACTGATATAATAAAGTGATAGGTTACTAGAGAAATTTCAACACAATTAAAACCATAAAGCTAATGACAATGTGTTTCAAATGAAGCTTTAGATGAAAATAAAGCATTAAAAAGCACTATTCATTAGACAGTTTACATTCCACTTGCCCAAGTTCACAGAGGGCGTTAGTCACCTAAATTGTAAAATGGACCAGAAATTGATACATAAGCACAGGAAATAGTTTCCTATTTAGATTATTCTAACAGTTTCCCTTCTAAGACAGTGGACAACTCTCCATATGTTTGCCAGGCAATCTTTACTTTCCAGCCCACTGGAATATTTAAGCAGTTAATTCACACCAATCTTTCCAAAGTGTTCACTCCTTCCTGCTTATACAGCACATTGGGCACCTTAAGAAATGTGATTGCCACATTAAGGTCCCATGTTCAAACAGCAGAAATCTCATGGTGGCTAGAAAGAACAAGTGCACCACCAAAATTGTATGTGCTACACTGGGAAAATATAGCTCCTTGATATAAGGATTTGAGATCTTTAAAGCCCCCTCCAAATTATATCCATCCTTCCCACCCTAGTCCAAAGCTACTCCTATGATGGTTTAAAAAAAATAGGAGTGGGGGCAATTAGGTGGCACAGTGAATAGAGCAAGGGCCCTGGAGTCAGGAGGACCTGAGTTCAAAGTCAGCCTCAGACACTTAGTAGCTGTATGACCCTGGGCAAGTCACTTAACCCCAATTACTTCCAAAAGAAAGAAAGAGAAAGGAAGGAAGGAAGGAAGGAAGGAAGGAAGGAAGGAAGGAAGGAAGGAAGGAAGGAAGGAAGGAAGGAAGGAAGGAAGGAAGGAAGGAAGGAAGGAAGGAAGGAAGGAAGGAAGGAAAGAAAATAGGGGTGAACATTAGGGATGAGGAACATTTCAAGCAACTTACAAGAAACTTTAGAGTTTCTGTCAAAGTGAGCAAGTTATGTTTCCTGAAGACACTGCTTCCAGGACAGGACAGTATGCTCTGTGTTCTTAAAGCAGCATTTAATCATCTGTGTATATGAAAATAACCAAATCCTGTGTGGGACTTAGAACAATGTAAACTCCCTGAGGACTTAGGGCTCCATGCACACTTCTATTTTGGCAAGTTGCTCTGTGATCTCTCTTTCTCTTTTTTCCCCAAATATTGTCGACCTAGAATATTACACTCTGGCAAAACTTCAAAGATAACCTCATACTACCCTCCTTCTCTTTCCCATCCCCTTCTCCATTTTCACTAAATTCCCTTTACAAGTTGTGATTCCAAGACACACTTCTCTGTACAGAAATATTCTCCAATGCCTCATTCAAATATTTCTGCAACTGAGTTGAGGGTAAGAATTTTTCCAAGGGACCAGAAGCAAATCCTAAGGCAGTACCAAACTGCCCAGCACTTTACATTTCATCAGGAGAATCTGTCATTAGCATGTCTATGAACATAGAGTTAATAAATTAAAACCTAGGACATTTTTCTACAACATAAATACCACGATAGGTACATTGAATTCTAAGCAAATCTCATAGGCAAGATTTCAAGTTTAAATAACTGATACAGCAAAAGATTGATTCTCAAACTCAAGGGAATTTCAATTTAGAAACCCTCAAGTTTAACATAGTATCACCTACTGGCAAGATATGGTATTACAACCTCCCTCTATTAGACAAAGAAACTGTTAAAACTTAAAAGAAGAACAACTTTATAGAGCTCCAAGTGTGAACATAATGGATCTCTAGGCATGAGAGGAAATCCTGAGGTAGAAGGAAATTTTTAGGGCATGAAAAATAACTGAAGTGCTGAGGGGGGAGCAGTGTGAAGATGGGCTATTAAGTGAAATCCTAGGATCTCATAGGAAGAATGCATTAATCAACTATAATGTGCTTCCCACATACCAAAGGCTTTGGCATAACTTTAAACTCCTCCCTTGCCAAAGCTTTTCAACTCAGTGTTTTAGGAGATTTTTCTTTCACATCGAGACTACACCTCAAATTTTATAATGGATTTCAACAGAGGAAAATGGAATTAATTTTGTAGCTAATTTTGCCAAGATTGTGCAGTTCATGAAAAAGGGGGTACTTGTACTGATGTCATGGAACATTCTTCTCTGTGTTTACAAAAGAGTAAGATTTTGTTAAGTAAGCAGAACCTACCACCTTATTTTTCCTTTAACATGTGTGGATATCAACTTGGGACCTCTAACCTGGAAAGGAAACATAGGAAACAGTTTCCTTGAGGGTTTTTAATTTCTTTGGGGTTTTTGTTTTCAGTTGGTATATGTATATGGAGAGTTTTCAAATGAAAAAGAAAAAAATCCCATCCAAATTTCTCAGTCACCACAGAGAAATAACTGTGCCAAACCACAGTGATGTAACCATCAAACAATGGTGCTATTTTATGTATTTGT
The DNA here is from genome assembly GCF_019393635.1 of Dromiciops gliroides. NCBI lineage: Eukaryota > Metazoa > Chordata > Mammalia > Microbiotheria > Microbiotheriidae > Dromiciops > Dromiciops gliroides. The sequence continues at coordinate 580,808,994 of NC_057862.1, forward strand.
GAAGTTTCATAGTCATGGAAATACTCAATTCAAACTGTGGTGAAAATTTTACTATGATTATATGCAACCACCAAGGTCATATAGTGGATAGAGCACTGGACTTCAAGTCAGGAAGACCTAAGTTCAAATCCTCCCTCAGACACTTGCTAGCTATGTGGCTCTAAGCAATCTCCATGGGAATTCAGGAAGGGAAGGGAAGGGAAGGGAAGGGAAGGGAAGGGAAGGGAAGGGAAGGGAAGGGAAGGGAAGGGAAGGGAAGGGAAGGGAAGGGAAGGGAAGGGAAGGGAAGGGAAGGGAAGGGAAGGGAAGGGAAGGGAAGGGAAGGGAAGGGAAGGGAAGGGAAGGGAAGGGAAGGGAAGGGAAGGGAAGGGAAGGGAAGGGAAGGGAAGGGAAGGGAAGGGAAGGGAAGGGAAGGGAAGGGAAGGGAAGGGAAGGGAAGGGAAGGGAAGGGAAGGGAAGTCAACATGCATGTACTATGTGCCAGGATCTGCTAAGTGCTGGGGATATAGAAAAAAGGCAAAAACTGCCCTCAGAGAGCTTACAGTCTAATAGGGGAGATAACAAATAAACAACTGTGTATAGACAGGATAAATTGGAGATAATCTAGCATGAGGAAGATTAACAAAGGCTTTTCACAGAAGGTAGCATTTTATCTAAAACTTATAGCTAGAAAAAGACATGGATGTGAGAGGGGAGATCATTCCAGTCATCAGTTAAGTGATTTGCCAGAATGACACAGCCATTGTATTAGGAAGGATTCATGCTTGTCTTTCTGACTCTAGGTCTAACCCCCTATCCACTAGGATAACTGCGTGAGAGATGTGTTGGACAGGGGAGAGAATGAAAGCAAGAAAAACACTGGGGAATCATCAGTATGGAGCAGAAATCGTCCTCAGAGAGGGGCAACTAGGTGGCGCAGTGGCTAAAGCACCGGCCCTGGATTCAGGAGGACCTGAGTTCAAATCCTGCCTCAGCCACTTGACACTTACTAGCTGTGTGACCTGGGCAAGTCAATTAATCCTCATTGCCCTGGAAAAGAAAATCATCCTCAGGGGCCATCTAGTCTAAACTCTTTATTCTACAACTGAGAAAATTGAAGCCCAAGGAAGTGAGATGACTTGCTCAAGGTTACAAAGATTTTAAGTAGCAGATCTAGTATTTGAAGTCGGTCCTCAGTTTCCCAACCCAGTGCAGTTTCCACTCTACCATTACAGTCAGAGCTAGAGTAGATGATGTATGAATAGAGAGGGAGCAAATGCTAGAGAAGTCGTAAAGGCAAACTCACTAAATAATAATAGAGGAGAACCTTCTAGTTCTCAGATTGAGTGTATTCATGTCTTCTGGATCCCTGCCACCACCTCAGCCTCAATAAGACACACCACGTTTTTTGAGTTGTGATTCCTATGGCCTGTGGACTGGCTTGGGTTCCAAGACACCCCTTCTTATTAAGTGTACAATGTAATCTCCTAGAGGATAGGTATTATTTCATTTTTATCTTCACATTCCCGGTATTTTGTATACAGCAGGGCTTTAATAAGTGTTTGTTAAATTGAGGAAAATGAAAAACAGTGACAGTTATTAAAGAAGTCTTAAAGACTATTAGCTCCTAATTGAGGGTTTCTGACCTATTTGAATCAGAAGAATTGAAAGAGTATTGAAAGGGTTGCCTTGAAATACAGTTCCCATCTGAAGCATTTTGTTAAGGGCAAAGGCAGGATCATGGCTGACTCTTGTCCAGGAGATGTTTCTGCTCCTACCGGCAGGAAGAGAGTACAGTTTGGCACTTGGTTCTTGAACGATCCAGCCTGTGTTTTTCACCATAATGCCTGGGACAATGTGGAGTGGTCCGAAGAGCAGGAGGCTGCGGCTGAGAGGAGAGTCTGGGAGAACAGCACCCAGCAGGTACCGCCCGAAAAGCAAGTTGAGTATGAAGTCAATGCACATGAATACTGGAACAACTTCTACAAAATCCATGAAAATGGGTTGTTCAAAGATAGACACTGGCTTTTTACTGAATTTCCTGAACTGACCCCTTACCAGAACCAAAGTAACCTGAAGAGCCATGAAATAACTGAACACAGAGGTTGTGAAGATGGACTTAGAGAAATAGGATCTAATACTCAAGAGAAGCACAAGGCCTCTTCACACAGCCTGGATCAGAAGGATCAGAAGCACCCCACAGAGGAGGCAACTCAAAAACTCTGTCATCTGGATATAAATACTGACAGCTTTCCAGGTGCCTCTGCCACCTACTGAATGCTAGAGGTTGGCTGTGGTGTGGGAAACACAGTCTTTCCAATTTTACATACTAACAATGACCCAGGACTCTTTGTATATTGCTGTGACTTTTCTACCACAGCTGTAGATCTTGTCCAGACAAATTCAGACTATGATCCTTCTCGATGTTTTGCCTTTGTTCATCATCTGTGTGATGAGGATAAGAGTTACCTGATACTCAGGGAGAGTCTTGATATCATTATTCTCATCTTTGTCCTTTCATCAATCCTCCCAGACAAGATGCAGAATGCCATCAACCGACTGAGCTATCTTTTGAAACCAGGAGGGATGATTCTCTTGCCAGATTATGGCCATTATGATATGGCTCAACTCCAATTCAAAACAGGTCGATGTTTGTCTGAAAATTTTTATGTGAGAGGTCATGGTACCAGAGTTTACTTCTTCACACAAGATGAACTAGATACACTGTTCACTACTGCTGGGTTGGAAAAAGTTCAGAACATGGTAGTAAACCGAGGGAAACAGCTGACAATGTATCTAGTTTGGATCGTGCAAATACCGCAAACCCTTTTCCCCAAACACAAGCTGAGAGGAAACAACTATCTTGTTAGACATTAGAATGAGTGTTGCACTAAAAAGTGTTGTTTCTGTGCCTTTTTATAAGAATAGAGGATTTATATAAAAAAAACACAGGCAGAATTGATACTTTGTAGGAATTAGTGTAATATGTCCCTATGTATGGAGAATACAGCAAATTCTTACCTGTAGAAATAATAATCATAATTGCTGATTTTTATAGAGTGCTTTAAAGTTTGCAGAACACTTAATAAGATGTTATTCTATTTAAACTCCACAACCCCAAAGTAATATATGTGTATGTATATGCATGTGCATGCAAGTATATAGACACATATATAGTATATGTGTGTTGTATGTATATGTATAAATGTATATATACATATATATACATATATAAACTATACTCATTTGACAGTGAGGAAACTGAAGCTCAGAGAGGTTATGACTTGTTCATGGGCAAGTCAGTTGGTCTTTTGGGGCTTCTTTTTTCTCATCTGTAAAATTAAGGTAAATAAGATGACCTCTAAGTTCCCATCCAGCTCTAAAATCTTCCATCCTTTGACTTGACCACTGTCACATAGCTACTTAGTAGCAAAGGATTTGAACCCAGGATTTCCTGACTAAGTGCAGCATTCTATTAACTATTCCCTGATGCTTCTCACTATAGCATTTATATCTTCTTAAACTTCATCTCTTCAGTGCACTAAGAGCCTCCAAATCTTTCTGCCCTATGGAAATGTTGAGAGCTTCATGTCCTATTTAAAGTTTTATTCCTTCTGTTTTTAGCATTCTCTCTATTGATTTATCTCCTTGGATGCTGGGGGTTTATTGAGGTCTTATTCTCTTGATGTATTTGGTGTTTCAACTTTTTTTCCTGTCTTCCTTATAACTCACTTTCTGCCTCCTTTCCTTTCACTGGTGAGATTAGGTTACAAGGCTGCATCAGATCCTCAGATTTGGGGATGATAGCATTTGCTGGCCTGGGTCCTTATCTTGAGTAGTATCTTAGGGGATAAAACCAACCCCTGATGATTTCTAGTCTCCTTTCCTTCAGGCCTAGCAAGTCTCCTGTACTAAAACCCCAGTTCCTACATAACTCCCCTCCTTTCCTTTATATGGCTAGACAGAATCAGCATCTACCACTTCTTCCAGGGTAGAGGAGTTAGAGGGTGTCCAGGCAGAGCAACTATAGTAATGGAAGATCCCAAGAGAGGACTCAGGCATAACCCTGTGAATTTTCTTGTGCTCACTTCCTTGGGGGCATTGGGGCTGGTGGGAGATTTCATTCTAAGTATTAAAGTTCTCTCTGTAAAGGATTTAATGATGTCAAGGATTCTGTCTTCTTCTGTGCATTTAGTTATGATCATTTTATATCTGGTACATAATTCTTTGGGGAGGTGATATTGAAGAGATTTGTAGAAAGTGACCAATCCACCATCTTGCTAAAATTATGTACTCATTTACATCATAAAATTGCAAAATGGCCATCCTAGTTCTTACCCCCTTCCAAGATAACTCTGGTCTCATCCTTAAAAAGTGCTCTCAGGGGCAGCTAGGTGGCACAGTGGATAGAGCACTGGTCCTAGAGTCAGGAGTACCTGAGTTCAAATCCAGTCTCAGACACTTAACACTTACTAGCTGTTGTGACCCTGGGCAAGTCACTTAACCCCAATTGCCTCACTGAAAAACAAAAACAAACAAAAAAAAAGTGCTCTCGTAGTTAGTAGAAGTTACCAATACCTGAAAGAGATATGATGTGTGTGCTCTGAGCTGTGATCTGGCCTACCATCAAAACATCTTGCAAACATTATCACTAGGTGGCGCAGTGGATAAAGCACCAGCCCTGGATTCAGGAGTACCTGAGTTCAAATCTGGCCTCAGACACTTGACACTTACTAGCTGTGTGACCCTGGGCAAGTCACTTAACCCCCATTGCCCAGCAAAAAAAAGAAAAGAAAGAAAGAAAAAAATGAAAAAAAAAATTATCACATCAGTAAGCTGGTGATCAAGCCCTTACTGGTCACTTTTTGGATGAAGTAGTGGAATGCAAAACTCATTTGGGCATTTTGGAGAATATCAAAGACACAGAAAATATGGTTCCTGCCTTCAAGGAGCTAACAAGTCTCACTATGGAAGTAATCCATAACCTCCAAGAAAACATAAGAACAAGAAAAAAAACCACAAGCAAGCCTGTAAAGAGTAGTATAAACAATATGCCTCCAGATATCAAACCTGCAATTAATTATGTTATATTCTGGATTCCAGTTGAAGAATGATGGCCTTTTAAATCCAATCTCCCATATATTACATAGGGGGTGGTATTACTTGGTGTTCTTCTCAAAAGGCCACTGATCAAATCCAGAAGATATTCACTGCTGATTATCGTGCAACAGCCATTCCTCTTGGAATTCCTAGTAGGCCTCCAACACTTAAGGAATCGTAGAATCTCAGAGTTAGAAAGAATCAGAAGTCATTTAGTCCAAGCCATACTTGAATAGGAATTTCTCCTACAACAAATTCTACAAGTAGCCACCCAGCCTCTGGTTGTGACTGAGAACCTCCAGTGACAGAGAACCCACTACTTTGAAAAGCAGCCCATCTCAATTTTTAAACAGATTGGTTAGGAAATTTGTCTTTGAGTCAAAATGAAATTCATCTCTCTCCAGCCTGCAAACACTAATCGCAGGAGGAGCTAAGTCAGCCACTCTGCTCTGAACACCCTGTTCCCTGGGGGCCGTGCCTGTCACTGGGCTGCTCACTTCCTACCCTTTGCTCTGAGAACTGGAATCAAACCAACACTGCCATTGCCTCTGGAAAGAGCATTTCAATGGACTTCTTCATTGGTCCATTGGGGATACTTTGTGAACCCACTTGAGGTTTTCTTGGTAAAGTTATTGGAATGTTTTGCCATTTTCTTCTCCAAATCATCTCACAGATGAGAAACTGAGGCAAACCATGTTAAGTGAGTTGCACAGGGTCACATAGCTAAGTAACTGTCTGAGGCTGGATTTGAACTCAAATCTTCCTGACTCCAGGCCTGGCATTTAATCTACTGCAACATCTAGCTGCCTGAAATTACCACCCCTACTATAGGAATTCCTTAACCTAGGGAGTATGGACTCATTTTTAAGTAACTATTTCAATATAATTTGCTTCCTTTGTAAACCTGTGTATTTTATTTTCTGTATTTAAAAACATTATTCTGAGAAGGAGTGTATAGGCTTCACCAGATGGCCAAAAGAGTCTATGACAGGGCAGCTAGGTGGCACAGTAGATAAAGCACCAGCCCTGAATTCAGGAGGACCTGAATTCAAATCTGGCTTCAGACACTTGACACTAGCTGTGTGACCCTGGGCAAGTCACTTAACCCTCATTGCCCTACAAAAAAAAAAGTCTATGGGGGCAGCTAGATGGTGCAGTAGATAGAGCACCGGCCCTGGATTCAGGAGGACCTGAGTTCAAATCCGACCTCAGACACTTAATACTTATTAGCTGTGTGAGCCTGGGCAAGAAATTGCCTCACTAAAAAAAAAAATTCTATGACATAAAAATGATTAAAGAATCCCTGCCTTATTAGAATGTAAACTCCTTGAGGTCAAGGATTATCTTTCCTATTTGTATCCCCACCTGTAGACAGTATTTGATACATAGTAAATACTTAATAAATATTTTTTCAGTTATTCATTCCATCAATTACTCCTAGTTCCACCCTCTAAGACAAGGGTCCAAAGACAGACAGTTTCCTCCCTTTTCATATGACAACACTTTAGATACTTAAAGGTAGCTACAAGTTTTCACCTAATTCTTCCTTTTTCCAAGTAAATAGCCCTAGGCCCTTTGACAAATCTATATAAAGCATGAACTTGAAGTTATCAATGATCTGGGTTGCCCTTCTCTGGATGGCTTCCAGTTTATCAATAATATAGGGCCCATAACCAAACATGGCTCTCCAGATGTGAGCTGAAGAGGACAGAGAACAGTTGGATCATCACTTCCTTATTCCTAGAAGCTATGTCTCCTTTAACCCAGCCCAAGATTGTGGGGGGTTTTTTGTAGCCTGGCTTACTTATTTGCTTGTCTTTTGTGTCCTTTTATGGTTGAGCAAACTAAGAAGAAGCAACTCAACAGAGGTCACACAGCCAGTTAGTGACCCCACTAGGACTCCTGGGACTAGTACTTGAGCTGCCTGACGCTTCCCCCATGAGTACTCTTTCCATTGTGCCTGACTTCTGCACATGAGATGTCATGTGATCAAGTTCAATGGGACATCCAGGTGATAACGCAGAAAATGTGTGAATCTTGGCAGAAAAGAGACGTCTGATCTACTGCCAACTGCCTCAAACTAATCTACAAAAATGTAAGCGTGGTGTTGCTTTAGAACTGGTCAGCAGCTCTGTGGGAAGGAAAAATAAAAGAGAGACCCAAGGAGCTTGGAATAATACGAAAATAAATGCAACATAACCAATGGCAATATTTAGAAAGGGGATCTAGTCCAATATCTATCACTGGAACTGCAGGCCCCTTTGGGGGAAAGCCCGGACTTGTCGATTGGTGTGTTCATTCATTCATTCATTCATTCTGATATTTATCAAGAATTCCCTCTAATTTCCAGACTGTAATACTAATAATAACAAATCACAGTCAAATAGCACTTGAAGGTTTACAAAGCTTTCCTTACAATGACTCTAGGAAGCAGACAGAGCATGTATTAGAAACCCTGTTTTACAGATCAGGAAACTGAGGCTCATTATCCTAGACACTATGGCATTTGTGTGATTTAATGGAGTTATAGCTTCTGACTCAAGGAACGTATAACCTAATAAATAGCTAGAATGGATCAGCACATATCGAATAAATAGATTGACTAAGACAATTTGTACCCAATGTAGAATGCAATAAGTATAAATCTACATATAAACCCCAAAGTGGATCTGACAGCTGAAGGCCAAATGCACAGTCTCAGATATTGGCATCTATTTGGATTTGTGAGTATCTCTGAGCTTCAGAAGTTGACCCACAGTTGATCCAATTAACATAAATATGTTTGCTATTTCTGTCCTTATTATCATCCTTTTGCTTGTTAAAAACAGCATAGTTGTTTCCTATCTGTCAGAGTTTTACCTTGATTAACATCCAAAACAGTGCAGTCTTTAATTATCATAGTGGATAACTTGAGTACTGGAATTTCATAAAATTTTAGGGTTGGAAAGAGCCCTCAAGATTCAATTAAACATACACTTATTGAGTACTTACCATATGCCAGGTGCAAGGGATATAGACAAAAAGGAAACCATCCCTGCCTGCTAGCTTGCATTCTGCTAAGGAAAAGCACAGGTACACAGATAAATCCATAACCAACCATTTCTTTGATTAGAGATAGGTAGATAGCACAGTGGACCTGACCTGAAGTTGGAAAGTCTTACATTCAAATTTGGCCTCAGGTGCTTATTATCTGTATGACCCTGGGCAAATCACTTAACTTCATCTGCCTTAGTTTTCCTCATGTATAAAATGCAGATAATAACACCTCCTACCTGTCAGGGTTGTTGTGAGGACAAAATGAGATAATATTTATAAAGCATTCAGAAAACCTTAAAGAATTATGTAAATGTTGGGTAGCTAGTGAATAGTAATAGTGGTGGTGGTGGTGGTGGTAGTAGTAGTAGTGGTGGTGGTGGCAGTGGCAGCAGCAGTGGTGGTAGTAGTAGTAGTAGTAGTGGTGGTGGTGGCAGCGGCAGTGGTGGTGGTAGTAGTAGTAGTAGTGGTGGTGGTGGCAGCAGCGGTGGTGGTAGTAGTAGTGGTGGTGGCAGTGGCAGCAGCAGTGGTGGTAGTAGTAGTAGTAGTAGTGGTGGTGGTGGCAGCAGCAGAGGTGGTGGTAGTAGTAGTGGTGGTGGTGGCAGCAGCAGTGGTGGTAGTAGTAGTTGTAGTAGTAGTAGTAGTGGTGGTGGTGGCAGCAGCAGTGGTGGTGGTGGTAGTAGTAGTAGTAGTAGTAGTAGTAGTAGTAGTAGTAGTTGTAGTAGTAGTAGTAATTCTGAAATTAACAAACACTCAATAAAATTAGCATTTCCATATATAAAGTAGAACACAAAATAAGGAATTATATACACACCTATTTTTACAGATGAGGAAACTGAAGCCCAGAGAGAGTAAAAGAATTATCTAAGATCATATGGTCAGTGGCAAAGTCAACACAAGAAACCAGATTTCCTGATTCCCATTTGTAGCTACTTCTATTATACTTCACTTTACTTCCAAAGAAGGACATCCGTGATTAACCAAGGCTGACTTATCAGGACTCTAAAAGCTAAAGCTATAAACATCAGGACTCTAAAAGCTAAAGCAATAAACAAGCATTTATTAAGTACCTGCTATGTGCCAGGCACTATGTTAAATGCTGGGGATACAAAAACAAAAGCACAAGTCTTAACTTGTAAGGATTTTACATTTGAATATACACAATAAATACAAAAATAAATTCAAGGTAGCTGAGAAAGAGAGCATGAAGGAGCCAGGTAATGGGCAAGAAAGGCTTCATACAGAAGATGACAATTAAACTGAATCTTGAAAGAAACCAATGATTGCAGAGACAGAAGTGAGGAAAACCACTTTAGACACAGTGCAAAGGCAACAGCAAGAAGGCCAGTGTGGTTGGATGGTAGAGTATGAAAGGAAGAATTGTTGAAGAAGACTGGGCAAATTGGATGAGACTACGTTGTGAAGAGCTTCCAATGCCCAACCACAGCAGTTTCTATTTGGTCCCATTGATAATAAGGAAGCATTTGAATTTTTGAGGAGGTTGGAGGTGGGAGAGATTGTGCTTTAAGAAAAGCACACTGGTGTCTTTGTGAAGGATGGGTTGGAATGGGGAGAAGAGAAGAGGTGGGAAGACCAATTAGAAGGCTAACAGGTAACAGGTGATGAGGGCCTGAACTAGGGTGGTAGCTCTGTTCTTGGTGAAGAGGGGACATGTGTAAGAGATGTTGTAGAGATAGAAATGACAAAATGTGGCCATATAACAACATCAATTCCATGCAACAACCATTCAGAAAGATGCTGAGGATACAAAACCAAAATGGCATACTCCTTGCCCTCACAAAGCTTTCATTCCATCGTATTGCTGCCCTGGGTGGGGGGTGAACTGAAAAATGCACATACAAAAGATAAGTATAAGGCCAGTTATATAAGGATGGGGACAGAGAAAAGAGCTCAAGATGCTTTGGGGATGGAATATAAAGCAAGAGAAAGGGAAAAGTGTGGAATGAAGAAGTACATTGGACCTTGACTATGGAAAGCCTTAATGTTGGGGTAAGGACTTTATATTTTATACTAGGGGAACTTGAGAGCCACTGAATGTTTTTGAGCACTCAATCAATAAGCATTTGTTAAGTGCCTATTTTATGCCAAATACTATACTAAACACTAGAGATACAAAAAGAAACAAAAGATAGTCCCTGTCCTCAAGTAGCTCACAATCTAACTGGAGAGACAACATGTAAACAAATATATACAAAGCAAGCTGTGTACAGAATTAATAGGAAATAATTAACAGAGGGAGAGCACAGGAATTTAGAGGGTTTGGAGAGGGATTCCTGTAGAAGATAAGATTTTGCCTGGGACTAAAAGAAAGCCAGGGAAGTCAATAGCCATCACAGAGGAGGGAGAGCATTCCAAGGAAGGGAGACAACCAGAGAGAATTCCTGGAAACCAGAGGTCGAGCAGTTTTTCGTGGAACAGTGAAGAGGCCAATGTCACTGGATCAACGAGTATGTGTTGGGGAGTAAGGCTTAAGAAGACTGGAAAGATAGGGGATTGCTAGATTATAAAGGGTTTTGAATGCCAAACAGAGTATTTTGTATTTGCTCCTGGAAGCAATAGGAAACCCCAGAAGTTTATGAAGTAGGGGAGAAGGGAGGGTGATGTGATCAGACCTGTGGGTTTTTTTTAATTTAATTTATTTTATTCTGAACTTAAGAAATAAAACAAGCATCTCCATACTATAATAGGGTGGGGGTGGGGGGAATAATTGTACATGAAACTGCAAATCTATTATGTTCAATTGTGGTTTAAGAAAATCATTTTCGTGGCTGGATGGAAAATGTATTGGAGAGGGGGGAGAATAGAAGCAAGCAGGCCCACTGGCAGGTTATTTCAATAGTCCAGACATGAGGTGATGAGGGCCTGCCCCAGAGTGGTGGCAGTGTCAGAAGAGGGGGTATATTCAAGAGATGTTGCAAAGGTGAAATCAATATACCCTGGTAACAGATTGGACAGGAAGGGGGAGAGATAATGAAGAATCCAGAACGACTTGTAAGTTGCAAGCAAGCCTGAGGGACTGGGAAGATGGCTTTTCCTTCTTCAGTAAGTAATAGGGAAGGTAGACTGGGGAAAAGGTTTTGGGGGAAAATAATGAGTTACATTTTGGACATACTGAATTCAAGATGTCTGCTGGCTATCCAGTTCAAGATGTGTGAAAGGCAGTTGGAGATATAAGATTGGAGGTCAGCAGAGAAATTGGGACAGGATAGATAGATTTGAAAATCATTGGCACAGAGACAGTAATTAAATCCACCATAGCTGACGGAGTCACCGACTGAAGTGGTATAAAGGGAGAAGAGAAGAGGGCCCAGGACACAACCCTAAGGAACATCTATGGTTAGAAGGCATGATTTGGAGGAAGATCCAGCAAAGAAGATGGAGAAAGAGCAGTCAGATAGGTAGGAGAAGACTCGGGAAAAAGCAGTGTCCTGAAAACCTAGAGAGAAGAGAGTATTAAGGAGAAGAAAGTGAACAACAGCTCCAAAGGCCGCAGAAAGGTCAGGCAAAATAAGGATTGAGAGAGACAGGATCAAACCCATGCCTTTGGAATATTGTTTTGGCAGCTGAGGAAGGGATGGGTTAGAGAGGGCAGAGAGTGGAATCAAGGTAAGCAACAGGCCTTTCCTTTCAAGTGATGTAGCAGAGGAGTCAAAATTCCCCAGCAGCAAAACTCCAATGATTGATAAACCAGATTCAAATGTAGTTGGGAAATGTTTAACCAAAAAAAAATGCAATATAGATCCTGTTAATTTGTGGTTTTCTAATAATCCCCAAGGATCCATTTTCATTTAAGTTTGACACCACTGCACTACACTCTACTTCCTCTAAAAGTAGGGTGTGTGGAGTTGATTGTTAAGTTTTTCAGTATGAGTATTTATACCTCAGAAATCAGCACATGCTACAAATCAGGGCTTGATTTATCACTTTGTTGATTGTCTAGACCAGAAGTGTCCAACATGAAGCCAGCAACATTCCTAATTGCTGGAAACAGAATAAAATGCAATTGGGAAATATTTAATAAAATAAATAAAAATACAGTACAACATAGATAATGTTAATTAGTGGGTTTCTAGGTCAACCAGCAAGGATCTGATTCTGTTTGAATTTAACAACAATGATTTAAAACACATGCAAAAAGAGCCTGAAGTTCAGTGGTGACAATGTAAATAGAGAGAAGAGGATGGATGCAAGACATTATAGAGATAGAATAAACAAGGAAGAGGAGGAAGTCAGTGATGAACCAAAAGCAGGGTTTCAAGTCAGGGTGACTTGGTAGATGAGTTGATGCTACTACCATGAATAGAATTGTTGCTGTTTGTTCTTCACTCTTGAAGAGGACCGATAACATCAAGAGGGTGATGTCTTGACTTGCAAATGAATTGGATTTGAGTGTACAGAATCATTAGCCTCACTCTCTCCTCCAGAGTCATCTGAGTCCAGTGGCAAGACTTAGGTCAGAACAACTGGCATTGGCCCTGGATGCAGTGGGAGACCTTGGCCGTTTTAAGCTAGGGTCTTTCTCAGGTCCCAGTTTGTCTGAGGCAACACCCATTCAGTAGTTAAAGGGAAGGGAAGAATTGAGGCAAAAGATGGCCAAGTTTGCCTTTACAAAATAATAAGACTGGGAGGGTAAGACCCTCAGAGTTTCTCACCATGAACAGAAAGGGAAGGTAGGGAAAAGGAGTAGTTTTAGGGAGAAAGATGAGCTGTCTATTTGGGGATGGGTTGAGTGCAAGATGAAAATGAGGATGTCCAAAGTGAGTCTTGTGGAGCACTGGGGAGACTTTTTTGGGGGAAACCCTGTCCAAGCCCATAATCGTGCTCCTCGTGGCTCTGGAATCAAAGGTATAGAGGAAGATCTCTATTGTTTCTGATCCTCCCAAGTGTACAGGTCAGTACCAGTTTCTTGGAATTAATTTTTCTTACTGGTATTGGGCAGGTAGATGGCTCAGTGGATAGAGTACTGGGCTTGGAATTAGGAAGACTCATCTTCTTGAGTTCAAATCCAACCTGAAACATTTACCCAGGGTTGTGTGACCCTGGGCAAGTCACTTTACCTTTTTTGCCTCAGTTTCCCTAACTGTAAAATGAGCTGAAGAAGGAAATGTCAAACTATTTCAGTATCTTTGCCAAGAAAACCCCAAACAAAGAGTCTGACACAACTGAAGAACAACACAATCCTTGCGCTAGGCCAAGTGTCTTTAACCTTTTTCTTGTGTTTTGGACCCTTTGGGCAGTCTGATGTGAGTGATAAGTCTGTGGACCCCTTTTCAGAATAATGGCTTGCTGCTTACATTCATAATCTAAGGAAATGCTAAATTTCAGTTAAAGAATAGTAAAAAATAAAGATATATTTTCCCACCCAGGTTCATAGACCCCCTAAAATCTAGGAAATATTTGGACCCCAGGTTAAGAATTCTTATCTAGAAGAATTTAGAATATACATACTTTTTAATATTTAGTTCAAGGCATCTGCTCCAAATAAGTGCTTAACTTTGCCATATTCATTCATACTTCCCTCACCCAGACTTGCTCAGAAGTCCTACATCTACCTGAAGCTGCCCTGGGGTCAAGGGAACCCTGAAATCCTAAGTGGCATCACAAAGTAGCATGCAGGCATGGGGCATGTTGGACTTCACAGTCGCAAAGTTCTTCAGAAACTGTATTGAATTATCACTACTGGTTCCTCTGTCCCTTTTAGATCTGCAAAATGAGGGTCACAGTGACTTTGTTTTTATTGGTCTGCCACATATTGAAACCATTACTACATATTGATACTGAATATCTTGGCCAAATTCTCATGAAAATCGTTCTGTAAGCCATACAACTGAGCCACTTTCTAATGTTAAATGTCTTGGGATATTTTCTCTTTTCAAATACATACCAAAAGCAATTAAATTCAAACTATTGACTACAGCCTTTGCCAGTTTCCATTCTTCAGATCACATGTGTGTGGGGGGCTTTCTAAGTTCAAAGACCTCTTAACAGATCAAATCTCTCTCTTTAATTTTGTCTTTGTGAGAGAAAAACAACTTTCCTTATGGCATCTGCTTGAAATACTGAAGGTTGAGAGAAGTTATCCGCCTCAAAGTAGTTCTAACTTTACTTATTATATGCGAAAGCAAAATCCATCTCATTCTCTTTCAGGGGTGGTTTTAATTGGCCACCACAAATGGGTTGAAAACAACAAAATTGAGGTAAGCAAACTGGAGCAAGTAGTTTAGTTTAGTCAGGCAGAAGGTAGCCCTGGACACCTCACATAAATTTGACAAGGAAAGCAGAAACCACAATTTTGTGAGTACCTTTCTCCCAAATATTTTAGTCATGATATAATAGAAACAACCTGACATTTTTCTTCCATTCAATTGACCAAATCAGCTGTGTCTTTCAACTTTGATCCTTCTCTTTCTTCCTTCTCATTTCCCCCATCCCTGTCCGTGTTGTTAAGACTTAGTTTCCTTAGTTACTAAAGACCACTCTCTATCCCTTTCCACCCACAGTTACGCAGGATTCTGGGGAAGGATTATGGTATTCTTGTTGTTCTTCTGACCTCTGTGAATACCACATTTCCTTTGAAAGTTGATGAAGTCCTTTTTCGCTCTGAAGAGAATTCCCACATCATTGGACATGTGGTTGAGTTATGCTTGTTGAACTTTCTGAAAAAACCCCAAAACATTAAAAACTTTGTAGCTCCTTTCTCAATTTTATCTTTAAACACTGGTTTTCAAAAGAAATACAATGGTTGCAGCATCAAATAGAAGTACTTAATACAATTCATTAGGTGCTAAAAAGCAGTCTCCCTCAGAAATGCATATTTGACCCATTCAGAAATAATTATTTTTTTCCTTGATGTGGTTGGAGCTTCTCTCTGAGGTTAACCAAATGACGTCACCAAGAGCTGACTCTCTTCCTTCAACATTATTCAAGTCTCACCTGCTCCAAGAAGCTCTAGAGACTAGCCCCGGATTGTTTCAGTCCTCCTAGTAATTCCCTCCCCTTCCCCATCTTTTACTCTTCCCATCAACCCATTATTTAGCACTTATGTTGGTTATGTAGATAAACTGAGTGACACATTTTCATTAGTTCTATTTCCCCCAGATTTCTACTTCCTTTCTAAGTCTAAAAGAGATTACAACCAAATGGAAATGCTGAATTGTCACTCCTTTCACCAAAGGTTTTGTCCATTAACACTAGGTACCCTCTCTGATATCCTACAGCTCCAAAGTAGTTGGCTTGCCTCTTCCCTCACCACCATCTCACACAGCTGCCTGACATCCTGTGACAAATCTACCCTGAAGCCAACATGAGAACCTGCCTGTCCTCACTGTCCCCATTCACCACAAAGGCTTTTCCACACCCTTTCATCTCTCCTCAGATATCCCATAGTTCTTCCTTTCTATGAAGCCTCCCAGCTGAGAACTTTGGTTCATATTTCACTGAAAAAAAAAAAGTGTGGCCATTCATTTAGAGCTGCTTCTTCTCCCCTCCTTATTCTCCTTTCTTACCACTCAGAAGTCCTTTACTACTATCTATCTCATCCTTCACCTCTGTCTCACATGAAGAAGTGGCCCTTTTTCTTGCCAAGAAAAACCCCTATACATGCATGTCATCCTCATTTATCCCATCATCTCCAATACATTGCTCCTTCTATCGTCCCCTCTTTCTCACTTATCTTCAATCTCTCTTCATCTACTGGCTGCTTTCCTATTACCTAAAAACAGGCCCATGTCTCCTGTTCTCCCTCATTTGGTCCATATTTTCCTGGTGGGTTATATCCACTCTCTCTCCTCCTCTTCAAGGATAAACTCCTTGGGAAGGCCAACTCTTTCATTGCCTTTCCTTGAGATCTCTTCTTCATTCTCTGCAGTCTGGTTTCTGACCTCATCATTCACCTGAAAATGCTCTCTCCAAAATTGCCAATAATATCTTCATGGCCAAATCCAATGGTGTCTTCTCAGTCTTCATCCTTCTTGATCTCTTTGTATCCATCTACATTGTATATCACCCTCTCTTCCTTTATAGTTTCTTCTAGTTAGGTTTTAGTGACACTGCTCTCTCCTGGTTCTCCTACCTGTCTGACCATTCCTTCTGTTTTCCTCATTGGATATTTATCCACATAAGCATGGGTGTCCCGCCTGGCTCTATTCTAGGTTCTCTTCCCTTGTCTCTCTATATTATTTCACTTGGTTAAGACCTCATCAGTTCCCATGGATTCAATTATCAGTTCTATGCAAGTGATGCTTGAATTTATACAGGGTGAGTCAAAAGTCATGAATATTTAATAACTCCTTTATTTTTTGTTTTTAATTTACAATACTATAGTATCATATGCAGCATATATCAGAAATGAATGTACATTATATGTGAAAAATCAAATCTCATAAATGGCAAAAATAAAGAAAAAATAATTTTCAAAAAATTATTAGAACCTCAGACCCCTTCATGACTTTTGGCCCACCCTATATATCCATCCATAACCTCTCTCCTAACCTCCATCTTTTCTCATATCTCCTATTGCCAACTGGACATCTCAAACTACATGTGTTGTAGACATCTTAAACTCAACATGTCCAAAATAGAACCTATTATCTTCCCTCACTGCAAATTCTCCCTTCTTTCCAACTTCCCTGTTACTTTCATGAACAGCCCTCTCTTCCCATGCATCCAGGTTCAGAACCTAGGTATCATCCTTGACTCCTCACTCTCTTTCACTCCCTCCACATCTAATTAGTGACCAAATCATGTAATTTCTACCTTTGTACCATCTCTTGGTACATCTCTCCACTTATACAGCCACCACCCAGGTGTAGGCCCAAATCACCTCACACCTGGATTTTGTAGTAACCTCTGTTTGGTCTCCCTGCTGCAAGTCTTTTCCCACTCCAGTTCATCTTCCATTCAGTTATCAAACTGATCTTCCTTAAGGACAGATTTGATCATGTCAGTCCCCTACTATATAAACTCCAATGGCTCCTTAACACCTCCAGATTAAAAGTAAATCCTCTGTTTTTTAAAGTCCTTTATAATCAATCCCCTTCTAAACTTTCTTATACTTTACTCCCCTTCAAGAGCTCTGTGATCCAGTGACACTGGCCTCTTTGATGATCCCTCACACAAGAAACTCCATTCCCCTATTCATTTCCCCTGGCTCTGTCCTTCCTTCATGAATCAATCAATCTCAATCTCTCTCTCTCTCTCTCTCTCTCTCTCTCTCTCTCTCTCTCTCTCTCTCTCTCTCTCTCTCTCTCTCTCTCTCTCTCCCTTCATCTTTACCTTCTGACTCCTTTTAGATCTCAGCTAAAGTTCTACCTTCTGCAAGAAACTCTTCCCTAACTTGTTGATATCAATGCCTTCCCTCTGAAATTCCTTCCAATATATCGTATTTATCTCTTTTTTGTACATAGTTATTTGCATAGCCTCATTAGACTCTGACTTCCTAAAAATCAGGGACTATTCCTTGCCTTTCTTTGAAATCCACAATGCCTGGTATATAGTAGGTGTTTACAAATGCTCATTAACTTGAATTACTCTATCATCAGTAATTTCATAATACCTGAGAGGATAAGAGAATTCCAGAGGCAATAGGTCAGGCAAAGAGGAAATATAATAATCTGAAGAAGGAGGAGGACAAGGAAGAGGAAGGGAGGAGGAGGAGGAGAAGGAGAGAGAGAGAGAGAGAGAGAGAGAGAGAGAGAGAGAGAGAGAGAGAGAGAGAGAGAGAGAGAGGAAGGAAGAAAGAAAGGAAGGAAGGAAGAAAAGGAAGAAAGAAGAAGGAACAACAACATTTATATCACACTTACAATTTGTCAGGCACTATACTTAGCACTTCACAGTTATTTCACTTGATCCTCACAACAACTTTGGATAGTAGGTGCTATTATTATCCTCATTTTACAAATGAAGAAACTGAGACAAACAGAGGTTGACTTGCCCAAGGTGACATAGCTAGTAAGAGTCTGAGAATGGATTTGAATTGAGATTCTTTCTGACTCCAAGCCCACTGCTCTATCTACTGTGTTGGGCTTCAAAAATGAAACAATCCATGCCTGCCCTCAAAAAGCTTATCATCTACTGTAGCAAATAATACATCCACATGTAAATTTTAAAAGTATCTATAAAGCTATACAAGGTTACTTCAGCAAAGAGGTCAGTCAATCAGTAAATAAGTATGTATTAAATACTTACTATGTAGGAAGGACCAGTGTAGTCAGCCTGAGGTATGCTTTAAGGAAAATCAGTGATACTGTCGGGTGGAGATGAGAAAGGATAACATTCCAGACATAAAGAATTATATTTTGCAGAGTGATTTTAATAATCCCAAACTTCTTTCTGGGGGGAGGGGAAAAGGCTGACCTTTTAATACTAATATTCTAGACTGTGAGTTATAGAACACTATAATTTCAGAAGAATTTACAAATGAGAATCGTGCGAATGATATTACTGATGAAGATATTAGTAATGGTAATAATAATAACCAATATTTATATAACACTTTAAGGTTTGCAAAGCACTTTAACTATATTCTCATTTGCTCCTAACAGCCTTGTAAGGAAAGTGCTCTCATTATCTTTATTTTACAGATGAGGAAACTAATGTTCAAGGTAGTAAATTAGTAAATTGTCCAGGGTCACATAGCTAGTAAATGTCTGAGCCAGGATTTGAACTCAGGTCTTCCTGATTCCAAGTCCAGCACTCTACTACACCACCCAGCTTTATAACAATAGCACCACAATGCTTGTAAAAAGGCTGAAACACATTCCAAATTAGGGATTGTGAAGAATTGGAATGACAGACATCATCAAAGAAATGTATGAACAAAAAAATGGGTTGGTGTGCTACTGGTAAACTCACAATGTCAAAATAAAGTGAGGAAATCTCCCAATATGTTGGATGGACCCTTTGTAGTGAATGCTTGGGAGAATATAGACAAACATAGCGCATCATAGGTAGGCATGGAAGGATTGTAATGTACTTCTTTACAGGGATTGCCCACATCAAATTCTCCATTTAGCTATCTGAGTTAAACTGAGTTATGGGTGAATTGCTTTTTCTTTTCCCCTCAAATTTAATGTGCCATAACCTTGAGGTCTCTAGGCAACATAGTGCAGTGGAGAGAAAGAATGCTAAATGGATAGCTAAGATCTTGGTTCAAATTCTCCCTATAAAACTCACTGTGTGGCCATGGGCAAGTTACCAGACTTCTCCATGCTTCAGACAACTTTCAAAGAATATAAATTCTAAATGTCCACAAGCTGCCTCAGTGAAAAGAGGTCGTGCACCAATGAAACCACAAGACCTTGACATATTAGAGTGTAGACTTGAAGTATACAAGATTCACATTAACATGCCTCATGCAACACTGAGTATTACACTTGACCATAAAACAAAAGCCTGTATTTAAGGAGGAATTTTCTGAGCTGGTGGTATCTATAGAGCATTTTTGTCCAGACAGGTTGATTTTACATTTCACAACAGTAGAATTTCAAACCTACAGAATATCCTTGTTTTATATCTGCTATTTCACCAAAATATTCTGTGCAGAAACACATTTTCCTGAGTTTCTATTGTTTTTCTCAAAATAACTAAAAGTCTCTTTAAATCACAAGATACTTCTGTGAGCCCCTGCTTTAGACATAATTTTTCAAAATGTCCCCAAAACAGCATCTGATGCTATAATTCCAGCTGTGTGTTCAAGGTATGTAAACAGATGTTCAATGTAACCTAGCCCACTAATAAATAATTCAATCTATTTTCTGAAAGTTTTGTCTACAAGGGACCCAAAAAAGCAGGTTAGTTGCATTATTCTCTTCTGAATAAAATTTTAGTTGAATTCTATGGATATGCAGTTTCTAGATCAGTCTGCCAAATTGTGTGTGTGTGTGTGTGTGTGTGTTTCACATGTGTGACAATAGATTACTGGCATGGAGACTCTTTCTAATCATGCACATCAACAAATCGTCCAATAACTTATAGACTTATTCATGGACTTATGACTTTTAAGTGTCAGAGATAAAACTTGAGCTCTGGTTTTTCTGACTTCATGACCAACTCTCTAACCACTATACCATGCTGCCTCTGAAATCTTTCATTACAAGATTTGGAATATACAAATTAGCACCACATATAACTTTGATTATCCAGGAATGAATCACACAAAAAATCATCCCTTCATTGACGCATCAATATTGGGGAAACAATCAACAAAATTAATCACATCAAAAAACAAAAACATCTAACACTACATTATTGGATACAGAATAAAAGGTTTTGAAAATGTATATTCTTTTATGCTATAAAAATCTACAAAATATAAGCATAGATAGATTTTTATATGACAAAAAGTGTCCATCTAAAACTAAAAAGCTTTATATGCTAGAGGGATACACTAGGAACATTTCCAACTAATACTGACATAAAGCAACGATCTCCCTTTCCCCACTATTATTAGACATCATTCTAGAAATGCTATGAAGAACAATAACAGAAAAGAAACATATTCAAGACAGAGAGGCAAAGAGAAAACAAAAATATCCCTCTTTGCTAATGACATCCACACTTGAAAAATCTTAGGGAATAAGTAAAGAAACTACAATCAATCCTCAACTTTCATGGAGGTAATGTTCCTAGAAAAGAGTACAAAAGTCAAAAATGTGAATGTAGATACATTGAATCTATGGAAAATAGGGGGTTAGGTTCCTGTGATCATCAAAGATTATAATATTTTGCTAGAGGTTGCTGGAAAGACATTTTCTGCACATAATTTCTTATAAAGAAAAGCATCGATTCTGTTAATATATGCTTTTCCTAACACATTAACCATGAAATAACCCATAAAAAGCAGTATGCAAAATAAAATTGGTAACATGCAAAACATTTTTCTCACTAGTGATTCCCTAGAATTCTGTGATCTTTGTGCTAACATCTCAATAAAAAAAAAAGATTTCACACAATATTCACCTTTTACAACACGTGAAATCTATATAGCAAATAAGATTCTTAAAAACTAAAACATTTTTATTATTCTCTTTTTCTTTGCAGGGCAATGAGGGTTAAGTGATTTGCCCAGGGTCACACAGCTAGTAAGTGTCAAGTGTCTGAGGCCAGATTTTAACTCAGGTCCTCCTGAATCCAGGGCTGGTGCTTTATCCACTGAGCCACCTAGCTGCCTCCAAAACTAAAACATTTTTAACCTGAATCTTACGTTCCTTTCGGTCAGATAGTAGTGTGAGGGCATTGTAATATATACTATACTGCTGTAAACCTCTCTACCTTGGCCACCCTCCAAAAGTCAATGTTGCTGGGACTTTATTCACTGCTGTCAGAGGCTGAGACTGACAAGGTCTAGACCTCACTTCTGACACTCTGTCCTTTGTGGTTGGTGGATGGCATTGGAGATTGTGAAGGATGCAACAGCTTGAAATAGTTCAGCAGCAGCATCTGTTCCATGTGCTGTTTGAGATCCTTAAAGGTCTTGGAGTATGAGAGCAAAGCAGAGGTGAGTTAACATCTAACCTTGAGGCTGCAATCAAAGATAGGATCAGCAGCCTCGAAGTCTCTAGTCAGCTGGTCAATTATGCCAAGTCAGCCTTTAAACTTGGAAACTGTGAGTGGCATAATCACATTTTTCTTTACTTCACATAGCCACAAGTGTGCATAGTTACCAATGTGAAAGTGAAAATGAGGTTACTAATAAAATCACAGGAATGCTTGAAGTCAAGAAAGTTAAATGAGGGAATGTTGAGGATTGACTGTAAGTGAAATAATTAGCAGGATACAAAATAAACCCACACACATCAACAGCATTTCTATGCTAAAATTCCAGGCTGCATAATAGAAAGATAAATCCCTTTCAAAATAAATACAAAAAGCATAAAATATTTGAGAATCAATATACCAAAGAAGACTCGATATTTTTATAGATGGAATTATAAAATGTCTTTAAACAATCAAGAATAACTTAAATAGCTGGAGAAATATTCAGTACTCATGGTTGGGCCATGCCAGTATAGTAAATGATGGTGCTACCAAAGTTAATTTCCAAATTTAATGCATTGCCAAGAAAACTACCAAAGGGCTACTTCACAGAGCTAGATAAAATAATAAACAAAATTCCTTTGGAGGAACTTAGGATCTAGAATATCAAGGGAATAATGAAAAGGGTAATAATAAGGAGGGATCACTCTTTCAGCCCTCAAACCATATTATAAAGCAATAATTATCAAAAACCATTTGAGAGGCAGCTAGGTGGCGCAGAGGATAGAGTACCAGCCCTGGAGTCAGGAGTACCTGAGTTCAAATCCGGCCTCAGACACCTAGCTTTGATTTGAGTGTGTGTGTATATGTATGTATGTATGTATGTATGTATGTAGCATCACCCTCCAAAGCTTCAAAAGATCTAAGATTTCATTGATGCAGGAACTCCCTCCATCTATTCAGATTCTGATACTTCCATAGTATAGTCCAAAGTTCTTGAACTGTGGGTTGTGACCCCATATGGGGTCACATAAGTGAATCTGGGGATCATGAAAAATTTGTCAACAATAAAAGCTTACGTATACCTATTTTATATACCTATATATCCAGTATCACATAGAAATTTCTCTTGTGAAAAGGGGTCATGAAAGGAAAAAGTTTAAGAAGCCCTAGTTTAGTCAACAATCTTAGTGAGCTGTTGTCAGCTGTGGTAAAAATTATTGGAATTTTAGCTGACTCATTTGGGAGGGGCCACACCTGGCCGACCCTGAAGTTACGTATGCTACTGAGGTCAGAAGGAGAACTCTCCATAGGCAGTTTTTGAAGGACCTCCCCTTTTTGGGGAGGAATATTGAACATTCCCTGAAGGGAGGGGGAGACTCTTCCAGAACATGAGCTCTCTCTCTCTCTCTCTCTGGCTTCTGCCCTTCTGGTGGAGCGAGTAACTGTAGACTTTCCAGGTTTTGGTGAGTGAACACAGAAAACCCTAAATTCCTTTGAATTAGCTTAATTGGAAACAATCTGGGGATTGCATAGACTAAGTTTAGAGTTAAGAGTATTTATCTGTATTTCTTTTTCCTATTTCCTTATCTTTGATTTTTATTAGTTTTACCTTTGTTGTTTAATTAATTCCCAAGTAATAAAATCTGATCCTTCTGCAAATTAAAGCTGCAAGGCTCCTTTCTTATTGGCCTGGGAGAAATATCTAAAAGGGCAGTTCAGAGGGGAGCATGAACCTAAAGGTCCCTCATATTTCCGGGACCCCAATATTTTGGTGAGTCACCCAATTAACGCTCCATATATCAAATTTTGGCCCTCACATAGCAAAATAATTCATCACATCATGGCCGACCATCCTTCAATGAACCTGCCAGATCTTACCTTGACCTGGGCCTTGGACAACAGGCACACAATTCTTTGCCAGGCTTATATCTGAAGTTCAACTAACTTGATAGAATTTCTCAAAATTCACACTCTTGGCATGGCCTTTGAGAAGCCAAAGGCATTTTCCCACCATTATTAGGAATAGGAAGAGTACTTTAAAAGAGGCTCATGTTTATAAGCCTAAAATAAATCTGCTACAACTTATACTTTCATTGGACTTTATAATACAAATCCCACTCCTTCTGAGAATAACTAACATAAATAGTCCATCCTTTTGATTGAAGGAGGCAAAAATCAACATAGGCACCTCAGTCAGTCTCTTTTCTTCTATGGCCATCAAGAGTAGCACTAAAGTTAAAATAAAGTTTAAACCCTTTGTGACATCTGACTGAATCAAGAACTCCTGTAGGATTTTCAATGCCTTTCCCACATAAAGAGAAAGATTACAACCTCTTCCGGGGGCGGCTAGGTGGCGCAGTGGATAAGGCACCGGCCCTGGATTCAGGAGGACCTGAGTTCAAATCCGGCCTCAGACACTTGACACTTACTAGCTGTGTGACCCTGGGCAAGTCACTTAACCCCCAGTGCCCCACAAAAAAAAAAAAAGAAGATTACAACCTCTTCCTAAGAGGTTGAGACAGAAATACAATGTCTGTGCTATTCCTATCTGAAAAGATGATGAGTTCCAGGTTGTTCAAAAGACTACAAAGGCCAACAATTTAGCAAGGTAGTTCAGATTTAAAGCAAGAAATATATTATCTACATTAAACATGAGAAACATGGGAGGGCTAATGGTACAACCTTCTATGTGGCCATTCATCCCAGCAAGGAGGTTGTCAGAAGTCTAAAACTGGATAAATATCCCCAAAAAAGCCCTTTCAATGAAAAGCCAAATCTCATCAAGTAAGAAAGGGCAAATATATGGAAGAAACTATTGAGAAAATACAAGAGTAAAAATTGCATAGTTTTAAATTAAACTGGTAGAATGTTTAAGCGAGGGGTTTTTTTTGGTTGGTTGGTTTGGTTGGTTTGGGGGCTTAGCACAGTGCCTGGCACATACTAGTTGCTTACTAAATGTTTTTTGACTTAACTGAAGAATCAAAAAAGTGGAGGAGGACTCTTACTTATACCTATGTGTCAAAATGAATATTTACCACTAAATAAATAGCCCTTCCAAAAATTCAATAGGAATGGATTTGATCACATAAGATCATAAGATCATAGATTAAGTTAACAAGGTAATCTAGTCTAACTCTCTCATTTTAAAGGTAAGGAAACTGAGCCTGGAAAGACTGTGATTTGTCCAGTGTCTCAAGTTGGGATTCAAACTTATTCCCTAAGACTCCATTCAGTTGAGCACTTTCTTTGCTGCCCATGCTGCCTAGAATACTCCAAAAAAAAATTGCATAGATATTTTCTGGATCTATTTTATTTTCCTTGGAAAGGTTTTTATGTACCTCAAAGCTTTTGTCCTCAGTCACAGGGTGTCCATGCTAAATTTAGTCTCCCATTCCTAAATTCTTTCTTACAAAAGACTTTTCATTATATGATTTAGAGTATAAAAAAGCCTTAGAGGTCATCTAGTCCAAGTCATTCATTTTATAGATGAGGAAACTGAGGACTAAAAGGTTAAATTTCTTATTTAAGGTTATACAGTTGGAAGAATCAGATCCTGACCCCAGGTCTTCTCATTCCAAATCCAGGGCTCTTTCCTGATTTATACTGAACTCATCAGCATTCTGATAAATCCATCAGATCATTTTCACACTAATGGCTGTATAGTCATCTTCCCCCACCCCATAGAGCTGAGATTTAGAATCTAAATGTAATTTGATATGGCTTTTTAAAGATGATTTTGTATATGATTGTACATTCTCAGTAACTATGTGATACTAACTTTGGTTTTTCCAGTTTGTTCATTCATCCGACCTATTCAAGTCAAGTCAGTGGGCATGGATTAATCACTTACATTGTGCTAACTTCTTTGCCCTCCTTCCCCTGTTACTTGTAACTTTCCTGGATCCTCTACCTGGAAGACATCTCTCCCTCATCTAGGATTAGGCCCTCTCAAGGCCTTCATTTTCTCCTCTACAATTTTTTTTTCTTTGTTTGGTGAGGCAATTGGGGTTAAGTGACTTGCCCAGGGTCACATGGCTATTGAGTGTCAAGTGTCTGAGGCTGGATTTAAACTCAGATCTTCCTGAATCCAGGGCCAGAACTTTATCCACTGTACCACCTAGCTGCCCCCTCCTCTACAAATTAAAGTTTTAAGCAAGATGATCTCAAAAGTCCCTTCCAACTCTAAATCTCACGATTCCACGATCTTGTTGTTTATCTAGGTAATTAATTTCCATGGTCTGGCTTCCCTATGGATCCCTAATGCTTTCTATGATCCTGTTTTTTGACCTGGCTTTTTCTTCAGACACTTTTCACTGTTTCTGTCCCTGCAACAGTATAATTTGCATTCATAAAGTCATAGAGTCATAGATTAAAGGCTGGAAGGTATCTCAGAGGCCACCAAGTAAGTACAACCTTCTCATTTTACCGATGAAAAAATTGAGACCCAAAGTGGGAAAGTGACATGCTTAGGGTCACACAGCTAATAAATGTCTGATCTAAGGCAGGATTTGAACTCAGGTCTTTTTAACTGCCAATCTAGTGCCCTGTCCACCATAACATGTTAATTTCTGGATTCTGATGTTTGTTTGTATACATAGTAACTGTCCCCAAATTGCATAGAGACTATTTGTCTGCTGCCCCCCTCTCCCTAAATATGAAAGGCAGGAATAAGCACACCTCATCTAACCACAACCTAAGACAAGTTCTGACCCCAAAGAAAAGGCAAGGAGAACTGTGCTCTCAGCACCTAGCATTGTGTTTTATACGTATTGGACAATAACATACAAAAGTTTGTTCAATGAATGAATAGTTTCCTCTGCCCTGTGATGTTTACCTCAATGGCTTTTCATGTACCAATCCTCATGTGATTCCCTCCCCCTTCCAGGCCACCTGTCCAAACCCTGCCCCTCCCTGAATGCCTGGCTCAGATTCTGCTTCCTCCACAAACCCTCCCAACCATCTCGGCCAGAAGAAATCACACTTTCTCAGAATTACTACATAGTTATCATTTGTATCATCCGTCTTCCAATTTATCATATACTTAGAACCCCGTGACATCTCTTTCCCTGTCATTTTTATGGCTATTTGGCTTTTGATATGCTATTGCTTTGTCTCCTTGAGTAGATTATGGAGTTCCTTGGGAGCAGAGATCATGCCTTAAATTTCTGTCATTCCAGCTCCTCTCCTCCTGCCACCCCCACTCCCTGCCCCACACCTAGCACAATGCTTTCCGCATACCACAAGGGGACAAGAACATACTGCAAAGTACTTCTTTAACAAACTGAATAGATGTTGAACAACCCAATGAATGATGACGTCTTCAGAACAGCCTCCTTAGGGGGCTACACCAGAGCCATAACTAGATAGATTGACTGGGACTTTGGCCCGAAGCATTGACACCTGGGGAGGATGGGGTGTTTCCTCCCTACAAGGGCTATCACTCCCATACCTCCTCTCAAAGCCCTATAATACCTTATGCTTCCATGTGGTCCAAATGTCTCCAGTCTAGCACCTCCAAGGTACCATCATTCTGGTGACTCTCTTCTAGGGCCCGGCTCCCATACCCATGTCCCCTAATGGTGACAGGCATACTCTTTTTTTTGTTTTTAAGGTTTTTGGTTTTGTTTTTGTTTTTGTTTTAGTGAGGCAATTTGGGTTAAGAGACTTGCCCAGGGTCACACAGCTAGTAAGTGTTAAGTGTCTGAGGTCTGATTTGAACTCAGGTCCTCCTGACTCCAGGGCCGGTGCTCTATCCACTGCACCACCTAGCTGCCCCAACAGGCATACTCTTATGGATGGATCGCTCACCCCTGGTATTGTCAGATTGCCCATGTGCCTCTGCCACCTCCCTATCCAACTGAATTTGTCCCTGATATAGGAAATCTTGCTTATGGCTCTGACCAATACATTTACTTCTGCAAATTTCCTATTTCTTTTTTGAATTTTTCTTTAGGATCTAGTTTTGGAGCCACTTTATAAGTTACAAGAGGAAAATAGTGGTATTGCTCAAGAGGCATAGGTTATTTTGACCCCAAATGGTATCTATGAAGCTTGCTTCCCCTTATTTACCAGACTAAGCTTCAAATGGCTCTCAACCATTTGCAAAAGTCCTATCTGCCCTCCAAGAATGATGATTTTGCTAGACTTCCGGAAAGTCAGTGTTCATCACAAGGGTCTTTAGGATGCTGCAGTGATGCTCACAGACTGTGGCAAAGGCTCTGAAGATGAGTTCACAGGAGGAATTTGTTCTAAGGGATGTCTCTTGCCATGGCAACATGGTTGGGGTAAGAAAGTAGTGTGTTCCCTTACTAGTCCCAGCTGTATCTGCAGGGGCTTGGAGTGTTGGGATCATATAAAAAGCATTTTGAGAGGCCACAACACTTCCTCCTCTTACCCCAACATGAGGCCCTCCATTAAGCCGGAACTAATTCTTATGACAAGTTACAAACCGCAGGCAAAAATAATGAAAACCCTGACACAGCTCACACTCAGAGAAGACCTAAGGGTACTACAGAAACAAAGCTCTGGTTATTCATCAAATTCTCCTGATAGGTTCCAGGGTCAGCCATTACCATCTCAGCACCACAATAAGGAATCAGTCTCGTGTTTTCTGTCTGGAGAAAGAAAGGTTTCAGCTGTGAACACAGTTCAAGCCTCAAGCAGATGGGCAGGCAGATGAGGCAGTGAGAAACTTTCTGGTCTTTTTTGTTGTTGCTGTTAAGAACCAATTCAGGGGCAGCTAGATGACGTATTGGATAAAGCACTGGCCATGGATTCAGGTGGACCTGAGTTCAAATCCAGCCTCAGGCAATTGACATTTATTAGCTGTGTGACCCTGGGCAAGTAACTTAACTCTCATTGCCCCCCCACACACACACACACACACACACACGAACCAATTCAGCCTAGTAAGAAGAGCATTGGACTAGGAGTCAGAAAAACTGAGCCCAACTATGTCATTCACTAGCCAGGTGACCTTAGGCCCCTCTGATGCCTTATCTATAAAATATGGATAACTTGTCCATAAAACATGGGATTTTGAAGATCAAATGATTTAATGGATCATAGCTCTAGATTTAGAGGAGCTATCAGGCCATCTAACCCAACTCATTTTTTTAAGTAAGGAAACAGACTCAAGGAGAAAAGGTGACAGCCAAAATTGCACATGTAATAAGCATGACAGATGGGATTTAAACTCAGGTCCTCTCCTGTCAGGACTTTTTTAATTTAAGAAAACGTGAAGAGGGGCAGCTAGGTGGTGCAGTGGATAGAGCACTGGCCCTGGAGTCAGGAGTACCTGAGTTCAAATCCAGCTTCAGAAACTTAACACTTACTAGCTGTGTGACCCTGGGCAAGTCACTTAACCCCAATTGCCTCACTTAAAAAAAAAAAAAAAAAGAAAATATGAAGTGCTTCACAACCAATCAACCAATAATCAACAGGCATTTGCCTATGTGCCAAACACTATGCTAGCAGTTAGGGATGAAAATACAAAGAATGAAACAGTATATACTCTCAAGGAACTGACATTCCATTGGAATAGACCATATATACATATGTTAGTATACATAGAATATCTATAAACAGAATAAATTCAGGACAAATAAATACAAGGTAACTGAGGCCCTTAGCAACTGGAGGGATCAGGGAAGGTTTCCCACAGAAGGTAATGCTTGAGCTAAGTCTTAAAGGAAGACAAAGAGATTGTAGGAGGCACAAGTGAGAAAGGAGTGTATTGCGTGCATGGGGGATGGCCAGCAAGAGGGCCCCAACAAGGAAGATAGAGTGTTGTGCACAAGAAATAGAGAAAAAGCCAGCTTGGCTGGATCATAAAGTACAGAAAATGAAGTAATGTGTAATTAGACTGGAAAGATAAGTGGGAACCAGGTTACAAAGAGCTTTCAAAGTCAAACATAGGAGTTTACATTTTATCCTAGAGGCAACTAACAGGCAACTAGAGAGCCACTGAAGCTTATTGAGTTAGGAAACATCCCAATTATACTTGCACTTAAGGAAAATCACTTGGGCAGCTATATAGAGGATGGATTGGAGTGAGAGGAGAATTAAAGAAGGGAGACCAATAGGGAGGTCATTGAAATGGTCCAGTGATGAAGGCCTGAGCTAAGGCATTAGTTGTGGGAGCAGTTAGAGGAAGACAACTCTTAGAGATGTTGTAAATGAAGAGACAGCAATTGATTACATACAGGGAGGGCACCCTTACCTTTTCAGCTTTCAGTATTGATTTCCCCCATTAGATTGTAAGCTTCTTGATGGCACAAGGACTGTCTTTCTTTTTCTTATTTTTTATATTATTAGCATCTTTTCTTATTTGTATCCCCAGAGCTTAGCATATAGTAGACACTTGAATGTTTTTTGACTAGTGATCACTTGATATATGTTTTTAAAATAAAGGACTTAATTCTTCAAAGAACAAGATTTCAACCTTATTTTTTTTGTAGGGCAATGGGGGCTCAGTGACTCGCCCAGGGTCACACAGGTAGTAAGTGTCAAGTGTCTGAGGCTGGACTTGAAATCAGGTATCCCTAAATCCAGGGCCCGTGCTTTATCCACTGCGCCACCCAGCTGCCCCCTCAACCTTATTTTTTAAAGCTCTCATAATATAGCCAGGCCACACAGGATATCATCAGAGAGATAGATGTATGAGCAGAAGAGTAGGTCACCTGGTCATGTACTAAGACCAAGGAATAATTCATACATCCCATTGGTATGCATGTAGGGTCAAGCAACTACAGATTGGCCCTTTGCTCCTGGGGTGGAAACCTCATGAAGGATATGTGTGGGACCAGGAACAAAATTTGCATGATGAAAAAAAGATAAGGAAGAGTTATGATCTTCATCACTGCAGAATATACACACATCAGAGATTAAAGAGCTATCAAAGTCCTAACTGGGCCACTGTCCTTTGATAATTATCTCTGAGGGGCATCTAGGTGGCATAGTGGATAAAGCCCCAGCTCTGGATTCAGGAGTACCTGAGTTCAAATCCGGCCTCAGACACTTGACACTTTAACTAGCTGTGTGACCCTGGGCAAGTCACTTAACCCTCATTGCCCTGCAAAAAAAAAATATTATCTCTGAGATTTCTTGAAAGCCAATTATTCAATCAGTAAATAAACATTTATTAATGTTTAGCACAGTGCTAGGCACTATGCTAAGTGCTGGGAAGACACATATGAAAAAGAAAGACACTACCTTCCTTCAAAGACCTTATACTCGAATGGAGGAAGGAAAGACACCAAAAACGCTGAAAAGATAAAAGAGAGAAACTAACCAGCATGGGGGTAATTTAGAGAGGCTTAGCAGTATATAGCCCGTACAGTCTTGGAAAGATGATTGGCTTGGGCATCCTGTTTAAAGGGAAGTTCTGGGAAGAACACCCCACCCTTCAATTAGAGGGCCCCAGGGGCAGAGGGTGCTGATCAGATGTAATCCTGACCCTATGACCCTGATCAGCTACAGGGCTGATACCATCTTGGAGGATTAAGAGGTTCCTGGAGAGGGGCAGCTAGGTGGCACAGTGGATAGAGCACCGGCCCTGGAGTCAGGAGTACCTGAGTTCAAATCTGGCCTCAGACACTTAACACTTACTAGCTGTGTGACGCTGGGCAAGTCACAACCCCAATTGCCTCACTTAAAAAAAAAAAAGAGTTTCCTGGAGCAATATGGAGAAATCTATAGGGTGCAGCTGGGGAGAAAATAAAGAGATGACTGACCTGGATGCCCTGCCTAATTGGAGGTTCTGAGAAGAGCCCTCTACCCTCCAATCAGTGGGGCCTGAAGGGCAATAATCATATTCAGAAGTAATGTATTTGAGAATTCTATCACAAATAGTGAATCTTCGCTCAGCATTAAATGCTATAATATAAACTGCTTTAGAGAAGGGATTGAGTCATTTTTGTCTTCCTGTCATCATCACCTCACACAGTACAGTGTCATGCAGAGAGCAGGGACTTCCAAAATGCTTGTTGAATTGAATAGCACATCCTAATTTATTGGGACCTGACTAATTGAGAATTCACGAAAATTTCTGACCTATTTAGCCTCAAGTTTATTCTTGTTAAATAAGCCCTTTCTTCATAGGTGGCACAAGTTAATAGTACAAAGAGGTTGTTAGAGGAATTTTAAGGTACTTTGAGAACAAACCTTTATTAATCACACGGGACCCATTTAGAAACACCCATGGCTATGGAAATGATTGATAGACTCTTTGCTAAGCTTACTTTGGCACCAAGATGGATCTGTGACCTTCATATGAATATTCCCTCCAAAGATACATACCACCATCCATCCATCCATCCATGCATGCGTTGTTGTCCTATAAATTCTCCACAGAAAGTCCATCCAATAATCTGGGACCTTTCTTGATGTTTTTTGATGTTTTATGGGATATAGTGGAGCATGCTTGCTTTGTCTTTTGGTTGTTTCTCAACCCTCTAAGCAAATTAAATAAGACACAAAACAGAGAGGTATGTGCTCTTTGAAGATGCTTGCCTCAGTCATGTCTAAATAGGGAGGGGTTCCCTATAGAGAGGTCTTCCAGATAATCCTCTTTGTGGATGACATTATGATGTTTGCAAATAAGTCCAAAACATGTCAGAGGTTCCTAAATGAAATCTATAACCACTGAAAAGATTTCAGCCTAACTATCCACAAAGGAAAAACATTTTTTTAAAAAAGTGTATAAAGAATGCCTGCTATCAAGATTACAACATGCAATTGAATTAACAACATAGAACTAGTCCATCAATAGCTTCGTCTTGTACAGACATTGAAAATGAGCAATGAGTTCAGACCAGAATTGATCAGGAAAAGGAGATAAGATAGGATAGTTTTAAGGAAATTGCTTCATTCTTTTAACGACCCCCAAGCTTCTCTCCGAGACAAATGCCAGTCTTTACCAACATCAGTATTCTTCTGGTAATGTATGACTTCAAGTCAATGGAATACTACCGTCTCCAAAGACTAAAAGCTCAGAGTAACTCAAAGGACAATAGTGAGGAACATGGAGGATTTAAGTAGGCTACAAAGTATTACTGAAATATTGCACAAGAGAAGCAGATCATCAACAAACATTTAAGTACTTAGTATATACCAAGCACCATGCTAAGCAGTGGGACTACAAGCAGAAAGATAATCTCTGTTCTCAAAGAGTTTATATTCTATTGGGAGAAGGCAACACGTAAAGGGGAGCTGAAAAGGAGGTAGGAGTTTAGAGTTAGAGAATCTTAGTTATGTGTCAAAAAAGAAATGTATCCAAAAGCACATGACAATTTCAATAGATGCAGAAAAAGTCTTTGAAAATGTACAACACTGTTTTATGCTAAAAGCTCTACAAAATATAGGAACAGGAAACCTTTTTAATATCATAGAAAGCAACTATCTAAAACCAAAAGAAAGTGTCATATGCAATAGAAACACATTAGAATATTTTCCAATAAATATGGGAGCAAAGCAAGCATGCCCACTCTCCCCACTATTACTTGACATAGTTCTAGAAATGCTGTCAAGAGCAATAAGACAAGAAAAAAGAAAGTAAAGAAACAAAGATAGGTAACAAGAACATAAAACTATGCCTTTTGCTGATGATATGATGGTTTACTTGGAAAATCTTAATGAATCAGGAAAGATAGTAATTGAAACAATACTTTCAGCAAAGTGTCAAGTTACAAAATAAGTCCTCAAAAATCAATAACATGTCCATAACAATACCAGGCAATAATGTACTGTTATAACACAATAATATAAAATAACACTAACAATACTCAGGAAGCAATAATAGAAAAGGAAATCTCATTCCAAACAACTAAAAATCCATAAAATATCTGGGGGATCAGTCTAAAGCACACAAAAGATTTGTATAGATTCAAATACAAGGTAGTCTTTAAAGAAATAAAGAACAACTTAACTGAAGTAATATTCAGTGCTCATGCCTAAGTCATGCCAATATAATAAAAGTGATAGTACTACAAAAATTAATTTATACTTTTAATATTATATCAATCAAATTATCAAGGGGATATTTTACAGAACTTGATAAAATAACAAAACTCACTTGGAAAAACAAATGATCTAGAATATTGAGGAAAAAGATGACGGAAGAATAGTACTTCCAGACCTTATACTATATTATATGGCAGCACTCATCAAAACCAGGTGGTATTGGTTAAAGAATAGAGAGATAGCTCAATGAAACAGACTAGACAAGGGAGATTCAGTAACAAGAGAACTCAATAACCTAATGTTTCATAAAGTGAAAAACATTTGTTACCTAGGGAAAAACTCCCTATGTGATAAAAATTTCTGGGATAATCAAAAAGCAAACTGGCAGATCATAGGAAATATATTCTTAACCAAACTAGAGACAGAGGTGATTACAAAAGATGAAATAGATAACTTTGATTACCTGAAACTGAAAAACTTCTGCATAAACAACATTCATGAATTTATGAGACATAGATGTCATATATATGTGTGTATGTAAATATAAACATAGATATGTAACCAATAGACATTCCCCAATAGATAAATTGTCAAAGGACATGAACAAAGAATTCTCCAAAACAAATGAAAAGTTTTACAACCGCATAAAAAATTTCCAAATCACTAATAATAAGAGACATGCAAATCAAAACAATCCTTACATTTCACCTCACACACCTAAAATTGACAAAAATGACAAAAAGTAATAACAATAAATATTGTGGAAGGATATGCACATTAAAATATTGTTGGTGGACCTGTGAAGTGGTACAACAAAATTTTGGAAAGCAATTTGGAATTGTGCAAATAAAGTGACCAAAATGTCTATATCCTTTGAACCAGCAATTCCATTACTAGGATTATACCCCAAGGAAGCCATTGACAAGAAGAAAAGTCCAGATATGCCCCCAAAATATTTATAGCAACACTTTTTGTGATAGCTAAGAATTAGAAACAAAATAGATATCCATCTATTGGGAAACGGCAAAACAAATTGTGGTATATGAATATAATGAAATATGGCTATGTTGTAAGAAATTATGTGCATGATGAATACAGAGAAGCATTTGATCAGCTAGCCAGTCTAGAAAGGTCCATATGAACTGAATGATGCAGAGTGAAGTATAGTATAAGTATAAGCATAAGTATAAGTAAAGCCAAGAAAACAATGTACACAGTAACTACAACAATGTAAATGGAAAGAATAATTGTCAAAAATCAATAATAAATGTAACAAGATTATTAAAAGCAAGCATGACTCAAATGAAGAAATATGAGAGGACACTCCCAACCCACCTCTTTGTGGAAGTCAAAGTTCCACAGGTGTCAAACATTGACATGTTTTCAGACTTTTCCAGTGTATCATTTAAGTGTGCTGATTTTTTTTAACTCTCTAAAAAATATTATTTTTCATACGGGATGCCCCCTCTGGGAACAGGATACTTGGGATAACTATAGTAATGTGAGAAACAAAAAAAAAATAAATAAAAACTTTTTTGTGGGGCAATGAGAGTTAAGTGACTTGCCCAGGGTCACACAGCTGGTAAGTGGCAAGTGTCTGAGTCCAGATTTGAACTCAGGTCCTCCTGAATCCAGGGCTGGGGCTTTATCCACTGCACTACCTAGCTGCCCCAAAAACTTATTTTTAAAAATAAATCAATAAATAACATTTTAAAAGACATTTATTATGTAAAAACCACATTCAAACGTGAACTTTTCAATTCAACACCCTCTTTCCCCATTAAGGCTTGTTCTAAGATTATAAAGAGAAAAACCAGATCAGACTCATAAGCATTAACCAGGCACAAGAAGAACTATTAAGTGAATGAACCTTCTGTGAATTAAATTGATTTTCTAGAAAATGAAAACAAAATTGTACCCAGGAATAAGCCATCTTAAAATCACATTAGATGAGTAAAAACATAAAATATTATTTTCTACTGGGGCTATAAAAATTAAATTAGCTAAAAGAGTTAAGTAAATGCTTTTGTGTTCCAAACTATTCCATTTATTAGGACAATAGGTGCCTGTGAAGGCACCAGAACCCTGAAAGGAACTGTAATTGTCTCTTCTGTGATGCTTTGTGCAGTGAAAGTCACTTACAGAAGAAGGGGAGTTTTTTCTCAAAGCAACTTTTCTGGGTGTTGAGAGTCATGCTAACCAATGGCACAGTGTCTGGAAGAGCTGGACCAAACATTCATTTGCCTTCTGATTTGACACAAATGCAAATGTCCTCCTCATGGGAGCTTCCTCTTCACAGGGCAACAGAACAAGATGGAAGGGAGCTAAGTGACTGGTGGGCTCTCTTCATCTAGTTACATCCATTTCTCATTACTCCCAGGCTGATTCATCAATACAACCCACTTTCCCACATATACAACTTTCTCATAACCTCCTCTGTACCTCCTCATGGATCACTTTTCCCCCACATTGATCTGCCTTATACATGAAGTAAGAATCTAACCCTTTTAAAAATACCAGCTAGATTCTGTGGGCTTTTATTACTTCTCCCACCTAGTTGGTTCTCTTAGCACAATGGTTATGCTGTCATCATTATGGATTGCTATGGGTCTCCTCTATGGTAGGAGATGGAACTGTCAAGGAAGGGTTGGGAGAATAGACAAGGAGGTTTGCTTGAGGGAGTTCAGGGACTGACTGGGGGACCACCCAGGAGTATGGAGTCAAGAGTTGAATGAGCAATCTGAAACTAGAACAAATATCATTCAATATAAAGAAATAGAGACAAACTAAGAAGACAGAAACCAGAAAGTGTAGAGCAAAGGCAATAGCCACCAGGTTAGGCATGCAGTCACACAGGAACCAAGAAATCCACAGAAATCTGAAGACCAGGAGAAAGCCCAAGATCAGGTTCAAGGCATCACCAAGGAGACCTTGCTTCATAGATTTAAATCTCCTAGGGGGAAAGGCCCATGTTTCATTTATTTTGATATCTTCCTTACTGCCTTGCTCAAAGTATAAACTTATCACAGCAAAATTTCCTGACCAGTATAGGTTCAAACCTGACACTTGTATCTCACTTAGTGACTGATATATTCTAACTAATTATATTAAATGACCACGGATGCTCTACATTCTATTTCCCTATGGGAAAAAGGAAGCCAATTCTGATGCATGTGGTATCATAGAGCATAAAACAAGTCTAATGAAAGAAAAAGGTTCAAACATGGTATTCTTCTTGAACTTAGCCCATGGGCCAAAATGAATTCTCCTAAGTTGATTGGTCCCAACTATTTTCATCATTTCCAGAGAAAGTCTTAGTCCTGAAAATTCAGGCAATTAATCAAACATTTATTATGTACCTACTATATTCATGTAAAGAGGTAATCAGTTATTTCATTGCTGGCCACAATGTAGAAAATAAAGGAACCTAGGACAGAAGTCACCAGTACTGGCTCTTTCAGTCTTGTTCCAAGTTGAGTTCCACAGCAATCACTGGCATTAAATAGGTTGAAAAGAACCCAGTCATCCCAGGCCCATGCATCCTTCACATTTTTACTAAGGGGAATTCCTGGGATGTTTTAAAAGACCCCAGTCTAGTGACATAGGAAGACAGTAGAAGTTCAAAGCTTTTATACCTTGTAGAATATTGAGCCCCTTTAAGATGTGAGAGGATTATTTTGTACCTTGTAAAGGCTGTGACATTTTGAACAGTTTACTTGCAACATGGAGTGGCTGCTTTAACCAAGTAGATAGCTGCCAGGCACTGTGCTAAGTGCTGGGCATATGAAAAAAAAAAGGCAAAAGACCATCCCTACCCTCAAGGAGTTTATAATCTAATGGAGCAGACTAAATGCAAGCAAATGTATACAAAGCAAGCCATCGACAAGTAAATATGAAATCATGAAGAATAAATAGCACTCGAATTAAAAGAGGTTGGGAAAGGCTTTCTGTAGAAGATGGAATTTCTAATTTTCTTCCATTGCTTTTTTCCTACTCATTTACTTGGACTAAGAAATGGGGAACCTTGAATTTCAGACTTGTTTGATGACAATTAAGAAAATGGTCACTGCCTGGTGCACCAATGTGCACAGATGCAGTAAATTTCTTACTAGATAGTAGCCATATTTTAGGAGGGGATCTTTCAAAAAGAGGACCCAACCTCAGATTGGCAAGAATCATTCACCAAGAAGACTGAGCCAAAAGGCATTAGTTTGTTGGGATGACACCACTCTCTGGCCATCTGACTGGGAAGTCACAGGCCTCAGAGCCAAATCAAGGGAGAAAGTGAGAGAGGCTTCTGCCAGACTTTCAGCAAAGGTTTTTCTTGCTCTTTCTGAAGGAGAACAGTGGCACAGATTATTTATGAACCTAAGGCTGGAACTGTTGGTGACTACAGCAGCCTGGTGATGTTATTTTGAGTCAATCCAAGAAGAAATTATATTCTAGGAGGAACCTAGTTCCTAATTGGATATATAGCAAGCCACGTGTACCTGTTAATGTGGAAACACAAGCAGATGCAACTATAAGGAGAAGGGCCAGGACTTAGGAAATGAAGTTATGTTAGCTCATCAAGCACAAAAAGTGTCAGGACAAATGATATTTTGCCCAGAAAAACCATGGACTACAGACCCCAAGATAGTAATTCTGCATTCCCACTGCAACTTTTTCCTCTGGGCAGTGGGAAAATCTGTTTACCTTTCTTTTGTTTTAAATCTTTATAAATAATGTTAACTGGGGCAGCTAGGTGGCACAGTGAATAAAACACTGGACCTGGATTCAGGAGGACCTGAGTTCAAATCTGACCTCAGACACTTGACACTTACTAGCTGTGTGACCCTGGGCAAGTCACTTAACCCTCATTGCCCCGCCAAAAAACAACAACAACAACAACAACAACAACAACAAATAATGTTAACCACAGCAACGTGACAGTCTGGGTACAGTTACTAGGACTACAGCTAGGGGGTGATAACTGAAGAGGGAACATCCCAGAGAAAAGAGTGAGATGAATTTATACTAAGGTGTTTTGCCAGAATGCTGTCTCAGGACAGGGACTCTGAGATAAAAATAGAGTTAATTATATATCCTTTTGTTACAATTTCTTAGAGAAAAGAAAGAATATTTATATGGGGAAAACCCACCTAGACAAGGAATCAGTAGTAAGATGGAGCATTATAAGAGCCTCTAAACAATACTGCTAAACACATTACTCCACCACTGCTACAAAAGAAGTCCAGATCATAGCTCAAAGAGTTTAAATTCAAGGATCTTGATCAGATTCAGAAGAAAAGGAGTTCAGAACACAGATGTAAAAATTCCTAAATGTTTTTCTAACTATATAGTATGGTTTGCATTGTGATGAGACATAGTTTCTGGGTAATTTAATAATTTGATTAATATGGACAGCAGGATATTAATAAAAGGAGGCCTGTGGCATCTCTCTCAGGCCAGAGGACCCTTCCTCACAGTCAGGTCTTGGTTCATATTCTTTTCCAGCTGTAGGAGGTCTATCACACCGAAATCAAATCTAATTGGTTAGCATCATTCAACTCTAATTGGTTGGCATGATTGTAGGTGGGTTATATTAAAATGAAGTTGGGGATAGTGACTCAAGTAAAGATGACATCAGGGGAAAATGTAGAGACACCCACCCAAACTGATGAGGGCACAATGGTAAAAATTACATCAGGGAAAAATGTAGAGACACTCACCCAAGTTGATGGGGACACAATGGTTCCCACCTAGAACTGGCTAAATCTCATCAGTAAAGTCCTTCAGCTTATCTAGACAAGAATCTGTCTCCACACAAGGCTCCTTTTGTGAGCTTGGCTTGGGGTTTGTCCAGATGAAGAGATGTGATAGACATACTGGAGGCCTTGGCTCTCTGTATGACACTCATGCTGTCCATTCCCCACTACATGACTCACCAGCTTCCTTTTCTGATCACATGCCCATTTTACTACTTCTCATACATAAGAGACCCTTGAAAAATATGCTTCAACCTATTTGCACTCACTATGCATTTCTCCACTGTTCACTGGGTAACTCACCACTTTGATTCTTCAAAGAATGTCAAGTCTCCCAAAAACCCAAATGTAAAGTATCACTACTCTTAAGGCATAAGCTGACTTTTGTCTGAAATGTGAGC
Source organism: Dromiciops gliroides (assembly GCF_019393635.1). Taxonomy (NCBI): domain Eukaryota; kingdom Metazoa; phylum Chordata; class Mammalia; order Microbiotheria; family Microbiotheriidae; genus Dromiciops; species Dromiciops gliroides. The sequence goes on from NC_057862.1 coordinate 580,848,712, forward strand.
GTCCATTGTCACGTCGCAGTGTGATCGTGCACCTAGAGGCGGGAGACATCTCAGACATCATCTGGGCCAATCCCCTATTTTGCAAGTGAGGTAACTAGAGCCTGGGTACATTAAGTGATTTTCCCAAGGTCAATCAGGGGGTGGGATCATAGGATCACAGATTTATAGATTTATAGGAATCTTCAAGACCTTAGAATTCAAACCCAGACACATGGAAGATTGGCAATTTGTTCAATTCACACAGCTAGTAAGTATTTGAGGAGGGATTGGAATCCAGGCCATCCTGCCTCCCATCCAGTGTCCACTCTAGTATACCATGCTGCCTCAAAATGTCAGAAGTAGGATTTAAACATAGGGGCCCCAGACCCTAGAGTCAATGGTCTTTGGTGGGCATGGCACTCATAAAAGCCTCCAGGCCCGCATCACAGACCCATCTTTCACAACTCCATTCCAATTTCTTCTCCTCTACAGTTTCCTTGAGTGTGGTTTAGTGGAAAGGGCATAGGAAGTGAAATGAGAATATCTGGGTTCTAATCCTACCTCTTCCTTGTTGTATGGCGTTGACCCTGTGCTTAACTGTGCCTCGCTTTTCTAATCTGTAATTGGGAGGTGATTATATCTCACTACATTGACCTCTTAAAATAAGAGGGGGCCTCAAGTAGAAAGACTCAAGTGTGGCACAGTGGATAGAGATCTGGCCTTGGGATCTTCAAGATCTGGGTTCAAGTCCTACCTCTAGCTGTATCACCATAGGCAAGACATTCCACCATTTGTTGCTGCATATAATGCAAAGCAAGGGCTTATCTAAGTTGGTAAAGGGCATTTCCTCATCAGGAGTCCCCTGTGCCAACTGAATTATTAAAAAAAAAAGCATACGTAATATACCTAAGGATGTGCTGAAGCCAGCTCATACCAGGCCCCAAGAGTTGATTGTTAAATTTTCAGTGGGAGGATTTACACCTCAGAAACTGACAAATGATAAACATCAAGTTTGGATGAATTGGTTAGTTGATCACATAGACTTAAGACAATGTTAATAATAAAAATCAAACTTAAAAATGTGTCATGAGTACATTATGGGAGGGAGACACAGTTGTTAAACATTTGCCGGCATACTCCTGCCTATTCCATAATATTATTATAATGATTAAGTAACATAACATAACATTGAAGAACTTGATGATACTAAAGCACTAATTGTCCAGTTACTTTTATCCTCCAGGCAAGAAGTGATTCCTCCCTCCTTCAATTCTCCAGAATACTTTGTGACTCTCCTGAATTCCCATACTCTCTCTACTTTGCATTATATTTACTTGGGTATATATTGTATGTCTCCTACTGGCTTGTAAGGTCCAGAATTGTCATTCATCTTTCTGTTTCTCTCAGGTTCTAGCAGAGTGCCTAATTAAAGTTTGTAAAATTGACTCAAATTGAATTGAAATCATACCTCTTAGGAAGCTTAACCATATGTGACTAGGCCTTCATTTAAAAACCTATCTATGAAATGGGCCCTGAAGAATTGTGTCTAGGCAGAAGTCAGGCTAATTTTCCCCTCAGTGGGCAGTGTTTTCTTTTAGTCCTTAGATCTTTGACTCAAACTGTGGGCATAATCCAAAAAGTGCACCAGAGGTCAACCACCAGCACCCCATCATATGAAATAACCATTGAAGTCAGAAGTGAAACTTCAGGGTGAAAAAAATTTACCCTATAACAGAGGTGAGGTACAATGGAGAGCGAAATGAATTTAGAATCAACAGTCCTGAGTTCAAACTCCATTTCTGTTGCTTATCATGTGGATTATCTTGGAAAAGTCATTGAGCCCTTCTAGATTTCCATTTTCTCATCCATAAAAGGAGAAGTTGACCTGAATAACCTCCAAGGTCTCTTTCATCTCAAAATCTGTAATCCTGTAAATTCTGCTGTCTATCTTAGCATCCCTTCATATTGCTCCCTTTCATGCCCTCTCCATTTTGGTCAGGATAAGCTTCTAGTTATTTCCCATACACATAAAATTCTATCTCTTGCCTCCATTCCTTAGGTCAAACAGTCCCCATATTTAGAATATACTCCCTCCTGAATCCCTGGCTTCAAAGCCTACCTCCTATAATACTGACTACAGAGATTTCCCATCATTAGTTCTCCCTCTTGAAATTAATTTCAATTAAAATAGAATCACTGACTTAGTACTGAAAAAGATTTAGGAGGTAACCTAGTTCAATCCTTTTCTTTTACAGATAAGGAAAATGAGGCCCAAAAAGGCTAAGTGATTTGTCTGAAGTCACAGAGTATTTCATAGCAGAGAAAGTATTGAACCTGGGTTCTTTCCCTCCAAATAGGTAGCTAAGTGCTACAATAAGTAGAGCACTAGGCCTGGAACCAGGAAGAACTGAGTTCAAATCCATCCTACCTCAGGCACTAAGTAGCTGTGTGACCCTGGGCAAGTCACTTAACTGCTGTTTGCCTCAGTTTCCCTAAATTATAATGGAAAAAACAGTACTTTCCTTGCAGGATTGTAAGAATTACGTGAGATATTTGTAAAGCACTTAGTATTTGGCACATAGTAGAGTTATATAAATATCTATTCCCTTTTTCCTTGCAAATATAGTGTTCTTTCCATTCTCCCATACTGTCCTCATCAATATAACTATATGTAACTATATATATAATGTGTGTGTGTGTGTGTGTGTATATATATATACTTTGTATTTCCTTTTGTATATGGAATGTGTTCACACTACACTTCCACCTCAATAGAACCTGAGCTCCTTGAAAATAGACTGTTTCATTTTTGTCTTTGTAATTCTAGCCCCTTGCACAGGATCTGACACATAGTAGGTACTTAATGTTTGTTGTTCAATGTTTGTTGGATTCAATGGAATCACGGTACCCTTTGTTGCCTTCTTGAGATGATGTGTTGGAGTCTACCATCTCAAGCAAAATTATAGGTTCAAACTCCATATTGGTCCTCATTAATTTGCCTTCAACCTCATGTCTCAAAACTACACAATGCAAACCCCTTCCCTTCTATCAGGCCTTCTCTTTCCCTGTCTACCCAGAACTCCATGCTTATTTCCACCTCTACAATTTTAAAGCTCACGCTATTTTCCTAGCCCAGAATGTTCTCTTCACCTTGCCTTACCAGACTTTACCTTTGCCTTAGCCAGCAGTCAGTACAGTGCCTTGCACATAGTAGGCTTCTAATAAATTATTTGACAGCAATAACCACCAAATACTACCTATCCTTCACATCTGGGGCCATAGGGGCAGATAGGTGGTGCAATGGATAGAGCACTGTCCCTGCAGTTGGGAGGACCTGAGTTCAAATCTCACCTTAGATACTTAGTAGCTGTGTGACCCTGGGCAAGTTACTTAAGCCCAATTTCCTTCAACATCTGGGACCATCTCCAGTTGTCCTGATCTTGCCACTGGACCCAGATGGCTCTGGAGGAGAGAGTGAGGTTGGTGACCTTGCACAGCCCTTCCTCACTTAAATCCAATTAAGTGCAAATCATGACAATCACCCTAATGTCATGATCCTCTTCAAGAATTAAGAACAAACAACAACAATAACCTACCCTTCAAAGCCCAGATTCACATACCCCTTCCTCCAAGAAATCTGGCTACAATTGACTCTAGTCCTTAGCGGGCTCTTCTCTTATTCAAAGTCCTCTAATCATCTTGGTCCAAACAAGAGCCTAGAGTGTGATCATACGTGGTCTGTCTGTTCAATAATTATTTCACAAGTCTCATGTCCTCAACTATGTTGTCATCCACTCGAAGCCATGAACTTGGTACCCTACTTCTCTCAAATTTCCTGCAGAGCTTAGCGCAGTGTTGAGCTCTGTTGGACACACAAGACATATCTGATGGACTGATAGGATGTGTGTCCATCAAATCTGGACTGCAATGTAACTCACTTGGCCATTACCTGAGGCTCAATTTCCTAAACCAGATGTCCAAGTATCAGAAATACTTGGTATAGCATCCTCCCACTGTAACTAATATCTAATGGGCTGAACTTCATACTAACGAGGCTTGACAACTTTCTTCTCCCCCACAGGGGAGAGACAGCCTGGGCTGGGAAAGGTGAGCTGCTAACTTTCAGACCAAAGTGTTGATTAGGATGTGTGGGGGAGACCTGACAATGGAGAGATCCTTATGAGTTCTGGCTTGTACACGTTGTAAAGCCTTCCACCCACGCTGAGCTTATCACAGAGCAGTAACGCCCACTGCAAGTGAGTGACAGGAGTTTTTCCCAACACAGGTAAATGCTCCTTGTGTTATACAATAGTCATGTCTCTAAAAAAACTGTCAAACCAAAGGGGAAATGTATGAGAAGCTGCTAACCAAAGAAAAAAAAGAGTATTTCCTTTTGTAATGAGATCATACCAGCACCTAATTTAATGTATATGCTTTATAAATGCAAATTTGTATGTAGGGTTTTCTATATATTAGGTATGTCCATATCTGTGGTTCTATTTCTAGCCTCAGGATGGTAATCTTTAAACAAAGGCATGGAAAAAGGAAGACCTGGAAAACTTCTCTGCACCAGCCAGAGTACATGTCTCTAATACCATCCCAGGAGTCAGGCACTTGTCATGAGCAGAAAAAAAAGAGAGGCAGTAGAGCCATGATAAGGAAAGCACTGGATCTGGAAGCAAAGGAACAGAACTTGAATCACAATTTTGGTATTTACTAGCTGTGTGACCTTGGTCAAGTCACTTAACCACTCATGGCCTCAGTTTTTCCATCTGAAAAGATAAAGAGTTAGATTAGGAGAATTTTCAAGTCATTCCCTAGTCTAAATCCCAAGATTATCCTTTCCATTATGACGCACTCAAAGAGGAGGAAAGATGTGAGTTTAATGGGAAGAAGAGCTAGCTGAGTTGCCTGAAAAATCATGACATGTAGCTGCAAATAAAAATGTTATGGCAAATCATGAGACCAATTCTGTGCATTTGTACATTTTTCAAAGTGTTTTTATTAAAAACTTTATCCTCTCCAAGATCTAAAGAGGGTATACAAGACATACAAAGTTGGAATACTATCTATTAAAGTTAACCAAATGAAACAAATGGTAATAGAGTGGGTAAAATATTGAATTTGAAGTCAAAGCACCTGGGTTCAAATCCTGGCTCTGAGACTTACTACCGATCATGGGAGTCAATTTTTTAATGTGTTAAATGAAAGTGTTGGACTGGATGGTCTTCTAAGCTCTCCTCTAGCTCTGAATCTATGATCCTACAACCCCTACTACAAGTCCAGCATCTTGACTAGGCATTGTGAGGGATAAAAAAAGACGTATGAACTGAATTCTAGTCCTCAAAGAACTTATACCTGTAAAGCCTAAAATTCTAGCTGTGATGTTTAAAATCTAATGTGTGTAGAGCACTGGCCCTGGAGTCAGGACTCATCTGGCCTCAGACACTTAACACTTACTAGCTGTGTGATCCCAGGAAAGTCACTTAACCCCAATTGTCTCACCAAAAAAAAAAAATCTAATGTGTGGCCACCTGACCTGACCCCAATATGGGGGAGAAAGGAACTAAGATTTACTGATCAATTCAACAAAAGTTTAGGCTTTTAAGTATTTATTAAAGTGTATTAGAAGTTAGTGAAAAGAGAGAATGGAAAACCCTAGTTTAGATCTATTCAGTATAGCCAGAGAGAAACCTTCCTTTCCTAGAAGCCCACATGAAGTCCTCCACCACACCAAAGTCCGGGACAAAAAGACCCAGATCCTTAGCTGCTTCTCCCAGATGCCCCCTGTGAAACAGGAAGCAAGGCCACCCTCACACATAGCTCCAAGGTAATTGGCTGGTAGCACTGATTGACATGACCCACAGGTATTTGACACAACTTCCGGATGCCAATCTGACCTTCGAAACCCCAGAAAGGTCACTTCCGCACACTGAAGTCACATTTTCTTTTCAGGCCTGATTCTCACAATGTCCCTCTCAGCAGGGGGGTGTGGTTCCAATTCTCACATACCTAAATTATAAGCTCTACACAGCTCTGTTCATTGATGGATGCATAAGGACTCTGGCCCTTCCCATAGATCTAGGCATATTCTCAGACCCCATGGGCTACCTGGCCAGCTCCATGGAAAATACACTAGTTCAAACCCTGCTAGATGCATAAATGGGCATCATGGAACCTTGGAGCCAAGAAGGTCTTGGAGTCAGAGACAAACTGTGTATCTGGCACATACTGCCTGAGTGACCCTGGACTACTCATTCTGTTTGCCTCAGTTTCCTTATCTGTAAAATGAGAATGAGTATGAAAGCCAGCATTTATATAATGTTTTAAGGTTTGCAGAGTGCTCACTTTATCCTCATAATTACTCTGGGACCTAGATGCTATTATTTTCCATATTTTACAGATGAAGGAATTGACACAAACAGGGGGAAGTGACTTGCTCAGGGTGACACAGCTCATGTCTGAGACAAGAATGGAATTCAAATCTTCCTGATTCCAGACACAGTGCTCTATCTACCTAGCTGTCTTTGATAATAGCATTATTCACACATTTGTTATGAATATAAAATGAGATAATATTTGCAAAATGCTTGGCAAAACATAAAGTGCTACATAAATGTTAGCTATTCTATATAAACATATTTTAGTATTGCCTATTGTTAAATTACATACTCCATATATTTATTTGTATCATATACACACATATGTTAATATAGCCTATTGCTAAATTGTATATATACTATAGATACATTTCTATACATTTATTGAAATGATATTAATACAGTTCCCAAATATAGCATTCTTTAAAAATAATTAATATCATTTAAATAGTCAACTAACTTGGAGCAATGAGCAGAAATTACAGAGAGACAGATTTTGTCCTGATGTCAAAAAAAAGCTTCCAACCAATTAGAGCTATTCCAAATTAGAATCCCAAAGGAGGCAATTAGTTCCCCTTCATCAGAGGTCTTCAAAAGAAGTTATAGAGATCCTACCAAGGGATGTTTATTCAGGAATGGGCTGAACTCAATTGGCCCTTCCAACTCTGAAATTCAGGGATTCCAATACTCTGATTCTGAAAATTATAAAGACCATCAACAGAAGCAGTTGTGCATGCTGAATAACCTACAGGAATTCACCCATCACTCAAAGTCATAGCCAGCTAAAGATAGAAGCCACCAGGAAAGAATCCATCAAGATTCACCTCCAACCCTACTCCATTTCAGGTCACACTTATCTGTATCAAAGAGACAAAAACCAAGAAGAATTTACATATAGGGGCATGGATGAAACCCACACAGGAACACACAGGGGTAAATCTACTAAGCTAATTAAAGGGTTACACTTTCACAGGCATCATCTCACTTGATACTCTTGATGACCTATTAACATAGATGGTGGAGATGTTTTGGGGCAACTTGGTGGTGAAGTAGATAGAGCATTTGGGCTTGGAATCAGAAAGACTCATCATGATCAATTCAAATCTAGCCTCAGATACTTATTAGCTTTGTGACCCTGGGCAAGTCACTTAACCCTGTTTGCCTTAGTTCTTCCTCTTTTTATTTTTTTTTTTGGTGAGGCAATTGGTGTTAAGTGACTTGCCCAGGGTCACAAAGCTAATAAGTGTTAAGTGTCTGAGGCCGGATTTGAACTCAGGTACTCCTGACTCCAGGGCCAGTGTTCTATCCACTGTGCCATCTAGCTGCCCTCTTTTTTTTTTTTAGTGAGCTAGAGAAGGAAATAGCAAACCCCTCCAGTATCTTTTTTTAGGGGGTGAGGTTAAGTGACTTGCCCAGGGTCACACAGCTAGTAAGTGTTAAGTGTCTGAGGTCGGATTTGAACTCAGGTCTTCCTGAATCCAGGGCCGGTGCTCTATCCACTGCGCCACCTAGCTGCCCCCTCCAGTATCTTTGCCAAGAAAACCCCAATGGGGTCATAAAGAGTCTGACCATACTCCAAAAATATGGATATTTTTATTCCAACTTTATGGGAAGAAACTGGGAAGAAAAAAGTAGGTGATTGGCCTAAAATCCCATAGCTGATAACATTTTGAAAACTGAAACTCTAAATGTCTTAATGCCTATTCCATTAAACTTGCCACTATTCCTTGTTTTGTTTTCCACCATTTTCTATGTTCATTCAGAAATTACAGTACAACTCATGTCCTATATATCTATATCCATATATTGTCTTCCCTTACATCTCAGTGTAGGTGAAACAGTGTCACTCAGATCATCACCCATCTAAGAGAGGACACCTCATTGTCATCTTTTATTTGGGAATGTCACTTCTGTTTCCATACTTTCCCAAAAGGCTTCATAGGATTAAAGATTTGTTCTAACCCTACCCATCCCTTATTTATTTTCCAAGTAAGGTAAAACAAGACCCAGAAATGTCCATAACATCAGAAATCTGGAGCAAGAAGAAACAAGAGTGAATTGCATAGCTTGGTTAGGAGGAAACTGAGACCTGGGGACTCTACATGGTAAGCCCAACGTCAGACAGATGGTAAATTTCAAAAGTATGATTTAGACCCCTGTGATTCTCTCACCCTGAATCCCACATACTTTCCATTCTATAAATGGTGCATGCACGATCGCCTCACAAAAGGATTGGAGGTTCCTATCAAGATCAAACCAGACTACTTTATAACTTCATATTATCATAGGATTTAAAGTCAGAAGGGACTTCAAAAATAACAGTCCAATTTCTCATTTTATAAGTATAGAAACTACATTTTTTTAAAATTATAAGTCCTTAGCACTATGGTCTTACTATCAATTTAAGAACTTAATATAAATCATGATAAAAGAATAAAGTGGACAAAGGTAATGTAATATGCTGCAATAATACCAAATGACCTATATCATTAGATTGTGAGCTCCTTGAGAGCAGATATTGTCTTTTGCCTTTTTTTGTAGCCCCAGAGCTTAGCACAGTGCCTAACATATAGTAAATGTTTATTGACCGACTGACTAATATCACAGAGATACTATTAGAATCTAGATACATATGTCAAGGTAGATGACTTCCACCTTCTTGGGTTCAAGGATAGCTTGGGGTTGGGGGCAGGGATATTTGTTTTTATCTCCCAGTGACTGGCATATAGCAGATGCTTAATAAGAGTGTAGCTTTTTGAACACCCTGCCATAGTTGTGGGTGAAGTCTCTATATAGGCTTGGGTGCCAGGGATAGAGGAACCCAGAAGACTTAATGTAGTTCAATCCTTCTCTCCCTTCTCTCCTTACCTTTTGAGTTCACTGAAAAAAAATAGCTTTACATATTTATGTATATATGTGTATGTATATACATTATATATTTGTCTATATAAGTGTAGATACATATGCATATATACATATACATGCATAGACTTTAATCTGTCATCTTTCCCCCAAACTCTTTCTCTTTTTCTTTCTTCTCTTCTCCTTTCTCTTTCCACATATGTGTGTATAGATTGTATATCTATATATATATACACACTTACACATACATACATGTATATATAAACACATGTGTGTATAAAGCATCTCTACCTCTATAGTTGCCCTGGTTAGGGCCAGATCATCATGAAAGGTTACAAACACTTTGTTGTTTATTGTTGTTGTTCTTGTCATTGTTGTTTGTCTTTCATTCCCAAAGAGGACCATGACATCACAGTGATGTCATGACTTGCAGTGAATTGGATTTAAGTGAGGCAGGGCTGTGTAAAGTCAACAGCCTCACTCTTTCCACCAGAGCCATCTGGGTCCAGTAGCAAGATATAGATCACGATGATTGAAGATTTTCCCAGATGTTGAAGGCAATTGGGGTTAAGTTGCCCAGGGTCACACAACTAGTGACTATCTGAGATAAGATTTGAACTCAGGTCCTCCCAACCTCAGGGCCAGTGCTCTATCCACTGTGCCACCTAGCTGGCCCACAAATACTTGTTATGAAAGAATAGATGGATGGAATTAAAGCTCAAAGTGTTTATAGGACATATCAGTCTAGTAGCTCTATAGCTCAACTGAGCTTGGTCTGATTCCTAAGAGGTCCCATCTCTTTTCCTTTGTGATTTTCTTTTTCCATCCCAAATAAGTGGGGGATATTTTTGTATGACCCCTAGAACTCCATGAGGCCAACAAGGACATTGAGTGGAGCACTGGAGATGAAGTACTTTTCCATAGGATTACCACCCTGTGATTCACTCCCTCCAGTAGTTCCTGAGGTGGATGTTTCCTCTCCCACATAATCAATGCAACTCTTCAAAGTCAAACTGACCTTTGTTAATTCTCCCCATGAGGGCTGTGGTGTAGTGACTCAGGAGACACAGCTGGGAAGAAGGTTGGCAACAAGATCCCAAAAGAGCCCGGATACCTGAGCCCTGATGCTCCACGGAGACTTACCCTCCCTCATGTCCTCAGATGCCAATGGGAGAGGGAGTGCCCTCCCATTGACAGGTCAGAAAAAAAAATGTCTGGTGTCTCAGGCCCAGTATGCAGAAGAAAGGTCAGAAAGCTCCCATTTCACTCCCACCCATCTCCCTGAATCCAATCTTCAGGGCCAAGGATCATGACAGGACACAGCCAACTCATTTGTTCAGTCATGGGGATGCCTTAGAAAACAACTTGGACCTTTTTCAGTTTCTGACTTACAAGATGAAGAAGAAGAGGAGGAACAACAGGCACTCCAAGAAGGCCATGGCTACGTGCAGCCCAGCCACTGCACCAACTGTGCCTGCTGCATGCCCAAGGACAAGGCCATCAAGAGATTCGTCATCCACAACATGGTGGAAGCCATGGCTGTCACTGACATCTCCAAGGCCAGTGTTTTCAACTCTTATGTGCTACACAAACTATGTGAAACTGCATTACGGTGTGAACTGCGCGGTCCACAGCAAGGTGCTGAGGAATCCATCACGCAAGGCACGAAAGGAGAGGACACCCCCACCCCGCTTCGGACCTGCTGGTGCTGCCCCCAAACCCCCTCTAAAGCCAATGCAAAGAGCTATCTGCCTATCAAAATTGCTGAACTAATCAGAGAAAAATAAAATGGTTGGTTTAAAAGAAAGAAGGAAGGAAGGAAGGAAGGAAGGAAGGAAGGAAGGAAGGAAGGAAGGAAGGAAGGAAGGAAGGAAGGAAGGAAGGAAGGAAGGAAGGAAGGAAGGAAGGAAGGAAGGAAGGAAGGAAGGAAGGAAGGAAGGAAGGAAGGAAGGAAACAACGTGGAAAGTCAAGAGCAGGAATGTCATCACTGGATGGATCCCCAGGGACACAAGCTCCCCTAGCAGCAGAGCTCACCTCTCCACAACTCCTTTCAATCAGCAGGGTGAGCAGTAGACCACAAGAAACTTAAACAATAAAATAGGGTATGGGAATTTATTTAGCTGAGGGGAAAGGGAAACCAATACCTTTTCTTGCTGTTTGTTTGCTTTGTTTTGATTCCAGCAGTTGCTGATTCGGCTGCCGCCAAGACCCATACTCATGTTCTATCCAGAGTTTCTCCCCCACTGCACCTCTTACCCTTGCTCTGCCAGAGTGTTAGGTTTATTTCAGTTGATGAAATGATGGACTCAAGTTCTAAAGAAAGACCCCAGGATGCCACATGGTCTGAGAAACACTGACAGACAGGGAGGTATTTAGTTGGTTGCTCGTTCAGATGGCATATAAAAATGCCACCCACATTTGAGAAGCCCTATATGGAGTCACCATAAGTCAGCTCTGTCCCTGACAGATTGGCACTAGAGCTCCAGGTTTCACATGATCATAATTTCCTGGGGGTTGGGGGGGGGAGTCCCTCCTGTCCTACTATTCTCAATCTGTTTCTCTCACTCATCCCATCTCATTCCCTAATCTTTCACCCCCCCCTCCCTATTGCAAAGGAGTGTCTTGTTTGAATTGTTCCTTTGCTCCTTGTTTCATAAGTAGGCCTGGAAAGCATGACACTGCAGAGAGAACCTAATCATGTAAATAAAACACTAACCATACACTCACAGGCAATTTGTAAAAATAATATTTTCAATGTAGTCCCCTTAGAAGGAGAAGAGAAAAAAAGAAAAACCCAAGGCAAAGGACCTTATTCAAAGGCCCCAAGCAAACAGATTACATTGAAAAGCTTACATTGTTTCTTATGAGAGAGTGATTGAAAGAAACTGAGTCATTCTTATAAGTTTCCAGGCTTGATTGTGTCAATGAAACTTGCAACCTTGAAGCATTCTCATTGATATAATAACCCATCAAGCTGGTGAAAGCTTTTCACGGCTTTTTTTTTTTCTTTAAGTACATCTTGTCAAAGATATGAAATGAAATACCAACATCTTCCATTTATGAGCTGATTATGGCTAATGGACTCATCATAACTGTAGAATCTTCTTTTTGTTAAAAAAAAACTCACATTATCCAATCATAGAATATAGCAGCTAAAAATGCAGGCTTAATTCTTAATTTCATTCCTGAGGGCAAAGATTCCTCCTAGACCTAACTGACCAGCTGATTTCTCACCAAAGGAAAATTTGAAAGATGAAAGATTTATATTCTGTGAAATATTTTACTTGTCATCATCCTGGAGTTCTGATCTCTCTGGCCTATGACAGAAAAGTTCAGCTATGGATGAGAAAGCTTTGGGAAGATTCCCTCAAAGCCTACACCACACTGCTCCCAAGTGGCTTCTTTGGAGAAACAAAATGCCCAAAAGGGGCTGCAGCCAGAATGATGTAGAGACAAGCTTGTTCACTGGGAGATGACAAACGCACATACCTTGGCCACACATCTTTCCTAATGCCCCAAGCTCAGTTAGCCAAACTGCACCCAACAGCCCTCTGAGCATGTCCAGTGTCATTAAGGAGGTGAAAACTGGCAAGTATTTTTAATAAAGCCATTGGGATAGCTTAACAAATAAGAGTCCAAAATTCAACCTCCCAGGTTAGAGCACAACACAATAGGTTATGATTAGCCACTATACAGAGAGAGAGAGAGAGAGAGAGAGAGAGAGAGAGAGAGATTACATTCATATAGCATTTTAAAGTTTACAAAACGCTTTAACATACATCATCTCACTTGATCCACACAACAACCCTATAGGGTAAGTGTTATTGTCTTCCTCGTTTTACAGATACCAAGCATTAATATGGCACTTGAGGGTTTATAAAAGGCTCATGTTATCTCATATGTTAACTCATTTTATGGTCAAAACAATCCTGGGAGAGAGTTGTTGCTATGATCCCCATTTTTACAGATGAGGAAACTGAGGTTCAAAGAGGCTAGGAGGTTTACCCAACTTTCAAAGTCACACAGCTAGAGTCTGAGACAAAATTTAAACCTAGGTCTTCCTGACTCCAAGTTAAACACTCTTCACTATACCCCACTAAAATTTAGTCATTTTTCAGCTGTATCCAATTCTTCATGACCCCTATTGGAGTTTTCTTGGCAGAGATACTTCTCCAGCTCACTTTATAGATGAGGAAATTGAGGTAAACAGAGTTAAATGACTTGCCCAGGGTGCCACTAGGTGGCACAGTAGATAAAGCACTGGCCTTGAATTCAGGAGGACCTGAGTTCAAATCTGACCTCAGACACTCGACACTTACTAGCTGCATGACCCTGGGCAAGTCACTTAACCCTCATTGACCTGCCGAAAAATAAATAAATAAATAATAAATGACTTGCCCAGGGTCCCACAGCTAATAAGTGTCTAAAGCCAGTTTTGAACTCAAATCTGCCTCACTCCAAGCCTGACACTCTACCCACTGTGCCCCCTAGCTGTCTCTCTGGGAAGTAAGAAAAAAAGAAAAATAATTGGGAAATAGACTTCAAATTATATGTGTCCTATTTATTTCTCTAATTTATTATAATATTTTCATAAATTATGTGCCTTACCTAATCTGCCTATAATGGTTTTACATAGGTAAATTCAGTTTATCCAAAACAATAAATTCAATTTAACAAACACTTATTATTAAACATCTACAATATTCAGAGCTTTTCTTGGTCTTTAAAAAGATAAGTCTACCACAAAATGTAAATTTCTACTACATTTTTAAACTATTATCATTACAATTATAGTTCTTGTCAATAGACTTCCATAGCTCAACAAGTTTTTTACAGGTATAACATGAGGGTCTTAAGAACAGAGACTATTTTTTTTAATTTTGTCTTTGCATCTCCAGAAACCAACATAGAGGCCTTATGCATAGTAGGAACTTTAATGTATGCTTGTGGAATTGAATTAAATTAGTCCTACAGTATAATATATTTCTAGTGCTATTTGCAAAGATTATCTCATTAATCTACCTGCTCTGTGTGTGGAAATAGTCATAAATCATATAAATAAACTGAGTCAACAGAAATAAAACTCAGTTCCCACCTTGCTCTTCCTAGAACAAGACACTCCATCTCCTTACTCCAAGTATTTTCAGTGGCTGTGCCTCATGCCCAGAATGCTCTCTCCCTCCTCTTCTCCCCCTCAGGTTTTTCCTGACTTCAGCCAAATTCCAACTAAAATTCAACCTTCTACAAAAAGTCATTCCCCATCCCTCTTCATTCTAATGCCTTGCCTCCCATTTATCATTTCTAATTTATCCTGTATATTGCTTGTTTCCATATAGTTGTTTGCCTAAAGTCTTCCTCATTAAATTGGGGACTCCTTGAGGGCAGAGACAATTTTTTTACCTTTCTTTGTATCCCAGTGCTTAGCACAGTATCCAGTACATAGTAGGCACTTAATTAATGTTTATTGACTGACTAGTCCAAAGTATTACCTCTTAAACAATAGAGTTGGGGCAACTGGGTGGCACAGTAGATAAAGCACTGGCCCTGGATTCAGCAGGACCTGAGTTCAAATTCAGCCTCAGACACTTGACACTTACTAGCTGTGTGACCTTGGGCAAGTCACTTAACCCTCATTGCCCAGCAAAAAAAAAAAAATATGAGTCATAGATTTATACTAAAAAGAGACTTTAGACTAAAGTTCATGTATAGAGTATACTTAGATAACATGTGTAAAGCATTTAGCAAACCTTAAAGCCCCACATAAATACTAGCTATGGCTATTATTATTTAATTATATTATTATGTAATTAAATATTTAATTGAATAATATTTTAATTGATATAAGAATTAATATTCAATTTTAAATTAAATCAAAAATGCTAAAATATATATTTGAAAATAAATATTTAATTAAATAATATTTTTGTTTTACAGAAGAGGAAACTGAAGCCCGATTAGGCTAAGTAACTTACCCAAGGCCACACAAGTCATAAGTCAATATTCACATCCAGGTCCTGTGATACCAACTTCAGCACTCTTTCCTCTGGACCAGCTTGAATAATAGCAGAGTGTTTGAGATAGAACTCAGAGTTGGAAGATGCTCCATCATCAATTTGATTACATTCAATTTAAAAGGTTTTACACAAACAAAACCAATGCAACCAAGATTAGAAGGAAAGCAGAAAGCTGGGAAACAATTTTTACAGCCAGTGTTTCTGATAAAGACCTCATTTCTAAAATATAGAGAGAAGTGAATCAAATATACAAGAATACAAGCCACTCCCCAATTGAGAAATGGTCAAAGGATATGAACAGGCAGTTTTCAGATGAAGAAATTAAAGCTATAAACCATCATATGAAAAAATGTTCTCAATCACTACTGATTAGAGAAATGCAAATTAAAACTTCTTTGAGGTACCACTTCACACCAATTTAATTGGCTAATATGACAAAAAAGGAAAATGATAAATGTCGGAGAAGATGTAGAAAAATTGGAACACTAATGTACTGTTGGTGGAGTTGTGAACTGATCCAATCATTCTGGAGAGCAATTTGAAACAGTACCCAAAAGGCATACCCTTTGACCTAGCAATATCACTAGTAGGTCTATATCCCAAAGAGATCATTAAAAAGTGAAAAGGACCCACATGTACAAAAATATTTACAGCTGTTCTTTTATGGCAGCAAAGAATTGGAAATTGAGGGGATGCCCATCAATTGGGGAATGGTTAAACAAGTTGTGGTATATGAATGCAATGGAATACTATTGTGCTGTAAGAAATGATGAGCAGACAGATTTCAGAAAAAACCTGGAAAGACTTGAGTGGGCTGATACTGAATGAAATGAGCAGAACCAAGAGAACATTGTACACAGTCTCAACAACATTGTGTGATGATCAACTGTGATAGATAGACTTAGCTCTTCTCAGCAATACAATGACAATGTCAAAAGAACCATGATGGAAAATGCACTCCACATCCAGAAAAAGAACTATGGAGTCTGAATACATATTGAAGCATATTATTTTCACTTTTGTTGTTGTTGTTTCTTCTTTCCTATGTTTTTTTTCTTTTGTTCTGATTCTTCTCTCACAACTTGACTAATGTCAAAAATGTTTAACATGATTGTAATGTATAACCTATATCAGATTGCTTTCTGGCTTCAGGAAGGGGGAAGAAAGGGGAGAGGTTTGGAACTCAAAATATTACAAAAATGAATGTTGAAAACTATGTTTACATGTAATTGGGGAAAAAAGACAAAAAAGACAAAAACAAAAGGAAGACACTCCATCTCCCAACTCCAGACACTTCCATTGGCCATTCCCATGCCGGACATGCCCTCCCTCCTCATCTCCACCTCCTGACTTCTATGGCTTCTCTCAAGTCCCAGCTAAAATCCTACCTTCTACAGGAAGCCTTTATTACCACCCCCCCTTAATTCTAGTGCCTTTCCTCTATTGATGATTTCCTAATTATCCTGTATAGAGATAATTGTTTGTATGTTTCCTCCCCCATTAGACTGTGAGCTGCTTGAGATCAGGGACTACCTTTTGCCTTCTTTGTAGCCCAGGTCCTTAGCACAATGCCTGATATATGGATGAATCTAATAGAAGTTTTTTGTTGTTATTCTGGTTGGAGGAGAGGGGGGAGATAAGGGTGGGGGGTGTTCTGGACCTGTGACTTTGTCAGTTTGGGAACTCCTGTTGTGAAAACATCATCTACTGATGCAAATCAAGAAAGCCTCCTTTACTTAGAGCCTTAAAGACTTCCTGGAGAACTTAAAGGTTTGCCTTGTCATTGATCAAACAGTATGTCTCAGAGAATGAACCCAGGTCTTTCTTACTGCAAGGATGGCCCTCTATCTCTTATACTTTGCTGTCTCTCTCATTTTATGATACAAAAATTGCAATAAACCAATTAATTGACATAACATTCATCCAACTCCAGTTTTATTAGAAATAAAATTGAAATCTCTAAATAAGAATTTGTTAGAAATTCTAAAAAAGTATTCAGGACTAATTAATCAAAATTGTTTGCCACAGTCAAGCCAAATGCAGCTTTATTTATAAATACACACACACTTCAAAAAGGGTCAGGTATAAATAAGAGTTCTAAAAGCTGTGCATCTGTGAAGGAGGCATTATTATTCATTCCACAAATCCTTCTTACTTCTCACAATTTATTGACCTGAGAACACCCCAACTGTTCCAGCAGAACCATTAAGGTCAATTTTGTTAATCCTACTGCCACTAGAGATATCTGTTCCAGCTTATCAGGTAAATAATGATCCAGTGAAGATGAAACTTGTCCATTCATCCCCCTCAAAGAGGAAGGCAAGGCCCGGATTCATTCATTATTATATTCACAAGCCCTATTGAGGTAGAGGAAGCCAGCTTTGAAGTGAAATAGCTCTCAAATGCAGGAAATGTGTGTTGCTTTAAAATTACACTGTTCTTACAACTGAAGATAGTGAACCTCAGGTGGATAAAGTGAAGGCTAAAAGACTGAAAGCAAATAATAAGGAATTATTCCATCAATTCTACCCTTCCCCACTTTGCTCACCTTTACACTTTCTCTCCCCTGGCTCTAAATCTGTAATGAGGAGAAATGAGGATGGCGCTTTGTCCTAGGATACAGACATCCAGAAGAGCACACTTCCTCCTATAAGGGATGTTTCCTCCCCAGGCTCTCATTTCCTCCCTGTAGGGACTACCCAGCCATCAGTCTGGTTCAGGACCTCATCATCTCACACTTGGACTGGTACGATAGCCTTCTGCCTGATGTTCTTGCCTAGAGTCCCTCCCCACTCCAGTTTATCCTCCACTCAGCTATCAAAGTGATCTTCCTAAAGTGTCGATCTAACTATGTGACCACTCTACTAAAGAAATTCTGGTGATTCTCTACCTCTGGGATCCAATGGAAAATCTGGCTTCATAGCCTTGTCCCCGCATATCTTTCCAGTCTTTTTACACCTTTCTCTCCTCTGTATATGCTACAATCCAGTCATTCTGTCCTCCTGTTTACCACACAAGTCCCTCTATCTCCCAACTCTACACATTCTCATTGGCTGCCTCCCAAACCTCAAATGTTCTCCTCCTTCGAAAGGAAGCCAAACTCTAAGTAATTGAAAAAATAATAATGGAACAGAAATGAAATATTAGACACTTCACTCCTCTTGACAGAGCAATAGGAGAATACTAGAATGAGATGCTATATACTTTGTTCAGATAAGGTCACTCTATTGTGACGTACTTTTTTCATAACTGTTTTTCACTGTTATCAGGGTTCACTTTAAGTAGGAATGAGGGTTGAATTTCTAGAAATAAGAGGGAGCATGGCTCCCTCTCCTTCTACCACCAACAAGACCACACATAACCCTGGCTAAAAAAAAAAAATGAAACTATTCTCAAATAACCAACATCTATTTTATTTACACTTTTAAATCACATAGAACATGCCAAGAGAAGGCAATAGAAATGAGAATTGTAAGAGTGTCAGGGACAAAAAAGAACTACTAAGATCATCTAATCCATCTCCCTGCTTTGGACCAGAATGATCCTCAAATCAAAACAGCAAAATACCAAAGCTTTTATGATGTCCAGAGATCCCTCTTTGCAACATGTTCTTAAGCCTACTCAAACAAGAGTCTCCGTCTAGCCTCCCGCTTCAGATGATGAAGCCATGGTTTTTGAATAAAAAAGGATAACAACTTCCAACTTCTACAGCCTGGGGCCCAAGAGGAGCACTGACTGCAAAGCAAGACCAAAAATCAAAATGGAAAAGAGAGTATATCCCACTTGAACATGTAATCTACTTTAAAAATACTTTTCAGGGGGAAGCTAGGTGGCACAATGGATAGAGTACCAGCTCTGGATTCAGGAGGACCTGACTTCAAATCTGGTCTCAGACACTTAACACTTACTAGCTATGTGACCCTGGGCAAGTCACTTAACCCCAACTGCCTCACCAAAAAAAATTTTTTTAAATATATTTTAAGCTATATTGGGAGATACATTATGGTATGACCTTGGAAACGGGAAGATCTGTGTCGAAGTCTTGCCTTTGATACATAGTGGATGTGGGACCCAGGGCAATTCACTAAGCCTCTCTGTGTTCTAATCTAAGCAACTGTCTAAGATAATAAATTGCAGGGAAGGTGCACCTGTGTTAGTGGAAAAAGTTTCCCATACCAGGAGTGAAGAAAAACATAGTGGGACAAGAAATCTAAGTGATAGAAGAGATTGAACAAAGGTGTTTCTCTCTCTCTCTCTCTCTCTCTTCTTCCTTCCTTCCTTCCTTCCTTCCTTCTTTTGTAGAAACTTGTTTGCAAATGAACAAGATCAATGTTCAAATAGTTCTGTGGATGCATTTAGTAAAGTTATTATGTAATCATGAAACTTCTATGATATCACACCCACAGATTCATATAACAACATATTAAAATAAAAAGGAGGTGGCCTGGAGGGAGTATTTATATAACTTCCCTAGTTATTTCGAGGTTCCTCTTTTTTTCTCACAAAGAAATGAGGTTTTTCTCCCTTTTCTCTCTTTTCTCCCTTTTCTCTTTTCTCCCTTTTCTTCCTTTTCTTCTTCATACCACAAGCTTTTTCTAAGTTTCTGTCTCTGCTTTGTCTCTCTCTTTCTCACTTCTGTCTCTTTCTGTCTCTGTGTCTGTCTGTCTCTGTCTCAGCCTCTGTCTCTCTGTCTCTCTGACTGTCTCTGTCTCTGTGTGTGTATGCCTCTCTATATGTCTCTTTCTGGGGGGCAGCTAGGTGGCGCAGTGGATAAAGCACCAGCCCTGGATTCAGGAGTACCTGAGTTCAAATCCAGCCTTAGATACTTAACACTTACCAGCTGTGTGACCCTGGGCAAGTCACTTAACCCCCATTGCCCTGGGAAAAAAAAAAAGCAAACAAACAAACAAAAAGAAACACATATATGTCTCTTTCTGTGTGTGTTTCTCTGTTTCTCTGTGTGTGTCTCTCTGTCTCTCTCTCTCTCTCTCAAAAAATAAGTGTAATTCCAGCACTTAGCATAGTTCCTGGCTTATAGTAAATGCCTAATAAATGCTTTTTCATTCATTCATTTAGTCAGTCGGTCAGTCATAATTAGTTTTCTATCACTATTATATGACTCTGTACCAGGGTTATGATGTTTCCCTATACTCCTTGATTATTCCTCTTTTCTGTCCAAATAGCCTGTACTAATCTCCTATAGCCATTTATCAGCAAAAGGAATAATGGGAAGTGTAATTTTTTTCCATCTGGAAAGAAAGACTAAAGGAAGGATCATGGAGTAAGAAACCACACTGAATGGAGGAAGCCCAGGCACTTTGAAAATCCCCAGAATACTCTTAAAGGTCAGTCATTCGCAATCCCAAAGTCACCTAATGTATTATTAAATGGCCCACATATGATCATCTTTTCCACAAGAATAGTATGAAATATTTTACGAAGTGATTTGCTAAAATCTTGGGGAAACTTTCATTATCCTGATTAGATAGTAATCCTGTTTTTAAAAAGGAAGGTCAAAAGGTAAGTCTGCCATGGTGGCTCTTGGTATCACAAATTCACTAACTATGTCTTTAGTAAATAAAAGAATTTAAAAGCACTTATTGAACTATATTACAAGTATTATACTAAGTGCTGAGGATACAAACACAAAACAAGCCCGATCTTGAAGAGCTTACATTCTATTGGGGGAGACAACACATATAGCCCATTGGTAATCAGGGAAATGTGTTTATATCTGGAAAGTCACAGGAATGGTAAGTGGACCAATGGGGCCATCCATTGATTGACCCTTTCCAGAGGCAATAGTGGTATTGATTTGATTACTGTTTTCAGAAAGAAGAAAAGAGAAAGAAAAGGAGACATGATAATATGCCACCCGGGGGAAAGGCAATTAATCACCAGGATAAAGATGAATAATCCCAGGGAGGTCAAAGCTGAGTGAATGAAGGTCTCTGGGGTATAGTCTATCCAGTTTGGAGGCCAGAGCAACAGAAAATTCCTGGGATGAAAAAGCATGGTCCCAGAGAGTTCAGACCTGATCCATTCCAGAATTTTCCCTAGAATCAAAGCCAATCTCAGTGGCCTGTAGTTTTTAATTTCTCTTCTCTTCCCTATTTTGAAAATCAAAATATTTTCCCTTCTCCAATTCTATGAAACCTCTCTTGATCCCTACAATCTTGTAAATATCACTAATAGTAGCTCAGCAATCACATTGCTTGTTCTTTCAATACTACAGGATTTAGGCCATCTGGGCCAGGTGATTTGTATTCATCAAAGACTGCTAGGTGGTATCTCTGTCTCTGTCTCTGTGTGTATCTCTCATATCAACTCCCTAATAGCAATGTTTGATCTCCCTTTCTGATACAAAGATCATTCTCTTTCTGTTGTCAGTTTCCAATGTTCCATCCACTCCAAGTGTTCCTTCTCATTCCTTCTATGTAGCTAAAAACAACCCTTGTAGTGATCCTTCATTTCTCTGCCCACCCTCAGATGATTTTAAACTTTATCATTCCCAGGGGCAGCTAGGTGGTGCAGTGGATAAAGCACCAGTCCTGGATTCAAGAGAACCTGACTTCAAATCCTACCTCAAAGACTTGATACTC
Organism: Dromiciops gliroides; assembly: GCF_019393635.1. Lineage (NCBI taxonomy): Eukaryota > Metazoa > Chordata > Mammalia > Microbiotheria > Microbiotheriidae > Dromiciops > Dromiciops gliroides. The sequence continues at coordinate 580,870,550 of NC_057862.1, forward strand.
ACTAGCTGTGTAACTCTGGGCAAGTCACTTAACTTTCATTGCCCCACCCCCAAAAAATATTTTTTAATGTTTGAAAAAAACTTTATTATTCTCACAATTATTTTATAAGACTGTGCTACACACTCTTACAGTCAACCTCTGTTGCCTGCTCTTGCTTCTATATTCTATACCTATATAATATATGTATATATATAAGATAACATTTGTATAGCATTTTAAGGTATGCAAAGTACTTTTTTATAATTTTATCTCACTTTGTCCTCACAACTTCCTTCAGAGGTAAGTGAAATTATTATCCCCACTCTACAGATTAGGAAATAGAAGCAAGTTACTTGCCCAGGATCACAGAGTTGGCAAGTGTCTAAAACCAGACTTGGGGATATAAATACAAGCAAACAAGGCAATCGCTGACCTCAAAGAGCTTACATTCTAATAGGGGAACACAACACATAAGGAGATGTTGGGAAAAGTAGAGGATACGCTCAGAGACAGGATGATGAGATAGCAAGAGAAGTGGTGTGAAGAGACAGAGAAAGCTCGCCCATCAGAGCTAGGCAGAGTACTGGTTTCTCGTGAGAGGATGAGGAAGAGGATGAGCAGGGAGCAGGGACTAGGGGGCATGCTGTAGAGAAGTTTGAAAAGTATTCTGGCGGATTATCAGGATAAAGTCAAAGTTCACCAATGAAGAACAAAACGGTTGTCAAGAGTGAAAGCATATTCAACAGCCATGGAGAGTAATGCTTATGCAACACTGGAAGACATCAGAACCCATCTTGACATCTTTGAACAGTATCCATCAAGACACTATGACCCATCTTGGACTATTGGGAAACAAACCCCTCTTCTCTCATCAAAAAGACTAGGATTGGGGGCAGCTAGGTGGCGCAGTGGATAAAGCACTGGCCCTGGATTCAGCAGGACCTCAGTTCAAATCCAGCCTCAGACACTTGACACTTACTAGCTGTGTGACCCTGGGCAAGTCACTTAACCCTCATTGCCCTGCAAAAAACAAGCAAACAAAAAACAACAACAATAAAAAAGACTAGAATTACAGAAGGGGGCACACATTGTCGGCCAAAGTCAATCTTTTGGTTAGTAGTGTTTAAATGCACTTCTTGTTACTGGAGTATGGGGAGTGTTAGTATGAAAGTTTGGGGGAAGGCATTGGGAAGTGTGGAATTTTTTTAATTATGAAAATTATCTTATGGGTCAGAGTTGGTCAATTCAAGTAAACTAATAGCTGAGTAAGATAAAAAGGCCTTTTCTCTTTAAGATGAATTTTATCTGGGGGACAAAAGGAACAGTGGCTTTTGGAGTCAGAGGACCTGGGTTCTAATCTTGTCTTTGATACTTTACCTATGAATGACCTTGGACAGATCACTTAACTTCTCTGTGACTCAGTTTCATCATTTGTAAAATGTGGATGAACTAGATGTCCTTTAAGTTCCTTTCTAGCTGAATATCCACAAATCCTATGATCAACAAGCAACATTACAATCCAGTAGATAACTATTTAACTTTATCAGTATGCTATAGAGGATATTTTTGCTTATACCACATGATGTAGTGGGAAAAGCTGTCCACTAGGAGCCAGAATTGGAGTCCTATTTCAGACCTTAACTGTCCTCAATTTCCTTATTTGTGAAAATGGAGGCAATAATACTAGTACAACCCAGGGTTGTCTAAGAAAAATACTCTGTAAACCATAAAGTTATTTATTCATGTGAGTTTTTACCATATAACCTCCTTGGGGAGATGGAAGGAGAGGAAGAAAGAGAGAGAGGGAGAGAGGAGGGGATAGGAAGGAGGGAGGAAGATGGAGATGGGGGGAAGAAGGAGGAAGACAGAGACAGAGGGACAGAGAGAGAGAGAGCTCAAAACATAATGTCCAATTTCATGCTGAGGATCAATATTCAGTGAAAGCAAGGCAATGAGACCCAGAGCCTTGTAGTTTCTTTCAAATAAATTTGGTCAGTGTGAAGAGAGGTAAGAATGATGGAAGCACAATAATTATCCCTTTCCATGGCACTTCAACCTTCATCTTTATTAAAGTCTACCAAATGTCTCACACCATCATCTCAACCAACTTTGACATGAAAACAATTTGTGGAAGTGGCATGTGTACTTGAGAAAGCCAACTGTGTACCTTCCTTCCAACCTCTCTGACTAAACAGTCCCCAGCCTATCACTCCTGGAGTTTCCCTTCCCAGGAATGGTGACATGGGGAGCATGGCCATTTATTTGGCTTAAGGAACACATTAATTTATCTGGTTTCTAGAATTTAAACATCTGACGAATGACAGTGGGGTTGATTTTATTCATCAGCTAATTGCTTTGCCACCTGGAGCTGAAGCTTTATATATGCAGCTTATAAAAGATCTAAAAAGGATCTCAATTATTCTTTAATTTGTTCCTTGAATATAAAGTAGGAAAATCTGGCTTAATCAAACATTGTCTCAATTCTACTGGGATATGTCTAGTTACCTTATAACAAGGTAAGCTTTCATTTAATCATATGATATGATAATTCCCCACTTTCAAGCCAAGTATCCTCTTAGTTACAATCAATTTTCCACTGAAAAAATAAACATTGTCTCTTTACTGAAATCCCAGTAGAGGAAAATAGCCCTTTTTAATGAAACTTGCTGCTAATACAACCACACTAGGAATTTCTGTGTTGGAATCCATTAAACCCCCTAATTTGACATTGCTGGTAAATTGCAGCATAAAGAGAGCTCCATGAACAATCCCCCTTGCACATGGCCATCCCTGGCACACGTGGATGAAATGGATAATGAGCACACACACACACACACACACACACTCACATACATGCTGCTTGCTAGAATTTATTAAATCTCACTTAATAAATGTTTTAATCAAGATGAATTCTATGATTTATCAGGAAGAGGAGAGAAAAAAAGAAGCTAACCATTCTGCAAATTTTTTTCTGTTGTTTTAAATTTCACTAAATGAACAAGGGATTCAGTATGAGTTGTGGGACTGCTAAGAATCTCAAAAATTAAAAAGTGCTATTGCAAGTGGTTGTGATTATAACAGCCAAAACATGTGATCTTACAACCAACTGAAAGTCAGAACTGGAATAACAATCATATTCATAATCATGGTGGTGGTAGGCTACTTGGCCTTTTCCCTTTCAGGATAGTTTTAGTGGGAAAGAGAATGAATAGGATTAGGAGTAAAAAAAAGTCGTGTTTAGAATTCCAGCTCCATTACTCATTACCTCTGTGACCCTAGTCAATTCATTTAATGTCTCCAAACCTCTGTTTATTCATCCACAAAATGGGGGTGATGATGCTTATATTATCTATAGAATTACCATAAGGATTGAATTAATTACTGTATATAATATCCTTGTAACCACAAAGCAAAACATAAATGCGAGTGGTTATTATTTCCCATCCCACTTCCCGCAAATCACTGAATTTTGGAGTCAAGAAATAACTTAATCCAACTCTCACATTTTAAAGATGAAAAGAACTGAAGAACAAACAAGTTAAACAGCATTGTAATTAGGAATATTTTTATCTAGAGTAAAAAGAGCTATGAGACGAGGGGGAATAGCAATACAAAGAACAGTTCAACTCTAGGTGTAGTCATGCCTGGAAAGAAGGAATTTTGAGCCTTCTCCTTAGAATATTGAGAAGGTAGGGCAGCTAGATGGTGCAGTGGATAAAGCATCAGCCCTGGATTCAGGAGTACCTGAGTTCAAATCGGCCTCAGACACTTGACACTTACTAGCTGTGTGACCCTGTGCAAGTCACTTAACCCCCGTTGCCCCACAAAAAAAAAAAAAGAAAAAAAAAAGAATATTGAGAAGGAAGACAAGCTCTACAATAAAGGTACCACAATGACATGACCCTGGAAGGGGTGGGGCTAGGAGCTGGAAGAGATAGTTCCACCAAATGGTGGCATGGCTAGAAGAGGACTATTGGACAAGGTGGAGGGTGCTTACTATGGGGAGGAAACGCACCCTCTTAGGGATAAAGCTTCCTTCACTTTAATCCCCAAACATCAATGCCTTGGAACAAAGCTCCATTTGCCCCATGACAATTACTTCTCTGAGTCTGTTAGGAGCAGATATTGAACTAAATTCCAAATCTCCTGCTTCCCAGACTTAGTATTCTTCTACTTTACCTCTGCCTTTCTCCATGGAACCTCTACTGGTTCCTTATTAAAGAAAAACTAGATCAAGAAAGAAACTGACACCAATTATAACTTTAGTGAGAGGTGATGGGGAGTTCAGGAACTTCTGTCACCAAAGTATATCTAGTATGAGGATCTTCCCCTCCTCTTCTCAGCTGGTAAGTCCAGGCTGTAACCACTCATTTTACAGCATTACTCTCCATCTTTAGAGTTCTGATGAGCAGAATAGCCAGAGAGAGTGAGTGAGTGAGTGAGTGACAGACAGAGAGATAGACAGACAGATACAGAGAGATACAGAAACAGAGATAGAACCAGAGACACAGAGACACAGAGACAGAGACAGAGACACAGAAAGACAGAGAGAGCTCACAACCCCAGGAGTGGTCAGATAAGTAAGATAAAAATGAGATATTATCTCCCTGCTTTGCTGTAGACTGAATTTCAGTACACTTAAATCGGTCTCCCAGGAGTTTTTCTGTTTTCCACTTATAATGGTCTTCAGGAATATTAAAGGCAAACTCTACCCTTCACAAGGCAAAAATATCTTCCACAACTTTCATTATATGGGATAAATACAGGTGCGATTGTACCAAGTCAATACAGTATTAAAATATTATGTTCACCCCACTGATGAACTATTCAAAGGGCTTATGGATGTTTTTCTTTGGGAGAGCTTGTAGCTGTATAAACATCTGCATCTTTTGATTGCTACCCCTACCTACATAGCCTTTCTCCCACTACTAGCCCCCTCACTCTCTCTACTCATTCACAATGAGTTGGACCCATGACCCCAGTTCCATTTTTTTTTTTTGGTGAGGCAATTGGGGTTAAGTGACTTGCCCAGGGTCACACAGCTAGTGTTAAGTGTCTGAGTCCAGATTTGAACTCAGGTCCTCCTGAATCCAGGGCCAGTGCTTTATCCAGTGGGCCACCTAGCTGCCCCTCCCCAGTTCCATTTTTAATTCTGATATCTGTGAGCCTAATTAAGGTCCAAAAACTAGATTCACTTAAGAAAGAATTTGAGCAGGGAGGAGGGGTCTAAACACACAGGCACATGTGCACATGCCACACACACACACACACACACACACACACACACACACACACACACACACACACACACCTCCTTGTCAAGAGTCTTCAAGTAAACAAGACAAGGCATCATTTCAGTGTCTCTTTCACCTGATCCACTTTTTCCCTTTGGTTATCATTCAGTGCATTGAGAGCTGCCCCTTGGGCATCTGCAGGCTCTGGCTGGGTTTGATGCCTCGGTGTGATACAAGTGAGAAACACTTCCACTTATCTGCATCCATATGACTTACTTCTCCTATTCATTCAATTCAAGTGGTTCCTGAGTGTCTGCCCTGCCCCTGCCCTGTAGGAGCTTGTAATCTATTTGGGAAGACTCGATACACATTTACGAAATGGTAAGATGATAAGGAAGACAGAATATGATTAAGTGACAACATGAATGGAATAACATTAGTTGCTAAAAGAATGTCAGTGCAGAATTATGAACAGCAAGCAGAGCAGGGGGGACAGAAAAAATAGTTAAGGTAAGCAAAGAAAGACAAGGAGGGACAGCCAGAGAATAAATATGGAAACGGGCTAGATGCTGGGATACCAATGCTAACAACATAACTAAAGGGTTAGTTTTTTTTGTTCAGTTGTGTCTCATTTTTCATGACCCCATTTGGGATTTTCTTGGCAAAAATATGAGAGTGGTTTGCCATTTACTTCTCCTGCTCATTTTACAGATGAAGAAACTGAGGTAAACAGGGTTAAATGACTCACCCAGTGTCACACAGCTAATAAGTGTCTGAAGCCAGATTTGAACTCAGGTGTTCCTGACTTCAGGCCCAGCACCCTATCCACTGCACTACCTAGCTGCCCCAAAGGGTTAGACAGGCAGGTAGTGAATATTTATTCAGTGTTTTCCATGTACAAAGCACAAGAATAAAAAGAAAGACTAAGGACAGTCCCCACTCTCAAAGAGCTCAATTTCTAATGGGAGAGACAACATGCAAAAACCTTCATACAAACAAGCTATATAAAGGATAAATTGGGGAAAATCAACAGAGGAAACGCACTAGAATTAAGGGGATTGGAAAAGGTTTCCTGCAGAAGATGGAAATTTAGTCGAGACTTGAAGGAGGACTGAGAATCTAGGATCTAGATAGAGGCTTAGAATAAGGGTAAGTATTTCTTGTCCCAATTTCCTCATCGGTAAGTGAGTAGCTCAGACTAGATGACCTAACTCTAGGATTTAGGAAATTGCCTTTTGAAAATACAAATAGGTAATATAGATAGCTTGAGCTTATACAGGCCAAAATTGGGTATTAACAACCTTAGCTCAAGTCCAAAGGGAATAAGACCAAAAAAACCCAAAACAAAACAAACCAAACCAAACCAAACACACACACACACACACACACACACACACACACACACACACACACACAAAAAAAAAACAGGTGTTTTGGGCAGGAGAAAGAGATTGAGAATCCATGCAGTCAGGCAAGGTTTAAGGAGCAGGTAAGGTCTAATATTTGGAACAGCCACTGATAATGCCTGGGGAGTATGAACCAAAAGGGAGGTGAGGATGAACCAGCAGTCACAATAAAGATACTAAGGGTCCAGGCTCCTAAAAGAAATTAAGCTTACAAATGAAGATGAAGGGACATTGAAAAACTGTCACCTGGCTCATAATTCGATTCAACAAACAGTTATTGAGCACCTACTGTAGGCCAAATAATTACTTTGTTTGCAGATAAGCAAATAGAGCCTGGCTAGACCTTCTAAACTCTGCTAAATTCATCTTATCTATAAAAATAGTCTTGATCTTATTTCTTATCTTATTTGTCCATATTCTGAGATAGACCACATTTTTTTAAAATGAAAACTGCTTTCTTGACAAGCATCCTCTCCAGCTATCCACAAAGAAAGTAGGGTCTACCTGAGCATCTCACCATCTGCCATCCTGATGAGTGTGTGTGTGTGTACCTTCTGTTTTCTATCTCACATTCTTATTCTGGGAATTATAATCAAATTAATATTGCTATTTCTTTGGGAAAAGTCATGACAACTGAATGCCCTATGCCTCTACTCCAAATGTCTTCTTGTTATTATTGTTGTTGTTGTTGAATCATTTCAGTCATGTTTGACTCTTTGTGACCCCATTTGGGGTTTTCTTGGCAAAAACACTGGAGTGCTTTGCCATTTCCTTCTTCAGCTCATTTTATAGATGAGGAAACTGAGGCAAATAGGGTTAAATGACATGCCCAAGGTCACACAGCTAGTGTCTGAGGTAGGATTTGAACTCAGGTTTTCCTGACTCCAGGCTGTATGCTCTATCCACTGTGTCACATAGCTGCCCCTGCATCACACAGTTGCCCCAATTCCTAGGATTCCCCAAATCAAAATTCTCTTCTCTGACTACCATTTCCCTATATAAGTTTTATGCCCCTATTATCAGGTAAGCTCCTTAAGGGCAATTTTGCATTCATAGCTCCAGCAAGTAGTGTTATATCTGGCCTATAGCAATCACTTGATACATGTTGTTTGGTTGGGTTTTTTTTTAAGTCAGTCAATTGGGGTTAAGTGACTTGCTCAGGGTCACACAGTTAGTAAGTGTTAAGTGTCTGAGGCCGGATTTGAACTCAGGTCTTCCTGACTCCAGGGCCGGTGCTCTATCCACTGTGCCACCTAGCTGCCTCCGGATTTTTTTTAAAGAACAGAATTTCCTATTCTAGAAAATGGCCAAATGTTATCACAAAGGCTCCCCAAAGAGACTGAATCATTGATCATTTCATTATCTATTAATTCAAAGCACTTATTAAGATTTAAAGGTAGCGAGACAAAAATGAAATTTCCCCTTACCTCAAGGTGCTTACATGACAGGAGTGAAGATGGGAGAAGGGAAGGAGGAGGACAGAACAGATGAACACAAATAGGAAAATATAAAATGTATACGTCATAAATTGGAGTGAGGATTGGGGAGCGGAGGGCACCAACAACTGGTAGGATGAAGATGGACCATATGTTGGACCAGCCTTGAAGGCTGAGCCTTGAGCTGAGCCTTGAAGGAAGCTAAGAATGCTACAAGGCTGATGTGAGGAGGAAGTGCATTCCAGCCATGGGGTTTGTGGTCATGGTGGTTGTTGTTTGTCCTTCATTCTTTTGGGGGGGGGGCAATTGGGGTTAAGTGACTAGCCCAGGGTCACACAGTCACACAGCTAGTAAGTGTTAAGTGTCTGAGGCCGAATTTGAACTCAGGTACTCCTGAATCCAGGGCTGGCGCTCTATCCACTGCGCCATCTAGCTGCCCCTGCCCTTCATTCTTGAAGAGGACCATGATATCAGGGAGGCGATGTCATGATTTACAATGAATTGGCTTTAAGTGAGAAAGGGCTGTGTAAAGTCACCGGCCTCACTGAGGAAAGATAAGTTCTGTTTAGGACTTCATGTGTTTAAGTATCCTGCAAGATATCTAACTGGAGATGTATAGCAGGCAATGGGAGACTGATGGTTGGGAGACAGACTAGATCTGGATATATAGATTGGAGAGTCATCTCCATTATCATTATAAATGAATCCATGAGAAATGATGAAATCACCAAGAGAATGTAGAGAGAAAAGAGAAAGACCCAAGAGACCCACAGATAGGGGCCAGGACATAAATGATAATCCAGAAAACCATGAGACAGAAGTATCACAAAAACCCAGGAAGAAGAGAGCATTCAGGAAGAAGGAATGTTCCAAACTGTCAGTTGCTACAGAGGGGTTCAAGAAGGATGAGGACTGAGAAGAGACCATTAGGGAATCAATAAGAACCTTGGAGAAAGCAGCTTCTGTTAAGTGACGAAGTCAGAAGCCAGGTTACAAGGCTGAAAAGTAAGAGGAGGAGAAGTAGAGAAAATTAATCTAGACAGTATTTCTTAAGGGTTTGTGCACAGAGATAGCAATGTTGTTTGATAAAGAACTTTGAATGACTTGACTATTCTCAACAATACAATGACCCAAGACCAAGCCAAAGGGCTATTGATGAAACATACTCTCCACCTCCAAAGAAAGAACTGATATTCACTTTCTTTCATTTTTTTCTTTTAATCAAGTTTTCTTATACAAAATTACAAATATGGTAATGTTTTACATAATCATACATGTATAACCCATATCTGATTGCTTGACACCTGGGGGAAGCGGGGTAGGGAAGGGAGGAGGGATAAAAATTGGAACCCAAAACTATAAATAAAAATGTTTATTATATTAAAAAATTTTAATTTAAAAAATTTTTTTCAGAGTTTGTGAAACAAAGGAAATATAGGATGAGACCTCAAGAGAATGGATTCCCTAAAAGTCCATCACACAAAGAGGGAGATTTTTATCCTTTTCCCCCCTTAATATACAGTCTCTCTGTACTCTTCTTTCATGTTATTTCCCTCTTTTCTTTCCACCATTAAAACTATTATATGATTGTGCTGAATTCACCAGATGAAGCAAGCTCACATCCACAATCACTTTGTTAGCATCTCAAATTCTTTGAGCATTTCAGGTTTCTCAGTCACTCCTCCTCCAAGCCCATTTTCCTTTTTAGAATTCCCCCAATTTTTTTTCCAGTGTGCCTCTTTGTACCTCAATTACTAGGTAATAACAAAGTACAGTCAAGATGAAATGGAGGGGGATGATGAAACCATCTTGCTCCAGGACATCTGAGACAGTCAGGTTGTTGCTTCTAGTGTACAAAGTTGTTTAGGCAGTATTTTTCCTTTCCATACTGGTCCCATTTTCAAATAATTGGAATTCTCCCATTTACAGTAATGTCTAACAGCCTCTTCCCAAGGCCCCTAAATCTGCCTTTATTCAAATAAACTACTCAAATGGTAAATATCTAACAAGTAAAATGGAAAATTAGCTTGCCTGGAAGGACATTATCTCAGCCTAAACACAATAATGAAAGATTCCTACACTAGCCAGTGGGCAACTTGTTCTAAAACTCTGTGCCTAGTCAAACTACCCTCTTCAATTGAGCTTCCAAACCTCTTAGTGAATCTTTTTGTTGTTGGTTTGTTTTGATGGTTGTTGGGGTTTTTTCAGAGATATCTGCTCATTAGAAATAAACTAGATAATGGTGGTCCCAAATAAACTATACAGTGGTGGCCCCATAATGTTTGCCTTTGAAAAGCTAGCACAGTGTCATTCTCCCTCAAATATTTGCAGTCATGGAGTTATCATGGAAAATCACAGACTATTCCAACCTTTACAGGACCTAAGAAATAATCTAGCATAAAGCCATAATTGAAACGCAGGTCTCCTGATTCCCAATGCAGCAGACTTTTTTTTAAAGTGAGGCAGTTGGGGTTAAGTGATTTGCCCAGAGTCACACAGCTAGTAAGTGTTAAGTGTCTGAGGCCGGGTTTGAACTCAGGTATTCCTGACTCCAGGGCCAGTGTTCTATCCACTGTGCCATCTAGCTGCCCCAGACTTTTTTTAACAACTAAGTAAATCACTCCTCTCAAGAATCTGGGATTACAGATTATACTGTAGTCCTATACACTATCTACCACACCTCATTGCCTCAGTTCTGAATTCAACATCCCCTCTCTATTAATAAAGCAAAAGAAGGGATGGGGGAAGGGGAAGAGCAGACCAAAAAAAAAAAAAGAAGAAGAAAATAATCGAGCCCTTGGCCTTTGGAGATCTTCTTTCTTTTCTTTTTTTTTTTTCAGGGCAATGGGGGTTAAGTGACTTGCCCAGGGTCATAAAGCTAGTAAGTGTCAAGTGTCTGAGGCTCCAATTTGAATTCAGGTCTTCCTGAATCCAGGGCTGGTGCTTTATCCACTGTTCTACCTAGCTATCCCTGGTCCCCCACCCAGATCTTCTTTCTTAATCTCCTTTCTCCTTCAAGTCTCTCTTCTTGCCACTGCTAAAGAAAATAACCCATCCCTTTCACAATGCTTAAAAGTCAAAAACTACTCTGATACTGGCAGGGCCAGTCACAGGCACAGTTGTGACCCAGGTGAAGTTTGTCTTTGGAGTCCCCCACCTCTTTCAACAGCCTGAGTTCAATTACCTTCCCCCACTTTCCAAGGCACCCATTGTTGGCAAGCTTCCCAGTCAGGTAAGGTACACTCATTTTGAGGTATTAGAGACATAATGTTGTACCCCCTCCCAGGACAAAATACATGTTAAATAGTGTTTAACCAAAATTTATGAATCACTAATAGTGAACTTTCTGGCATCAGCAACAAGAGGTGCAATGGAGCTATTTTAGGTGGTGGAGGCCCTAAGATCATAACATCTAGGTGACCTATGAATAGATCCGAGAACAGGGCAAGTCTAAGACAGCCACATTCATAAATTAACTTGACTGGAATAAAGTCTGATATTTAGCAACCACTTCTACAACCCAACTGAATAATACACTGCCTTAGGTTCTTAATTTTAACTCATGCTTTCAAGATGCTTTCTACATTTTCACTCTTTGCCTTATTCAATTTGGACCTTTCTTGAATAACATCAACAAGACTGTTCTTTAGTATATTGACAAGGCAATATTGATTAGCTCTTGTCTTCTGATCCCCACACCATCTGTTGATATTATAGGACACCTAGTTCTTGGATCCAATTCCTCCATCCCAAGTCCAGGCAATTGTTTGTTCTTGTATTCTGAAGAAATTTCCCCTATGATCTGACTCCTCTTGAAAGACTAGTTATTATACGACCTAAAATCTTGAGATAGTGAAGCTTGGAGAACATTTCTTTGCTCAGATCTCAGTGAATATAGCTCTAGACATCCTGAACTATTGCACTAACCCCTATTCCATCTAAGACAGAGAAAGGCATCCATCAATCTTCTCTCTGATGTGCCTTCCAGGGCTGTGCTGGAGGCAACTCTTATTGGCTCATAGGAGCTGATTGTTAAATTTTCTCCAGAAGGATTTACATCTCAAACATCTGTAAATGCTACAAATCAGGTTTGATTTATTGTTTAACTTATTTCTAGGCTTAAGAAAGTGATGGAGAAAATGTAAATAATACAGCTAAAACTTTAAAATGTCTTATTTTTTCTCAGGAAAGCCGGTTATTAAACATTATCAGCACATCCCTATGGATGACTTTTTCTAAGACGAGCACCTAAGAACCAAGACAAGAAGTTCCCAAGGGGATGTCAGGAAAGAAAAAAGAGACAAGCCGATGATTCTCCTTCAAGGAGAGTTCTAATCCTCCAAGTAATGAGAAGTGCCAGTCTGATATTTGTCCAGAAAAAGATGAAACAGAATACTGTCTCCATTGGGCCGCTGATTTCTTTTCTCGGATCTCCTAAATGAAGCCCCAAGCCCACGAGAAAATAAAGTGGAACCAAGGCATTCACCAAAAGCATAAATACCCTAGTGAATGAAAAGAGAAGTCTGCTGAATTGGATCACAGCTTTCCCAAACCAGGATTCTATGTAGTGATAATGGGATGCTAACATTTCGGTCCTGGGCCACAACAATAAAGCCAGGGCTGTAATTACAATAATGACCTCCTACAGCTATTGTGTCTTTAATTAAGTCTTTATCAGTAGGCATTTGCCACTTAAACCTAACTCACTGTAACTACCACAGCGTATCATCTACATTTTCACAAAGAATTACTGAATCATATTTCTGTCAAGAAGATGAAAGGGAATATTTTAACTCAAGTACCATTTGCAGACAGACTGCATAAAGAAAAATCAAGCTGCCCTTTTACAGTACTTTCTGACAAGTTTAACTCAACTCTAGGAGGTGGGGTGGGGGGAGGTGGAGGGAGGGAGGAAAGGGAGAACTGGGTGAGAAGGAAGATTTGTGTTTTCTCTCCATTGGTTTCTTTTTACCACAACTCCAGTTCCTCTCCAGGCAAACTAAGAGGAAAGAGCTAATACAAAAAGGAAACTTTACAATGCAGAATGATTTAGAGCTCTAAGGAGCTCCATTTTACAGATAAGAAGATGGAGGTCTAGAGGCATAAAGGGTCTGAAGTCCAGGAGTTAGTCAGTGAGCCGGGTCTCTGGGGTCTTTCCACTATGATTCCCCCATAATCAAAGCAATCTAGGACAACAAGATTCTCGAGAACAGGGCTTCTTAAATTTTTCCCACTCCCAATTCCTTTTTGCCTGAGAACTTTTACTCAACCTCAGGTATATAGATATATAAAATAAGTATACATAACCTTTTACTGTTTCCAAATTTTTCATGACCCCACATTGAGTTATGTGACCCCATATGGGGTTGTGACCCACGGTTTAAGAAGCTAGGCTCCAGAATACTCACTTCAATGGCAGTGAATGTAAAGCAAAGATTCATAACTTCTTTTGTGTCATGGACCTCTTTGGTAGTCCATGGAAATGACTCTCAGAATAATATTTTTAAATGCATAAAATAAAACACACTGGAATAAAAAGGAAATCAGTTCTATCTGAACACATTTTTTTTTGTGGGGCAGTGGGGGTTAAGTGACTTGCCCAGGGTAACACAGCTAGTAAGTGTCAAGTGTCTGAGGCCAGATTTGAACTCAGGTACTCCTGAATCCAGGGCCAGTGCTTTATCCACTGTGCCACCTAGCTGCCCCCCTGAAAACTTTTTTTTTAATTATTAAGTTCATAGACCCCAAGTTAAGAATTCTGAGTCTAAAGAGAAATTTAATTTTCCCTTCTCAGATTACCTTCTATCTACTAGGTATATATTTTGCATGTTCCTAGTTATTAAAATGTTTCTCCCATTAGAATGTGAGTGACCTCCTTACTAAATCAAATTTATAAGAATGCAAGTCATTCCCCAATTGAGAAATGGTCAAAGGATATGAACAGGCAGTTTTCAGATAAAGAAATCAAAGCGATCTATTGCCATATGAAAAAATGCTCTAAATCACTATTGATTAGAGAAATGCAAATTAAAACAACTTTGAGGTACCACCTGACACCTATCAGATTGGCTAATATGACTAGAAAGGAAAATAATAAATGTTGGAGAAGCTGTGAAAAAATTCGAACACTGTTGGTGGAGCTGTGAACTGATGCAACCATTCTGGAGAGCAGTTTGGAACTATGCCCAAAGGGCTATAAAATTGTGCATACCCTTTGACCCAGCAATACCACTATTAGGTCTTTATCCCAAATAGATTATAAAAAAGGGAAAAGAATTCACATGTACAAAAATATTTATAGCTGTTCTTTTTGTATTGGCAAGGAATTGGAAATGGAGGGGATGCCCATCAATTGGGGAATAGCTGAGCAAGTTGTGGTATATGAATGGAATACTGTGCTGTAAGAAACAATGAGCAGGGGGACAGATAGGTGGCACAGTAGAGAAAGCACCGGCCCTGGATTCAGGAGGACCTGAGTTCAAATATGGCCTCAGACACTTCACACTTATTAGCTGTGTGACCCTGGACAAGTCACTTAACCCTCATTGTCTCACCAAAAAAAGAAAGAAAAGAAAGAAAAACAATGAGCAGGTGGATTTCATAAAAACCTGGAAGGACTTACATGAACTGATGCCGAGTGAGATGAGCAGAACCAGGAGAACAGTGTACACAGTAACAACAACATTATGTGATGGACTGTGACAGACTTGACTCTTCTCAGCAATACAATGGTCCAAGATAATTCCAAAGGACTCACAATAGAAAATGCTCTCCAAATTCAGAAAAAAGAACTGTGGAATCTACATGTAGATTGAACCATACTATTTCTATTTGTTTGTTTCTCTTTTTTGAGGTTTTTCCCTTTTGCTCTGATTCTTTTTTCATAGCATGACTAATGCAGAAATATGTTTAATGTGATTATACATATATAACCTATATCAGATTGCTTGCTGTCTTGGGGAGGGAGGAGGGAAGGGAAGGGAAGGAGGGAGAAAAATTTGTAACTAGAAATCTTATAAAAACAAATGTTGAAAACTATCTCTACATGTAACTGGAAAATAATCAAATACTTTTATGATTTTTAAAAAAGAATGTGACCTCCTTGAGGGAAGGGACAGTTTTTGTATTCGTTGTATTTCTCTTGCTTGGTAGGGTGGTGGACATATTGTAAGCTCTTAATAAATGCTTACTGACTGACCCCATTCATAATCACTTCCTTACTTCAGTATTCAAATAAATGCTCAATAGATTTCTAACAATGTTTGGCTAAATCAGCCAGACAGTGCTCAGAGGGAAAGTGGCCCTTTCCAAGAGTCCAGAGGTTTGTGTTGTTTGGGGGTTTTTTTTAGAGAAATAGTTAACACATTTATTAATCACTTATTATATGCCAGGCATTGTGCTAAGCATTGGCAATCCAAATACAAGAAAAAAAGGAAAAGAAAGATTGTCTCTAACCTCAAGGCCAACTCCAGAGTTTGTTTTTTTGTTTTGGTTTGGTTTTGCAGGGCAATGAGGGTTAAGTGACTTGCCCAGGGTCACGCAGCTAGTAAGTGTCAAGTGTCTGAGGCTGGATTTGAACTCAGGTCCTTCTGAATCCAGGGCCAGTGCTTTATCCACTGGGCCACCTACCTGCCCCCTGGAAGGGACTTTAGAGCCAAGTCCACCGAATTTACAGAAATGGAAACCGAATCACAAGGAAGGTAAGTGACTTGCTGAAGGTAGTAACAGAGGTGAGATTCAAACCCAGGTCCAACCACAGAGCCATATGTGTTCATCAGAGAGAGTGTAACATTGTGCCCTAGGAAGAGCCCTGCATTTCCCTGAGAGCACTTCCCCAGCCTGGGATCTCCAAAGGGTGGAATTCAGAAGGATGGGATGCGTGACTACCACAGAACTGCCAGATACTTGGGTTTGAAAACTGATTCCTCCAAAGGGGTACCCTTCCTTTTAGGAGGGAGTGGGGGCACAGCAGGAGGGAGGAAGGGAGGGAGGAAGAGAGAGGGAGGAGCATGGTAGGGTGGGGGAGCTTGAAATGTCTCCCTTGTCTGAATGGCACCACTGTTAACACGGACATGGAGTTTCTGAGAAGCTCTGTCAGTTCTATTTTACTTTGACAGACTCCCAGGCACCAGAGATGAGAGTGATTTTCTGCTTGTTTATTTGAGGGATTCATATTCTGCCTACAGAAACCTGACTCTACCACCAATTTCCACCTTTTTTTTCCAGTACTGTCTTTGGCTACAACTGCTCCCCCTTTTTTTCCTTTCCTTTCTAATTTCATTTTTAACAACGTGAAGGCTTGGATGGGCACCGATGAGCTGAAAATTAAAAAAGAAAGGGTGGGAGGGCTAACAACAGGCAAGCTGGGAGAGGGCCTATTCCATTTTTCTCCAGTCGTATTTGCACCCACTCCAGATCTTCTCAGCTCACTCCCCAGCACTGCAGGAATACCTGCTGAGAGAGACAGGAGCAAGCCACAGGTGGCCGCCTTACCTACGGCTCACTTTTAGTCCATCTCAGCCACTGGGGTTGAATCAGCCCACACTGGGGAAAGAACAGAGCAGTTAGCCTCCCGACAATGACAAGAAAATCAAATTGCCCTCTGCCTTGAATCTAACAGTGATCCCGAGAATTTAACCATTTCATTCATCCCCTAAGGAAATAAAAGGAAGCTTCCAGACCAAATTTTCCTCTCTTCTGTGGAAGTCAGGGCTGAGTTAATAAGGCAAGTCTGTTTTGCCTGGACAAGCGTGTTCAAAGAACTTTTCAGTATTGCCTTCTCAGTTTTCTTTCTTCGTTCCACAAAAGGCTCTTCTCAACCCAGAGAGCACACATATCAGCAACATCAGGAGATAACTGTCAATGGCTGCCTCCAGGCACCTCTTCCTCTTTTCTCTTCCTTCCTTCCTGGGATCACTACTGAGACAATATTGCTTTTGCTGCAAAAATGCTCCAGTGTTCAGAGTATCTTATATAGGGGAAATAGGGATAGGTGGTGACTCACTGCTGGTGCTCTAGGTAAAGCAGGGCAGGGAGGGTATGTGTTTGTTAGGATAACCACATAATGGACTAGGTGGTGCAGCAGGTAGAGAGGGTGAACCTGAATAACCTCTGTTTGCCTCAGCCTCCTGAACTATAAAATGGGAATAATAATGCACCTTCCTCACAAGGATTTTATGAGGATCAAATGAGATCATCTTTATAAAGTGCTTAGCACAGTGTCTGACACCTTGTGGGTGCTATATAAATACTTATTCCTCTCCCTTTCCCTACTTACTAGGATACTTCCACTACCACCACACTTCTCTATCACAGAACCAAATCTGAGTGTGTTTAGCTAGTCACTTTTACCGAGAACTTTAAGCAAATTCTTGCTTTCTGAGTTGGCTTCAGGCAGCTGCGTTTTCATCCGACAAAGAAATTTGAAAACTGATGAAAAGCATGAGCCTTTATATGCTGGTCATCATTGTATACAGCCTTATTTCTCTGGGGACCAGAGCCTTTTCAGGATTTTTACAATGGGCTTCCATTAGTATACATTTATCTCACTGGGTTAATGTCAGTTGTACCATGAAAGGGAGAGTTGGGAAAAGAAAATATAGGTTCTATTTTTTTTTCTTCCTCACTTCCCTTCTCAAATCAGATTGGCCAGCTTGGAATTCCCAGTTGCCATGATTCTGTGAATGAGAATGTCCAAAGATTGATAAATGAATGGTTTATTTTTCACATTTACCATGTACAAAGCATGGTGCTAAGTGCTGGAGATACAAATAGAAATGCAAGACAGTCCCTGCTCTCAAGGAGCTCACATTCTAATGGGGAAGAAAACAGATATGGAAGGTTTCTGCTGCAAGTCAGATGGTCCGTAGGTTGCAGCAGCACCTTGTATGGTGTGGTAAAAATTATTTGTGGTAAAGATTAATATCGCAGTTTTTAGCTGACTCATTTGGGAGGTGCCACACCTGGCCCTCTCTGGGGTTACATATGCTACTAAGGTCAGAAGGAGAACTCTCCATAGGCAGTTTCTGAAGGACTTCCCCTTTTGGGGGAGGAAAGATTGAACACTCGCTGAAGGGAGGCGGAGGGTCTTCCGGAACTTGAGGCTTCTTCAGGAATGCTAGCAGTCTGGCACTCTCTTCTTCTTCATCCCTTGTGGTGGTGGCTCATGTATGCTCTGTTTCAGGTGACTGCTGTTTTGGTG
Organism: Dromiciops gliroides; assembly: GCF_019393635.1. Lineage (NCBI taxonomy): Eukaryota > Metazoa > Chordata > Mammalia > Microbiotheria > Microbiotheriidae > Dromiciops > Dromiciops gliroides. The sequence goes on from NC_057862.1 coordinate 580,888,806, forward strand.
GCTCGAGCAACTGTAGACTGTCTGGGTTTGGTGAGTTAATTATGGAAAACCCTAAACTCCTTTGAACTAGCTTAATTGTAAATGGTCTGAGGATTAAATAGGTTAAGTTTAGAGTTAAGAGTATTTATCTGTATTTCTGTTTTCCTATTTCCTTATCTTTGATTTTTATTAGTTTCACCTTTGTTGTTTAATTAATTCCCAAGTAATAAAATCTTATCCTTTTGTGAACTAAAGCTTAGAGGCTCCTTTCTTATTGGTCTGGGAGAAATATCTAAAAAGGGCAGTTCAGAAGGGAGGGTGAACCTAAAAGATCCCTCATATTTCCGGGACCTCAATATTAAGGCGAGTCACCCAAATAACACTCCATATATTAAATTTTGGCCCTCACAATGGTAATGCCTCTTCTTTAATATCATTTCCACTAATAACATCTTATCTGTTTCTGATATTGACCATTTAACAGTACCAAGGATTTTGGTACCAAGAATTTTATTTTGTGGATCTTCAGTATCTGTGGCAATAGCATCTACAGGAATAGTTGTCAGACCACATGTCCACAAGGATTGCTTCCCTGGATGATGAGTGAGGGCACCAGGCTAGGCTGCAAGCTTTACTATTACTAGCCTCAGGCTCCTGAGTCTAGGGTTTTACCCATTAGCATCCATGGGGAGATGGTATTCAAGGTGATAGGGAAGGCTTGACTTGCCTTGCATATGCTATCTCCTGTCTCTCCCTTAGGGTGTCTTACTACTTCAGCTAGGCTTGAATAGATAGAATTGGATGCCTCCAGGGTAGTGACTTCCCCATAGGATTTAAACCTGTTGAGACTTTAAAGGCCATAAGGTCATAGTCATAGATTTAGAATCAGAAAAGGAAACTAAGGTCATTGAGTCCAGCCATCTCATATTATGAAAGAAACTGAGGCTCAGGAAGGTTTAAGTATCTGGGCCAAGATGACATGGATTATAAGTGAAAGAGCTATGATTTAAACTCAGGTCCCTAGATTCCAAATTCTATATTCCACTGTGCCATGCTGACTCCCTTAGTCCAACACTAATGAGTAAGAAAGCTGAGACTAAGAGAGGTTGAGTAGTTCACCTCAGGTCACACAGATAGAAAGTATCAGAGCTGGGATTTGAATTCACATTCTCTGACTCTAAATAGTAGTGTTGGTTCTTTTCTACTATTCCACATATCTCACTAGAGACATCCAAATGGAGGCTGAATGAATACTAGACAGAGATGTTTTGGGGGTCAACTCCAACTCCAATTCTAAGATTCTATGAATTCATCCATCCACTATGAAAAGAGCTCCAATCAAGAGGCAACAGAATGTGATGAAGCAATCACTGCACCAGGACCCAGAAAGTGCTAGTTCTCTGCCACTAATGATCAGTGTGATCTTGGGCAAGCCACATCTCTGGGACCCAATTTCTTCATTTGCAAAATAAAAGAGTTGTACAAAATGATCTCTAAAATTCCACCCAGTTCTAAAATTCCTTCACTCTATTTGGCATTTTCACCTAGCATTTGCACACTCAAAATCCAGCACAAAGAATCATGGAAGGTGCTCAATTAATTTTTTAAATGAATAGATTGTTTTACAAATGATTCCTGATTCTCTTTATCCCATCACCAGACAGTAACTGGTCATTGGAGCTCAACAGAAGCCAAGTTCCATTTTGTTCCATTTATATTCTGTGGAAACTGAGGCAGCGACTCAGAAAAAAGCCACTTCCCTCTGATCTGTCAGAAAGCCAATAACAAGCTCTGAAAATACTCTTCATTATCTGCTTTGGGTCTCCCTCCATTCTCAGATCTCATCAAGAACAGGCAAGTGTCATTGAGGGTTTCCATCTACAAGATCAAGTCATGGTGGCCAGCTGTGAGATCAACTGTGGCCTCTGAGAGGAGAGGCAGTTGCTGAGGAAGACAAGCTGGGCAGGTTTAAATTTATAGCTCTTTGTAATCCAGGCATTTAGAGCTCATCTGTTTAAGGTGAGTTATGCGATATACTCCCTCCTGGTAACAAATAACAATACATTCTAAATACATTACACCTGGTTTGTCTGCAGCACCACGACTCTAAGGAAAGTTCCTCTACAGTTGACTTCTGCAGAACGTGGACTGCTCTTTGACATTTAAGAGAAATTTCAAACAAAATCTAGAATTTTACAGCCTGTCAGTTGGGATTTGGGTGGGGGGAGAGGAAATCTTCCTTTGTTTAAAAGGAGGTGGGGGAATCAGTGATTTTTCTCCAACCCCTATTTTTCACTCACTGCTGAAATCCTGACAAAACCACTCGAAGAGCTATTTAGGAGAATGGCTCTATATTTCAGGCACAGGGTGTTTGTCTTGCCTCAGATAATATAATTGCTGACTTTAACTCTTCATTTAAAAATCACTAATTGGCCTGCCATGTTGGCCAAGGATACTAAGCAGCTTGTGCATGTGGCCCCATTGGCAATGAGTAAAAACTATTCCTGTAGGTAATACTCTAGGTTTTATGGCTGAGTCCTTCCTCCATCTGAATGTCTGCTTCTTTTCTTCCCTTTTCTTGGGACAAAGAGAATTAATTCATTCACTTCTCCTCTTCCTACAGTCGATATGGTATCATATAAGCTTTTTGAGGGAAGAAACTTTTATTTTTGTCTTTGTTTTATCTCCAATAACAGAAAGTTGTCTTCGGCCACCACCACCCCAAAAAACCTTCCACAAACTTCACTCTGTTGTTATTGATGGTGGTGGTGGTGGTGGTGGTGGCTAGCATTACGTAAGAGCTTTAAGGTTTACAATGTACCTACACATATTATATCATCTTATTCATATAGCAAACATAGGAGGTAGGTGCTCTTATTATCCCAATTTTACAAATGAGGGAACTGAAGCAGACAGATTCATTCACTCACCCAGGATTACACGACTAGTAAGTGTCTGAGGCTGGGTTCGAAGCCAGATTTTTCTGACCCTGCGCCTAGTGTTCTATCCACTGAGCCACTTAACTGCCTCCAGTCACCTAGTTACAAATCCATCTCCCTCACCCTCCCCGTATCTAATCAGTTAATGAGTCTTATTGATTCTACCTCTGTGACATGTTTCATACCTGTCTCCTCTCCACTCACATAGCTACCACCTCACTTCAAGGAATCATTAGGTCTTGGACTATTACCAAAGCCTCCTAATCAATGTCCCTACCTCTAGTTTTTCCCCTATCCGATCCATTCTCCATAAGGATAAGGAGCTGGCCTCAGAGCCAAAGAGACCTGGATTTATGTCCTGCCTCTCTGCATCCTAGGTGACCCTGGGCAAGATACAACCTATGAAAGTTCTAGGGAATTAAGGCTATAAGTTGCCGACAATTGCTGACCTGCACTGATAAAGAGGAGGGGGGGAGGGGTTACTATACCAATGAAATCACAGATCCAGTTCTTATCCCCAGTGCCTAGTATAACGTGGGTTTGGGGCACATCCCATGTCACCTAAGAAGTCACTCATATGGGAGACAGTGGGCATTCTGCTTCTGGGAAACAGGAAAACCTGTGTATAGGTGGATATTCTATGTTGGCTTACCATATGGTTAAGAGCAGTTTCTCACATTGCCTGTGTTTCTATATGTTACAGACCTGACCCTGAGAGAGGGAAGCCAGAGCAAAACACAGTGCCTTACACAGGGTAGTCATTTAATAAATGCTTGTTCAATTGCATTGGTTAAGAGTGGAAGGGATTTTTTTTGTTTTTCTACATAAAAGAAAGAGAACTGCTTGAGTTTGGCATTTTTCATTCTTGAAGTACTATTCTCTTAGGCACATTGTTGTTCAGTCATGTCTGACTCTTTGTGACCCCATGGACAATGCTATTCAGGGGGTTTTCTTGGAAAAAATACTGAAATGGTTTGCCATTTCTTTCTCCAGTGGATTAAGGCAAACGGAGGTTAGGTGACTTGCCCAGGGTCATGCAGTTTGTAAGCCTCTGAGGTCAGATTTTAACTCACGTCTTCCTGACTCCAAGTCCAGTGCTTTATCCACTGAGCTATCTAGCTCACCCCTAAGCAAAATGATAAAGTGGTAGATTGTTTCCTGGGTTCTTTATTCCTTTTGTCTACCTGAGTCTTTCAACCCAGACACCCGTTGTCCTCCTGCCAACCCCCCATTGCCAGGGTTTTCCCACTGCAGATCCCACAAATGTAGTCAGCTATATTCCTTCCTGCTTGGGCTATAACAGGCAATGTTTGTGTTCTGGGTAAGCAGAACAAGACACACTCTCAATTTAGTTGAAGGTATGTAGTGATGCCAGTGACTCTAAGACCATGAAGATTTTTTGGAGAAGGGGGAGAGCAAGTTGGAGCCCAGCTGGGAAGAGCTTATCTGGATTGTGGCCAAGATTCAGGGAGGGAAGAAAGCACAGCACATCTGGTGGCATCATATTGAAACTAATTTTTCTTGCAAAACTAAATCATATGCTTCTGAAAGACCACAAGTACCATCAGTGTCCTCTAAATTTCAGTGCCCTAGGGAAAAGCCCTGATGCCCTCACCTTAGGAAGGAAGGAAAGAAATAAGCATTTGTCAAGCACCTGCTATGAGCCAGAAACTATGCTTTACAAATACTTCATTTGATCTTTACAATAATCCTGAGAGGTAGATGCTATTATGATGCCCATTTTACAATTAAGGAAACTGAGGATGGCTTAAGTGATTTGCCCAGAATCAAGACAGCCAGTCAGGGTGTGAGTTTATATTTTAAGTCAGATTTTCCTGACTCCAGGTCACTTACTCTATCCATTGTACCACCTAGTTGCTTCCCCACCTAGTTATTGACTCTGCCTTTCTCTATCCCCTCCCTCATCTAACCTGATCTAAACTGGCCGTCCAGAATCCCATTTTTTAGAACCACAGACTCCACTAGAACTAATTTAATTAGCTTATTTTAATTAAGGTATGAATCCCTCATATGGCACCATTTCCAGGTGACATGCTTTTTATCAGAGATCCTTAATACCTTAGAATTATGTGATATTTAGGTATCTCTGTTACTCCAATATCTCTCAGAGACATTGCTAGACTTCCCAATGCTGAAGCCATTGACCATCTACCTCAGGTTGAAGTCAATCCCTCCCTAGCTGAAATTCCAAGAATTTGAATACTATTAGGTTTCTCTCATATGGAAAAGAGCTTGGTGCTGATTCTATTCCCGATGCTCATATAAAAACTGACTGAAATCTAACAGACTATATGGCAAGAGGAGGTTATCCCCCAGGACTTCAAGGATGCCTCCATAGTCCATCTCCATAAAGGAGATCTGTGATAGTCATGGTGGGGAGGGGAGAGTCTCTCTCTCTCTCTCTCTCTCTCTCTCTCTCTCTCTCTCTCTCTCTCTCTCTCTCTCTCTCTCTCAATCATTGCCAGCAAGATTCTTGCCAGAATTCTCCTTAATAGTCTGTTCCTTCACCTGGAAAATGGTCACCTACCCGAGAGCCAGTGTGACTTCAGAAAGAGCCAAGGAATAGTCAGCATTTCCTGCCCAACAACTCCAGAAGAAATTCTAGGAGGAGAAAAGAGGGCAGTATATAACTTTGTCAATCTAACCAAAGCCTTTGATACTCTCAGTGATGAGGGCTTGTGGAAAATCGTGGCAAAATTTGGTTGCCTGGATAAGTTCATCAGTACTGTATGCCAGTTCCATGGTAGCATGTTTGCACAGATTCTGGATAATAGATGATGTTCTCATGCTTTCCCAGTGATAAATGGAGTGACATAGGGCTGAATGCTTGCTCCCATGATTTTTAGCATGATGTTTTCAGTGATGTTGTCAGATACCTTCAATGAGGACAAAAAATGGCATCAAGGTCAGCTACCACATTGATGGTATATTATTATATTTTTTAACTTGAAAAGGCTACAAGCCAAGACTAAAGTAGAGGGAGAGTTGGTGCTTGACTTTTTGTTCACACATGATTGTGTACTCAATGCAATTTTTGATGCTGAGACGCAACAGAATATAGATTGATTCTCTGCCACTTGTGCTAATTTTGGCCTGACAATTAGCACCAAGAAAAAAATACATTCTCTACCAGCCGGCAGTCCACCATCAATACATGAAACCATAGGTTCCAGCAAATGGAGAAAGTTTGAATACTGTGGATAAGTTCACTTACCTTTCCAGGGATGTACACATAAATGATGAGGTTAACACATGCATTGACAGAGCTAGCTCAGTGTTTGGGAGACACTGAAGGAAAGTGTGGGAGAGAAGAGGTATTAGACTGACTACCAAACTGAAGGTCTACAGAGCCATTGTGCTGAATTCACTGTTGTATGCCTATGAAACCTGGACAGTATACCAGTACCACACCAGGAAACTGAACGGCTACTATTTGAATTGTCCTAGGAAGATTCTGAAGATCACCTGGCAAGATAATGTACTAGACACTGGGGTCCTTTCTTGAACTGAACTGCCAAGCATTCAAACTCTACTGAAAAGAGTGAAACTCTATTGGACTGGCCACTTTGTTCAAATTTCAAATGTACATTTGCCTAAAAGACCATTTTATGGTAAATTCACACAAAGCAAGCACACACACAGAGATCAGGAGACATGATACAAGAACACTCTTAGTGTCTCTCTGAAGAACTTTGGAATCAATTTTGAGACATGGGGGACACTGGCACAGGATTGCCCAGCATGGTGTGCCCAGATTAAAGAAGGCACTGTGCTCTATGTGTGAAGTCGAATTGCAGTAGCTCAAAAGAAATGTGAGATGTGCAGGTTTAGAGACAATCTCTATTCCAAATGTTCATATGGACTATTCTATATGGAGTATTCTGAGCTCATATTGGTCTGATCGGCCACAGTTGGACACATTGTACCTTGACCCTGACAGTGACATCATTTGGGACTTCTTTGAATACAAAGGACAACTAATCTCTCAGAAGTCATCATTCAGCCATTGCCTATACACCTCCAAATAATAAGGCTCTCACTACTGTTAAGGCAGTAAATTACGCTCTAGAGTAGCTCTATTTGTTAAGAAGTTCTTAATACTGAACCAAAATTGATCGCCTTTTAACATACATTCATTAGTATTGGTTTTTCCTTCTGTATACACCTAGGATATTTTTGACCCAAAAGCATGGGGCAGAGACTGTGAGGGACATATTTTCAATTCAATTCAATAAAAATTTCTTAAGCACCTACTATGTGTCAGCACTAAGCAATTAGGGATACAAAAAACAAAGAGAAACAGTCCTGCCTTCAAAGAGCTTATATTCTACTTATGAGAAACAAGGGTACACAGTAAATACAAAATACAGAAAGAGTAAATACAAAGTAATTTATGGGGGGAGAAAAAGGTAAGGAAAGGAATCCTGTAATAGCCGTATAAAGTCTTTAGGATTCTGTGAGATGGAAGTGGAGAGGGAGAATATGCCACCAAGAATATGCACAAGGCATAACCTGTGCAAAGGCTTGGAGGTATGAGATGGGAAATTGTAGATGGGGAAGAAAATCATTTTGGCTGTAACATAGACTGCACAAAAGGGGAAAATGTGAGATCATTCCAGAAAAGATAGGTTGGAGCCAAATAGAAAAAGGGCTCAGTGTTAACCAGAGGAATTTGTATTTTATCCTAGAGCCAGTAGAAAGGATGGACACTTCTTGAGGTAGAAAATGAGTATAACAGTCATATCACTCTGGCAACTGTATGCAGGATGGACTGGAGGGGAAAATGATGAGTCAAAGACCCTGATTCGAGGCTACTGCAATAGCTTAAGAATGAAAGAGGACTTGAGCTAGGGTGCTGACTAGTGTGTGGAAAGTAGACAGGTAGGAGACACGTTTTACAAATAGTATCAATAAGACTTGGCAAGTGTATGAGGGAAAGTGACAGAGGATACAGTAACTTTGAGACCATGAACCTGTTTTTACACCCTGAGATTGTATACCTAGAATGATGGTAGTGCCCTTAAAGAAGCAGAAAAGGGGACAGCTAGGTGGCGCAGTGGATAGAACACCAGCCTGTAGTCAGGACGACCTGAGTCAAATCCGGCCTCAGACACTTGACACTTACTAGCTATGTGACTAGCAAGTCACTTAACCCCCAATTGCCTCACCCAAAAAAAAGAAGCCAGCAGGAAAGTTTGCAGAAGGGTTTGGGTTTTTTCTGTTCTGTTTTTAAGGTGGAAATAATGAGTCCTATTGAGGGGCTATATGTTGAGTTTGAGATGTCTATGGGACATCCAGGATTAGAGCTGTCTAGCTGGTGACTGAGGGTTGAAGTTCAAGAAGGTCATTCTTACAATTATCCCTTCCACATCACAGAGGTTGGGAGCATAGTACCCCTGCAATCTGGAAAATCCATGTATAATTTTTTGGTCTTCCTTTTGTATCAAAGAAGAAGTCTAAATTTTTGTTCATTTTTCTTTTATGGGATATTTGCAATACTTTATTGTAAAATTTGGTCATATTTATATTAAAAGATAAAATGTTTAAATTATACAATATTATACATATATTTCATGATTTCTGAGTTGTTCTGTGTATTTGCTGGCCTTCTCATGTTATCGGCAGCTTCTGCAAAACTCAAAAAATTCCCAATTAATTTCTGGTGCCAACTTACCACCTATCAAAACCATGATGGAAACGTTGCAATGTGGAAGACATAACAGCATTTTTCAAACTGACCCCAAAGACAGTTGCACCAGTCTTATCTGTAGCTGGTTATTAAGAAGGTGCATCTATATTCAACTATTGTAGGGTGACAGTTTAAAAATTGGGTTCACACAGTAACAGCAACTTTGTGTGAGGATCATTGTGATAAACTTGGTTCTAAGCAGCACGATGATCCAGACAATTTCAAAGAACTCATGAAAGAAAATGTTCTCCACATCCAGAAAAAAGAACTGTGGATTCTGAATGCAGATTGAACCATACCATTTCTACTTTTTAGCTGTTTTTTTTTCTTTTTGGAGGTTTTTCCCTTGTGCTCTGATTCTTCTTTCACAATAGGACTTAATACAGAAATATGTTTAATGTGATTGTACATATATAACCTATATCAGATTGCTTTCTGTCTTGGAGAGGAGGGAGGGAAGGGAGTGTGGGAGAAAAATTTGGAACTCAAAATCCTATGAAAACAAATGTTGAAAACATGTAAGTGGGTTCAGAACCTTTCCAGGTCCCTTGATTCTTCCAGAATGATATTTTTGTCCCTTCTTTTTCAAATAGCCAATTCTAGTTTTTACAATTCTTCCTATATTCTTTTCTTTTATTCCACTGTCTTTTCACTTGAGAAATGATTCTTGAATTCCTAAATTACTCAAATCTCATCTGACAGTGATTTTTTTTCTTTTATATATGAAGCAATAGTTCTTCATCTCTAATCCGTTTCCCAAATAGCATATTATCTCATTTTTTTTAATTCAGGGAGAATTTGATTTCCTAAAACACCCCAAAATCACAAATAGCAACTAGACAATTATTTTCACTTTATTGAAAGCTGAGGGTGTGAAACAGTTGGGAAAATGCTGAATTTGCATTAAAAGGAGCCAGGTTCGAATCCTGACACTTCTCCAATCACATTATTAATTTGTGACCTTGTAACATTACTTCTTCGGGCTTCCATTTTTACATCCATAATACAAGTGATTGGAACTAGAACTCCACAGGTTCTTCTTAGCTCTATAATTATTCTTTCAAATATCAACACTTCCTTTAAATTACATTCTCCCTTAGGGCATTATAATAATGATTTGAATTAGAAAAATATTATCTATATGCAATTTTCAGGACTGCATTCATTACAAAGAGTGAAGGACACCTGTATTGAGCACATTTAAATACCTGTTCTACTATTTGTGAGCATTAATTGGACTGACCCTCATGAAGTTTAAAATAATATTTCTCTCTAGCTATTCTAATACATGCAACTTCTAATAAATGTTTCCTTCAAAAAAAATATGGGCAAGCTTTACTTAAGTCACAGATACCCCCAATATGCATTAAACACTGTTCCAAGACAGTCTTTCATTAATTGACTATATAACCAGGGCAGCTAGATGGCACAGTGGATAAAGCACCAGCCCTGGATTCAGGGGGATCTGAGTTCAAATCTGGCCTCAGACACTTACTAGTTGTGTGACCCTGGGCAAGTCACTTAACCCTCATTGCCCCACACACAAAAAATTGACTATATAATCCTAAGCAAACTGTTAAAAACTTCCTGGTCCTCAGTTTCCTCATCTGTAAAATCAGTCATTTTGGACTAGATGATTCCTAAGGTCCTTTCTAACTCTGACATTGAACTAAGCTATTTCTGGAACATTATCTGCCAGTCAATAAAGTGGTAAGGTTTCACGTTCAAGCAAGATGCTACATTGGAAATCACCAAATAGTATTTATTTGGTTTGTCATTCCTTTTGATGGCTATTTCTATTACCTGTAAATCAATCAATTTATCTATCTATAAATATAGAAATTTAAACTTTCTGTTTTCTTTCTTTTTTCTTTTTTTTTTCTCTATATACTCTTTATAGTGAGGAAGAAATAGAGCTATCTCACAAACACACACACACATACATACATACATTTGTAAAATGTGGTACCAAGAACAGAAAATGCAGATTTAATCTAATCAGAGAAGTATAAAGAAGTAATAAAGCAAAATATACATAATTAACCCATGTTAAGCTTTCAATCTACCTAATTCTGAGGTAAGTCCTGTATCACATGAACTGTGCTCCAGCCATACCTCCCCCTTCTATACTTATAAAGACTGAGGTTTTTTCATACTCAAATGTAGAATTTTAAATTTATACCTATTAAATCTCATCTTGTTAGATTCAGTCCTAAATTCTAAATCCCGAATCTGCCTTCCACTGTGTTAGCTATCCTCCCACCCATGTGTCATATTCACATGTTACAAATATAACAACTATACCTTTAGCCAAGTCATTGATGAAAATGTTGGGAGTGGGGGGAGTTGGGGAACAGGACCAAGGACAGGTCCCAGGAGTACTCCTCTAGAGGCTTTCCTTCACTCTGTCATCAAGCCATAAAAGATTCTTATTTTGGTCTAGTCAGTCAACCAGCTCTGAATCCAGCAAACTGTATTCTCACTTGACTCAGATTTCTCCATGTTGTTGAAAGGGCACCATAAGCAACCTCATTAAGTGCTTTACTGAAATCTAGGTATAAACATATCTACAGTGAATTTGTCTAAAAAAGGAATGAGATTAGTCCAGCATCCCTGTTTTAATAAAGTCACAATTGCTGCTTAGTAAATTCCACTTCTTTTCTAATGGTCTGAAACTATCTCTTCAATCACACATTCTAGGCTTTAGGCCCAAGAATCAAAAGGCAATTCACCAGTCCATAATTGAAGACTCCACATTTTCCTTTTAAAACAATCAGGACAATATTTGCCTGTTTCCATTCATGTGACACTGTTCCTATTCTCTATGATTTTTTTCAGAGATCATTGACTGTAGCTTAGAAGTCACACATATAGAAGGCAGCTAGGTAGCACAGGGATAAAGCACCAGCCCTGGATTCAGGAAAAACCTGAGTTCAAATCTGGCCTCAGACACTTGACCCTTACTAGCTGTGTGATCTTGGGCAAGTCACTTAACCCTCATTGCTCCGCAAAAAACAACAACAACAATAAGTCACACATTAATTTTCTAAGTACCCTCTTTCAAGTACCATCTTCTGCACAAAGTCTTTCTTGATGGCCTCAACTACTATGCCCTTCCTATTAAACTATCTGTTGAATTTAACTATTTTGTATATGTTTATATTTCTTAACTTTACATTTATACTGCATGTATTTTTATATGTATTTGTTGTCCCTCCATTCAAATGTAATCTCATTGAGAGTAGGGAGTGTAATTCTTTGAACATTTATCCACAATGCCTAGCACGGTGCCCTCACACATAACAGGTGCTTTAAAAATACTTCTTGATTAATGACTGGAATATTGTTTGTCCTCTCTGGACTGGTGAACTGAATGCATTGAAGGAAAACAAGCACTTTCTTACTATATCCTTATTTGCATTGGGTTTCTAGCTCATCTTCAGCATTTTTGCTCTGTCTTCAGAGGGAAAGAAAAAGTCCTACTTGGTAGGAAATCAAAAAGAAACAAAATAAAATTTAAATAAGTCTACTGTCTCCCTTTTGTTCATTATCATTAGTCCATTCTATCTATTCTTTGAGCTTTTTCTTATCTCCTACGTAGATTTTAAAACTCTTTTTTTGTTATCCTTATTATTCATTACTGTTCTCACCTCATTCTGGGCTTTAGCTCTCTTGACACTATTCTAATAGAAAGATACCACTCTTACCTACCCTGTCTTCCATCTTCCATATTTGTCCTCTTTAAAATCCAAATTATTCAGTAGCTTTCATATGAATCTACATTAGTTTCTTTATGTGGCTACCCCTCTTACTCTATATTTAAATCATTTTTGTTTATGTCTTCCAAATTTTGTTACTGAGAGTTTTGCATTTTTCTTGGCTGAATTCCCCTGTGGAATTTTAGTACATGAAATCCTACCTATCCTTTCCCTGAATACTTTAAAATCTGCTTTCCAAAAATCTAGAGTATATGTAAGACTACATCTACTTCCTTCTTCTCTATCATGAACTCCTTATTTATCAGAGTGAGGTTCAGAATAGAAGTTGCCTTATTTGCTTCTTCCACTTTTTAAAATTCATTTTATTTTATTTTTATTTTTTTGCAGGGCAATGAGGGTTAAGTGACTTACCCAGGGTCACACAGCTAGTAAGTGTCAAGTGTCTGAGGCTGGATTTGAACTCAGATCTTCCTGAATCCAGGGCTGGTGCTTTATCCACTGCACCACCTAGCTGTCCCTCTTCTTCCACTTTTGAAGAAATTTTCTGTTGCTCTGTTTTTTGATAAAATATGAATTACTCAGATATCCAGATAGTTGGTGTCACCCCAATTTGTATAACAAAAATCATACCCTTGTGCCACGTTTGTGATGTATTTCCTGAACTATTTTCACCTTCTGGCAGGATGGTCTATGGCATACTCATTTGAAAACATTGTTTCTGTTTCTCCCTCCACTGATCCTCATCAAAATCTCTATCATGCCCTCTGCCATTACCCCAGGTTTCAGCTTTCCTTACATGAGTTTACCTTCACCACTAATTAGAGAAATAAATACTAAAGCAACTCTGAGATTCCATCTCATACCCATAAGATTGACAAAACTGACAGAAAAGAAGATGGCAAATATTGGAGGAGGAAAACAGGTACATTAATGGACTCTTGGTAGAGCTGTAAATTGTCCTAGCCATTCTGGTTTTGTTTCTGTTTTTGTTTTTTTTTGCGCGGGGCAATGGGGGTTCAGTGAATTGCCCAGGCTCACACAGGTAGGAAGTGTCAAGTGTCTGAGGCCCGATTTGAACTCAGGTACTCCTGAATACAGGGCCAGTGCTTTATCCACTGCGCCACCTAGCTGCCCCTGTCCCAGCCATTCTGGAAAGCAACTTGGAATTATGTTCAAAAAAATTACTCAATTGTTCATATCTTTTGTCATAGTAATAATTTTGTTAGGCCTTTACTCCTGAGAGATCAAAGAGGAAAAGGACTCATATGTACAAAAACAGTTATAGGAGCTCTCTTTATAATGGCAAAGAACTAGAAACCAAAGAGGTGCCCATCAACTGCAGAATGGCTGGACAAAGTATGTAATATGAATGTAATGGGACGTCATCGTGCCATGAAAAATAACAAAATGGATGAAACCTGGTATGACTTGTATGAATTGTTGCAGAGAGAAGTGAGAACAACTAAAAAAACAACATATACAATAATAACAACATTGTGAATACAAACATCTTTGAAAGGTTCAAGAACTCTGATCAATGTATTGACCACTCATGATTCCAGAAAACCAGTATTGAAGAATGATGCCTACTTCCTACAAGACAGTTAATGGACTCAAGATGCAAATTGAAACATACATTTTATGTGGCAGTGTGCAAATTTATTTTGCTTGACTATACATCTTTCTTAGAAGGGTTTTGTTTTTCTTTTTTGTCATTTGGGGGAGAGGGAGATGTTGAGGAAAAAAGAAATAGTTAAGCAAAAAATATTAATAAAAATGTTAAGCCTGTCATCTATGAATTTATCTAAGTCATTCATAAATAAATATATATATAAATGTATACACACACCTCTGTGTGTGTCTTTGTGTGTGTGTGTGTGTGTGTGTGTGTGTGTGTGTGTGTGTAAAAGAACACAAGATCAGTTGAGAAATCAGGAACCCTGAAGGTTGGGAGGCAATTCAAACCAGAGCATTTGCTAATGGACAGCTTAGCACAGTGTAAATGGTTAATAGGGACTAGAAATCCAAAGCAAATAAGGATATGGTAAGAAAATACTTAACTTCCTTCAATGAGTTCAGTTCACTAGTCTTAGAAAAACTACATTCCAGTCAATCAATCTATCAACAACTTAACTGATTCATCTTTTATTACTGATCTCATGTCTACTAGTCATTTCACATTAAAGGGCCAAAAGTAAATGTAAAGGGTCTCTAAACACTATACAATATTGGCATTTTCAAGTAAACCCCACCTCTGAGAGGTATCCATGATGTCTACATTTATAAGACACTATGTCTCTTCCTCTCAACAAAAGCAAAAATGAAGGATCCTCCATTAGAGCTATATCTATTAACACCCTTCCAAGGTTCATGTGAACCAACAGTCCTAAAGGGAGAAACGTACTGCTAGGGATTTCAGAGTGCATCTGATCCAACTTTACAAATGAGGAAACTGAATCCCAGGGAAGTTAAGTGACTTGCCCAAGATCACACAGATAGCAAGTATCAGGGTCAAGTATTGAATTCAGGTCCTCTAACTCCAGAACCATTTTTTTTTACTTTGAATGCAAGTCCCTGGAACATAGTAGGCACCAAATAAATAATTGTTTCATGTTTTAAGTTACATAAATAGCATGGAAATAATTCTAATATTGACTAAAACCAGGTTAAACTGTACAACCAACTCCAATCCTTTAAGTAATAATTCTCTGTTTGCACAGTATTTTAATTGCCAACATTCTCTCACATCTTTCATCTCATTTGTTATTATTACTTTTAACAACAATATTTTACATTTGTAAAACACCCTGCTGTTCACCAGAAGCTGTTGCAAACATAAAAGCATGTACTGTTAGAGTTAGCAGAGACCAAAGAGATTATCTAGTCCTACCCCCTTATTTCACAATTTTGGACCCCAAGAGCCAGAGAAGGAAAATGAATGGTTCAAAGCCATGCAGCCAGTTACTAAGAAAGCTAAGATTAGAACTGTGCTTTTGACTCCCTATCCAGTGTCCATTCCATCACACCACACTACCCTTCCACTATACAATACCCTTGGTAATATGTAGAAGTATTGTTAGCCCATTTTACAGATAAGGGAACTAAAGCACCATGACCTGCCAAAAGTTACAGTTATTCAATGACATGTCCTCACAATGTTTTCTGAGAGGAACTCATAGGATGTTTAAAGATATGTAGGGCCCGAAACAGGAGCACTTGGCACTGGGGATAGTGTGGATATTATAGAGGAAAAAAGAGGAACACCAGAGGACAATTTCATAATTCTCCTGATGGCTAGCCCTGCTTAGAGTTATCTCACTGTGAACAACACAGCTTTGGTTCCCTAACTTCTGATTTTAAATTGGCAACCTTAACTCATTGTGTCTGTGTGTATGTGTGTATTGTGTATGTGTGTGTGTATGTGTCTGTGTGTGTCCTATGTGTCTGTGTGTAGGAGAGAAAAATATATGGGTCAATATAAGCAGACTTTTAAAAGCATACAATTTATCACTGTAATAATCATAATATATTTTACTTTACAGTCACCCATAACCAAAAGCCTCTGGGCACCTTAACAAAAATAGCTAAAAGAAAAAAGGAAATTATATTAAGCAAAGGAAATACGACTATAAAAACCTCAATAGCCACGGAACTAAATGAACAACATAAAATCTCCAAACAGCAAAACTACAATGAAACCAAAGGGAGAACAAAGATAAAAGCCTTTCGCAAGCTTTACCCTGAAGGATTCCACACTTCCAGATCACATCTGTTTAAAGCATCATAATTTATAGATATGACATCAAATCGTGAAGCAGCCACACTCAGCCTTTCCTGTGGAAACCCCCTTAAAAATAACCAGGTGATGGGTGTGGGGTCCAGAGCATGAAGCCCCAGGAGCAGAAGCTTTTTGGTTTTATGTTCAAAAACACATCCATGTGAATTTCTAAATCTCTGCATTGAAATACTGAAGAGTTCATTGTCTAGTAAGCAGAATTCATAAGGACAGCATCTTTTTTCCTGTGAGGATAAGATTTGGGGGAGTGGAGAAGTCATCCATCCCTGTTCATTTATGACACCTGTTTGCGAGTCAGTTTTGCACAGATCATTTCTCATGATTTTTTTTCATAAAAAGAAGACAATGAGGGGGCAGCTAGATGGCGCAGTGGATGGAGCACTGGCCTTGGAGTCAGGAGTACCTGAGTTCAAATCCGGCCTCAGACACTTAACACTTACTAGCTGTGTGACCCTGGGTAAGTCACTTAACCCCAATTGCCTCACTAAAAAAAAAAAAAAGAAGACAATGAGTTCCAAATGGACTGAAACAAGCATCCTTTTTCCCCTCCTACCCGCCCCCCAAAAAAACTCAAAATATCCAATTCTCAAAATAAATGTTTTATTGAGAGTATCCTTCCACTTCAGATGTTGCTCACATTTCCAAAATGGCGACTTTTGTTTGACTCACTGAGGCACAGTAAACATTTGTTTGGAAACAATTAGAGAGCCATATATGTAAGATACAACATGGAAAGGAGTGCTTTACATGTAGTATGAGTCCAATAAATGTTGATAGAGTAGAATATAAGGAGTACACAATATGCCCTCAAACTAGTTGCCTCTCACATTCTTCTTTCAAGTTTTCATACTAAATAGGACTTCTCAGGGGAGTTGGTGACTGCCTGGAAAAAACAGATATCCTAAAATCCATGGGATTAGGATAACCCAAATGTTTCTCAAAAGGATTTGGTTGGAAGAAATGTGCTGGAAGTAAGGAGGTAACTGTTTAAGTTGTGACTGAGAACACTTGTCTGTCTTCACAATACTTCCTGTAATGCCATAGAAAGAATCCCAGGGACTGGAATTTTCTTATCAGAGATTTGGAATCAAATTCCAATTTTGCATGAAGGGTTAAGTAAGGGAGAAAATAGAAAGGAAAGAGAGGGAAAGTACCTGCAGTAGGATAGCAAAGGAAAATAGAAGTACTATTCATTAGGTAGCAGTATCATGTTTTATTCAACTTATTTGGAATTATCTGAGCATTGTCTACTTTATTAAGTGGCTAAAATTATATTAGTTAATATTTATATAACATCTGCTATGTTCCAGGCACTGTGCTTAGCACTTTACAAATGTTATCTCATTAGATCCTCACAATTACCCTGGGAGGTGATCACTATTATTACCCCCATTTTACTGTTGAGGAAACTGAGGCAAACAGGTTGCCTCATCTTCTTGACTATAAGCCCAGCAGGTAACTGGTAAAGAAAATAGACCTTTCCTGATGACCCTCTAAGTTGTCTTTGACTGGAAAATTATTTCACCCTGTCCTTTTGTAGGTTCTGATGCTCCAGGAATTGTCTTATGGCATTATTTGAAGGTATTTGGAGGGGTCTTGGGGAGAGCTCAGGCAAGTCACTGCCTTTCCTCTGCGATCTTTGGCTCCCCCCCCCCCTGGGAATAGAGTGCCTGATTTGGGATCAGAAATACCTGACTTCAAATCTTACCTCATATAGTTGTTGTGAGGATCCAATGAGATGATAAAGGGAAGGTGTTTTGCAAACCTTAGAGTGTTTCATAAATGCAAGCCATTATTACTCTAATTAAACAGGATATTCAAAAAAGAGATTTATCATTTTCTTGAAAATGGGCCCATGAGTATTTAGCTTTGTAAAATTTAGCTGGGAAAGTTCTCACAAAGGTGAGAAAGGAGCCCAGGGTGTCAGTAGAAATAGTTCTCTTCCTAATAAATCCAAAATTCATCTGTTTAGTGCTGTTTTCATCCTGATGAAAATGAGAATCAGATTTCTTGATCCAGTTGCCAAGATACATGATATAATAACATTTTATGTTTCTGGCTCCAATTAATTGGGAGATGGATCATTATGGTCTCTGTTTTTTGAACCAATCATTCTTCTACCTTACTCATTTGAGGTTGAAGAGCCGCCATCTATGTTTTAACGTATTCCAGAAAATGAATCTTCTACAAATACTATAATTATATACCCAAAAGAACACAAAAAAGAAGAAAAATCTATCTCTCAAGACTTGCAATTGTCTGATGGGTGGAAACAGCTTTCCAAATTTCGTTATATAGTGAGATTTTACTAAATCCTACAGTAAATCTTTCAATTTGACCAATTCAACAGAAATCCAGAGTCTAATCTAGGAAATTAAAAGATTATTGGGAAATAAAGAGGGAAAATAATTTCTCACTTTCACTAAGATTATGACACTGTCATCATCCAGATCATAGGAAACATTACCAATTTACATGGACAGGAAGCCTAGAATGAATTTTCTTCATCTTTAAATGATCAGGAAGAGAACTTGAAAAAATAGACAGGGCATTAGGTCCCAGAATAGATATTCCAGTCTTTGTCTCTTTTTTTTTTTTTTTGCAACCCAGCTCCAAGTGATAACACCCTATTGGAAAAGGATAGTGAAAGAGTGAGTCAGTCAAGGAGCAAAGCAGGGTATCCTCCTTGGTTATAAATTCCCTTGCCTTACTCAATTATATTCAGTGTACAAGGTTTACATTCCCTTTAAAACAGAGCCCGGAAACAAATACATTTTGAAAAGATATTTGAATATTTACCTTTCTTGCTGATTCCCTAGTTTAAGAAAAAAGAATAGGCTCATTTGTCTAGATGTTCTTTGGTAAGGGTAACTAGCCATTGGTTGACTTCATTATTCAATCTAAAATTAACACTTAGGTTCTATTTAGAATACAGCAAATGTATGTGATTTAAATGGGGTTTTAGTCCAGTTCAAGTCCCCATTTTAAACACCAAGTTACTAGAAGGCTATTACTCAGTATTTAAATTGTATCCACCCCTTTCTTCTCCCAACATGTACAGGGACAATGGCCAGTTTGTTCCAGGAAGCTAGGTGGCACAGTGGATATAGGTATGAGTCTGGAGTCAGGAAGACAAGTTCAGCTATGGCTTCAGACTGGTTGTCCCTAGGCAGGTCACTTTACTTCTGTTTGCCTCCGTTTCATCATCTGTAAAATGGGGATAACACTAGCACCTACTTCCCAGGGTTATTTTACAGATCCAATGAGATATTTATTATAAAGCACTTAGCACAGTGCCTGGCACATAGTTCTATAGAAATGTTAGTTACTATTATTTATCCCAATGCCCAAGAAATCCTAAAAATGGAAGTTAGGCCAACTCAAAAGCCAACATAACCCAATAACCAGAGCATTGTTCTCTTGCCAAGTTGAAAAGAGGAGGAAGCAGGTTCTGATACTCTCCTGGAATATATTGTCACTGTTATAACCAGCCCACGTTCACCGAAGCTGCCAATTATTCCCCAGTCACCATTTTTTTCCTTGAGATTGATCTCCTGCTTGAGGCTCTTTCACACCCATGACTCTGAAGCTTCCCTAGTGGCATGTTGGCTAATTAAGAGCAAAATCCATCTCTTGATGAAATAATGCTGCCACAGAAAAGGATTTCTACATTTTTTTAAATTCTTAATCAGGCTGGAAGGAGCAGTATTCTAACACTTGTATTAAGCATAGGAAAAAGGTCTACAGCTAGCAATTAGCGATGATGAAAAGGACAGCGATTTAAAGCATGTTGCCGTGACATTTTTATCAAACTAAATGAGTTTGCTAGGCCCACCAGCTGCATATGCTTATTGTCATTTAGTGTTTGGACAGCAACACATCAGCCACTGAGTATCGGGAGGTGCCGAATTTAATAAGTCATTTTGACACTGGTGTGAAACGAGGAGATCAGCATTCTGAGGAATGTGTTCACACTCCGAACAGACAGGCAGACATTCTAAGCATGTGAGGTGACACCAATCAACAGGGGAAAAAATGATGAAAGCCAGGCTAGGGAACAGGCAACAGCGGCCTCGGCAGTAGTGGAGACACACCACTGTGAAGAAAGAAAAAGGGGAAAAAAGAAGGGAGAAAAATGAGCAGCCTACTGTCTCTTAGTTTAACTAGACTGTACGTCTAAAGAGGCAAAGACTTTTTGGTAACCCAGGAATGTGTATCACATTCTAGATGCTATAAATTTTCATTTATAATTTAAAGTCCTACACAGGTTCCCTTAAAAAAAAAAAACACTATTCATATCAGGGAAATCTTCAGGGTTTTTTCTGCCTCTGGATTTAAAACATAGCATGCCATCCAAAGAGACACAACAGCTCGCTGCTGGAAGACAGAACCTTAGGGCAGCCTTCCCTCCCAAGCACAATTGTTCTAATGCTGGGTTACTGAGAGAGGTGGAGAATGTCGGCATTTTCTCAGGTTTGTTATATTGGAGGGGTGGGTTGTTGCTATTTTCACCAGACCTTGTTTTAAAGAATGAAACGTGGGATGTCATTCTGATGCTCCCAAGAGCTATTTTTTCTAGGGGAATATGTGATACCCAATTTCCCGAGCATGTATCTGGCATCAGACTGAACATGCAAGAGTAACTATATTGCCAATTACCTCTTGGAAACACACAGGTATAATTTACAGTTTCCCTCCTCCCCCTCCAAAAGAAAAAAAAAAGGTAACTGAGTATAAGACTACCACTTCTGAAGTTTCTGATGCCATCTAGTGGAAATGGTAAATTTTATGAATTGCAAATGAAAGGAAAGCGCCCAAACTAGGATAAGTATCAATATACCACCTCATATTCAGAAACATACAAAAAAGCCAGATTTCAATCTCAAATGCATCTCAAAAAATTTGCTATGGTGCTTTCAGAAGATTAGACTATGGCTCAGAGGATATGATTTACTTGAGGCATCCTGTGGACCTCAAATGCTATAAGCAGAGCCAGCTTTAGCATCAACCCACTGCACGGGCACCCAATGGCCCCTTCTCCATCTCCATTCTTAGCCCACAGCTAGAAAGTAGACAAGCTTTCTTATGCTATTTTGCAAAACGATTGAATTCAATCAAACCTGAAAATGCTTTCAGGCATGAATTGTTCTCCTGGTTTAAAGCATATGACGTAGAAAAAAAATAAGTGTGTTTTTCTAGTATAATATAAGCCAGTGTGCCCTGAATCCTGAATGAGAAAGGTAACATTGAGTATTTTCTGCTTTATTAGATTGTAAGAGAGCAAGAACTATGCCATTTTTCATTTTATCCCTAGCAAATTGTATATAATATGCTTACTAAATTTTTAAATTGAATTGAATTCTATCCAAGAAGATGACCATACCAATGTTTAAAAAAGAATAAGCCATATTCCCATTTTTGCCTTTCTCAGCAAATGATAGAATGTTTAGCATTATGTCACCTGGCTCCCTTACACTACCACCAGATTGCCAATGCCTTCAGAAGCTCATATCTCAGCTGCTCTTTCATGAAATCATAATTATCTGAAGCAAGCATATTGTTACAGTAAATGATCTTTTTGATGTCTTTACATTGTAGCATTACTACCTTGAGCTAATCTAACATCTTTGTCAGAGGATCCCCAAGTATGTGTTTACATTAATTAATCCTTACAACCTCTCTGTTAAGTAGGTAGTCCACACATTCTAGTCTTCCTCTCTATAGACAGGGAAACAAAAAGGTGAAGAAGACTAACAAGTCACAAAGCGAGTTGGAAATGGAGCGGCAAATGGAATCCAAGTTGTCTGTTTCATTTTGGTGACTTCAGTACATAATACAGTTCATTAGCAGGAATGCCTTCTTAGAGTTAAAAGAAAGAAATAGAAAAGGTAAACACCATTACTACTTTCCAAAAGATTCAGTGTCAAAAATATCAAGTGGTCTTGGTTTCCTGATAGTAATTTAGACCTGCATTCTGGCTAGTGCCGCCCACATCAAGGAGATCTTCCCAAAGATATATAGAGAATGAAGATTAAAATAGCCCAAGACAAGTAGTTACATGGGCTAATCCACATAAAGGAGAAAACATAAAATTCTTCTTTAAAAACCAAACTCTGCTAAGTATTTAAAACTCTAGAGGAGATCCTGTTTCTATGGCACCTGCCATTATATAGACCAAGAAATTTATCTGGCAAAGCAAATGAACTAGAATTGAAAGGCTGTGAAAGGATGTCTGTTCTCTAGCTTCTCATCTTTGTGCATCGCTTACAAGATCTGTGGGAGACAGGGAACATGACCTAACTACATTGAAAGGTTTAGTAAGAGAGGAATTTTCTGGACAATTCTATATTCTGGCTCCTAGAATTTTAACACTGGTCACTGAAAAGCTCCAAAAAACACTTTGGGAGACACTGCCCCTTCAAAGTCTGAGGAAATGTGGCAGCACAATACTGTGGAACAAGCATTCGCTCTGGGGTCCGAGGGTGTGGGTTTAAATCCTACTCCTAATGCTTTTTACCTGTGTAACATTGGGCAGGACATTTAACATTTCTGAGTCGGTTTCCTCATCTGGGAAATGAGGTTAGATGGTATAATCACTGAAGCTTCTGTCCAGCTCTAGATCTCTGCATCTGTAGTCCTATTACATTTGCTTTCTAGCCTTAGGTCATCTGAGGCAATATTCAAATTCACCTGACCAGAGCCCCTACCTAAGTCTTGCAGGATAATGAGTAATAAGAAAAAATCTGCAAGTGAATCAGGAAAACAATTTATAAAATACCAACATAGTAAATAAAATTTAATAGACTCAAGACCTCTAGTCAATAGAATGACCAATGATTATTCCAGAGGTCTGGTGAGAAATTATAGTTTTTACTTCCTGATAGAGATAATGGATTCAAAATACAGAATGCAACATACATTTTTGGATATGGACTATGTGGACATTTGCTTTTGCTTGACTACAAATATTTGTTACAAGGGTTTTAATTTTTCTTTAAATGGGGGGAAGAGGAGAAAATTTACCATTTGTTAATTGAAAAATAAGAATTTTTTTTAAAAGCAGAACCAAGATGGCAGCAAGCATTCAGCAACCCAACTGAATTCTTCCAACATTCTCCTCCAAACAACTTTGAAATAATTCCTCAAATCAAATTTTGGAGTAGCAGAGCCAACCAAAAGGTCAGAGTAAGACCTTTTTCCAGCCTAAGGTCTACAGGAGAGGTTTGGGATGCTAGGGGTGGAATTCTGCCCAGAATACAACAGGAACACCAGCAATAGTCCTTGGAGGCAGTCACTACAGCAGCAACTTCTTGAGCTCTTAGCTCAGAGACAGTAAAGGGGTTAAACAATTGGTCAGAAAAAATTACAGGGGAACCTTTGTTGGCACTGAGTACAACTGGCACTGATTGGCAATTCTATGGCCCATAAGCACTTCTGGGTCACACTTCTAGGATGAAGAAGAGGGCTTGTGATTGGTCACAAGGGAGCAGGGGCCTTTATCACAGTACCACGGCCAAGGGTAGGGTTACTACTTGGACCTACAAGGAAGCACGGGTCAAAACCAGAGCACAGACCAGGAGAGCAGTGACCACACCTCTCCCTGAATCACACCACCTTGGAAGCACCAAAAACTTGCACACCCCCAGAATTAGCTCTGAAAACAGCAACATGAAAAAGTCAAAAGCTTGGCACAGTGCTTCCCCACCTCCAGGTGAGAAGAGCCCAACTTTAACATAAAGTTCAATGTCAAGAAGTAGGCTGGGAAAATGAACAAACAACAAAAAAAGAACTTGACCACTAAGAATACAGTGGAAGAGAAGACCAAGACATACACTGGGAAAAAGACAGAATGTAAAAACAGCTAAAATCAAAGACACCAAAAAATGATAATTTTATTCAAGCCCAACAAAATTCCTAACCAAGTTAAAGAGATAAGAGTGGTAGAGGAAAAATGGAGAAAAGAAATGAGTGATATAAGAAAATTATGAGAAGAGACTGCTTGGTAAAAAAAAAATGTATAAAAAATACTGAAGAAAATAACACCTTAAAAAACAAAATTGGCCTTAATATTGAAAAAGGCACAAAACATTTACTGATGAAAATAACTCCTTAAAAATAAGTAAAGGAGGTAAAAAAATTCACTGAAGAAAAGAACTCCTTAAAAATTAGAATTGGTTAAGTGGAAGCTAATGACTCCATGAGACATCAAAACATAATAAAACCAAGTCAAAAGAATGAAAAAATAGAAGAAAATGTGAACTATGTCATCAGAAACAACTCACCTGGACAAGAGATTGAGGACAGATAATTTAAGAATTATTAAATTACCTGAAAGCCATGATCAATAAAAGAGCCTAGATATCATATTTTGAGAAATAATCAAGGCAAACTCCCCCAATGTCTTGGATCCAAGGATATAATAAACATTGAAAGGATCCACCAATCACTTTTTTTTTTTTAGTGAGGCAATTGGGGCTAAGTGACTTGCCCAGGGTCACACAGCTAGTAAGTGTTAAGTGTCTGAGGCCGGATTTGAACTCAGGTACTCCTGACTCCAGGGCCGGTGCTCTATCCACTGCGCCATATAGCTGCCCCCACCAATCACTTCTTGAAAGAGATGCCAAAATGAAAACTCCCAGGAATATTAAAGCCAAATTCTAGAGCTCCTGGGTCAAGGAGAAAATATTTCAAGCAGCTAGAAAGAAACCATTCAAATATCATGGAGTCACAGTCAAGATCACACAAGATTTAGCCACTTCCACATTAAAGGAGCTGAAGAATAAGGGCTTAGAATATTACATTCTGGAAGACCAAGAATCTAAGATTACTGATTAAATAAAGTTTTAAAAAAAGACCAATGCTGATAAGAAAATTTAACATTCAAACAGAAGACTCAAGAGAAGCATTAAAAAGTAAACTTGAGGGGCAGCTAGGTGGCGCAGTGGATAGAGCACCGGCCCTGGAGTCAGGAGTACCTGAGTTCAAATCCGGCCTCAGACACTTAACACTTACTAGCTGTGTGACCCTGGGCAAATTGCTTAACCCCAATTGCCTCACTAAAAAAAAAAAAAAAAAAAAAAAAGTAAATTTGAAAGAGTTATTGTAAGAGACTCAATAAAGGTAAACTGTTTACATTCATAAAAAGGAAAATGACACATTTAAGTTTATTATTAGGACAGCTAGAAGGAGTCTACATAGACAAAAGACATGAATGTGTCAATTATATTGGGATTATTTCCAAAATAAAAAATGAAGTGGTGAGAAAGAGGGTCACTCTTAGAGAAGGGAAAAGAAAGGAGTAAAATGGGGAAAATTTTCTCACATAAAAGAGGCTTACAAGGAAGAGTTTTTATAGTAGAGGAGAGAAATGGGGGGGGGAGCAGTACTTGAACCTCTTATTACAATTAGTTCAAAGAGGAAAAAAATACACACATACACACACACACACACACACACATTCAGTTGATTATAGAAATCTATCTTACCCAATAGGAAAATAAGAGGGGAAGGAAATAAAAGATATGAGGTGGGGGTGATAAAAGGGAGGGCTGGTTAAGGGAAGCAGCAGTCAGAAGCAAAAATGACTTGAGGAGGTACACAATAAAAAGAGAGAAAAAGGATAAACAGAAGAAAATAAGATGGAGGGAAATAGTTAGTAATAATAAGTGTAAATGTGAATAGGATGAGCTTACCCATAAACAGAAGCAGATAGCAGAATGGATTAGAAACCAGAATCCAACAAGATGTTATTTAGAAGAGATATACTTGAAAAGAAATTTTATTTTGGAGGGCAATGAGGGTTAAGTGACTTGACCAGGGTCACACAGCTGGTGAGTGTCAAGTGTCTGAGGCTGGATTTGAACTCCAGTCCTCCTGAATCCAAGGCCAGTGCTTTATCCACTGTGCCACCTAGCTGCCCCAAAAGAGATGCACTTGAAAAAAGAAAGATGCACTTGGAGTTAAAATAAAAGGTTAGAGCAGAATCTATTCTGCTTCAGCTGGAGTTAGAAAAAAACAGGAGTAGCAATCATGATCTCAGAAAAAGCAAAAGTAAAAATAGATCTAATTAAAAGAGATAATTAGGAAGCTAAATTTTACTAAAAGGCACTATAGACAATAAAGTAATATCAATAATATTTATACCAAGTTTCTCTGATAAAGGCTTCATTTCTCAAATACATAGAGAACTGAGTCAAATTAATAAAAATAAGAGCCATTCCCCAATTGATAAATGTCAAAGGATGTGAACAGATAGTTTGCAGACTGAAACTGAAGTTTAAAAAGCAGAAAAAGCCATCTAGAGATTGTTGAAGTCCACAAACTTCTCCAAGCTGCAGGACTCTCTGAATCATTAACCCTTTGATAATAGCCCCGCCCCCCATTGCTATCCCTTATGATTTCAAGATATGATCTTGAATGACCCCCCCATCCTGCTACCACATTTCCTAGTGACCAACCCAGCCTGACATATCATATTTTTCCTGCCATTAATGACCTCTTTTTGTAACTGAGCCTGGTGACCTCAAGATTGTAATTCTTAACTAGCACCACCAGTCAACTGACCCACACACATGTAAGATGTGTAAAGATGGTCAGAGATGGACTCCCTTAGAGTCAGTGCATCCCTATGGCATGAGACACCCATTTTTAGTGTCTTGAGTAGATTCAAATTATTATCAGTTTTTTGGTCAGCATGTGTTTGCACAATACATCTTTTCAATTGATTTAAAACATGGCTATACCTATTGCCTCTGAATTTTCCCATGATCCAGTATCATTTTCCTCATGACATTTTAGATAATAAAAAGATGGAGAAGGGGAGGGCTGGGGAAGAGAGGGAGGGAGAGAGAGAGAGAGAGAGAGAGAGAGAGAGAGAGAGAGAGAGAGAGAGAGAGAGAGATATGACCATGTGTGAAATTATTTTTTAATTTAATTTTAATTTTTCAATGAATAAAAACATAGTTTCTTTTCCCTCCCAGCTTTCCACTACCACTAAGAAGACAGAAAAAACAAAACTCATAACTATTATAGTCAAACAAAAAAGAAATTCCTGTATTGGTCAATTCCAAAACATATAATTTATTTTGCATCCAGAGACCATCATCTCTCTGTCAGGAGGTAGGAAGCATGCTTAGGAATATTCACATATTCACAAGATTCTTCTGGATACCTATATCCTTGGAAATAAGGCACTTAAAAACAACATGGCAACTTTGGAACCCTTGGAAAAGCCCCCAAATAACTTCACAGGCTGGGATTATAACAAATGGTGCTCTTTCTCAGGCCTTTCTTTTCCTCAATAAGTCCTCTGGGTGGTCTGTCTGCCTCTCTCCCCCTCCCCACTTTTTTCTTCATTCCCTGTCTCCCTGCCTTTCTGTGTCCTCTCTGCCTCTATCTTTGTCTTTCCTCCTTTCTCTCTCTCTCTCTCTCTCTCTCTCTCTCTCTCTCTCTCTCTCTCTCTCTCTCTCTCTCTCTCTCTCCCTCCCTCCCTCCCTCTCCTTCTCCCTCTCCCTCTCCCTCTCCCTTCCTCTCTTCTTCTCTCCCCTTTCCTCTCTCTCCCAGCCCTCCCTTCCTCCATCCTTTTATTATCTAAAAAGCAAGGAAGAAAATGATACTGCCCTAAAAGATACTGAAGACTTTCTAAGTCATTCATTTTTGGAGTGATCTATTCTTTTTGCTAAATTCCTCCACCTGGCACCAATTTACTGCCCAGGGAGACAGCCCTGTACTAACCTCTTTACCTGAGCATTGGTGATCTGGCAAGGCCTACGGTCACATTCTCTGGAAAAAGAGGATTTCGTTATTATTTCCACTAGGGCAGCAAAATCCTGCCAATCATTCATTGCTCTTTGTTCTGTCCTCTAGATTCAAACAGAACAAGTCTACTTCCTTCCCACATGATAGCCTTTTCCACTATGGGTCAAACAACACCTATTTCTCCATCTGATCTCCATCTTACTATTGTTTCCCAGTCTTCTGTCTATCATAGAGATGTCAGACTACAGAAACAGCTAATAGACTCTGCCAAGTTTCTCAAATTTGGTGATATCATTTTGAACAAAAGTACAAGATTTTACATTTATCCCTCTTAAATTTTTGTTTGTTTGGTTGTTTTTGGTTGTTTTTGGTTTTTTAGTGAGGCAATTGGGGTTAAGCAACTTGCCCAGGGTCACACAGCTAGTAAGTGTTAAGTGTGTCTGAGGCCGGATTTGAACTCAGGTACTCCTTACTCTAGGGCCAGTGCTCTATCCACTGCACCACCTAGCTGCCCCTATCCCTCTTAAATTTAATATTATTATAGTCTTACCAGTGCTCTAGCCTATCAAGATATTGTTGGATCTTGAACATCATATAGTTTGTTAACTTCCCCTTTGTTTCATCTGGAATTTTGTTAAACATGCTATCTCTACCTTTATCCAAATCATCATAAAATTGTTGACCAAGTGAAGATCTGAGTATATGTCCCTTCAACAGCCCACCAGAAACTTCCTTCCAAATTGACATAGAGTTATTAATGGTTCTGGCCATTCAACCCCCAGTCCATCTAATTGTGCTATTGTCTAGTCCATATTACTCATTATTTCCCAGGAGAAAAAAGCAAAGATACTTTATCAAATGCTCTACTAAAATCTAAGCAAATTTAATCCATAGCATTCCACTGATCTACAAATAAAGAACTCTGTCAAAAAATAAGCCTGATATGACCTGTTCTTGATGAAGCCATGCTGGTTATTTGTTATCATCATTTCATTTTCAGATTATCCCTAACCATCTCTTTAATGATATGCTCTAGAGTTTTCCCAGAAATGGGAGTCAAGCCATTAGCCTATAATTTGCAGAATCCATTCTCTTCCAATTTTGAAACTGAAACATTTACCCTTAAAACAGGTACCCTCTAGTACCTCTCTGTTTTCCACAATCTTTCAAATATTACTAATAGTAATCATGTTCAGCTATCACATCTGCTGGTTCTTTCAGCCCCTTAGAATGTAGTTCATTGGAGCAAGATGTCTTAAATTCATCAAAGGCAGTTAAGTGCTCACTATCTTCTTACATATTTTGGATATCAGCTCAAATAGTAGTTTTTGTTCCCTTCTTTCTAGGCCAAAGTTCATTCTTCTTGGCAAAGGAAACAGATGAAAAATGAGGACTGAACAGCATTACTTTCTTTTCCGTTTTTATTATGGGTCCCAAGCAGCAGTCCTAGCCCTTCTTTGATTTCCTCTTTTCCCTACCAAAGTCTTTTTTGTCATTTTATATTCTTACCAGTCTTGATTCAATCCAGGATTTAGCACAACTAATACTCTTCTTATAAGATTGTGCCAAGCTTTTGTAGTCATATGCTATTATCTTCCCTTGCTTCCATCTTCTGTTCATACCCTTTTAAAATCTAGGTTGGTGTCTGAGTTCTCTATGCATCAGCATCAGTCTCTCCAGAGGCTGTATACAAGAACAACTCTCTCCTCCACCTTAAGACAACAAGAAATGTTCCAAATAAAGCAATAGAACTACTGTAACAAAAACAGGAGAAAACAAACAAACAAGAAACAAATAAACAATCAAAAAGAGGAGAAAGGGAACCAATCTTCCTATGCAATTCTTACAGAAAATAACAACAAATGGTTCTAATATCAGTTCACTACTCTGCTTTCTATATTCCAATAAATTTCAATATTCCCTGATCTGCCTACTGCTCTGGGCTCACCTTATTCAGTGTCATCTTTCATTGCCTCTTAGAATTTCCCTTCAGAAGCAATTGAGCAGATGGAAAGTTTTTTCATTCACCCAGTCCCAGTGATCTGGAGGGAAGCCTTGTATGGGGGCCAAAGCCCAGCAGTGCTACCTGGAATAGAAGGAAAGGAAAGGAATAAGCTTCTTTCAAGAAAACTGAGAAAAGGGTTAGATAAAAGTTCAACTCCTTTGCCTAACTCCCCCAGATAGGAAAAAATATGCATCAAATAAACTGAAAGGAAAAGCTAACAGAGAAGAAAGGAAAGTCATACATAAAAGGAAACCACCACAGGGGAAAAAAATATATCAGAAACTAAGGAAGTAGATAAAACACCGGCCCTGCATTCAGGAGGACCTGAGTTCAAATTTGGCCCCAGACACTTGACACTGGGCAAATCTCTTAACCCTCATTGCCCTGCAAAAACAAACCAAAAAAACAGAGGAAGCAAAAAATATTTCTTATATAATGAAGAAATAACTACAGCCAGTCAGTTAGTCATCAAGCATTTTTTTCAACATGTACTATGTGTCATAGGATAAGGGAATCTCAGAATAGAACTCCAGAGAGACTCCATAATATGTTATTGTCAAAAAACAATTTCATTACTATGGGAATATCCTTTACCAACACTGTTCATAGCCCATCTATAACTTAAAGTCTTAGAGAGTATTTCAAGGCTTAGAGATGTTGAGTGACTTGCAGGTGTCTCCTAGCTTATAATCATCAGAAACATGATTTGAACCCAAGTCTTCCTCATACCCTTAAACCAAATCCATATTGCTATCCACTATACCAAACTACCTGTTAACTCTGCAAAATCTACAACAAAATATCTAGAAAAGAGAATGGAATGGACATAAGAATTCCAATCCTTACTGGAAAGTCTAGTAAACAAACTGAAGGTAATGATAAAGAATGAAATTAAAGGTCTTAACGAAAAACTGGAAAGAAAAAAATCAATGAATTAGCTAAAGCTGTAAAGCCTTAGGGAAGCAGTGGGTATTCTCAGAGAGGGGAAGAATAAAGTAAAATTAACTCAAAAAAGTGGATGACACAAGAAGAAATATTTGAGCAAAATGAAAAGATAACAAACTGGAAGAATATATGAGTTATCTGCTATCAAAAACAATTTATGGAAAATGGTATTTAGAGAGTGAATCTGAAAATTGTCTGGCTCCCAGAAGAACATAATAGAAAAAGATCCTGAATACCATATTTCAGGAAGTCATTAAAGAAAATTAAGTATTGGAATCAGTGAACAAATTACAGATTATTAGAATCCATAGGTCATAGCCAAAGAAGAATCCCATGTTTACCTCAACTAAAAATGTAATTAGCATGCTCCAAAGCTTCCAGGTCAAAGAAGAAAAACTAAAAGCAACCAATTCATCTATCAAGAACCCTTTAGTAAATACCTACTCAGTGACAGGTTCGGTACTAGGTACTGGAAGAGATAGACCACATGCCAGGTAACTCCAGTCAGAATCACATAGGACTAAGTAATAACAACAAGGAAAAAATGACTGTGATTTGATATCATAAAAAAAGAAAAATGTCTTGCACCCAAGAATAACTTATTCTGAAAATGAGTATAAACCTTTGGGGGAAAGAATGGATTTTAACAGAATTAATGACTTCTGAGCATTGCTGATGAGAAAACCAGTTTGGGGGAAAGTCTTTGAAATGCAAACAAAATAGACTAAAGAAACTTAGAAAAACTAAACAAGTTTGAACAGAGCTAGGTGGTGAGGCAGTGCTAACAGTCTCAAAAAGTCTCTCCCTATATAGGGGTTAATGAGAGAACAAAGAGACTCCAGCTCAAGGCTTAAGGGTTCAAAAAAATAAACAGCAAAAAGAATTACTCTGGGGAAGGAGAGAAGAATTTACCACTTTTTGTAATTGGGGCACCACAGTGAAAATCATTCAAACATAGTTCATAGTTGTGAGAAATATGGAGAACAGGGAATCTCATAAAGCTCATTTTTATCTGAACTGTGCAAAGAAAAGTTAACGAGGAAAAGGGGGTGTGGAGAAATAAAAGCAATAGAAATAAAATTTGAAAAGCAAGGGATTGTGTTCCCATGAGGAGTAGAAGGAGTATTTCAATGAAAGAATGGTGTTGAAGATAGTATTACTGCTTCAAGCAAAACAAGCTACAGCTACAGAGGGCCAATTAGGAAATCCAAAAAGTCAAGAACTAGTGATTTGGCTCTGAGCTGAGAGAGAAAAGGAAAAGCAAACATTGGGACAAAAGTGTTGTAAGCAATATAAACTGCAGGTACCAACTGTTGACAATTTCTGTTCTCTTTTTAGGAAAAAGGAAAGAAATATCAAAACAGGATTTAGTGAAAGAAAAAATTATTAATCATATTGGTGAGTGTAAATGGCATGAACTCTCCTATAAATTGGAGGAGGAAGGTGGCACAATGGATTAGAAAGTAAATTCCAACAATTTTATGCATATAAAAATATATTTAAGACACAATTTATACTATCTCAAAATAAAATGTTGAAGAAAAATGTATTATGCCACAACTGAATCCAAGAAAAGAGGAGTAGCAAACATAATCTCATGAGATAACAATTTAAATAGATATGGTGAAGAGAAATAAATCAGGAAACTATATTGTACTTAAAGGGACCATAGAAAAACAATATTAAATATATTAGTTGTTAGATATTAGTTTAAAATAAGGGGGAAATTACAAATGATTCCATTAGAATATAGGTTCCCTAAAGGCAGGAACTATTTTCACTTTTTATCCCCAACACTTAGCACCATGGAAGAATATAGTAAGTACTTAATAAAGGCTTCTTAGTTGGTTGATTTCAATTAGAGATATCTATAAGTGTAATGAGTTGTCTCTGGATGTAGTGCTCCTATTTACCCCACTAAAATCCTTTAAACAAAGTCTTTATGACCATTTATTATGTGCCAAAATTCAAAAATGAATTTAAGCCCGAAGGGGTTGACTGCTTTGATTTTGTATTCACAACCCCACAATGCAGTATATTGTCTTGCACTGTAGTATGCACTTAATACATTTTTGTTCAATTTATTTACTTGACATGGAAGAATCCACAATAAGGGGCAATAAAGAAAATTATTTAAAACTACAAAGCCAGAGCAGCTAGGTGGTGCAGTGGATAGAGCACCGGCCCTGGAGTCAGGAGGACCTGAGTTCAAATCCAGCCTCAGAAACTTGACACTTACTAGCTGTGTGACCCTGGGCAAGTCACTTAACCCCAATTGCCTCACTAAAAAAAAAAACTACAAAGCCAAATTATATGGCAATAAAACTGAAAACAAATATAATATGTAAATAATTACCAAATATAAATATAAAATTACAAAATATAAAATAAACACAGTAAATCTAAACAACCCAATCTTAGAATGAAATGCTGAGTAAACCATAAGTAATCACTTACCCCCCCAAAATGGACCAAATGGATTTATAAATTAATTCTATCAAACATTTGAAGTGCAATTAATAGTCTAAGACAGCCTAAATTATTTACAAAAATAGAGAAAGGAAATTATAGCCCACTATAGAAAATACACATTGATATAAAACATTAGATTAAATATTAAGAGAGACACCACAGCAATACATTCAAAAATTATTCATATAGCTAAGTTGGATTTTTATCAGTAATTAAAAGATGGTTTAATCTTAGAAAAACTATGAACATAAAACATATTAATGACAAAATAGCATGATCACATGAATATATGCTTAGAAAGTTTTCAAAAAATAGAATGTACATTACTAAACTCTAGAAAGGACATTGTAGTACTTTTTCTTAACATCAAATATATATATATATATATATATATATATATATATATATATATATATATATATATATACAACATATAAATATATACATAAAGATATATGTACATGCATACAACGTTTACTAAACACTAATTATGGGAAAGGCACTGGGCTAAGTACCAGGGATAGATTACTGTCCAACACATACCCAAAAAAAGATTTTCCTTTACCACATAACAAATAAATGCTCATCCAATCTTTGCTTGAAGAAAACCAGTACCTCTAGTGCCCTCTCTCTGCATTGTTACCAAAAGACATTCCTAGTAAGACTTTTTTCTTAGATTATTCAATGAGTACTCCTTGTCATCTCCTTCTTCTGTATATTCCTTTCTCCATCCCCTTAAGCCTCCTTTTCCCTTATGATATACCAATTCCTTCATGAAGTGTGATCAGGACTCTCAACGTCCAACCTCATCTTCTCGACATTAGCAATTATAGGCAGGCCAACAGCTGTTAAATTATCCATTTCCCACCAGAATCTAATGATGCAGCTTTCATTTCTTTCTGCATTGATTGATATTGCCCACAACTAAGAGATATTCTGGGGCAGCTAGGTGGCACAGTGGATAGAGCACTGGCCCTGGAGTCAGGAGGACCTGAGTTCAAATCCGGCCTCAGACACTTGACAAATACTAGCTGTGTGACCCTGGGCAAGTCACTTGACCCCAATTGCCTCACTATAAATAAATAAATAAATAAATGAATGAATGAATGAATGAATGAATGAATGAATGAATAAATAGATATTCTGATGTTAGCCATTTGATAATAATCATTTATTTCAAGGAAACTGAGGCATAAGGAGGGTAAGCAGCTTGCCAAGAATCACACAGGAAGGTGAAAGGTGCCTGTGCAGAGCATGGTGACTAGCTGTCACTGTCACTCCAATTCAACTAAAAATAGAATAAAATGGCACTAGTGTTCAAACCGTCATGGAAAAGATAAATAATTACAAGTAAGCACCAGACTAGATTTCCATGTCTCATTCATCTAGTCTCTTTTTTTCCTTTTCATTTCCACAATTATAGGGATTTAAATGACTTACAAGGGTGGGTAGGATGTCTGTTATGGATTCCTGGACCTCATAAGAAATGGTATTTTGTTCTAGTCATCTAAAGTTTGGTATATTCAGAAGTTGGTACTTGGGAACAGATCTGTCAAATTCCAGTAGAATAATGTATGAATAATTCTCTTTTCCACAAAGAGAAAAATATAAAATTCGAAACAAGAATATCTACCATGCATTCCAGTCAAATTGGCCAACTAGTTTTTCCTTGTATACAACATTGCAACTGTAACCTCCAGCCTTTGCATACAAAGCTGGTCCCATTTCTCGGTTGCACTCCCTCATTTCCTTCACCTTATAGAATCACTAGTTTACTTCTAATCCTTCCATGAAACTTTTCTTGATTTCCCAATTTTAGGACTTTCACAATTATTTTTCATTGAACCTGAACACTAAAGATCACACCATGAAAAAAAACTCAAAGAGAAGCAGGTCAGATACCTTTTCACAGTTATGGCAAAGCAGAGAATTATCAACTAAAAAAGGGATAGAGGAAATCACAAAATTAAATCAATGCAACTAGGAAAAGCAGTGATCAATTAGGGAAAAATATTTATACCATATATTTCCTATAAGGGTGTAATATCCCATGTATATAGGGAATTAACATGAAAATATAACACTGAGAGCCACTCCCCAGTGAATAAGTGCTCTCAAAAGAATTTCAAACTATTAACAGCTATATGAAAGATTGCTCCAAATAACTAAAATAAGAGAAAATACCAGTCTATATAACTTTGAGGATTCATTTTACAAAAACTGGTAAAGATGACCAAAAATATAGCAATATTCAATGTTAGAGGCACAATAATACATGATGGAGTTGTGAAATGATTCAACCATTCTGGAAATCAACTTGGAATCATGCCCCCAAAAGTGACTAAAATGTCCATACCCTTTGACTCAGAGATCCCACTGTTAGGTGTATAAACCAAATATTCTTAAAGATGCAAAGAAAGGTCCCATATATATTAAAATATTTAAAATCATACCTTTCATAGACAACAACTAGAAACAAAATTTGTGTTCATTAATTAGGAAACAGATAATAGTATATAAATAGAGCAGAATATCATTATTGAACCATAAGAA
The DNA here is from genome assembly GCF_019393635.1 of Dromiciops gliroides. NCBI lineage: Eukaryota > Metazoa > Chordata > Mammalia > Microbiotheria > Microbiotheriidae > Dromiciops > Dromiciops gliroides. The sequence continues at coordinate 580,924,681 of NC_057862.1, forward strand.
ATGAAGAATATGAATATTATTCCACTGTATGATGTTATGAATATGAAGAATGCAATGAAGCATAGGAAGATTTACATGAACTAATACAAAGTAATTAAGTAGAACCAGGAAAATTATATATACAAAGACTATAACATTATTTATAGAAAAAATAACAGCAGGGGGCAGTTAGGTGGCACAGTGGATAAAGCACCGGCCCTGGATTCAGGAGGACCTGAGTTCAAATCCAGCCTCAGACACTTAACAATGTAACCGTGGGTGAGTCACTTAATCCCAATTGCCTCCAAAATAAAAGAAAGAATAACAGTAAATTAAACTGAATGCTATGTAACTATAATGACCAAGATGATGTTACACAATTATAAAAACCAAACTTGATGCAGAGGAAGAGATATGAGAGTTTGCTTCCTTTTTTTTTTTTGAGGGGGAGGTATGGCAGGGAAAAGGGTAGGAAACAGTAGCACGAAAGTGGAACTCTAAATATATTGTCAAACTTGATGATGCTGGGATTACTTTTGCTAAACTGCTTTTTCTTTCTTTTTTATTTTTTGTTATAAGGAATGGGGGGATATATTGTGAAATGAAGAGAAGTCAAAAATAAAATCTATCAATAAATTTGGCTTAAAATATGTTACTTTATATGTCATTTGTATTTGGTTATTTACATACATAATCTATACATAAGCTTCTTAAACTGTGGGGTTGTGTAAGAATGTGGGAATCGCAAAAAATTTGGCAATGGCAAAAGGTTATGTATACTCGTTTTATATACCTATATACCCAGGGTCGTGTAAAAATTTCTCAGGCGAAAAGGGGTTGGGAGTGGAAAAAGTTTAAGAAGTCCTGGTCTATTCTTTTCTTTCTTTCTTTTTTTTGCAAGGGACAATGAGGGTTAAGTGACTTGCCCAGGGTCACACAGCTAATTAAGTGTCCGAGATCAGATTTGAACTCAGGTCCTCCTGAATCCAGAGCTAGTTCTTTATCCACTGTGACACCTAGCTGCCCCAGTCCTGGTCCATTCTACCAGTAGGATATAAGCTCCTTGAGGGCAGGAACAATTTTTCATTTTCTCTTAACAACCCCAGTGCTTAGCACACAGTATGCATTTAATAAATGTTTTCTGAATTATTTAGTTGAATTGACGTTCTAAAGAAGTTCCAGTTGGGGCAGCTAGGTGGCGCAGTAGATAGAGCACCGATCCTGGAGTCAGGAGGACCTGAGTTCAAATCCAGTCTTAGACACTTGACACTTACTAGCTGTTTGATCCTGGGCAAGTCACTTTGCCTCACCAAAAAAAAAAAAAAAAAGTTCCAAACATTTCAGGATGGTTGTTTCTTCAGCCTAGTTGAAAAGACAAAAATATCATTAAAGGTGAACTTAACTCCAAAACATATAAGAAAAAGAGAATCATTAGAAACTGCTGTAAGCCATGGCTAAAAACAAATCACCCGCCCATCTATTTTCCAATATGTCTTTCCCTCCAGCCTGTTCTCCTCTCTCTGCTCATACATTCAATATTATATAACTTAGGATCATCATCAATTAACATTAACATTTAACAATTAGCACTGAGTGAGCTCCCACAGGGTTCATGGTCCAGCCTGGAGCCATGCACAATCACCAGCAGATGTTATGTTTTTGTGGGACTTGTTAAGAGGAAGCTAGAGGAAAGGACACCCACATAAACACATTAAGCTGACTCTTATCACTTCATCTAACTCAACAACAGAGAAGTCCAAAGGAAGTGTGAGTATGATTCCTGGCTGAGGGATAATGATGACACAGGCTTCTATTGATTCCATCTGGGACAAGAGGATGAGAAACAACAAACACCAATATCATCAATGGTCACGAGCTAGCAAAGAGCAGACATCTCCTGCCTCATTAATCGAATACAATGCACATTTCAGAATAGTCTCTGGGGGGTGGGTAAAGAGCATCTCTTGTTGCACTACAGAAATGAAATCAACACCAGAAAATTAGTAAGTAAAAGTTTTGGGGTTTTTTCCCTCAGATGCTCCCAGCCCTCCCTGTCTTTGCCTTTTGTTCCCTCTGAGATGTCCTCACTGACCCTTCACCCCAGTCAGGTGCCCAGCATCCTGTGCTTGTCTTCTCGCACCCTCCACAAAAATACTTTATGTCCATTATTTACAAATAAATGTGGATTTGTTGATGTGTTAATTCTGCAAAACAGGCCTTCCCTCCAATTACAACAGGAAAATATTTATCCCATGAGACAGGAACTTTAAGAAGCAGCAGGACAAAAGAGAAGAGATAGTTTGGCATAAGGAAGTTGTCTTTAATCCCTCTTGAAATCACACTCTCTAGGCAATTCCCTCTACCTACTTGGAAGGTCAGGCCAATATGGATAGCTAGAAGAATGATGCTCCTATTCAAAGTTTCCAAAGAACCTGGTGTCTACGCTTGGGAGAAGTCCCCATAACCTTTAGTTCTTGAGAAAATGACCCTTAGCTTACCAGAGCAGCCTTAGCAACAGATGAAGGCAAAAAATAACCTTTCCCTTTAGCTGGCCTAGTAAATCAATCCCCCCACCAAAGTACAAAAAGCAGTTACTCCAGACACAATGTCAAGCTTATCTCCCCAACATCCTCCCCTAATCCCATCCAGACATGGACCTTAAACCATTTAAATGATTCCCTATGTGATAAATAATGCAAAATTTCTATTTTACAGGCTAGAAACTCAAGGTAAGAACTTAAGTGACTGTCCCAAAGTCACAGCATTAGCACAGCCAAGTCCTCTGAGTCCAAATCCAGAATGATACATTACACTAAGCAGAACCGTCTGTGGTTCTCTCCCTCCCTCCCTCTCTTTCCTTCTCCCTTTCCCTCTCCTCTCTCCCTCTCTCCTTTTCTTGCCTCTCCCTTTCCCTCTCTCTCTCCCCCTCTCTCCCTCTCTCTTTTCCACACATCTCTCTCTCTTCTCTCTCTCACTCTTCTCTCTCTCTCTCTCTCTCTCTCTCTCTCTCTCTCTCTCTCTCACACACACACACACACACACACACACACACAAACACACACACACACACATATACATGTGTAGCACACAATACAGGACAGGACAGATTCTGCTACATATAATAACAGTACCATTACTATTATTATTAACTTGTGTTTATATAGAACTTTATAGTCCCTAAAATGCTTTCCTTAAAGCAACCCTATGAAGGGGAATATTGCAAATATTGCTGTTCTGCTGCTGTTCAGTCATTTTTTCATCATGTCCAACTCTTCATGAACCCATTTGAGATTTTCTTGCCAAAGATTTTGGAGTAGTTTGCCATGTCCTTCTCCAGCCCATTTCACAGATGCTGAAACTGAGGCAAACCGGGTTACGTGACTTGCCCAGGGTCCCATATCTGGTAAGTATCTGAGGCCAGATTTGAAGTCAGGAGATGAGTCTTTAAAAGACTTTAAAGAGAGCTTTAAAATTTGCAAAGTACTTTACATATGTTAACTCATTTCATCTTCACAACAGCCCTGTAAGCTAAGTGACATTATTATTTCCATTTTACAGATAAGGAAACTGAAGCTGAGAAAGTTAAGTGACTTGCCCCAGATCACACAGCTAGGAAATGTCTATGGTAGGATTCAAAATCAGGTTTTCCTGATTCCAAATCCCGCACTCTATCCACTGGGCCACCTAGCTACCTATACATTATGTAGCAGCATTATATAGAACAGCAGACAGAAGACCATATCTGGAATCAGAGTACTTGAGCTCAAAGCTTAAAAATGCCATGTTCTTCGTGCATGACATTGGGCAAACCTCCATGGACCTTGGTTTCCTCACCTGGAAAAATGAAAGGTTAAACTGAATGGCCTCTAAAAATCCCTATACCTCTGAATATGTGATATTATGATGGTTTATGAAAAGGGACAGTATTGAAGTTAGGGGAGTTGCAGAAGAGCTACCATGTGGCTCACTATAATGCATAGTTGCTTTTTGCCTCTTTTCCAACCCTAACCTTCCAAAGTTTCAATCAAATAATATCTTACAACAAGCCTCAAACCAAGATCTAAGTGGCCTTTTCCCCTTCCAAATCAAAAATCCTATGATTCTGTAAGTCCATTGTCCATTTGGGGAAAGTATGTTAGAAAAAACCTGGCAATTGGCTTGTACGCTCCGTGTCTCTTCCTTCTTGTTTTAAAAAAAATAGCTTTTTGTACGTGCAAGGAAGGATAGAGAAGGAGGTGTTAATCTGCTTGTGAGAGCTTCTTTATTTTTTGATAAAGGTTGTTGAAGCGATTGACAAGATCATTGACAAGTCAATTACAGACCAGAGTGAGGGAACCCATTGCTTGTTATCCTCTCTGGCTCTCCGCCTGTGCTGCTGTTAATGAAAACATCCTGGGTTCTACTCTCCCATCCACTTCATTAATTCTCACAAAGTTATTCACAAGCACAAGCTCCTTCACCCTCTTCTCAGCCAGTCCCAAAGGCAGCATTTATGTTCAGGGCAGGAAACAATGAAGGTGGGAAAGATGGGTCTGGGAGGCAGGGAACATGGGGAGCACAGGTAAGATGGTGGGTGAATATAAGAGAATAAAGTAGCTAGGGTGGAAGGGCATCAGGAAAATGAAGGGCAATGCAGGAGAGTTGAGGATGGCAATTGAGTTCTGTTTGGGATAAGCAGGCAATGGGGGAGGAAAGAGGGAAGAGGAGAATGCTGAGCCAAAGGCAGGAAAGGGAGGCCGTGTCAAGGGGAAGGCATGGCAGAAAGGTTTCTTTCTAATTTCCCAGATGGCTAAAGAGATATGATTTGCATCTGTATCTGATTGAAGTCTTTGGGCTGGCAGAATAAGGTTACAATTCATTCTACTTGCCCCATCATAGATTAGCCTAAAAATGCAGTAGAGTTGTAAATCCTCCTGTCACGCAGACACACAGCCCTAGCGATTGCACTGGATTCCATTCTGAGCTCAATTTTGAGCATCTCTTTACACAACCTCAGCAAGGAGTGCAAGGCAAATCATTAGATTCACGGCTCAAGCTTTTCTTATGCACTGAATTGTCCATCCTTTTTACACCTAGTACAATATCTATGGTGTTCTTCCCCTTACTAGGAGAATCACAAATGACCTTCAAGTCTTACAAAGCCAGTAATGGCATACCAACAGCCAATTAATGTGAAATAGCTACAGGTCTTGACCACTGTAGTATTGAAATACAGTGCCAAATTGTGACCATTTGAAAGATCCTGTATCTGCCTTCCCTTGCCCATTGATTTTTTTCCTCTTGTAATTTTTTTTTTGTTGTTACAAGAGGATGTGCTGGCCTTGAAATCAGGAAGACTTGGGCTTCAAATCCTGCTTCTGGAATATACCAAGTGTGTGACTGTAGAAAGGGCACCAGAGCTGTGTGAGCCTTAGTTTCCATGTCTTCAAAATAGGAATGAAAATAAGAACTGTAGCACCTATTTCACAGGTTTATTGTGAGTTTTTAAGGAGATAATGTATATAAAGTACATTGAAAATTGTAAAGCACCATATCAATGCCACATGTTGTCATTAAACCCAATAATTCAATCAACAAACATATATTAAACACCTACTATGTGCCAAATACTGTGCCAAAATGCCGGGGACATAAAGACAAAAGGGAGTTTACATTCTGTCAGCATTCATGTTATCTTAGACTATACCCATAGAAGCAACATATCTAAGACAGGAATTCTTTTCTTCTCTGTATTCTGGACCCTTTCGGCAACAATTTTGTTTTCAGTCATACTGGAATATGCATGACATCACTTGGAGTTTTCTTGGCAAAGATACTAAAGTGGTTTGCCATTTCGTTCTTCAACTCATTTGACAGATGAGAAAATGGAGACAATCAGGGCTACATGACTTGCCCAGGGTCACACAGCTAATAAGTATCTGAAACCAAATTTGAACTCGGGAAGATGGGTCTTCACAACTACAGACCTGACAAACTATCAACTGCACCACCTAGCTGCCCAATTGAACAATAGTATGCATTCTTAAAAGCATAAAATAAAGTATGTAAGATTACAAAGAAAACCAATTATATCAAAATACAGTTATCAAAAAAATTTCAGTTCAGAGACCCCAGGTTAAGAATCCCTAGTCTATGGGGTAACTAGGTGGCACAACAGATAAAACACCAGCCCTGGATTCAGGAGGACCTGAGTTCAAATCTGACCTCAGCCATTTGACACTTACTAGCTGTGTGACCCTGAGCAGGTCACTTAAACCTCATTGCCCTAGCAAAAAAAAAAAAAAGAATCCCTAGCCTAAAGTAAGAAAAATTATAGTCTTGTTATAAACTCTGTCCTGATCAGACACATCTGGATAAAATGAACTCTTCTATGTGATCATATAGGGGGTGGGAGGTGTGTGTGGAACAAAGAGGCAGAGAAATTTACCTAAGGAGAGAACTTTGAATGTCTTTAGTTTCAAGTAGAGGTATAAGAATTCCAGGAGCTTATTGATGACATCCTCCTTCTTTTTCCTACCTCTGCCTTCGTTCCCACAATCCCCTCTCACATCTAGAACCTTACCTTAACTAATCATCAAAATCCTTTAGCCTCCCAATGGTCTCTCCTTTCTCTAAATTCCTGAAACCTTCAAAGTCTGGGCCACATAATCTGGCTCTTTATTATATCATAACAAGAACAATTACTTCATTTGCAATTTAGAATGAAAGTCGGTAAAGGGCTTTATTCCATACATAAATTGCAAGTCTAGGTAGGGAAAAGCAACTGTTGGTAAATAGTGAAGTATATCTCTGGAGGGCAACTGGGCTTCTCAATACAAGCTATCTAACTATCTGTCTGTCTATTTTTGTTATTATTATTATTATTATTATTATTATTATTATTATTATATAATTATTCTCAGTTCATAACCAGTCAGTCATTGGCCTTGGGAAAAATTTGTTGTATTTCAGTAGGAAGAATATCCTAATCAGTTACCCTGTCATTAGCCTAGGGAGGGTCTGAAATGCAACTGACTCTGTTTATCTTTTATTCTTTTTATAGGTGTTGGTCTTACCCACCAACACTTATTTTTCATATATATAAGGTTTTTCTATTTTAATTGTTAATTTTTATTCATATACATATTTCATTTTACTTTTTTTATTTTTATATGCATCTTCTCTCCTTCCTACTTCCCCAAACACACATTGAACAATTTAAAAAGAAAAATTAAACCTGTATAACAAATATCCAACAGCAACTAATTCGCACATCGACCATGTCCAAAAAAGGTATATCATTTACAATTTCATTGATCAGAGTTCTAAAGATTTTCAATTTTCTTTATAATGCCATCATTGTTTAATTGTTCTCCTAGTTCTGCCCATTTCACTCTACATCAATTTATAAGCCTCTCCAGCTTCCTCTGAAACTGTCCATTTTATCATTTCTTATGGTGCAATAATATTGTTATATTCATATGCCATAATTTGTTTAGCCATTAATAGGTGGCTATCTCATTGTTTTCCAGGGGGTTGCTACCATGAAAATGGCTGATATAAATATATTTGTACATAGGGATCCTTTTCTTCTTTGTTTGGGGTATAAGCATAGTAGTAGTACTACTAGGTCATAGGATATGGACAGCTTAGTGATTTGGGGGGATATACATAAGGCGTATCTCCCTAATTATAGTACAAGCTTCCCATTGGGTAGGATTATACTTCATGTTTCAAAGCTAGACACAAGTTAGGCACATAATCAGTGTTCCTTGTCATCAGTTGATGACCTCCAGGTTGAAAATAAGATGAAGTATACTTGATTATGCAAAGAACAGACAAACTAAGTTCACTCAAATTAAGTCTTGAATCATATGTTAGGACTGGTTAACCATGATAATTGAGAGATCATGCAGTATAATTGGTGTTTAAGTTTAAAAATTAAAGTTCAAGGGGCAGCTAGGTGGCGCAGTGGATAGAGCACCGGCCCTGGAGTCAGGAGTACCTGAGTTCAAATCTGGCCTCAGACACTTAACACTTACTAGCTGTGTGACCCTGGGCAAGTCACTTAACCCCAATCGCCTCACTAAAAACAAAAAATTAAAGTTCAAGATATGGTCCAAATTGAGAGCTACCAGTTGTCCCTCGCTCTTAGCATTTTCTCATCTTTAAACAACTTGTCCTGACATCTCAAAATGTCAATAATGTCAACATGGTACCCAGTATTGACATCTGTATAGCAGCATCAAACATATGTGCTATTTTGGCTGCTTTGATAGAAGAATGGTGACTAAAACAAAAAAAAATTGGTAGTCCTGCCATATTTGCCCAAGTCAAACAGAACTAGAGTATTGTGTCCAATGACAGGTGCTATTTTTGGTTTTGTTTTTGTTTTTGCAGGGCAATGGGGGTTAAGTGACTTGCCCAGGGTCACACAGCTAGTAAGTGTCAAGTGTCTAAGCTCAGATTTGAACTCAGGTCCTCCTGAATCCAGGGCCAGTGCTTTATCCACTGCACCACCTAGCTGCCCCCAGGTGTTATTTTTTAAGAAAGGTGTTAACAAGTACATCCAATAGGCAGAAGCCTAGAAACTGTGACATATAAAGTTGGACAGTTAACTAAGATTGTCTGGAGGAAAAAAAGACATAAAAGAAGACTCAAATATCTGAAAGACTTTCATGTGGAAGAAAGCAACTAGGTGTCCCAGTTGGTAAAAAACTGGAAATAGAATTGTGTTGCTTGACCCTGGAGGACAGAACATGTTCCACTGGGTGTTTTTTTTTTAATAGTTTCAGCTCTATATAAGGGAACTTTTCCTAACAATTTGGTTTTTGTTGAGTTGTTTCAGTCATGTCTGGCTCTCCCGGACCTGGGCTGCTTCAGAGGGTATTAAGCTCCCCATCAATAAAAGTCGCCAAAGAAGAAGCTGGATCACCACTTGGTAGGAGTCTTGTAAATTGGACTCAGGTGAGACGAGTTGCTCATTCAATCAACCAACATTTGTTGATTGCCTACCATGTGAAGGGCATTAGAGTAGGTTCTGAGCATACACATCTATCAATCAACAGTCAAGAAGTAATTACATGACACTCTTCATCAAGCACTGTGCTAGGCACTAGAGGTACAAAGACAAAAAAAAAATCAAATAGACCCTCTTCTCAAGCAGCTTGTGATCCCTTGGGGTAGACGACAGTTATCTTTATAAGTAGGTAAAAAGAAAACTATAATATACAACCTTCTCTCAGTGAGATTATAATCAAATAGGAAGGAAATACATCTACTTATAAACTATGATACAAGGAAGAATAAGATAAATACAAAGGAGAGGTCCTTTAAAACTGCAAGGAGAAAATTGAGGAGAGAAAGATCACCTTCACCTGGAAAGGCTAGGGAAGGCTTTAAGACAAATATGAGGAAGCACACAAACTGGAATCTGAGTGAAGAGAAGGACTTCAAAATATAGATTTGGTGGAGTACACATTCCAAGCATAAGAGATAGCATGAACAAAGGCAAGGAGATAAGACAGGATAGAACAAAAACAAGAAAGGAAGTCCAATTTGACTGGAACATAAGAGAAAGTGAATAATAGTAGTTTCAGATAAGACTAAGCAGCTAAGTAACAAAGTGGATAGAACAGGGCCTGGAGTCAGGGAAACCTAAATTCAAATCCCACCTGACATATTTCTGTCTTAATCCACTGCAGAAGGAAATAGCAAACCACTCCAGTATCCCTGAAAAGAAAATCCTACAGATAGTAGTGGTGTGATATGGTCCACGGGGTCATGAAGAGTCCAGTGAGAACCAGAGGCCCCTGCCCTCTGCCAAGAAAGCATGAGATGACCTTTCTGAGGTTTCTAAGATCAAATTGGCGTCCTGGAAGTTCATGGACCACCTTTAAGTCATGTCAATCAATGGACTTGAATGGTACCAACCAATTAGCTTGGAGTTGTGTGTGGGGACCTCCCAGTTTCCTGTTCCACAAAGAGTTTCTGATCAAACTGACTGGGATTCAGTCTCTTTGGAAGCGTGAGTGGCTAGGTAAAGGAGCTCGCTCTGGCTCTCTCTCTCTCTCTCTCTCTCTCTCTCTCTCTCTCTCTCTCTCTCTCTCATATAGATATGAGCTAGGGTTTTTCCATTCTTTCAGAGATGTGCTCTCCCTTTTTCTTTACTAACTTCTAATATTCTTTAATAAATGCTTAAAAGCCTAAACTGTTGCTGAATTTATAAGTAAATTCTAACTAGTTTCCTCCCACACTGGGGGGCAGGTAAGGACACATTAGATTTTAAATATCACAGTTGGGCATGACTGAACTACTGAACAACAACAAAGATAAGGCTGGAAAGGTAGACTAGAGAAAGATTATGGAGGGCCTTGAGTGCCAAGATCAACAGTTTATACTATATTCAGGAAACAATGGGTACCAACAGAAGGTTTTGAGTAGAGAAGTAACAGAATCAGAGTGATACATTTAACTATTTCTGGAGATACAGGAGGGACTCCCCGGGGATAGTACGGTTCTCCAGATGCTCCTGTTTGCGGACAACATTGTGCTGATTGCATCAAACCCCAAGATACCACAGAGCCTCCTGGAAGATGATCTGTAATCACTCAAAGGAATTTGATCTGCCCCACTACACAGGAAAGACCAAATGGATGAAGAATGTCTATTGCTGAAATTTCAACATGTATCTGAATAGACACCCAATGAACCTTGTCCAACTCATGTATATCTGGGAAAACAAATATGCATTTACAATGATCTGGTGCTAGAATTGAAAAGGAAGAGAAGAGAAATCGCTGGATTGCTTTTGAGACTGCAAAGCACCCTTCTTGAGCCCAAACTCTCCCAAGCAAAGGTTCATCATTTCTGTGCAAACATTCTACCAATGTTATACATGGCCATAATACCTACAATACCACTACCTCCAAAGAACTAAAGATGAGCATCACACAGAGGGCAAAGGAAATGTACATGGTGGGCATGGGCTTGTTGCAACACATGATCAATATGGAGTTCTGAAGAATAGGAGTAAAGGACATCCTCAAGGAATTGCTTGGATAGAAAGAGAAGATGGGTTGATAACATGGAAAAAGTGAGGGATGACAAGTGGATGACCAAAGCCCTCTGAAGATACCGCATGGTGCACAAAGTAAGTGAAAAATACATCAGTATGTTGCATGTAACACTCTATCCCAGCCCCTCTGTGGTGAACTTTTCTTAGGACATGAATAAGTATTGTAGGATGGGCAACCACAGATGAATAGCAATCAGTATCATTGAAGAGAACTCCCAAATAGATTAGATCAAAGATCCATTTGAGTTTTGAGTAGACAAGTGATCAGTGAGGTAGAAAAAACTAATGGGGTAACTATCTCAATAACTAGGTGACTCATCCTCACCATAACCAGAGCCCCAGAACAAAAATAGAGTTATATCTATAAGAACTGGATTCTTCCAGGAACACCAGAAAATCAAAGCCAACTTGAACAGAGGCTGATACTCCTAAGGAAAAATCCAAAAGATACATTTAAAGGGAGAAACAGCCCTATGGAGGGGGGAGATAAGACAACAATGATAGGGCACAGAAAAAGTAGCAATGATTTAAAACATCATATGCTAATATATGAGTGCCATCAACAACTTATCAACTAATATGGCACCAAAGAAGAGGACTGATGAGATATAAGATCATCCTGAGTGAGTAATGAAATATTCTCTCTCCCATTCCCAAACACACCTATATCCCTATTACCCTAACCCACATTTATCAAATGATGCCATTAAACTGACATGAGATACCCTGATGGGCAGGATGATCACAAATTGACAATTTATGGCACAAAATATATGCTAATCTGTATGGATGAAGCTTGAAGCTTGACAGTAAGGGAGTCTCTATCAAGGATCATATCACTAATAAATATCAGGGGCAGGGCGTAAAATCAGGAGTAGCCAACTCTAAGCTCATCCCTCTCTCCTTTGTACCAAGCTATCTCTCCATTAAGAAGGTGTATTTTTTCAAGGCTAAAGAGTCTATGTGCAGGTTATTGTTCCGCTTCTGTCATCTAAAGCAAAACTATCCAATGAGCATCTGCTTCCTTTCACATCCTGAGTACCTTATGACTAGAGATAAAACAGGATCCTCTGAGAACTCTCAGCCTGGAGTCAGTTAACCCTGAACCTAGCTATGGGAACTGGCTAAATCCTAACTTGTGCATTTAGTCACACTCCCAGGAGAAGGAAGTGGAGAATTTGCCTGGGGGTTTCCAAAAAGGGCTTCCTAGGATGAGGTACAGTGCTCACTCAATAGGATAAGAGAAGTTTTGATTTGTTCTCCCCATCCTCCCATTCCTGGCTTCTGACAGAAAAGTCAACACTGATTCCAGGAAAAACAAAATCCCCTGGCCTTAGGGATGCTGCTCCTAATGTCCATATTTCACTACTTATGTGTAGCTACTATGCCTTTGTTCCTAAAGGGTTCCCACTCTACTGGGTCAGAAGCCTCAGGTTTTGCTTTTAATTTGGATATTAAATGCTATTATGGTAGAACAGTGAAATATTTGATGATGACGATAATAAGTGGCCTATTAAAGGTATTTTTTTAAGTTAATGAGCTCTCACTAACAGATGGCCTTATACTATATTGAAAAATATCTATAAGACACAGGGCACTTTCTTACTATTTATTACTCTTTCAGTGGATGCTATAAAATCTTTATTTGTTTTTCATTCACCCATAGGCTTTGACAAGATACATTTTTTATTTAGGTCTCTGCCCAGCCACAATCAGAAACAGAAGTCTAACTTCCTAAAGTGCAGCCAATATATGTGTATGTATGTATGTATGTATGTATGTATGTATGTATGCATGCACATGCATGCATGCAATAATCAATTTGCTACTAGACTCTCCACCAATGGTGGGGTTGGTTTGGGTTTTTTTTTTCCTTAATTAAAGCGACTTGGCAACAGAATGATTTATCAATGATGTCATTCTGGAGTCTTTTTGTTGTACTGTCACTGCTGGCCACCTCCTGAAATTTACCAACATAAATAAAGCCCTCCATGCCCGAATAAAGTTTTGGTAGCGATTGATTGAGTCTGTCATGTACCCTGGGCCAAACCTGAAGCCAACGCCAAATGCAGAATGCTGTTATTGTCGCATAATTGACACGATGACATCATACACCTCCATTCCCAAAAAGAACAGAGCCCAAACCAGAGCTGAAAACTGAACAAGATTCCCCTAAATGACTCAAATTGCAGCGGTCTAGACTCTCACTCACTGATTGTTCAACTTCTGACATCGCTGCCCTCTTACTGTGGAGCGCCCCCATAATAAACTAATCTATGCCCTGATCTCAATTTTACATTTTCTGCGTGATTAAGTTTTGGCAGGAGCAAATCCCTGTTATTCTCACTCCCCAGGAATGTTTGGAAAGTTACGAGGGGAAAAAAAAAAAAAAAAAACCTCGGGATTTATCCGCTCCGCGCAGAAGACAGAGGCGCAGTGCACAGCCTCGGCTGCTGGTCTCAGCAGGAGCCTGACCCAAAGGCAGTTTGTGAGAGTTGGTGCTAATAAGGCGATGGGAAACATTTTTCACTTTAAAAAACAATCTTAAGTCCTTGCCTCTCTCCCCGGTGAATTGCTTTGCCCAAATCAAATGAAAGGTTATAATTAAATGCCTTAATGTAGCAAGAAATCCAACCAAATTATGTCTAAACATTCCACAGCAATATTATTGATCCGAGATGAAAGAGGGGGAAGAAACCTTTCAGAACATGCGTGCAGGACATAGAATTAAAAAGGAGAAAAATCTAATAACTAATCGGTGAAACCATAAAACCTGCAGTAAAAGAGTTTTTTTCCTTAAACTCCTTTACACGGAGCTGTATAATTTTATGTCACGTTTTATTTATGTCGCTATAATGGAACCTCTGCTGAAAGATGAGGAGCTTTGTGAGAAAGGAATGAAACAGTAAAAAAAAAAAAAAAGGAAGAAAGAAAGAAAGTCTGCCTCTAAGACTTCAAAAAATACTGTATAAAACATAAGCTAAGACATGGGAAAGAATGACTTTTGGATAGAGTTATCAACTCTTACTAACCTATTTACAAATAACACTGAATTCTTTGCTATAAGTATCCTTTCACTAATATTTACCCAGCTACACTCAAAAACAAACAAAAAAGCCCAATGCTCTACCATAAATTGATAGTTAACCATGAATCACAAGATAATCTCATGATAGATCTAAAGAGGTTCCCTAAAAATCTAGAAAGCTGGTATTAAGGGGACAAAACTGACGCAAGAAGTCAGGTTTTTTAACTCTGTCATATTTGGGTCCATATGATTTGATTTCCTATACATATGATTAATTGCCCAAGTTGGATAATTCTACCTTTATCCTGCTCTGATTGGCTTAGATTCTACAAGGCCCCTCTTACAGCCTATGGGCCTTAAAACACAGCCTACTCTGGGCAAAGCCACCATCCCTATCCACTGGTCAAATAGCTAGGTTATCTGAATCCCTATTATTCCTTCCTTCCTGACTCCAAATTCCCAGAATAAATCCAGGTTACATAGCAACAGTTACGGCACATAAAATATTCCTGAAAAAAAGGATCGAGGACATAAGTAAGGATGAAAGGCAATGCCATGCCATGCAGTGGAAAGAATGTGATATTTGGAATCAGACTAGTAACACAATATTTCTTAGCTAGGCAGTACAGTAGATGGAATGCTGGACCTGGAATTAAAAAGATCTGAGTTCAAATCCAGGCTCAGATAATTACTAGCTGTGTGACACTGGGCAAGTTTCTTAACCTCTATTTGCCTTAGCTTCTTCATCTGTAAAGTGGGGATAATAATAGCACCTACCTTCCAGGGGTGTTATGAGGATCAAATAAGACAACATTTGTAAAATACTCTGCAAACCTAAGAGTTCTGATAGAAATACCAGCTATTAATCCACTGTTGGTGGAGTTGTGAAAAGATCCAACCATCCTGGAGAGCAGTTTGGAACTATGCCCAAAGGACTATAGAACTGTGATCCAGCAATACCACTGCTGGGTTTATATCCCAAAGACATCCCCAAAAGAGAAAAAGACCTAGTTGTGCAAAAGTATTTCTAGCAGCTCTTTTTGTGGTGGCTAAAAATTGGAAATCAAAGGAAAACCCATCAATTGGGAAATGGCTAAACAAACTGTAGTATATGATGGTGATGGAATATTATTGTGCTATAAGAAATGACAAGCAGGATGACTCCAGAAAAGCCTGGAAAGACATGTATGAAATGATGTATAGTGAAGTGAGCAGAATCAAGAGAACAATGTGCACAGAAACAGCAATACTGTTTGATGAAGAATTATGGATGACTTGACTATTCTCAACAATACAATGATCCAAGACAATCCCAAAGGACTGTTGATGAAACATACTGTCCACCTCGAAAGAAAGAACTGATATTGACAGAACAGACTGAAGCATGCTATTTTTCACTTCCATTTTTTTTCCTTTTAATAAAGTTTTTTGTACAAAATAACAAATGTAGTAATTTTTTACATAATCATACATGTATAACCCATATCTGATTGCTTGCTTACTCAGGGATGGAGGGGAGGGAAGGAGGGATAAAAATTGGAACCCAAAACTATAAATAAAAATGCTTATTACATTTTTTAAAAGAAATTAAAAAAGGGGCAGCTAGGTGGTGCAGTGGATAGAGCACTGGCCCTGGAGTCAGGAGTACCTGAGTTCAAATCAGGCCTCAGACACTTAACACTTACTGGCTGTGTGACCCTGGGCAAGTCACTTGACCCCAATTGCCTCACTTAAAAAAAAAGAAATAAAAAAGAAATACTAGCTATTATTACACATAAGATAGGACAACTTTCTTTCTTGCCCCCCCTCTGTGTATTAGCCCAGAGAATTCTACATCAAAGAAAGGACTATCCATTAGAAAACTATAGGGAATCATGAGTTAATGGATTTTTTAAATAACTTTCCTATTTAATCAGTTAAGTTTCTTTAAAATAAGTACGAAGTAGAGGAGGGAGAGTACAAATAAAAAAACCAATAAATTAAAATAAGGATTTCTAAGATTCTCTTAGGGAAAATGTAGCTACTCTGAAAAGGCAGTCCCTCTTTCCCTCTGCTTTTCAAAGGAAGATGAGGTTGTTTTTAAAAACAATTTACCCTCTATTAACAATGAAATACAATTCAGCTTAGAATATAGGAAAGTGAAACATATATACAACTTACTGGGCATGTATAAGTATCAAACAGATTGTGTATTATTTAGGTAGGCTAAACATTCAAGTCCACTTTACACCATTATGGAACAGACTAAACAAATCTGACCTGGAGAATGACCCCCGAAGGATCCCAAAAGATTGAAAACTAGGAGTAGGCAGCCCCTACCAGACTTTTATGGCCTGGTAATGGCATGCTAACGACACTCTGTCTCTGTCACCCAGCCAAACTTTGGTGTTGTATATGAGAGCAATTTCCTCAAGAATTTGGAGAAAATGTGATACTTTTCCTTTTATGTACAGAGTTCACAACATCGAGTGTATTTACTAGCCTGCCATGTCGAAGCCCACCAATGACTGCCCTCCCCCCCAGGATCAGCCTGGTCTGGGCAGCAGGGAACAAGCATCCCCTTGGCCCCCTCCATAATTAGCTAGTGTCAGGATGGCTATCAGCACCATGGATATCGGAGCCATGGAGAGCAGGCAGATCTGCCCAGACAGAAAGACCCTCACTCTCCCAACTGGCTGGGATTGTGTGCTGGAGAATGTGGCCAAAGAAAACATCATCAGGATTCATGGTCACTCTTCAATCCAGCGACCATTTTTCATTCAGATCCTCTCTGTGCTGTTACC
This sequence comes from Dromiciops gliroides, assembly GCF_019393635.1. Taxonomy (NCBI): domain Eukaryota; kingdom Metazoa; phylum Chordata; class Mammalia; order Microbiotheria; family Microbiotheriidae; genus Dromiciops; species Dromiciops gliroides. The sequence continues at coordinate 580,941,527 of NC_057862.1, forward strand.
ATCAGTGTCTTTAACTAGAATACTTCACTGAAGAGGGCTCCATGCACTGAGCCCTCAGTAATTCGATCTCGCTAATGACCTGACAGGCATGTGTGTGTGTGTGTGTGTGTGTGTGTGTGTGTGTGTGTGTGTGTGTGTGTGAATACCAAGAGCTGCTGTTGGCAATGGAGCAGCCACAGAGCCAAGATCAAACTCCAGCTCTGAGTATTAAAGGGGCCTGTTTTCACATGTTCCTATGAAAAAAATGTACACACAGGGCAAGATGATTCAAACCTGCTAGGCTGTCTTGGGTAGAATCAGTTAATCTCCAAAAGCCACTTAGCAAGAAGCCTTGGTTCAGGAAGAAAAAAAGTTTTCTTCTCTTGGAGCCTTAAAAAAATCTAGAAAGTTATTTGGTTTTAAAAGGAATAAAGATGGTTAGGTTGAGATTCTGATGCCAGTTACATTTTGAATCCTTAAGTAAAGTTGCAGCCTTCTGCTTGAGCATCCCTGACTCAAGGCTTTCCTCCTTCTAGTCCATCTTCCACATGGCTATCAAAGAGCACAGGTCAGCCATGTCTTTCCTCAGCTCAATAGAACTCAGTGGCTCCCTATTGCCTCTGGGATAGAATAGATTCTTCTGTTTAGCTATTGAAACCTTTCACAATCTTACCCCAGTCTGTCTTTCCCCTTCACCCACTCTACAACTCAATAAAATCGTCCTTTGCTCCTCACTCTATGTCCATCCTCCAAACCTTTGCACTGGTCCTGGAAGCACTCCTATCTTATTCATACTTCATCAAGTCCCTCTCTTCATTCAAGACACAGCTCAAGCACCACTTTCTATATGAAGTTATTCCTGATCACTCTATTAGTGCCCCCTCCCCCAATGACCTGACATTATACTACCTTAAATTTAGTTTTATCTTTATATTTGTTCTGTGTATTCTTATATATGCACTTGTTGTCTCCCCCAATAGAATGTTGGAATTCTTTGATTCTTTGCATTTCTATCCCTCCAGACATAGCATAGTGCCTAGCACACACTGAGTGCTTTAAAAATGTTTCTTAATGGATTGATTGATTAAATAAATGAACTACTAAGGTCCTTCCAGAATCATCTGGTTTTTTATATATTTTTCCCTTGGGTAAAAATTTTCTTATTTGCCATCATATACTCTCTACTTCCTCCCTGCCTTAAAGGTTTTTCAAATTCTAAAGAAAGTGGAATGGGAGAGGAGTCCCTACCCTAAAGACTTTTACCACCTCTTTGATCTCCAACCTTCATTATACCTATCTACAACCAAGGTACATGTGTTTGGTACAAATAAAAATTAGGTGGTGTCTCTAATTCATGGCACTGAAGACAACAAAATTCCTATCTAGAGCACAAACCATCTTGTACTAGTTTCAAAGGCCTGTGATGATTCCATCTAAGCAGCCCCTCTCCTCTCGCCACCATTCCAAATCTAAGTTGAGATCCACTCAACTTTCCTATTTTAGGGGGCAGTTAGGTGGTACAGGGGATAAAGCATTGGCCTTGGATTCAGGAGGATCTGAGTTCAAATACAGCCTCGGACACTTGACACTAGCTGTGTGACCCTGGGCAAGTCACTTAACCCTCACTGCCCTACCAAAAAAAAAAACTTTCCTATTTTATCAATCATATTTTGCACAGATGTCATAGTCACAGAATTAAAATAAATCAACATTATTATAGAAACAGTGAGATAGGAAATGTGATACACTGGAAGCTTGGCAGGGGCCATATTGATAGCCATATCCTTCCTTGGATCATTGCCCCTTTAAAATGGACAGAGGGAAGGGTACCAGGCCTCCTGGAAAGGTACCCACATGGCTTGACTGAAGAGGAAGACCAGCCATCCAATTCTCCATTTGACCTCAAGTGACCAATGAACTTCTGCCTGGTGAAAGGGGAGACATAAGACTTCCTTCCTGGAAGGATATTAATTACTCTAGTCCACAAGACAACCTCCAACGGTCCACTTTCTGAGTTGACCCTGGGGATCTCTAAGAGTTAATACAACTTCAAAATAGGAGGAAATTGCTTTTCCGGCACCAGTAGGACCCAGCACATTATCCTGTCCTATTTATTATATATGTTCCATTAGGAAAAAAAAACTTAGCAGAGCATTCAGTGAGCAGCATAGGATGGCTTCAACGTCCCACTCTAATGGTCTTCTTTCATCTCCATGAGGGTCAGTTCCCAAGTAAACTCTCATTCCCAATAAATCGAGAAAAGGCACTCCTTTCAGACTGACTCTCTTGTATATACAGCATGTTTATATAATTCCAATCCAAGAGACTTTCCCCCTACTACCACCACTGTTTGATCCCTTTCAAGGGAATTAAGTTATGCATATTGCATGAAAGGAGGACCACAGGCTGGGCCTCTACAAGCTGCTAATTGAAAACCTTGTCAGAAGGAGAAGGAAGTGGCCCCAAAAAGGAGGGGGGAGGAAAACTTGGCAGGACCCCACTCTTTTCATGCAGTACTTGGTACTTGGTACTCAGTACTTGCGAACAGCTGTGATTCCCCCCAGGGGACTGCAAGTGATGCCTACCACCAACCTAGCAGGGGATGGTGAGCACGTTCTCTAACACAACTGGGAAAGAGCCGCACGGGACTGCCACACTGACAAATAAATGTTTCATTAGAAATATATAGAAAGATATAAATTCCCGGTGACGGGTCTATCACTAATTCACTTGTTATCTTTGAACAAAAGAATTTGTTCAAAGATAACAAGCAAATTAGAGATAGCCTTTCTGTTCTATGATAAGAACAATAACAACAATATTAATAAATATTAACCAACCTTTATAGAGCACCTACTATGTACCAAGTACTGTGCTAAGCGCTTTACAAATATCTCATCTGAGAGCAATGGACTTGAACAGTCCAGATGTTTGAGCTTGAGGGGGGAAGGGTAGGAGGAAGGTCATAAACAAAATGCAATCAATAAATCAGTAAGCTTCATGCCAGGTACTATGCTAGGCCCTAGAGATATAAATAGTTTTTTAAAACTCCCTGCCCTCAAGAACTTCATAGTCTAGCCAGGAGAGATAACAAGTACATATAGAAGTAAATATAAAATAGATATAAGGGGAATTGGGCAGTGGAAGAAACAGCACTAATCAGCTTTGGGAATAAGGGAATATAATAATTGGGAAATAAGAAAAGACCTCATGTATAAGGTGAAATTTGAGCTGAGTTCTGAAGAAAACTAGGAGTTCTGAGAGATGGATGTGAAGAGAGAGTGTGGCACAGTAGATAGAGTACTGGGTTTGGAATCTGGAAGATTCATCTTCCTGAATTCAATCTGACCTCAGACACTTATTAGCTGTGGGACCCTGGGCAAGTTGCTTAACCCTAGTTACCTCAGTTTCCTCATGTATAAAACAAGCTGGAGAAGGAGATGATAAACCTCTCCAGCATCTTAGCCAAGAAAGCCCCAAATTTGGTAATGAAGAGTCAGAAAGGGCTGAAATGACTGAACAACAAAAGAGATTCTGAGAGTTGAATGTGAAGAGAGACTGCATTCAAGGCAGAGGACAGCCAGTACAAAGTCATGGAGGTGGCATGTAAAACAAATAAATAAACAAAAAGCAAGAAGGATAGTTTGGCTTGAATATATATACATATATATATATATATATATATATATATATATATATATATATTGTGCATGGCAGGGAGTAATGTATAAGACTGGAAAGGTAGGTTGGGAACAGGAGTGAAGGGCTTTAAATTCTAAATAGAGGAGTTTGCGTCTGACTCTAGAGGTACTAGGGAGCCACAGAGTTTATTGAATAAGGGAGGAATGTCATCAGATATTCACTATAGAAAAATCAGTTTGGCAGCTGTCTGAAGGATGGGTTGGAGAGGAGAAACATCTGAAGCAGGGGGAACAATTAAGGTTATTGTAGTAGTTCAGGTAAGAAGTAATAAGGGCCTGAATAGAGTAGTGATTTTGTGAGTGGTAAAGAGGGGACATATGCAAGAGATGTTGAAGAGACTTAAGAAAGGCTTCATGGGGTTGGGGGTGAGGGGTGGGGAAGGAGAAGCTATTGCTTAACTTCAATATTATTCCATCATTATCGACACTGACTAAATGTCAGCTTTGTAAATGTTCATTCCATTTTCTTCATTAGATATGAGGCCTGGTATAATCACTGCCATATCACAGAAAGACCCCTGGCTCTGTGATCAGAGGAACCAGTTCAAATAAATCCTGCTTCTGATGCTTACTACCTCTGTGATATAAAGATACTTAACTTCTATGGACCTCAGTTTCCTCATTTGTAAAATCAGGGCTTTGGACCAAATGGCCTTAGGTCCTCTCTAGGTCTAGATCTATGACCTTTGATCTTGTGATTCTCCTACAACCAGATTAGGTAGTGGTTGGGGATAAACCCAGGGAAGTTAACCCATTATATATTTGTTTAGTTGGAGGAGAATACCTGCCCTGTCAAACACTGAAATCAGTTCACATGGACCCTCAGACCCAGAAGTGTCATTGTGCTTATAAGTGTGTGTAGGCAGACAGACAGATAGATAGATAGATAGATAGATAGATAGATAGATAGATAGATAGATAGATAGATAGATAGATATAGATAGAAAGACAGACAGATAGACACACGGACACACAGAAAAACAGACAGACAGACAGACAGACAGACAGACAGACAGATAGATAGATAGATAGATAGATAGATAGATAGATAGATAGATGATAGATAGATAGATAGATAGATAGATAGATAGATAGATAGATAGATAGATAGATAGATGCATATATGCATGTGGATACATATATATATATATATATATAATGTGTGTACATGTGTCTTTATTTGTGTGTTCAAAGGTCATGGGATGGAGAGAACAGAGAGGAAAAGAATAGAGGAGACTTTCTATAGAATTTCTGGCTTAGAAAAAATATCTTAGGTAATCACATTATCCCATTTCCAAGCGTGAATTCAACCTTGGGGTGACCTCTGTTTTGCTGCCTTCTTTGAGCAGAAGTTACATCACCTACCCATTCATCTATGACAAACTGTTTTTAAAAAATATGAAATCATTACCTGACAAATGTTTGAATATTTCTCTCGAGAGCTCAGGTGGATGTTGACAGTGAACTAACCAGGTTAAGGAAATGAAAACAAGTTAAGTGAAAGCCCTGTGATTACGATGGTCGCGACTTTATCAAGAGACCCCCAAAATTGCTACAAATTAGGTGATCTGAATTGCCTACATTATGAAAACGGCAATGATTTTGCGGCTGCTGATGAGGATAATGACTAATACATTCAGTCAAGAGACATGACAGCTGTCTGTATGTATTTAGAGATATATATTTTTAGATGCCAGTTATGGTACCTCGAGCTACTTGAAGCACTAAATTCTGTTGACATGGTGGAACCCAGTAACAAGGAGGCTTAAGGGAAAAGGTTAAATTTCCTTTCCATTTCCAGCTGTTTCTCGTCCTTACATCATTTTTGTCTCATTATGCACTGGGATCCATAAATCTGCCGCTCAAATTCCAGGCTAAGTGATATGCTACAGGGAAATTGCTAATGTCAGTAAGAAGAGAAATAAAACTCGTTGCCCGGTTCCCAGCATCCATGCTCCCAAGCATCACGTCCGGCTGGCTGGTCCCTCTGACTTGTTCAGGCCTTCACTGACCAAAAAGGTTTCATCTGATAAGGAATATGTGTTTTATTTCCTCTTTTTCTCTTTCCCCCCATTTTCCAACACGGGGAGATTTGCAAGACGAACTCTAATTTTAAGACAAAAGCCAACCCATTAAATCTTAACAGATGTTTCTCAAGTTTAGAAGATTAAGAAAGATTTCAGCATCAGAAATCAAAGAAAATACTCCATGACCTTAAAAAAGGATAAAACGCAAAGCTCTAAACAAACCAAAAGTCCACTTTGACAGCTGCATCTGACTGAATTGATGAGGTGCTATTGATGTTTGGATTAAACTATGCCTGTGTGATCAAGTACTCAAACATGGGATAAAAGACGAATATATTCTTTAATCCTACCAACTAATTTTGTGTAGGCCCTGGAAAGCAGTGGTTACTGAACCAATGTTGAAAGTGGCTTCACTTTTGCTTATTGACAGAGCTATTTTTATTTCATTAATTTGCCAAGTATACTATCAGCATTTAAACCAACAGGGGGAGATCTATACGAGACAGTGGACTCGCCATAAGCAAATCACTACAAATTTCAAAATCACTAAAGACAGAATCGATGACATATTATTGGGGAAAGCAAAGGAATATGCTACTTGGAAATGTAATAGAAAAATTAGATATATTTTTTTAAATCATCTTGTTAAACCAAATAAATAATGTTAGGGATTTTGATTGTCATGCTGGAAGGTGTGTAAGTGTTGTGGGAGGGGAAGGTGTTTAAAAGGAGAAAAGAGAGAATTTTTTTTGAAAAGGAAAGGGTTAAGAGGCAATTAAGTCATTAATTACCATCTTTGTCTAATGCAGTCTAACCCTCCAAACTTATCCATTTCTGTCTTCATCAAAGGTGGTGCTCTCTACACTTTACAAGTATCTCTTAATAAGACAATCTAATGTTTCAAAAGCTACTCTATGAGGAATTTAGATGAAGATAAATGAATCTAAAACTCAGCAGGAGACGCCATTGCTGGACAGTCATACAGGACCCAATGACACCCGAAGACCTATTATTGACATAAAAGGGTTATTATAGCTAAGACAGCTCACAGAGACAGTACTTTGGGTAGCAGTGGCTAGAATCCTTGGGGGTTACTCGAAAAGGGGAGGATCTATAGTCGTCACATCAATATCAGACAACTAGAATAGCAGATTGGTTAATCTCTAGTAATCAAATCAATAGCACCAACATGTCAATCATTTATCCTTGGGCTTCCCTCCACTGACTATGCTCAAACCAAAAAATACCTCCCTAGCTATCATACAATATCAGACAATATGCATTGTCTTCCCCTGTTAGAATGTAAGCTCCTTGAGAACAGGAATTGTCCTGCTTTTTGTATGTATATCCCTTAACACGGTGTTTGGCACATAGTAAACACTTAATAAACATGATTACATTCACTCATTAATTCCTTAATTAACTAATTAAACTTTGTAAGAGGGAGAGGGAGAGGAAGGTAGGGCTTTCCGTCTCCTTGGAATAGCAAAGAGACCCAACTCAACCTTGAAACAAATGGATCAGGAATAATTTTAGAGACCTTGTGAGTTTAGTTGGGGAATGGGAGGAGGATTGGCGACCTTTCCCAGCTCCCCTCCTACACCACAGATACTGTATGGCCTCCAGTCAATTGGACTAATGCCAAAATAAAAAGAGGCTTCACCTCCAGCCTGAGGGAGCTATTTGGCATAATAAATAGAGTGCCAGTCTTGGAGTCAGAAAGACCTGAGTTTGAATGTTGCCTCAAACATTTCTAACTGTGTGACCTTGGGCAGATCATTCAACCTCTTAGCCTCAGTTTCCTCATCTATAAAATAAAGATAATATCCCAGAATTGTTGTGAAGAACAAATGAAATACTATCTATAAAGCACTTTGAAAACCTTAAAACACTATATAAATGTTAGGGGTTTTTTTAATGCTTGTTTGATAGACCTTCACAATCATTCCTCTAAAAAAGGAGAGAGAGAGGGGCAATTAGGTGGCACCGTGGATAAAGCACCAGCCCTGGATTCAAGAGGACCTGAGTTCAAATCCAGACTCAGATACTTGACACCTACTAGTTGTGTGGCGCTGGGCAAATCACTTAACCCTCATTGCCCCACAAAACAAAACAAAAAGGAGAGAGAACTTTATGTTTCTCATTGCTAGTCTAGATGGAAACTTTCCATTCTCAGACCTTTAAAACAAATATCTCTAGAGGCAATGAGAGGAAACCAAGGGGATATTGGAGCTGAGTGAGCATAAAAGGAGGTAATGGATGGGAGAAGTGCATTTCATTGTTGTTTTGGTTTACTAGGCTGCAGTACAGCCACTCCCAGGTTTCTGTACTCCTAGGAAACAGATCTGTGTATGCTTTCAGGAACTTGGCAATGTGCACAGAGAGATGTTCTGGCAGTGCATTCACTAACATGGTGCTCGCTTGGACCTTCCACAAACAAGATATTGGAACAGCACACGTACAAATGTAATGACAACAGCTTTATTTGGGGGTTGCCATGGAATTCTGAAAACAAACCCACAAAAACCACCGATGGGTTCCTTGGTAATTGTGACAAAAACTTCTTAGCCACAGTATTGAGAATAGGGCCTAATTATTCTATAAACACACTTTGATTTGTTTACTTCAACGTCAAATTAACTTCAAATATGTAACAACAGACGCTGATTTGAGATGGTATACAATACTGCCACAGACTGCTTTCATTGTACCTTGTGGAAATCTCTCTCTCTCTCTCTCTCTCTCTCTCTCTCTCTCTCTCTCTTTTTAAATGGGTTCATTTGTAGAAGTGTCTCCATAGAATATTCTGCATACTAAATAGGGGACCACATATGCATTTTATTTAAAAGGAATTGTTTCCAAAGTATTTGGTGTATGTTTTTGGCTCCCTCTCGTTTTTCCCTTTTGTGCAGTAGAGACAAGAACTCGGCAGGGAAAAGGGGAAGGTTAGAAGATTAATAACTCATCATTGAAGAGATACCAGGAGAATTATTGCCCACCTAGGAAAGCACTAGTCTTCTGTACAGGGAGAAGATGCTTCCACGGCTCAAAAGTCATTATCTCCTTAGGTGGGATGAGGTAAAGTGGAAAAAACTAGCAAAGCATTATAGGTTGGGCTCCTTTGCACTATACCTAGCCAGGGCGCATTCACTTGTGGCTGGGATACATGCTCCAGAGGTCATAGGGTGGCCAGAACAAACAATATCAAAATATGACTAACCTAAAAGCAACAACTGGAAAGTGATACAGGGCCCCACCAGCACTAACCCATATGGGACAGATCAGAACTGCCAGAGGAAATTGGGAATTTGGATAACCAATTACCAGTTTCAGAGGGGATTAGACTAGATGGCTCCTAAGCTCCCTTCTAGCTCAGAAATTCAGTGAAGCTATGTGATTCTTTCGTGATTCGTTGGCATTCTGTTTGTGCTCATGAAAGGCATCCTGAAGTTATGATGTTAATCTATCCAATGAAGGCTGACTTCATCTGACTTCTGCATCAGTCCTTATGTGGATACCTCGGAGTGGTAGGAAGGACAAGAGATGTAGCCTCAACTAAAAGGAGGCAAAGCTCCCTTAGAGACTTCATCCAAAAGGCAACAACTCCCACCCCACTCCCAACCTAGTTTACCATTAATCTAATTGTTAAACTCTTTCATTAGCATGAAGGCATATTGCATGAATTGACTACCCTAGAACAAAACTTTACTCAGAATAAAAATGGAATTCAAGGAAATAAAACCTAGCAAAGGCAGACCAAATCACTCTGTTTCCCAGATCAGAACTTAGCAGAACACAAAATCTAAAAAGTTCCCAACCTGTTTCCCTCTTTCCATTATACAGTAAGTTCCTTGGTCCTTGAGGAATATACTTAACTTTTCTATAATGGTCATTTGTATGACTAACCAACTTGCCTTAATCAAAGGAAACAAAAATTTGGGAAACCAAGTTGAATCAGAAGGATATACCAGAACGCTTAAATAATCCCTACCATGGTAAAGTCAGGGATACCAATACCATCTACATATTTTGCCATTTGAAGTATAGGGGAGGGGGCCTGCAGGTCCTACCTAGTCTAGACCTGACACTTAAATCCAACAGTAGGGACTTTTGAATAGTATCTTATCCCTCTGGCTGGCTCGCCCCACAAGACTGAGAACATCTGAGGTTCTCAAGTCTAGGTACTCAGCAGCTCACTGTGCTAACAGACCCAGGCAAGGAATATTGTTGAAAGAGTAAAACATATAATCAGGAAAGAAATAATAGAATACAGAAAACAATTTCAGTCATATTCTTGAAGCACACATTCATTCCTCTTTTTCCCTAGAATAATCTGGAATTAACAATCCACAAAAACTCATAGCTCTAATAGGGAAGGCATTAGCTATGTCTTAGTAGCCTGCTTCTACTACTGGACATATCCTGACTTGGCTTGCCTCGGTAAAGAACAAAGGTGTGTTGGTAAATGTTTAACAATCAGCTCTCAGGGGGAAAAATACACATGACACTTTTTAAAGTTTAATTTGCATTATTAACATTTTCCCCAATTTTTTTTAATCCTAGACAATCAACAAAACAATAAATCAAGCTCTGGTTTGTAATATTTGCCTTTTTCTGAGATATAAAGTGCTCACACTACAAGTTTAACAATTGGCTCCCCGATGAGCGGGCTGTAGCATACTCCTGTTAAGAGCCACTTTTATGTTCAGCTGATTGCCTAATTCCTAGTCACCATCACACTTAGTGCAACTCCTGTTTTGACTTGCCTTAGATACTACCTGGTTATGGTCATATTCCATCAATATTTCCACAACTAGGATGTCTCATTTTCCTGCTCTGTGGAGTCTCAGAGGTGCTTTTGTACTCCTAGGTCCCTGGAAACCATCCTCATTCAGCATGATCACATAGCCGTGGCAGAGAACTCCATCACTGTTCCATCTTGTAGCTCTCCTCCAATGATCCCCCTGAAGCAATTAACCTGTGCTTTTGGCACATAAAACCTCACAGGAAAGAGAGTCCTTGTTTTCTTAATAAATTCTCACATGTTGGGCCCAGACATCCTGGGAACCCTAGTTTCTTGGACATTTCTGACTTGTGTAAGTATATCAGAAGAGTAGAGAGAGGGTTTATTTGAGTTTCCATGTTTGTTTTGGGGTAAAGGAGTAAGGATAGTTTTTTTTTCCTTTCTGGATTGAAATAGTGTTCTTATGGTACTTGCTTTTTTTTCCTTAAAAATAGGCTTTTCCTCTCAGAATTTGAGAGGTAATCTCCAAGAGTTAGGGTATCTTTCTCGTACTATTGTTCATCCATTGTCTTCCCAGCAATGTTGATTGTCAGCTAGTAATTTCCCAATATCGTTGAAACAATATCAATTAACTTTTTAAAAGAAGGTATAGTAAAGACAAAGAACTCAGCCCCCAAAGAAAGTGGGCTCAAATTTAAACTATTTGTTATAAAACCTTCCCCCTACCACCAAGTTCAGTCCTGTGTGTGACAAAGCCAGTGGATGAGTACTCGCACTCTCAGAACACAGTGTCTTAGCTGCCAGGTCAATTCCTCTGAGGTCACTCCTCAGAGCTGGTTCTTCTTAAGACCAGCTACTGATGCTATAAGCTCTGGTTCCTCAGGAAACCTTTGAAGGCTCTTATGAACTTCTGAAATTCGCAGGTCATAACCTGGTCTATTCTCTCTCTGAAACACATTCACCTAAGATCAGAAAATAATAAACACAACAGAAGCAGAAGAAACAGGGACATGATGTGTTCATGGTAACATGGCTCCTGGATAGAGAACTAAGGCAGACAAAGGCAAGCGGTCACTTGGCGGCTCACCACCATTTCTATCACTGCTACTTCTCTACCCTTCCCCCCACCATCCACCCAGAGGCTTACAGCTGTACTTCACTTCTCACCAGGGAAAAGAGAATTTGTCCATTTGAGATTTTTGCATGCAAATTCATTTCTGGCTTAGCAGCCAGTTACAACGCATTTTATCACCATGCAGTAGGTTGACAGGAAATGGTAAGAAAATAGCTGTGTCTATTCCAAAGCAGGAAAAGTCAATCAATTAAATAAGCATGAAGTGGCTACTGTGTGCCAGGTACTACACTAAATGCTGGAGATATAGAAAGAGGTAAAAGACAATCCCCACTCTCAATGAGCTCACAGTCTAATGGGGGAGACAACAAGCAAAAGAATATATACAAACAAATTATCTACATGATCAATAGGAAATAATTAACAGAAGGAAGGTACTAGAATTAAAAGCGTTGAGAAAGTTGGGACTTGAAAGAAAGCAGAGATTTTAAAATTTTTAATTAAATTAAAAATTTTAATTAAACATTTATTAAGTATCTAATCTGTGCCAGACACCATGCTAAGCACTGGGAATATAAATACAGGGATGGACAAGAGAGTCCCCCTGCCCTCAAGGAGCTTATAATTTAATGGGGAAGACAACTCACAAAAGGAAGCTAATAAGGGTGGGGGAGAGGTACTTAATGTTAGGATGTGGTGGAAAAGTAAGAGAAGTCCCAGAGTAGTGCAGCCAGATGAGAAATGAGATGTCTGAGGTAAGCACCCTCCCTTCAATGAAAGTTTTACAGTTCATGGCTCCACCATCCACTCAGAGGGGCAGAAGGTAGTGGTAAGATGGAGTACCAAGATTGATGGATTCTCCTCCCAATAATGAGCTAACTGGCACATGGTGTAAAAGTCAGTCAGAGAAGTTCCAAAGTAGTGGCCAGGTGAGAGATGAGAAGGGAGAGCATTCTAGACATGGGAGATAGTCTGAGAAAATGCTCAAAAGCAGAAATGGAGTGATTTGTCCATGGAACAGAGAAAGGGGACCAGTGTCACTAGATGAAGAAAATGAGGTAGGGAATAAGGTGTAAGAAGACTGGAAAGTGAGGGGGCAGAGCCTAGGTTATGAAGGGTTTGAACACCAAACAGAGGATTTTGTATTTGACCCTGGAGATGATGAGAAGTTACTAGGGTTTTTTTAAGGGGGGGGGGGGTTGGAGAAGGGAGAGACAATGTGGTTGGACCTGCAAGATATCTTCCATCACATATATCCAGAAGCAGGCTCATTGAGTCTCCATATGAATATACAGCAAGTAGAAAATATTTTGCATCTTCTATGGAGTGGATCTCATTGGCCAATACTTCTATCACATCCATACACACTCACAAATATGCATGTATAGTGGTATGTGAATTATTTGGGGCAAGCAATGATTTTTATATAGTTCTATTTTGTGATCACAATAGCCATGTGTATGTGCTTCCAATAACAATAAACTGAACAGATGAAAGTGAATTTAGCTGGTTTTCCTAGCTTCAATTATTTCTCTGGCAGTTAAATTTTGGATTTCATGTCATAGACATGTATTTCATTGCTCTCTTTTGTTGCGTTTTTAACTTCATGGTTGTTAAGAATGGATATTTTTGGGGCACCCACTAGCTGCACACTAGGGTGCCTCCTTCTCATGAGAAGAAAATAAAGTCTTTGTCACCTCGCTGCTGAGTTCCTGAGAATTATTGAGAAGAGGATGGATTTTTCCCTCACATTAGCGGTCACACAAACGACCCGCCCCATCTTCTAGCTGCCCACCTTAGAAGAGTCCATCACTCAGCTTGGACTTAACCTCCTAGCTAAGGAAGAAGAAGCCTTAGCCACTAAGACTGGAAAGAGGAACTTAACCTTCAGTCAAACCCCCACAAACTCTCCAGCTGCCAGAAAGGGGAACCTTGCCTTTCAAAACATTATCTTATTCCTACAAAGATATAAGTCAGTCTCCAAATTATCTGCTGATAAACGATAAGGATTTATCAATCCATTTTTGACTACAGCACAGTGCTTGCACATCATAAGCTCTCCATGTTTACTGAAGGAATGAATGAAGTAGGCCCATAAGCTGCACCCGGAAGGTTGGATTGAGTCAGTTGGCATTTATCATCGTACAGAATGCATCCAATCCCATGCCTACCTGTGCCAGGCAGTGTGCTAAGTGTCCAGGATATAAAGAGAGATCCCCTGAAACTTTTGGAGTGCGGGAGTGTCATGGCCGAACCTATGCTGGAGAGCAGAAAGCCCTGAGGCAGGAAGACCAGTGGGAAGGCTACTGATCTGCATAAAGACAAAATTTGATACCCTGCACCTGACTTCTCTGTCCAGTGATGATTATGACAGTGACAAAGGATCAGATCTCCCAAGCCCAGTCTCCCTGGAAGAGGAGGCAGAGTTCACCTATGGTCAGTGCCATGAATCCTACACCACTTTGCCCAGCCCCTCCAAACAGCAGCAGCTCCAGCACAGTTTAGAAACCCAGCCCAGGAAGTGCTTCATCTGCAAGGTCTTTGAGAAGGAATATCTGAGCCTCGGTGCCCTCAAAATGCACATGTGAAGGGGGCAGCTAGGTGGAGCAGTGGATAGAGCAGTGGCCCTGGATTCAGGAGTACCTGAGTTCAAATCCAGCCTCAGACACTTGACACTTACCAGCTGTGTGACCCTGAGCAAGTCACTTAACCCCAATTGCCTAAAAAAAAAACTTCTTAATAAAAAATGCACATGTGAAGCCAAAAAAAAAAATGGATATTTTTCCAAGGAGACATATAAAAAAGTTACAGTTCTTGAAGGACACTCTTCAATGACTATTAAAGATATTGCAGTACCTCTTGGCATTAGGGAGTTAAAGGTTTTGAGGAGCATTCAAGCCCACAGTGAAACAACTTTAGTTACATCAAAGTGCAAAGAAAAGTGTAGCCAAGAACTGGCAAATTTTATATATGTGTGTGTGTGTGTGTGTGTGTATACAACAGCTTACTTAAGTCCTCAGAAAACAATCACCTCTAAAAGGACTTGGTCCCTAGAAGGCTTGTCACTGATAACTATACAGCACAATGTGGGCTTCTTAAAGCAAGAAGACAAAAACAGAAAGGAGACAGAGGGAAGGAGAAATGAAAGAAGGAAGGAAGGAAGGAAGGAAGGAAGGAAGGAAGGAAGGAAGGAAGGAAGGAAGGAAGGAAGGAAGGAAGGAAGGAAGGAAGGAAGGAAGGAAGGAAGGAAGGAAGGAAGGAAGGAAGGAAGGAAGGAAGGAAGGAAGACAGTAAAAGAAAAAAATCCTAACTGGTGCTCTGAAAAAAAATTATCATAGGCAAGAAAATTGAAAGAATGAAATACTAAAGACTGTAAAAAGGTCATTTTTCCTGATGAAACTGACTTTTTTTTTTAGATAGGCAATTGCGGTTAAGTGACTTGCCCAGGGTCACACAGCTAGTAAGTGTTAAGTGTCTGAGGCCGGATTTGAACTCAGGTACTCCTGACTCCAGGGCCAGTGCTCTATCCACTGTGCCACCTAGCTGCCCCTGAAACTGACTTTTAAATCAAGGCAATACCAAAAAACATTGTTAGAAGAAATTCAAGTGAATTTGTATGATCTGGGCATGTACAAATTATACAACCTCAAAAGATACCACCGCCCAGGAATCAGCTGAGAATAGGCAGCAAAACTCCTGTCCTTCCAGCGTCCAGCTAGAATGTCCAATTCTCCTCCCCCAATCCCATAAAAACCCCACACAGCCCCAACCAATGGGACGGCTGCTCTGACAGTCACATGACTGGCCTCACTAGGCTTCCAATCATTATAATTTTTCCAGGCCCATGTAGGCATCGGGGAGTGGTGATGAAGTGAGGTGCCAGCGCCATGGCAACGGCTACAACCAGTGGGTGGAGCACCATGCGGTTTGAGGAGCCCCAGGCCAGTGCGCGCTGAGGCATAAAAACCTCAAATAATAATTAATTCTTTACAATAAGACTCAGAAATTTATCTAAGAGATGGAGATAAACATCCTCGAATGGCCTGGAAACTCATCTGATTTGAACCCCATTGAAAATCAATGAAGTAGGGGGCAGCTAGGTGGCGCAGTGGATAAAGCACTGGCCTTGGATTCAGGAGGACCTGACTTCAAATCCAGCCTCAGACACTTAGCTCTTACTAGCTGTGTAACCCTGGGCAAGTCACTTAACCCTCATTGCCCCACAAAAAAAAAAAATCAATGAGTTATCTTCAATGCTAGATGTACAAAAATGGGTTGTTGATAATAATACTCTCAATAACAGTATTTATATAGTGCTTTAAAGTTTCCAAAGTACTACATATATTATCTCATTTAGTCTTCACAACAAACCTTTATTATAGGGTTGGTACTATTATTACTCTTCCCATTTTACAGATGAGGAAACTGAGACAAAGAGAAAGTAAGTATTTTCCCCAAAGTCACACAGCTATGAAGTGTCTGAAGCAGGATTTGAATAAAAGATATTCATAATATTCAATGTGATAAAAGTACAGTTTCATGAAGAAAATTAAAGAATATGTGTCAAAATCTTACAAACTCTGTGCTAAATTATGCCAAACAAGTGATTGCTACAAAAAGATATTGCATATTTCGAAAGAGGTTTTGAGATGTAAAAAGTTGTGAGATCTATTGTATACCCCAAAAATTAGTTATTTAACTTTGTATCAAGTAATCCACATCCCTCTGTATACACACACAAGCCCCACCCACCCCCCCCCACACACACACACACACACATACTCACACTGGCACTTTCACCATTCCTCAGAATGAATGCTACAAAGGACCACTGACAAATGTTTCTTTTTAGCCCTTAGCTATCTTCCTAAAGATACTTTCTTTACAAATTGTAGTCTCCACTTCCGACTTTAATTCTCTACATGTGCATGCATCTTCTTCCTCTTGTGAAGTTCTATTCATCTTGTTTCTCTATAAGTCCCCTCTCACTGACTGTGGAGTACAAAAATTTGGTTTAGAAATGTTCAAAGTTAAGTTCCAGGGGCGGAGCCAAGATGGCGGAGAGGAAGCAGCAAGCTGCCTGAGCTCTCCTCTGTTCCCTCAAAAAGAACATTAAATCAAGCCTCTGGACGGATTCTGAAACTACAGAACCTGCAAGGAGACAGAGAGACACAGTTCTCCAACCAGAGATAATTTAGAAGACTTCAGGAAAAGGTCGGTCTGACTCGGGCAAAAGGGAGGCCCAGCGCAGGGCAGCAACCCAGCGCCGAGGGAGTCAGGGCAAGTCAGCAGGAGTTGCGGGCCACAGCCGAACAACTGAGGCCCCTGGAACCTGGTTCAAAAATCTGGTGGCCAAGAAGGACAGTGGAAAAACCTACCTGCACCGGCCAAGAGGGCCACGAATGGGTCCTGCGGGATCAGATGCCAAGATCAGGCACCTGGCTGGCCGAGCGCAATCAGACAGGAAGTGCAGGGCGGGGGATCTCCACACACCATAAAGGCCTCAGAGTAAAAAGCTGGTCACACAGCACCTATACCCCTGCACAAGAAGCCCAAAACAGGGACCCTGGTGCCCCCAGAGCAGACCTCAACTTAAAAAAATAAATAAATAAGCTGCAATAAGGAGTAAGAAGCAAAAAAGAGCCCTCTCCATTGAGAGCTTCTGTATCAATAGGGAAGAAGCCAACACAAACTCAGATGAGGACAATAGCCTCAAATTGCCTACATCTGAAGCCTCACGAGGGAAGGTGAATTGGTCTCAAGAACAAAAAGCCTTCCTGGAAGAGCTCAAAAAGGATTTTAAAAATCAATTGAGAGAGGTAGAAGAAAAAATGGGGAGAGAAATGAAAGCAAAACAAGAAAACTATGAAAAAAGAATCAGAAGCTTGGAAAAGAAAGCACATAACTTCACTGAAGAAAACAAAGCCTTAAAAAATTCATTTGGCCAAATGGGAAAAAAGGTGCATAATCTCACTGAAGAAAATAATGCCTTAAAAATTAAAATGGGATAGTTGGAAAATAAGGAATCCATGAGACACCGGGAATCAGTCAAGCAGAATCAAAAAAATGAAAAAATAGAAGAAAATGTGAAATACCTCATTGGAAAGACAACTGATCTGGAAAACAGATCGAGGAGAGACAATTTGAGAATCATTGGACTGCCTGAAAGCCATGACCAGAAAAAGAATCTAGACACCATATT
Source organism: Dromiciops gliroides (assembly GCF_019393635.1). Lineage (NCBI taxonomy): Eukaryota > Metazoa > Chordata > Mammalia > Microbiotheria > Microbiotheriidae > Dromiciops > Dromiciops gliroides. The sequence continues at coordinate 580,959,252 of NC_057862.1, forward strand.
CCAGGAAATTATTAAGGAGAACTGCCCTGATATCATAGAATCAGAGGATAAAATCATCATTGAAAGAATCCACCGATCACCTCCTGAAAGAGACCCCAAAAGGAAAACTCCAAGGAATATTGTAGCCAAATTCCAGAATTATCAGGTGAAGGAGAAAATACTCCAAGCAGCCAGAAAGAAGCAATTTAAATATCATGGAGCCACAGTCAGGATTGCTCAGGACCTGGCAGCTTCAACATTAAAAGACCGCAAGGCTTGGAATATGATATTCTGGAAGGCAAAGGAGCTTGGATTGCAGCCAAGAATCTATTACCCAGCAAAAATGTGCATTTTCTTTCAGGAGAAAAGATGGACATTTAATGACATTGGGGACTTTCAGTCTTTCCTGGTGAAAAGACCAGAACTGAATAGAAAATTCGATCTCAACATACAAGACTCAAGAGAAGTTTAAAAAGGTAAACAGAGGGGGAAAAAAAAAGGTTACCCCATTAGGTTAAACTATTCATATCCCTACACAGGAAGATAATACTCATAACTCTTAAGAACTGTAAATGTATTTGGGCAGAGAGAAGGACTTTACATAGAGGGTATAAATATAAATTGTCTTTGATGTGATGATACAAAAAAGAATTAAGGGGGTAAAAAGGGAGTCTATGGGGAGGAGAGGAAAGGGGAGGTGGAATGGGATGAATTATATCATATGAAGAGGTGAAAAAAAAACTATTACAATAGAGGGAAAGAAAGGAGGGGTGAACATTGTTTCAACCCTATTCTCATTAGATTTGATTCAAAGAGGGAATAACATATACATTCATTGGAATAAAGAAACTTAACTCATTCTTTAGGGAAGTCAAAGGGGAAGGGAAAGGGGGGACTGATAGAAGGGAGGACAAAAGCAAGGGAGAAAAGGGTAAAGAAAAGAGAGGGGGTGATAAAAAGGGAGGGCAGATTGGGGGAGGCAGGGGTAAAAAGTAAAACCTCGGTGAGGAGGAATAGGGTGAAAGAAGGGGGGAAAGTACAAAGGGGGTAAATAGAATGGAGGGGAATAGACAGTCAGTAATAAGAACTGCGAATGTGAATGGGATGAACTCTGATATAAAACGGAAGCGAATTGCAGAGTGGATTAAAAACCAGAATCCTACAATATGCTGTTTACAAGAAACACATCTGAAGCAGAGAGATACACACAGAGTAAAGGTAAAAGGCTGGAGCAGAATATATTATGCCTCAGCTAAAGTAAAAAAAGCAGGGGTAGCAAGCTTTATCTCAGACAAAGTGCAGGCAAAAATAGATCTCATTAAAAGAGATAAAGAAGGAAATTACATCTTGCTTAAAGGTACTATAGATAATGAAGTAATATCAATATTAAATATGTATGCACCAAGTGGTATAGCATCCAAGTTCTTAGAGGAGAAGTTAAATGAGTTAGAAGATGAATTAGACAGTAATACTATACTAGTGGGGGATCTGAATCTCCCCCTCTCAGAATCAGATAAATCTAGCCGAAAAATAAATAAGAAAAAAAGTGAAAGAGGTGAATAAATTACTAGAAAAGTTAGACATGATAGATGTCTGGAGAAAATTGAATGGGGATAGAAAGGAATATACCTTTTTCTCAGCAGTACATGGCACATTTTCAAAAATTGACCATGTATTAGGGCACAAAAACATCATAGTCAAATGTAGAAAGGCAGAAATAGTAAATGCATCCTTTTCAGATCATGATGCAATAAAAATTACATGTAAGAAAGAGCCAGGGAAAAGTAGAATGAAAATCAATTGGAAGCTAAATAATTTCATTCTAAAGAATGAATGGGCCAAACAAGAAATCATAGAAACAATCAATAACTATATCCAAGAGAATGACAATAATGAGACAACATACCAAAATCTATGGGATGCAGCCAAAGCAGTGCTTAGGGGAAATTTTATAGCTCTAAATGCTTACATGAATAAAAAAGAGAAAGAGGAGATTAATGAATTGAGCATGCAACTTAAAAAGCTAGAAAACGAACAAATTAGAAATCCCCAATTAGACACTAAATTAGAGATCCTGAAAATTAAAGGAGAAATTAATAAGATTGAAAGCAAAAAAAAAACTATAGAATTAATCAATAAAACTAAGAGCTGGTTTTATGAAAAAGCCAATAAAATAGATAAAATACTGGTTAATTTGATTTAAAAAAAGAAAGAAGAAAACCAAATTACCAGTATCAAAAATGAAAAGGATGATGTTACCACCAATGAAGTGGAAATTAAATCAATAATTAGGAATTATTTTGCCCAACTGTATGCCAATAAATTTGACAATCTAAGTGAAATGGATGAATATTTACAAAAATACAAACTGCCCAGGTTAAGTGAAGAAGAAATAAAATCCTCAAATAAACCCATATTAGAAAAAGAAACAAGCCATTAATGAACTCCCTAAGAAAAAATCCCCAGGGCCAGATGGGTTTACGGGTGAATTTTACCAAACATTTAAAGAACAATTAATTCCAATATTATACAAATTATTTGGAAAAATAGGTGAAGAAGGAGTTCCACCAAATTCGTTTTATGACACAAATATGGTGGTGATACCAAAACCAGGCAAAGCAAAAACAGAGAATGAAAATTATAGACCAATTTCCCTAATGAATATTGATGCTAAAATCTTAAATAAGATATTAGCAAGGAGATCACACCAAGTGATCACCAGGATAATACAGTATAACCAGGTGGGATTTATACCAGGAATGCAGGGCTGGTTCAACATTAGGAAAACTATTAACATAATCAACCACATCAATAAGAAAACCAACCAAAATCATATTATTATCTCAATAGATGCAGAGAAAGCTTTTGACAAAGTACAACACCCATTCCTAATAAAAACACTAGAGAGTTTAGGAATAGGGAGAGCTTTCCTTAAAATAATAAACAGTATCTACCTAAAGCCATCAGCAAGTATTATATGCAATGGAGATAAATTAGAGGCCTTCCCAATAAGATCAGGGGGTGAAACAGGGATGTCCGTTATCACCCCTATTATTCAATATTGTCCTAGAAATGTTAGCTTTAGCAATCAGAGAAGAGAAAGGAATTAAAGGAATTAGAATTGGCAAGGAGGAAACAAAACTATCACTCTTTGCAGATGATATGATGGTATACTTAAAGAATCCTAGAGAATCAACTCAAAAATTACTTGAAACAATTAACAACTTTAGCAAAGTAGCAAGATATAAAATAAATCCACATAAATCATCAGCATTTTTCTACATGACCAACAAAGCCCAGCAGCAAGAGATAGAAAGAGAAATTCCATTTAAAGTAACGGTAGATAATATAAAATACTTGGGAGTCTACTTGCCAAGACAAACCCAGGAACTCTATGAACACAACTACCAAACACTCTTCACACAAATCAAATCAGATCTAAATAATTGGAAAGATATCAATTGCTCATGGATAGGCAGAGCTAATATAGTAAAAATGACAATACTGCCTAAATTCGTTTACTTATTCAGTGCCATACCAATCAGACTACCTAAAAATTATTTTATAGAGCTAGAAAAGATAATAACAAAATTCATCTGGAAAAACAAAAAATCAAGAATATCCAGGGAAATAATGAAAAAAAATTCACAGGAAGGTGGGTTAGCAGTACCAAACCTGGAGCTTTACTATAAAGCGGCAGTCATCAAAACTCTCTGATACTGGCTAAAAAATAGAGTGGTAGATCAATGGAATAGGCTAGGCTCAGGAAATGCAGTAGTAAATGACACTAGTAATGTAGTGTTTGATAAACCCAAAGACTCCAGCTTCTGGGATAGGAACTCAGTATTTGACAAAAACTGCTGGGAAAACTGGAAGATAGTATGGCAGAAATTAGGCATAGACCAACATCTGACACCTTATACTAAAATAAGGTCAAAATGGATACACGATTTACACATAAGAGGTGATACTATAGGTAAATTAGGAGAGAAAGGAATAGTCTACCTATCAGATCTTTGGAAAGGAAAACAGTTTATGACCAAACAAGAGATAGAGTATATTATAAAATGCAAAATGGATGATTTTGATTATATTAAATTTAAAAAATTTTTGTACAAACAGAAGCAATGCATCCAAAATTAGAAGGGAGGCAGAAAGCTGGGAAACAATTTTTGAGGCCAGTACTTCTGATAAAGGTCTCATTTCTAAAATATATAGGGAACTAAATCAAATTTATAAGAATCCAAATCATTCCCCAATTGAGAAATGGTCAAAGGATATGAACAGGCAGTTTTCTGATGAAGAAACCAAAGCTGTCTATTCCCATATGAAAAAATGCTCTAAATCTCTAATGATTAGAGAGATGCAAATTAAAACAACTCTGAGGTACCACCTGACACCTATCAGATTGGCTAAAATGATAAGAAAGGAAAATAATAAATGTTGGAGAAGCTGTGGGAAAATTGGAACACTAATTCATTGTTGGTGGAACTATGAACTGATCCAACCATTCTGGAGAGCAATTTGGAACTGTGCCCAAAGGGCGATAAAGCTGTGCATACCCTTTGACCCAGCAATACCACTTTTGGGTGTTTTGCCCAAAGAGATCATGGAAGGGGGAAAGGGACCCACATGTACAAAAATATTTATAGCTGCTCTTTACGTGGTAGCAAGGAATTGGAAATTGAGGGTGCCCATCAATTGGGGAATGGCTGGACAAGTTGTGGTATATGAATACAATGGAATACTATTGTGCTGTAAGAAATAATGAGCAGGAGGAGTTCAGAGAAACCTGGAGGGTCTTACGTGAGCTGATGATGAGTGAGAGGAGCAGAACCAGAAGAACATTGTACACAGTATCATCAACATTGAGTGTTGATCTACTGTGATGGACTATATTCTTCTCACCAATGCAATGGTACAGAAGAGTTCCAGGGAAGTCATGATAGAAGAGGATCTCCAAATCCAAGAAAAAAAAAAAAAGAACTGTGGAGTATAGATGCTGAATGAACCATACTATTTCTTTTGTTTTTGGTGCTGCTGTGTTTTTTTCTATTTTGAGGTTTTTCATCATTGCTCTGATTTTTTCTCTTATAACAGGACTAATGCAGAAATAGGATTAATGTTATTGTGTGTGTGTGTGTGTGTGTGTGTGTATACATATATAACCTATATCAGATTACCTGCTGTCTAGGGGAGGGGGGAGGGGGGGAGGGAGGGGAGGGAGGGAGAAAAATCTGAAATTGTAAAGCTTGTATAAACAAAAGATGAGAACTATCTTTACATGTAACGGAAAAAATTAAAATACCTTATATGTAAAAAAAAAAAGTTCCTCATGCAAAAGGGTTATATGACTGAGCTAATGCTTATTTTGATAAACCATGCGTGTCTTATTTGTCTTTGAGCTAACTTGCTCCCAAAATTTCAATGTCTATTTTCATGCCAGATTTTAATAAATGTATGTAACTTTAGAGGTATTAGTAAAAAGAAGACCACATCCAGGGAACCTGGATTACTAAACTGTCTCATTTTTAAATGTAGACATAGGGGCAGCTAGGTGGCACAGTGGATAAAGCACCAGCCCTGGATTCAGGAGGACCTGAGTTCAAATCTGGACTCAAACACTTGACATTTACTAGCTGTGTGACCTTGGGCAAGTGACTTAACCCCAATTACCTCACCCCCCCCCAAAAGAAATGTTCTCAACATCTAGAAAAAAGAACTATAGATTATAAGTGCAGATTGAGCCACACTGTTTCTAATTTGGGGATGTTTTTTTCTTCCTTCCTTTTTGAGGTTTTTCCCTTGTGTTCTGATTCTTCTTTCACAACATGACTAATGCAGAAATAAGTTTAATGTGATTGCACATATATAACCTATATCAGATTCTTTTCCGTCTTGGGGAGGAGGGAGGGAAGGGAATGTGGGAGAAAAATTTGGAACTAAAAATCCTATGAAAACTATCCTTACATGTAACTGGAAAATAATAAAATAATTTTATTTTTAAAATGTAGACATAAAATTTTAAAAGAATATGATCGGGGCAGCTAGGTGGCGCAGTGGATGGAGTACTGGCCTTGGAGTCAAGAGGACCTGAGTTCAAATCTGGACTCAGATACTTAACACTAGCTGTGTGACCCTGGGCAAGTTACTTAAGCCCAATTGCCTCACCAAAAAACAAAATAAAACAAACAAAACAAACAAACAAAAAGAATATGATCTCCCAAGCATCCCTCGGTTACTAAACAGGAATTAGGATAGAGTGGACTATGGATATAGTGGATCACTTCCTTGGAATATTCTATTAATCACATTAGCTGTATGTTGGACCCACACCTACACCTACCACAGAGAAAGGTAACCAACACTATAGTTTCTTGGCTCTTGCCTTCTCTTCCAAGAGAGCACATATTTACAGCATCCCTTTCCTCAGAGTAAAACTAACTTTGTTAACTAATGTCTCAGACTCTAGCAGTTATTTCTGAAGATGGGCCTCCATGTCATTAGATACTCAGTTCAAGAATGGGCCAGGGTGGGGCAGCTAGGTGGCACAGTGGATAGAGCACCAGCCCTGGATTCAGGAGTACCTGAGTTCAAATCCAGCCTCAGACACTTAACACTTAGTAGCTGTGTGACCCTGGGCAAGTCACTTAACCCCAATTGCCTCACTAAAAAAAAAAACAAAACAATGGGCCAGGGATAGTGGAGGTATGGGACTTGGGAACTGAATCTAGGAACCCTCAGGAGTATCTCTGATGAGTGGGACAAATGGGAGAGTGAGTGATCCAGGAAAGGCTAGGTCCCAGATCTCTGCACTCAGTGTCTGCCCTCATGAATTCAATTCTATTCAATCCAGCCAACATTTAATAGATGCCTACCATGTACACAGCCTTGTACTAGGCAAGGGAGATATAAAAATAGAAATGAAAAACAGGCTCTGGCTTCAAGAAGCTTACCTTCTACTGAGAAATGCAAATGAGTCAATAGAGAAGTAAATAAAAGATCATTTGAAAAATAAGAGAATACCAACAAGGAGGATAATCAGGAAAAGATGCCCATAGGGATCATTTACACATAACAAAACAAAGGGTGCAAAAGGGAAGAGAGGAGTCAGTAACTAAGGTGAATTCAAAACTACCCTCAAAATACTTCATTTCCAAAACATGAACAAAAGTATCCAACATTATAGTACAGAAACTATGGATGAGACTTGTTCAGATTGATCAACAAGGGTGTAGAATAATGTTTACATTATTGATAAATCATGTGTGTGGAAAAATGAAAATTCACCTTATTGACTTTTCCTTGTAGAGATAACACATATCTCCATATATTCTGTATCATATATGTATATAACATATCTTTTTTATTTTAGTCTTTAGCCCTCCATGTTTTTTCTATACCATTTGTTGTTAGGGAAGCAATATGGTTAAGTGACTTTCCCAGACTCATACAGCTACTACATAGTCTGAGGTCACATTTGAACTTAGGTCCTCCTGACTCCCAGGCTGGTGCCCTGTCCACTGCACCAACTAGCTGCCTTTATACCATTTGTTGTTAATATGAACCCTTTGGAGGACAATTTTTGTAATCACAATGTAAATTAGAGGAGAAAAACAGGGAAATAATCTCTCTACATAAATTCTCATTCATTTTTATTTCTGAATTGGCTTACATTATATTCAAACAAAATGTTACTACCAAGAACTGCCTGGGCAAGGGAAGACTACCAAAAAATAAAACATGTCTAGGAGAAATGGACCTTTTGAATAATACATTGCTCTTAGCATGCAAAACGGAGTGACAAGGCAAGAGGTACTTGTGGCCAAAAAGTCTTCTGTGCAGGAGTCCTTTCCATATTGTGACCAGGCTGGCTTTAGATGGACCATTCTGCTCTGCTTCCCTGCCTGAGGTACCCTATCTCTGAATGATGCACACCAGCTTAGTCTGTCTGCTACTGAGTTTTCCATAGTGACTGTCACATCTTTTTCAAGTCAGGCTTTAGTTTTGCTATCACCTTTTATAGAATTCTTCTATAACATTCTGTTCAGAGGAGCTTACCAGGCAGTAGGTGCTTGGGATCCTGCTGCCATCTTTGTCTAATCCTGCTTGGCTGTGCTACACCAAGAATCTCTTTAAGCCCAGTAAGTGGGTGAAATAAAGAACCAAGTCAGTTATCCTGTCTTGATGGCTGATTATAATTATGGGGAGTATTGAGTTTAATTAAGTGAAGGGAAAGCTTTTAGCAAGACTGCAAAAAAAAAAGAGTCTGTTTCTAAAGCCCTCCCCTTCATTGGCCCTTTTTTATGCTTTTATATCCCCTATCTCTAACCTTAGGCATCTAGAAACCTCCCAGGGGCTTTGTCTTCCAAAGCTGGCCACTCTGAACCCTTCCCCCTTCCCTCCTCCACTTAGGTCCCCATATTTCAGTATTTACTTGATTGGGGGGGCGGGGCAATGAGGGTTAAGTGACTTGCCCAGGGTCACACAGCTAGTAAGTGTCAGGTGTCTGAGGCTGGATTTGAACTCAGTTCTTCCTGAATCCAGGGCCGGTGCTTTATCCACTGTGCCACCTAGCTGCCCCTATTTACTTGATTTTAAAAGAGTATATTGATTAACCCCAGTGAATCTATGATGGAATCTAAAGCAGAATAGAAGAGATATTTGGGCAAGAGGAACTTTTTAGTGCCCCTCAGAGCACAGTCCACCGATGCCAACTTACTCCACTAATGTGAGAGTTTCTTCTAAGGAGTATTTATGAAACTATTCTAGATTCTGAATCTGGAGGGACGTAACCATAGAGTATTCTGGGTATAACCACTGCTGTTAGAGACATAAGATCTGCATTGGTGCTATATGTTGACTGAAAAATAGGTCATTTGTACTGGTCATCAACTTCTAGGATAATCAATAAATATTCAGACAATGTCTTGCCTAGGAATCCAGAATTTTAAATTCTACCCACCTCACAAGGTTAAAGAAAACATTTTACAAACCCTAAGATACTATATAACTTTAAGTTATTTTATTATTATTAATTATAATTATTATTCACTGACATCTTCCTGATGAAAGCCAGCTAAGGACTGTACCAAGTAGCTCTTCTGGCATGGGCTGTGAGAATAAAGTCCTAGGCATGGAGCAGCTTAGAGTTGGTTGGAGCCATTCTTCTTTCCCTTTCTCTTTTCCTTCCACTATGAGATATTGTTTGAATTGGCTCTTAGACATGGCTCCCCTGTTAAGGTCTCCTATAGTACTGTACATAGGAAATGTCCATGGGATAGAAAGAGGATGAAAATCGGAACCGCATTTTTGATCACTTAAGGATAAAATGCCAAGTGGAGAGTGCTCAGATGTAACAATCCTTTGAAGGAAAAGAACCCCATACAGCCCTCCCTTTATTGTGGTTTACTACATCCTTAGAGCTAGTTCAGTGGAAATTCTGCATCCACACCTGTTCATTTTGTATAGATCTTGTCCATGTTCTTACACAAGTCATCCACAGGACATCCATTTATGATGTTGGGGGCCTTCTCTCAGGCCATTAAAATAGTACAGGCATGAGATGATAAAGGCCTGGATTAGGGTGGTGGCCGTGTCAACAGAAAGAAAAGCATCCCTCCGTGCCAGGTAAAGGAAGAAGTAACAGGGCTTGGCAATAGATTGGATGTGTCACAGTGAGTGAATGAACTGTTGAAGCTGATACCCAGGGCTGTGGCTGGATGACTTGGAGGATGAAGTTAGCCTAAGACTCACAGCAAATCACTTCACATCTAAGCCTGTTTCTGTATACATAAAAAATAAGGACATAGGGGCCGCTAGGTGGCGCAATGGATAGAGCACCAGTCCTGGAGTCAGGAGGACCTGAGTTCAAATCTAGCCTCAGCCACTTGACACTTAATTAGCTGTGTGACCCTAGGCAAGTCACTTAACCCCAATTGCCTCACCAAAAAAAAAAAATAATAATAATAATAATAATAATAATAATAATAATAATAATAATAATAAGGACATAAGACTTAGTTATCTCTAACTAGTCCCTTCCAGCTCTAAACCCTATAAAATCATAGCCAGATTTATTCCATTTTATAAATATTTGTTATCTTCCAGTCACATTAATAAATTTTTTAAATTATTCTAAATGAATTAACTGGATTTCATGCCAAGCATCCTACAGACTTATTTTCCCCTCTATTTCTACAAGATGATACCATTCACAATCTCCCATCATCTCTATAATATTTTATAAATGAACTTGGCCGCTAAATTAGTGTTGCAGTGGCAGCTAGGTGGCACAATGAATAAAGCACCAGCCCTGGATTCAGGAGGACCTGAGTCCAAATCTGGCCTCAGACACTTGACACTTACTAGCTTTGTGACCCTGGGCAAGTCACTTTACTCTCGTTGCCCTGAAAAAAAATCGTATTGTCCTTGGCTATCATATCTCTTCATTTGGCAAAGAAATCAAGTATCTATTGACTCAGCCAACAGATCTTCTGAGCTCCCTTGGCCTCTTTTTTGTGACAACTAGGACATGGAAATTCTCTTGTATCCAGAGCATTTGCCATAGTAATGTCCATGACTACTTCAACTAGTCGTAGACTTTCTCTTTCTCCATTTTCATCTCTTTATACTTCCTCCCATTATACAATGATGAATTATACAATGAAGAATCACTCAACTAGTTACTGATTGAGCACCTACTCACTGCACCATTTGCCTACATTGTGCTAGATGCTATAGGGAACACAAAGACATATAAGGCAAGGTTGTCACCAAAAGGAGCTTACATTCTATTTGTAGAGACCACAGTTGTAGGCCACATTATTTTACATTTATCTTTCAACACAAAGCAGTTATCACATGAGGGATATGGAAAAAAGATATTGCCAAAAACACATTATTCCAGAGCCATCAATTCACATGAAAACCCAGTGGGAAAGAGAGAAGAGGTAGAGAATATCAAACTTCCCTTACATCCACTGCCTTATTTCTCGTAGGCCTTGATCGATTTCTGGGATGCCAGCAGAAATGCAGGTGCTTATTTTGCTATTGATATTTGCTAACATCATGTGATTTTTTTTTTACATAAGGGATTTTTTTAAGTCAGTGGCAACCTCAGCATTTATTCACCCAATGGGCCCATGTTTGCCTACACCTAAGAACAATATCCCTTAATCACAGGGTAGGTGATGATCTCTTCTTATCTCCCCAATTTCATAGTTAGATAACACCTCAATTTAAGGCTTACAAGCATTCAGACTGGATTTCAACAGATTTTTTTAAATTTTACGGTAAATGTGCCCATAAATTGTTTCAGTTGAGACTAGAAAAAAGAAGGGTTTTAGTGGAAGGGTAGGGTGGGAGGAAGAGCACTTAGGGGCATATAAGCCTAAATCCTCCTAGAGAAATAGGCCGGTCTTTGGTCTTTCACAGCCCAGATTTTTGATGCAATGTACAAACTTACAAAAAAGAAAATGTCTCTAATAGCAACTAGTCATTCTGAACCAAAGTCTAAGCTCATCTTCTAATAAATTCAGTTAAATATGTATGTATGTATTAGGATGAACATATGTCCATGTGTGTGCGTATGTGTGTCGTATGGTTTAAAGGGCCCAGGGGAAGGTCCCCTGCCCAAAATTTTCTCTCTCATTCAGCTACCACAGTACCTGGAAATAGCATCAGGTTCTTAATTATTCATTTCTTTGGATTAAACATTTCCCCCTTTTTCTTGTACTTTTTAAATAGGATAAAGATAGCTACTGTATCTGTGTTTTCTTGGTATAAGCAACCCTCTCTACCTACACAGGTTAGAATCTTCTGTGCAATGTATAATCTAGCTCTAGCCCAGGGACACATTTGTGTTAGAGGGAGGACTTAAAACTCAGTTTACTGGTCAGTTCTCTATCCACCATGCTATACTGACTCTTTAATCTTTTAATAATAATAATAACAATAACAACGACAACCACACACACACACTTTGTGTGTTTATAGGCTTACAAAGAGCTGCCCTTATAGTAACTATGAGGTTGATCATGCAACTATTATTAGTCCTGTTTTATAGATGAGGAAACTGAGGCTTTAAGTGGGTGTATGACTCACTCAGGATGACACAGCTAGTAAGGATCAGAGCCAGGATTCAAAGCCAGTTTTTTTCATACTGAACTCTGCTATTTCATTTTAACCAAGTGCTTCTGGAAGAAGTGATTCATCAAGTCACCAATAACTTACTGAGAATCACTTTGGCATATCCCCTTCTGGGTGAGCATGAGAAACACCTAGTAAGGGGACATTTGAAAGGGCAGGATAGGAATTCTAAGGAGACACTTCAATTGTATACAGATAACCTTCTCCCTTCATGTCTCTTAAACAGGAAGTTCCAGGGATAGGACAGACCTCACTCCCCCTCTACTAATTTTATTGCCTTTTTCCATTTTTGTGATCCCATGTGCTGTGGCTCTAGGCCCCTTCCTTCCAAGAGCCAAAGTAAAAAGGCACCTTCTGCGTCCTCCCATTCTTAATTAGCTCTGAAGATGCCATCTATTACCCAGAGAAGGTAAGGGAATTTCTGACACCTGAGGGAAGTCTCTTGCCAACTAACACTCAAGGAAATAATACAGAGTAACAAATCACAGCAACCTTGTATAAGAAATAACAATTCCATTTATCCTGGTGAACACCTGTGTTCATCTGAGTGAATTTTTGGTTTTGAGTCGTTTTCAGTCATGTCTGGCTCTTCATGAACTTATTTAGGGTTTTCTTGGCAAAGATAATGGAGTGGTTTGGCATTTCCTTCTCCAGCTTATTTTTACAGATGAGGAACTGAGGCAAACAGGGTTAGGTGACTTGCCCAAGTTCATACAGCTAGTGTCCGAGGCCAGATCTGAACTCAGGTCTTCCTGACTCCAGGCCCACTGCTCTAGTCACTGTTGCACCTACCTGCCCTCTGAGTAATTTAGATTGGATTTGTTTTCAAAATCCTAACCATCCAAATTGTTTAACAACCTTTTATGGTAGATCATGGACACCCAACTCTTCCAAATTAACTTGCTGCCTATTACAGCACCCAAGCACAATTCTGCAGCATCCTTTTTATTGTTGGTTTTTGTTGCTTAACTTTTCTATCTATCAGCTATGAGTGTACATATGTACATATACACATACATACACATATCATGTATAAGTATATACACACACTCCTTTAAAGTAAGGAAATCCATAGTACCTAATAGAAAATCAATAATCAGTAAGACAGCAGATGTGTCTACTAGGTGCTAGATAATATCCAAGGCAAAAGGGATACATATAAAACAATGAAACAAAACAATCTCTACTCTCAAGGAGTTTCCATTGTAATGGGGGAAATAAAAACTTTATATATATATATATATATATATATATACACACACACACACACATATATGTATGTATATGTATGTGTGTGCATGTACTATGTGTCTATATTGCAGAAGCATATGTACAAAATAAACAGAGAATAAATACAAGATAGTTTCTATGTGTATACATGTGTGTAAGTGTATGTGAACAATATGTGTATATATGTACATATGTTACATGTATATATACAGAATAAAGACAAAGTATTTGCATTTGTGTGTACACATATATACATTGTCTATGTAGATGTATACACAGAATAAATGTAAAAGAAATCAATTAAAAGTGTTTATATTTATGTATATATGAATTCTACATATTTACATGGAGATAATACCTTTGTAGCAGTAGATTATATATATCATAAACATAAAGAGAATGAAATACAAGGTATTTGTATTTACATATACACATATACTTAGGCAGAAGTATATATACAGAATAGACATAAAGAGAATAAATGTAAAGTGTTTCTATTTTATGCATGTATAGATATATATTCAGGTATATATGTATATACAAAGTAAATATAAATAAAATAAATATAAGGTATTTGTGTATTTATATAGGTGTGTATACATGTATGTATACATGTATATATACACACATGTATACCTATATCTTTGTAGCAGTATAGTATTTGTAGAATAAACATGAAGAGAACAAATTCAAGGTATTTGTATTTTATATGTATTTATACATATGCAAATGTGCATATACATATGTAGAAGTATATTATACACAGAATAAATACAAAGAAAAGAAATATAAGGTGTTTGTATATATGTAGAGGCATATATATATGTATATAGAAGTATGCAGAAGTATATTATGCATGGTATAAATGCAAAGAGAATAAATACAAAGTGTATCTATGTGTATATGTATATATGTGTGTGTACACATACATATATATACCTTTGCAGCATATACATATATACATACACATATATAGAATAAATGTAAAGAGAATAAAATAGGGTGGTTAGGGAGGGAGGGAGGGCACTAGCAGTCGACGGATCAGAAAAGCTTCATGCAGGAGTCATTAATAATAACTGACATTGATATTATGCTTGCAAGTTTGCAAAAGCTTTCTTTAGCCATCTCATCTGAGGCTCCCAGGAACCCTGTGAAGTGGGTATCATCATGCTTATTTCACAGGAGCAGAAGGCAAGTCTGAGAGAGACTCAGTGACCTGTCTGTGGGAACTGAGCTTAGCAGTTGTCAGAAATGGGTTTAAACCCCACTCATCCTCCCTCCAAGACCAGGGTTCTGCCCACTACTTGATGTACTTGATGAATATTTACTCAGCAGAGAATACAGGAATGAATAATTCACCTTGTCATTAAACACAAAAACAATCCTCAGAAAGTCCTCATTCTTGAAAAGAAATGTTTAGTCCCTACAGACAGCATGAGAGGCAGCCTATGGAAGTAGATAGACAGCTGTGTCTTTACATTCTTCGACCACTTCTCTGATAGGGAATAGCTTTCGGGTTTCTATAGAGGGTGTCCCAAAAAGCCTTAGTGCAGTTTTAGGCTTTAAAAACTTAAGCTATTGATATATTTTAAAAATCAATTAAAACATAATAGCTTAAGCTATTAAGGCTTTAAACTGCACTAAGACTTTTGGGACACCGTGTATCTCTATTAGTTGACTATAAATCAAGGTAGTATGGATGGTCTCGCAGCCTGGGTCAAGCCTCACTTGTGACATACCATCTCAGTGTTCTAAGCAACTTCCTAAAGTTATATAAATTGCAAAGGAGATACTGACCTATATTAGTAGGAAGCATTTCCTTACCCATGAGTTTTCTATACCAATGGGATCGCTGGCCTGTCCCTGGCCCTAAACACAGGAGGTCTTCAATTTCTAGGAGTTTTCAGGTAAGTTATTGGCCTATATAATTCCTACCATGTCACTTCTCCACATTATCTTTCTCTCCTCCATCTGCCTTCTCTTCACCTACATACAAAGCAGCTAGGGAACTCGGTGGATAGAGAGCTAGGCTTAAACTAAAAAAAGATCTGGTTCAAGTCCTGCCTCTAACTAGCTGTGTGTCCCTGGAAAAATCACTAGCTTCTAGCAGCCTCTGTTTCTTCACCTTTAAAATGTTTAAAATGGGGGTAATACCTTTCTCATGGGGTTGTGATAAGGAATGGCTGAGCAAGTCAAGCTATATGATAGGGTTGTGATGGAGTGCTGTGGTACTTGCTATAGGAAATGATGAGCTCCAGTATCTCAAAAGGGCATGGAAAGACTTGCACAAAATGATGAAGAGTGGGGTGAGCAGAACCAGGAGAACATTGTATACAATACCAGCAATATTGTTCTTAGAATGACTTTGATCAACTAAAGTCATTTTGACTATTATAAATACCCACCTGGGGCAGCTAGGTGGCACAGTGGATAAAGCACCAGCCCTGGATTCAGGAAGAACTGAGTTCAAATCCAGCCTCAGACACTTGACACTTACTAGCTGTGTGAGCCTGGGCAAGTCACTTAACCCTCATTGCCCAGCCAAATGAATTAATTAATTGGTCAATAAGTGAATGAATGAATAAATAAGTAAATAGATGAATGAATAGATAAATAAATGAATGAATGAATGGGTAGATAGA
Source organism: Dromiciops gliroides (assembly GCF_019393635.1). NCBI lineage: Eukaryota > Metazoa > Chordata > Mammalia > Microbiotheria > Microbiotheriidae > Dromiciops > Dromiciops gliroides. The sequence goes on from NC_057862.1 coordinate 580,975,253, forward strand.
TAAATAAATGAGTGAATGAGCAAATTAATGAATGGATAGATGAATAGATAAATAGATGAATAAACTGATATGAATGAATAAGTAAATAAATAAATATGTGAATAAATAAATAAATAAATAGATGGGTGAATTAATAAATAAGTAGATGAGTGAATGAATAAACAAATAGATAAATGAGATATAGATATATAGATACATAAATGCCCAACTATGTATAACTATAAAGTACCTATGAAGAAAGACACTATCTGCATCCAGAGAATGAACTCATAAATAGAAGTATATATAGAATAATTATATATATATATATATAATACACACATATATGTATACCTATCTGTGACTAATGGTAGCCATCTTTAGGGTGGGGGAAGGATAAAAGAAAAAAAAGAAATTTACATGATAACTTTGTTGTATATTTGGAGGGAATAGCAAGTTGTACATGGTAGATTTTGCAGGTTCACATGTAATCACCTTTTTAATTATACTATGTTATGGAAATGCTTCTTTTGTTCCATAAATTGAAAATAATTTTTTGAAAAAATAATTGCATATGTAAAGTACTTTATAAGCCTTGAAGCACTATATAAATGCAAGCTAGTAGTAGTAGTAGTAGTAGTATACTTACAACTTTCAGAATATACCTATCCACAAGACAGAGATTCTCAGTGAACTTAATGGTAAATGGTCCTTCCCAAAGCTGGACTATCTCCAAAGCAGAATCCAACATTAGCTCTTGACCTGGATTTTCTAAGACTGAGGGTAAAGAAGTCCAGAATAGACGAATCCTTCTGCCCCTAGAAACTCTGCCTAGCAGCCTGGCATCTTAGAAATTTTCCTGATCTTTTTTTTCCCCCACCTTGAACATCCAATTCTATTTCATATAGTTTTGATAAAAGCTGCCACTGTCTGTTGCCTACTTAATTCTAACATGATCCATTTGCTACATACACCAGAGTTTGAAACTTCTCTCCCCAGATGTCCTTGTCTTGACATCAGCACTGGCATATTTTCCTCAAATACACCACTCCATTTCTCCAGTAACTTACTTTGCAGCTTACAAACAGAGCCCTAGTAAATGCACCCACTTAAATCCATATCATTCATTGTTCCAAAGAGTGTTTTGAAAACTAAATCCAGAAACAGCTTTCACCAGACAAAGCCAAGATATTATTAACAGTAGGAGGGTTTTGTTTGTTTTAAAGGTTCTTAATTATTATCCCCAAATTATAAAGGTTCTTCCTTGAACGTTACAAAATTGACTTGGGGAAAAAAAACAATAAAATAGAAAAGCTATTCTAAGAATTGCTTAATATTTTACATTTCAACCACTGAAATATGTCAGCTGCCTTATCAGCTTCCATCATCCAAAATTACACTTGAAAGACCAAAGAACAAACAGGTGGGGAGTGGAGAGAAGGGAGAGACTTAAAGTCCATCTCACTTTTAAAAGAATCACTTTCTGAACTCATTTCTTCTGAGATGAGCCTGAATACATTAGAGACTTTAGGAGGTAAGCCTGGTATTAGCCTAATCACTTGCATTACATTTTGTCAAATATACCCTGATGGAAAATGTACTTTCCTTTTTATTCCAGAAGATCCGAAGGAAGCAAAACCTTATATGAAATTTCAAAGGGGAGGGAGGAAAATGTCATTTCAGAAATTGAAATTCTATCTCCAAAAAAAGACACCAGAACTTGTATTTTCTTATTTAAAAAAAGTTTCCTATAACATGACATAAAAGAAGAAAAGTCTTTCATTTTAATATTATAATTTAGTTTAAGCTATTGTTTCCATGATCTAGTGTCTTACACTTGTTTCCTGGTCCTTTTCTCCTCCCCTGCCCCCCCCCAAAAAAGACTATATGGTAAATATTTAAATTTAAATATTTAAATTTTTTAAATGTTTTTCAATTAACCAAAGTCTATTTTCCTCCCACCTCTTCTCTCATTTCAAAAAACAAAAAACAAACAAAAAATGTATATGGATAATCAAGCAAAACTAATTTTTCCACTGGCCATGTTAAAAATATATATATTTCTGATTCTATACCCTGAGTCCATCACCTCTCTGTCAGGAAGTGGTAAGTATGCTTCATCATGTTTCCCCTAGAATTGTAGAAGATCACTGCACTAATTAAAGTTCTTTTTGTTTCTTTTGCTTTGGAGGAGGGGGGTGGAAATCATAGTTAAGTGACTTGCCTAAGGTCAAACAGCTAGTAAATATCTTATGCTGAATTTGAACTCAAGTTTTCCTTACTACAGCGTTAGTGCTCTATCCACTGAGCCAACTAGCTTCCCCTATTGATCAGAGTTCTTAAGTCTTTCAAAGTTGTATTTCTCTACAATGTTGTTCTTGAATAAATTGTTGCCCTGGTTATGCTCATTTCACCCTGCATATATAATAACATACCATTATTTCACTAAAGGTAGTAAGGTATATGATGGAGAATGCTAGACTTGCAATCAGGAAGACCTGGGTTCAAATTCCCCCTCTGACATTAACAAACTGTAATCATGGACAAAATGTTTAATATCTCTGAGTTTCAGTCAAGTCTCTAAGATTCTTAGTTTAAGATGGGTTGTTCTCTGCCTCAAAGTCTTCATGCCAATAAAATCACTAATCTACCAATATCTAACCCTATCTACTTATCTAAGAAAAAGTTCCACTGGAGGATGACTTGAGTCCAGGTGGCAAGGCAATCCAGGTGAAAGATAGTTTTCAAAATGCTATCAGTGAGCTCCTTATTAGAAAAAGGTCTGGGCATACATGACCTAGTGGCAATCTCAAATCTGTAGGTTTTCCTTAATTCCAGGAGTAGTGGGGACGGAGTAAAGGTCAGAGAGAGCAATTTTGCCTATCTGAAATTGTATTTCTTTGCAATTTGTTTTTAATTCCTGCCCCTAGGACAGGAAATAGCAAAAGTCCTTGCCTCACCTAAGTGCCAGGAATCTATCTAATCATGGCCAGCTAGTGACCCCAGGGTCCTGGTTCATCAGGGATGCCTTGGGTCTGAATAATGGACTCACTAGCCCCAGGATACTCCTCCTGAGGCACCCAGACAAGAAGGAGAATGATGTAGTGGATTGGACTCTGAAATATCTATCATCCAACCTGATTAATTTAGGTCAAAAGAGCTGCCTTGGCTTCAGCTGCGGGGTATTTTTCCTCACTTATATGGATAATTGCTTCAACTCTTCACTCTTCTTTTCCCATCTAGAAACCCATGGAGAAAAGCTTGCATTCCCAAGTTCCCACTACACATGGTACTAACACAATGCTGTCTTCTCTCTCCAGTCCCCACGTGGATACTCTCAATGATCTCTGCTTTAAAAAAAAAAAAAAACAAATAGGTCAACCCAAGCCAGACAGCAGAAAACCTTGGGGTTTAATTTTTCCATGGCCTGAGTTAGTAAAGGGTGCTAGAAAAGGCTCTGAACCCCAAGATGTTCAGTCAGGAGATCTGGATGCTAATCACAACTCTCATTAACTAGGATGTAAACTGTGGTCTATTATTTAACCTCCATAATATGAAGAAGATAATACCTTGTGAGCCTATCTCATTGGGTTGATATCAATATTAAGTAATATGTATATAGAAATACTTCGAAAGATATAAGGCACCATGTAAGGGTAAGATAGTAAGTATTATTATTCTTAAGTGGAGTCTGGGACATGTCCCTTTCATACATTGGGCTCCAGAAAAATTACCCCAGGTTCAATGCAGCCATGCAAAACATATAAAGCAAGCTCACAATCCTCATCATTGTGTTTACTTTTAATAATCAGTTTGAAGTCCTTCATAATGAGAGAGAGAGAGAGAGAGAGAGAGAGGCACAGAGACAGACAGAGATACAGAGAGAGGGGGGAGAGGGAGAGACAGAGAGAGATGGGAGAGGGGGAAGGGAGAGGGAGAAAGAGAGGGAGAAGGAGAGGAAAAGGGAGAGACAGACAGACAGAGAGACAGAGAGACAGAGACAGAGAGAACCTCTGTGGTTATTTTGTGAAACAAGTTCAGAGGGTAGAACCTGGACATTACAATATTGGCTCCATTAACTACACACTCAACATACTCATTAGAAAAAAAAAAGGAATAAAAAAACCTTTGATGAATGGGACTGAAGTTGCTAGATGATGTCACTCCTTGGAAACAGCAAAAGGACAGTGAAGATTTAGTTCCCCTCCCCCTTCCCCTATGCTTGCAGCTGGCAGGCATTTTCAACATGATTTCTGTTTCTTTAAGCTGTTTTTAATTCCTGGTTTTATTTCATGTAAACTATGATGAGTCACAAATGCTCTATGACTCATGTCTGTTAATTAATTGTGTACAGGGGATTTAGAATGGAGGAAGCCAGTGAATAGCGTGGAATTCAAAGAAATAAACAGGATAGAGATTTGAATGTAGGTTCCAAATGCTAGTGTTTTGAGGGGCAGCTAGGTGGTGCAGTGATACAGCACTGGCCCTGGATTCAAGAGGACCTGAGTTTAAATCTTGTATCAGACACCTGACACTTACTAGCTGTGTGACCCTAGGCAAGTCACTTAACCCTTATTGCCCCACCAAAAAAAAAAATGCTAGTGTTTTCTTTAGTTTTTGTTTGCTTCCTCTAGATAGGGTCAGAGTTGAATGAGAGACAGTTTTATATCTTCAGTCAAGGAGACCACAGAGCATGTTCAGTTCAATATTCATAAATATTGTCTGATATACAAACTGTGTTAAGAATATTATACTTATTTCCACTTATAAGTAAACCTATCATACATATAGCTATTTCTGTGTTATACTAATGACCTCCACAGTTTTAATACTCTATATAACTCCTTCTGTTTTGTGTAAAGGGGGTGCTGTATAAAGCTTCCAGTCTCTAAAGTAAAGGGAATAATAGAGGAGTGTATCAAGGAAAGATCTTGAGGCTTAATGGTGAAAGAAAAAGAGTGTGGTCTAGGAAGAGTAGCCTTTCTTTCACTTTTGCTTTCCACCTGAAGCTCCAAATCTTTCCAGATCGAGGTTAGGTAATTAATGACATAGCTGTGGTTGTTCAATATGACTCTAAGTGATTCTATTTAGGTTTTGCTTGGTAAGGATATTAGAGTGGTTTTCCATGTTCATATGCAGCTCATTTTACAGATGAGGAGCTGAGGCAAACATGGTTAAGTGACTTACCCAGGGTCACACAGCTGGTAAGTGCCTGAGGCTGGATTTGAACTCAGGAATATGAGTCTTCCTGATTCCAGGCACAGTACACTCTCTACTATACCACCCAGCTGCCTGAGTTAATGACATAACATAATGCAAAAATGCCATTAGAACATTTCCCCATATACATGGGTCATAATATCCCACAAAAAAAAATATGTATTATCAATAGGATGAATGAATATACCTAGAGAGGGTAAATGATAGACACACATAGAGAACACATGTGGACAGCAAAGAAAGAACAAAGAAAGAAACAAACATTTATTAAGTGTTTATTCTGTGTCAGGCTCAATTCTAAGTGCTTTATAAATATTATCTCATTTGATCCTCACAATAACCTTGGGAGATAGCACTAAAATTATTCCCATTTTACAATTGAGGAAACTGAGGCAAACAGAGGTTAAGTGACTTGCTCAGGACCACACAACCAGTAAGCGTCAAAAGCCATATTTGAACTCAAGTCTTTCTGACTCCAAGCCCCAGAACTTTATCCACTGAACCACCTAGACTAACATTTATATAAAGTTTGTAAAGCACTTAACATATGCTATATCATTTAAGCCTCACATGAACCCTATGGGGTAGATGCTGTTATTATCCCTATTTTACAAATAAGAAAACAGAGAGAGGTTGAGTGACTTGCCCAGGGACAAACAGCTAAGTAAGTGTCTGAGGCAGGATCTGAACTCAGGTCTTCCTAACTCCAAGTCCAGCACTCTATCTACTGAGTCACCTAGCTATCAGGGCACATGATTTATGGGTCATATATGTAGGGACACATGTGACCTGGGTATACATTTGGAGGAATAACTTGTGCCTCTAATGTTCCAGAGCCACTGATTTCTGGAAATGTCATTGTGCTGCTCCTTCTAGGCTAGAACTCCAACCCCCCCCCCCCCCGCCAACTACACTCCCAGTCTTACATGGTATATAGTCCCTGGAGAGCAGTGACCCACTGCTCTCATTCTCTTTGTGAGAATGTTAGAAGGTTTCTCTCTACCACCAGCTTAGGGTTTCAGTTGGAGTTCCTTGCTGAGTTACTGCCCTTCAGCATAAGAAGGAGAGAGAGGATGGTTTTTACCATCCAGAGGATAAAGTTTTAGATCTTTAAGGAAGGTATACCATTCATATATTCAGTATCAGATGGGGGGGGGATCCCTCAAATGATTTAAGGACAAGGAGATGAACCAGTTCCCAAAGTCTTGCCTTCTCTAGAAAGAGAGTCTTTTCCCCCAGGATCTAAACTCTTTTGGAAAACAGAACAACCAGTCAACTGAGTAAAAGCCATAGGTTTTTGATGTATCTTTGGACCTGTGCTTGGGACTGAATCTCAAGCCACAGTACCAAGTAACAATCTGACTTAGAGTTGCAAATTCCTTGTAACTCCCACTTAATCCTTTTTGTGAATCATGTCCTCAAACCTATTTTGAAAGAACTTTGCCAAACAAGCCTCACAACTATGTGGTTCTTAGGTTCCATGAAATGTTTTTATTCATTCATTCATTCATTCATTCATTTATTTATTATTTTTAGCCTCACTCACCCTCCCCTACCCCATACTTTATTCTTCTTTCAAATGAGAGGTAAGGGGAAAGGCAAGAACAAAAAATCAAGATAGAGCCTCTCCAAAGTATCACTTTGCATTTCCATCCTCTGTTCCAAATTTGTTACTTTATTACATATAGATCTGCTTTGCAACAAGCTTTCCAAGCTTCAAGATGCCCTATATTTGTTATCATCATTTCACTTCTTCCTTCACCAACCAAAGTGCCTTTCATTCAAAATGTCATTTTAGATTACTGATAGACTCATGTTTCAGAAACTGAGGCTAAAGGCCTTGGATATCTCCAGAACTAGATGAAAACAGACAATCCCATTTCAAATCACTCTTATAAAGGACAAAGGACCCTCCTCCTCCTCCTCTTCCTCCACCTCATGTTCATGCTCATTCTCCTCTAATCTTCATCAGTATGGATGGTCTTAACATTGCAGTAGAGGAACATGGCTAACATAAGGTAATACTATCTTCTTCCATAAAGGAAGAAAATTTATGTAACTCTTTTACTAAAGTGAGTTACTTGCTCCATACGCCAAATCTATGGGCATAGACAAGGGTTCCTTGAGTTGAAAGATCAACCCACTTAGTCCCTTAATCTTTCTTCCCAGTTTAAGCCCAATTTAAAGTGCTTCAAAGTGGTGGGGCGGGGGGGGGGGGACAGCTAGGTGGCACAGTGGATAAAGCACCAGCCCTGGATTCAAGAGGACCTGAGAGGAGACTTAGAGCTCTAACCAGTACCTGGAGCAGAAAAGTTGGTTATCAAAAACAGAGATGTTCACAAGAATGGGAAGCAGTCACAAGAAGTATCCAAAGTGATCTTCTTCCAATTAAGTTAATGAAGGGGACTTGGTAATCAATTGTATATTTTCATCATGAGGCTATTTCTTAGAGTGTCCTAATTTAGTCTGCCCAAAAATATCTTATCCCAAATTTGTTAGGGCTTCCTACTGTCCTGAGGAAAATTCCACATTCTTCTGCCAGGGTGTCAAGTTCCCCCATAATTGAGTTCTACTTTTCCCAGACAACCATGAGAAGTAGCATAATATACAAAGGCAGCAAGGTGGTGTAGTAGTTAGAAGGATGAGCCTGGAGTCAGGAAAATAGGAGTTCAAATTCTGCCTGGAACACTAGCTAGGTGACTCTGGGCAAGTCATTTAACCTCTATCTCAGTTTCCTCAACTATAAAATGGGAATAATAATAGCACCTATGTCCCAGGATTATTGTGTGGACAAAATGAGATAGTATTTTTAAAGTACTCAGCACAGTGCTTTGCACATAGTAGGTGCTTAATAAATAGATGTTTCCTTCCTACTGGAAAGGATGCCTACTGTATAGTCAAGGGACCTGGGTTTGAATCTTGGGTCTGTTACTTATTGTAAGGCCTTAATCAAGACTGGATCTTTTTATGCATAGGGTCTTGTCATAGTAGGCACTTTTTTACTGAATAGGACACAATTATCTACCCCTCTCTAAACCTCAAGGTAATTGTATTTTTTTATATCATCTGTAAATGAAGGCTTAATGGTGAAAGAAAAAGAGTGTGATCTGGAAAGAGTAGCCTTTCCTTTTTTTTATTTTTGTGTAATATAATAAGGACATTAAACTAGATAAATCACCTCTAAGGTCTCATCCAGCTCTAAATCCTATGACCCAATAGTACCCACCTGAATGCTCCTCTGTCCCAGCCTAGATGGTCTTTCACTCTCCCCTACAACTCCTTTCACTTGCTTTGCTCATGCTATTTTCTCCATCTGAAATGTCTTACCTCTTCCCTTCTGCCCATCCCAATCTTATCCATTCTTCTAGTCTAGCCCAAATGCCACTTTCTCTACAAAACATTTCCAGACTCCCCCAACCTTCATTGATATCTTAGTCCTGTGATCTTACATTACCACTCCTGTCTGTATCCTTTCTTCAATTTACACTTACTCATATACTGCCTTGGGTTTTTATTGTACCATTTCTTTACTGCATAGTTTTTCATGCCTAACTAGACTAACAGCTACTGGAGGGCCGTATATTAACCAAGACACTTATCACTGTGCTCATAGATCTGTAGATAAAGGTGCTAGATCATTTTCTTGAAGTGGTGCAGTGGATAGAGCACTAGATATGGAGTCAGGAAGACCTGAGTTCAAATACAGCCTCAGGTACTAGTTGTGTGACTCTGAGCAAGTCACTTAACTTCTGTTTGCCTAAGTTTCTTTCTCTATAAAATGGAGATAAGGTACCTACCTCTCAGGGCTGTTGTAATGGCACAATGTGATGATAATTGTAAAGTGCTTAGCACAGTGCCTGGCACATAGTAAGCACTATATAAATGTTAGCTGTTATTATTCTTGGTTTGAATTGCCTGATTTTATTTCATCTGAATTCCTATGTTTGAGAACTTCACTCAAACTCCAACAGAGCTCAAACCTCATTATTCCTGTAAACCACCGAGTTCAAACCAGCCTGCTTCTCCTCAGTGGGCAGTGGGGAATAAAAGCAAAGCAAAGCCCTTAGGTTAAGGCTCCCACATGATGTCCTGGTAAGAAAAATTGCCCAATCAGTTGCATCACAACTCAGAGATGCATCCAAGCAGACATTATTCCGGACTCATTCATGCTCCATCCTGCCTACCTGTTCACAGAATTCCTATCTTTTTTTTGTTGCTCAGAGAGGACTGGCATATAATAACAAGTGGCCCAGACTGGGCTGAGGTCCAAAACTCACGCCTCCATCCTAAGAGAAAGAATATTAAATTGTTCACCCAGGACTGAGGCTTCTATTCCATGTCTATTTCCAAATGTTTAGCTGCTTCCAGCCCTAATGATAAGGAGACATGCATTCAGGGTGAGCCTTTCCCATAAAGAGAGTGACATCTTTCTTGTCTGATTACAGAAAAAAGCACTCCCTGACCCCTAAAATAGCTTTTCTTTAATACATAAAATTCTTTTAACAGAGGACATCTTTCATTCTGCAACTACAAATACAGTTTAAAATACTCAACTGCTGGAAAGCTTATCCTTTTCCAACACTAGAGTATAAATGACTGATAACAAGAGCGTTTCCTGAAAACAGGTTTTAACAATGAGTAGAGGATAGGTTGCTTGGACTCAGGAAGACCTGAGTTCAAATCCAGTCTCAAACACTTACTAGCTGTGTGACCGTGGGCAAGTCACTTAACTTCTGTTTGCCTTTATCTACTGGAGAAGGAAATGGCAAACCACTCCGGTATCTTTGCCAAGAAAACCATATGAACAGAATGGTCTATGAGGTGATGAAGAGTTGGACACAACTGAACAGCAACAAAAAGGCAGGCAAAAGCAAGGCTAGAATGGCACCCTGAAAGGGGGTGGTGGTGGAAAGAAATATCTCAAAGCTGGAAGTAAGGAACAGAAAGAGAAAACTGAGGACTTTACTGCTTTTCCTAGGAATTGGCTGACCCTACAACTACCACTGAAGGAGAGTTTAAAGAGTAGCACAAGGTAGCTCATCATAGGCCTCCAAAGTCTAAATTCAGTCTTCTCTGTTTTGAAAAATGGGATCCATTCCATGCTCGGAAGTTTTCCAACCATTTCACTACATCTCCCACTTTTGTGGCTTCAGTATAATGAATTTAGAATGATGGAATTGAAGGATGGAAGGGGTCTCAGAGTCCATCTACTCTCTTATTTTACTTATGAAGCAACTGAAGGAAGCTCAGAGAGGTAAAGCAACTTGTCCAAGGTCACACAGTCAATAAACAATAAATCCAGAATTCAAAACTAGGTCTTCTGACTCCAAATGTAACAATGCATTCAATATGCCATGCTGACTCATAGACACCCAACCATACTTTTCTGGAATCAAACAGAGGAATAGCTTTCATGTAGCACATTGAATTGTTGTTGAATGTTATTCCATAATTTGTGGATTAATTTGGAGATCCAAGAACTGTGTCTAGATGAGCCTTCAGAGAGCCTTTGAAATCCCTTCCAGATCTGAGATTCTGTGACTCTGCCCTGGGAAGAAAGAAGATAGTATAATATACTAGTATATGTGTTTTGTCCACGTGGTTGTGTATTCACATAGGTGTGCATCAATGTGGTTCTTATGTCAGCAAGAGTAGATATCTCTAGAATCACCTGCCCCTGCCCTTCTCCAAGGTAGGCTTTGATTGCTGCCAATAGGGAAGCAGAAGGTTGCAGCCAGAGGCTAGACACTGCTCTCCTCAGAGAGAGGAGGTATTGAGCTAAAATTATATATGCCCCTTAAATATTATTATTATGAGGGAAATAAATTTTAGGTTCAAGCTGAGCTCCTGATCACTATCCCTTAATGGGGAAAGTATTCCCCAAACTAAATAATGATCATTAATAATAAATAGGAGGTAACATTTATATAGCATCTACTATGTGCTAAGCCCTATGCTAAGTGCTTTACAAATGTTAACTCAGTTGATCTTTACAAAAACCCTGCAAAGCATGTAATAGTATTATCTCCATTTTGTTTTGGGGTTTTTTTTTTAGTGAGGCAATTGGGGTTAAGTGACTTGCCCAGGGTCACACAGCTAGTAAGTGTTAAGTGTCTGAGGCCAGATTTGAACTCAGGTACTCCTGATTCCAGGGCCAGTGCTCTATCCACTGCGCCACCTAGCTGCCCCATATTGTCTCCATTTTATAGATGAGGAAACCAAGTCAGACAAAGGTAAAGCGATTTGCCCAGGATCACACAGCTAATAAGTGTCTGTGTGCAAATTTAAACTCAGGTCATCCTGACTCCAGGCCCAGCTCTCTACCCATTGCACCACCTAGCTGCCTCCAAGACTTTTATTCCTTTCTCACCAAATACCAGTTCCAAAGTGAATACACTTGTCAAATAGTAAATAAACCCATTTGTGCAACTAATAGCAAACAGAAAGTAAAGAAATTACACATATATGAATATATACCAGACAATACATAGAGTGAATAAGCTTTGGAAGTAAGAAATCAGCACTACAAAGACAGAGATGAGAGAGAGAGATAGAGAGATGAGAGAGAGAGAGAGAGAGAGAGAGAGAGAGATGAGAGAGAGAGAGAGATGAGAGAGAGAGAGAGATGAGAGAGAGAGAGAGAGAGAGATGAGAGAGAGAGAGAGAGAGAGAGAGAGAGAGAGAGAGAGATGAGAGAGAGAGAGAGAGAGAGAGAGAGATCCTAGATCTCACCCAAGGGGAAATTCCCCAAAGTCTCTAGTGCATTAACCTAGGAAAACAGACATAATGGAGGTGCCAATTCCTCTACATATGTCAACTTCTTCTCTGAGTCTTTGTCTACTTTCATGGACCTAAGGAATGTCTGCAAAAAAAAAGTCTTCTCTTTTAGATCTGGGAGTGAGAAAACCAGGATCTTCCTTCCATCAAGCTCTTGCCAACTCAGCCCCTCATGAATTGAGTAATCAATCTCCACCAATGAAGACAGCGTTATGCAAATGAGATTTGAGCCACAGGTTACAAGAAGAAGGATGATAAGGTTTAATTGTCACAAATAAAGTTGTTATGTTCATTGGAAGTTTTAGAACACACATTCATAATGGCATGGCAAGCATACCTTTGAGAGACCCCATTTCTAACATTCTGCTCTTTACTTCAACCCAGCATTCAAGACTTCAAGGAAACACTATTTCATCAATGTGGGTGATTACTTTCTCAGTGCAGATTATACTACCCCTTCACAAACAGTCCATAAGAGTTTCTATGGTGGAAGAATTCATTAGGGGTAGCAACTAGGTGGTGGGTAAAGTCCACAGAGCACTGGACTTGGAGGCAGAAAGACCTAAGTTCAAATCCTACCTCAAATGTGTCCTAGATGTGTGACCCTGATCAAATAACTTAACCTCTCTCTGCCTCAGTTTCCTCATATATAAAATGGAGCTAATAATAGTACCTATCTCTTAGGGGCATTCTAAAGATCAAATGAGATAACATATGTAAAGAGCTTGAGCTATAGAAATTATTATTATCACCCTGATAATGAGCTTCTCTGAATTTAACTAGGCTGTTCATCCAATGGTAGACAGCCAATGTGTCACTAAACAGGTATATGAAGCTTTTCCAACTCAGTAGGGCCTTTCCAGAGCTTGTGCTCCACTGACATAACTATTGAGATCCCAGGATCCCAATGATACATCAGAGATGGTCTTTGGCAGGTAAACAGTATCCCTACAAGCTAATGTGTTTCAGAAATCCTCAAAAAGGAACTTAAAGAACCAACAAAACCCAACACTGATCACAAGAGACTGAGAATCACCAAAGATAGACAAGCACAGGGCAGCTAGATGGCACAGTAGATAAAGCACTGGCCCTGGATTCAGGAGACCTGAGTTCAAATCCGGCCTCAGACACTTGAAACTTACTAGCTGTGTGACCCTGGACAAGTCACTTAGCCCTCATTGACCCCAGAAAAAAAAAAGATAGACAAGCACAGCAGAGAAATATCAGGACCACAACTTGGTGGGAGGAAATGGCAAAACAAAGGGTCAGAGATGTTTACCAGATGCTAAACTCTATGAGGACAGGGAGATTGTCTTAGCAAAAGTTTATATTTCCCCCAGGGGTCTAGAACAGTGTTCTGCATACATTAGGCACTTGAAAAGGGATTGTTGAATTGGACATCAAGATCACTCACAAAATAATCCATGTCCTTTAATAATCCATGTTACATATGTCTATCTCTATATTTATAGGATGTATACAGTTTTGAGGATATCCCAGATGTCAAAGAGGATGGGAAGGAGGAGGTCAGCATGAACAATGTTGTGAAGGTAACATCAAGACAAGGTTGAGTGACCATGTATCTCAATTTCGGGTTCAAAAAATATATCATTGTGGTAAATTTCATAATGTCAATTTCTTTAAGAGAATCTGTATCATTCCAACTGTCAATTAGCATTGATTCATTAAAATTGATGGAGAACTTTGAAAGATTCTGGAACTCTGATCAATGCAATGATAACTCAAGACTCCAGAGGACTGTAGATAAAACATGCTACCCACCTCCTGCCAGAGAGCTTATGAACTTAAAATGCAGAACAAAATATACATTTTTGAGCATGGCAAATGTGGGAGTCTGTTTTGCTAGACTTTTCATATTTGTTACAGGGAGTTTGTTTTCATTGTTCACAGTAAGAGGGAGAAATAATAAATACATTTATAAATAAATACATTAATAAATTGATGTATGATAGTTTTCAAAAACAGTCTCTAAACCTGAAGGAAAAGAAAAAGGGCTATTGCAAAAACCCAACTGCCATCATTATTTATACCACATAAAGATAGTAATTCTCTAAATTGATTTGAATCTTTAAGCAACTTCTTTTTTTTTTTTCAGAAAGACTCATAGGAGACACATCACAGGTCAATCTACACATCTCAGCCTCAAATGGCCATGGGCTGAATAGTAGATACGGCCATGCCTTTGTTTAAACTCCTTTCCAATTTCCAGTAGAACTGATGAGCTCCTTGTGTCTGCAAGATATGACTCATAAGGAAAAAAACAACTTTTCTGTATCTTTGACATATACAGAAGTCTACATTCAGGTAATTTCTCCCCAAGGAACAGCTACTCTTTAATTCTGAACATTTTAAGACATTCAGAAACATTTTCCCTAAGCAATTATGATTTCACAAAAAGCTATCAAGAACATTGCTAAGTTTTACTGCCCAAACAGAGTGAAATGCCTAGAGCTTTGGACTGTGATTGGTTGTTTACTCTAGAGATAAGTTTGATTTATTCAAGATGAACAGAACTATCCTTAATAGAACAGTGCCTGTTAGCCTATGAGGATTTCTTCACCTTTCCTAACTGTTTATAACGTAGAAGAAAATATACTCTTTCAAGCCCATATAAAGAACTCACCATTATGCATTTAGTCAACAAGTTTGATTTTAATCATTTTTGTCTGAATTTCAGCTCAGAAAAATTCACTGCTTTGTCTTAATAATGTCATCCCAGGGGAAATTGAAGCAGGACAGTATATCCCAGCAATCCAAATGCAGTACTTCTATTAAATGCCTTTTATCTGCTAGAAGCTACATAATCTAAACTATGGTCCAAACCTTTATGCTCACACTACCTAAGAAGACTCTGAATTATGGAGAAAATGGAGAGCATGCTAATACAAATTTGCCAACTTGGATTTTCTGAGCTGGTAACTAACTCTACAAATTGATTATCTTGAGTACTTCCTCCCTCTAGTGGCCAAAATCCTTATCTTCACAGGACATAATTTATTCTCTTATTTAAAAAATTTTTGGTTTTGGCTTTTCTGCAAAGATTCAATAAAGAAATGTGAAGCATCTAGTCTTTCTATTAGGCAGTCAATATGCATTTATTAAGTTCTTACTATGTGCTAAGTGCTAAGAATACACAAAGAAAGGCAAAAGGAGGATCCTTGTTGTGTCTCAAGAAACATGTATTTACTTGTCTTCGAGTCATCTGCACCCTCCTCCTCCTCCTCCAGGAGCCCAGAATCTTTATATGGTTTTTCTTTCTTGTCTCAAGGGGAAATTGTTTGATAAGCTAATTCAGCCTGAGGTGTACAGGACATCTCAAGAGTATTTCTATTCTAATAGAGCACTGAAGAAAAAGGGAAATACTTAACAGAGAGAAATGAATAAAGAATTTTAGAAATTGGGACTTCACTGGGGGGGGGAAGCCTCTCCAACCTTCAAATGACATCATATTAGTGGGGCAGCTAGGTGGCACAGTGGATAGAGCACCGGCCTTGGAGTCAGGAGTGCCTGAGTTCAAATCCGGCCTCAGACACTTAACACTTACTAGCTGTGTGACCCTGGGCAAGTCACTTAACCCCAATTGCCTCACTTAAAAAAAAAAAAGACATCATATTAGTGACAGCCAAGTCTGCCTGGCCTTTTTGAGAAAAACCTAAATAAGAAGATGCAAATAAAGGTTTTGATTAAATATATATATATATATAATTTAAAAGAAAAGCCATCTTTTTTCTACAAAAGTATTATGCATAGTAACTATTTTTTTTGCAGGGCAATAAATAAGGGTTAAGTGACTTGCCCAGGGTCACACAGCTAGTAAGTGTCAAGCATCTGAGGCCAAGTAACTTTATTTTAAAGGCCAAAAAAAACCCTAGTAGGGACACTTGTGTCTAACAATTACAAAATGGCAGAACGGAACACTCACCCTGAAGTCAGAAGACCTTGATTCAAATACCACCTCTGAAGCTTACTACCAATGTAACCTTTAGACACTTCATTTCCCTGAGCCTCGCTTTCCTTATCTGTCAGATTAGAAGGTTGGATGACATAACTGCTGGAATTCATTCCAGCATCAGATATATCATCCTATGATCGTGGTATATCAATGTCATAAAATATTATGGTGCCATAGATAAAGAATCAAAGGCAATGTGGTGGGATCTCTATGATGTAATGCAAAGTGAGTTGAGTTGAACTGGGGAGGTATCCACACTAACTATAAGCATACATGTTTCCTGGATTTCACAATGGATCTGTAAACTCATTGATATGGAAACTCCCTCTGATGGTGTAGATTACAACCTCTCTACCTCCACTCCCCACCCTGTGTAACTCTTGTCCATTCCCTCCTATAAATCCTTCCTAGGCTGTCCATCCAATGTACTGGAAGACTTTCTGTGGTTATCCTGATATAGTAGAGAGACTGATGGACCCCTAGGCAACTAGTTATCCCTCATTTTCAAGACTAGCCACTATCTTTTCCATTAATGTACCTCTCTTATGACATCCTCCATATTTGTAGCATGTATGGTATACACACACATATAACACACTCATAAATGTGTGTACAGTATATATGTGGCGGGGGGGGGCGGGGCAAGGGAGAGAGAGAACAGAGCCATAGGTAGTGGAACTTCAGAGAAAAATGGAAATAACAAATGATACTTGAGACTGTTGGCTATTTGTTGATTTGGTTGTTAAACATTAAGATTAAAGATTTTACGTAAGATTTCATTCTTTACTTTGTGTGTTCGTTTCATTATTAGCATTTGTTGAGAGTTAAGAAATTTGTATGTTTTTCCTCAAGTTTTTAAGCATCAAAAAAGTGATCTGCTTATAGCCTTCTCCCCTACCTCTTCTCTAGCCCTAGTTCCTTTTCCCCCATATATTTCCCATCATCCCATCTCTATTATCTTTCTTATACAACATCCCCAAGGAACTAAAACTTCCAAAGACACAATTAGTGTCCCACTGCCTGGTACAATGGTGTGGTTCCCACCTCAACTCATAGACTTGATGAATCCACAATTATACAATGTTAAAGCTAGAAAGTGCCTTAGTGTTCACCTAAGCCAATATCTTCACTTTATAGAAAAGGAGAATAAGTCCCCAAAAAAGGAGTGACTTGCTCAAGGACATATCTCTAATACAAAGAATACAAGAAACGTAATTACTTTATGTAGATTTTATAATTATGTGTATCTATGTGTATGTATCTTGTCTATGTGTATGCTATATTTCACTCAATAGAATATAATGTCTTTGAGGGGAGAAATAATTTTTGCTTTGTCTTTTGTATCTTCATGGCCTTATACATAATAGGTGTTTAATGAATGTTTGTTGAATTGAATTCAGACCAAAACCCAGGACTCTTGGTCTAGTGTTCTTTCTTCTGACCACCCCCAGGTTCCCAATGTCTCTCCACCATCTTTATTTCCCAGACAATGAGTGGGTGGAAACCCTGGAGAGGAATGTCCTGACTAGGCTCCAGCAATCCTCCCAGAACTGTTAATTGGCCTCCCCACTACAATTCCTCAGCAGGTCAAAGAGTTTTTCAGGCAGGTGGCCAATCCACAAAATGGTTTTACATTGGAGGGAGACAAGGTTGGAGGGAGGGGCAATGGAGGGACTGGCAGCATTTTGAAGATTTAACATTCACCAAGCAACATTTTGGAACTTCATTTTGAGTGAATAATGAATCCCATCCCCTTCATTTGTTTGAAATCGCCCCTCCCTCACACATCTCTATTAATATCAGCAAAGAGGCATCTAAATAACAGTATCCAGCTTCAAACTAGACTTTAATCATTTTGAAAAGGCAAAGGATTCACAAAGAAAAGGAGACCACTTACCGTGCCCAAATGGTTCTCTTTTCTATCTTGGTTGATGAACTGCCCTCTCATTCCAATCCCACCGTCTCCCAGCTATTTGAAGGAACATATGTATGATTGACAGAGACAAGAAAACCTGCATTCTGACCAATACCCTCTATACTTGAAACTTCCCTTCTCAAAAAATTTCTGGGTGCTAACAAGTAGCCCCAGGAGGCTGCACTGATTCCAGTTGTCCACCTGGAATGCTGAGCAGTGAACTGACCAATGAGGAAAAGTAAGGGGCCTGCCTGGATAATCCACAAATTATACAATCAGTCCCTGAATAATCGAAACTAGTTGGTACATTATAATTAATCGCCTCTTCTCTCTAGATGTCCCTTGATGGCAGGAAAAGTTATCTCCAGTTTCACTTTCCTTTCTATCCCAGATAGAGATTATCCAGAGGGACTGTAAATCCATTCCTAACATTTTCAGTTGTTTGACTTATGTTCTACCAGAATTAAGAAGGTGACTTTAAAAACATGAAGGAGAAATAAAGGTTGTACTCTACAGTGCAGAGTCCAGGTATAAAATTAAACTGAACTTTTAATATGAAACTACTCTAGAGGAGAATGGACCAAGTATATTTTTATAGAGCACTTGCATTGTGGGTAATTTTTTAAAATTCAAGGTTCAACTTGCATGACACTGATACATAAGTCTGCAGTTTAATGACATTTATAACTCTGTAACAATACGTTTTGTATAAATTACTGCTGAAGTTGAACATTTCTGATTATGATATATACAATAAAGTGATGTCATGGAAGCAAAGTTATGTCTGTCCTGTTGCCTTAAATAAGTGCATTTCTTGAGACAACTGACTTGATGAATATAAACTCAAATGAACCTTGAATCTCTTCAATTATTCTTATTTAGAATTCATTTTCCTTTGAACTTCCATTTAACTCAAAGCACAATCTCTCCCTTATAAATCAAAGATGAGCTTGTCTCTCCTGCAATAACAAGTATGCTTTAAATAATGAAGCAACACCTAGGATCATAAAAGATAATGTTTCAATGCACCAAAATACAAAAGGTAAAGTAATTTATTATCCTAGTTCAAGGATGATGAGTTGAAAATTTTTATAGCAATGGACACCTATATTCCAATAGACATTTTTCACTCCATTTTTGCATCATATCTCCTCTCCCCAAAGCCCAACATATCTTGGAATCAGAGAAATTCTAGTCACAAAGATGGCTGACATTTGTGGCAAAGATCGGAGGATCATAGATTAGAACTAAAAGAGACCTTGGAAGCCATCAAGCCCAATCCCCTGGTTTTACAGATGAGGAAACTGAGGCTGAAAGAAGATAAATGATTTCCCCCAGGGTAACCCAGCTAGCAAATGTCCGAGATAGGATTTGAACTCAAGTCTTCCTGATTCCAAGGCAAGCACTCTATCTACTGTTTCCCCTAAATGTTTAGAACTATTTTGTTCCATGCAAGTTTAATTCAAGATTTTAACTGCATTAGTTCTAAGGAATCCAAAAACCCTTTATTCTTCCATCAAAGTTTTCCTGCCCTGTTTACTGCTTATAGCCAGAAAATAAAACACCTACATACATCAACTGATGTGCTATCTCCTCGATGCGGGTTTTCCTTCCAACAATGCAAGTCTCAAACCATCTCGCCTGCTCATTCTATACAATTCTTGTCCATGTCTTACTGTAAATCCTTTACAATGGAGCCTCTCAATGAATATACTTAAGGCCTTTCTCTAGTTCTCTTGAAATTGTGTGTATACAAATGGAACATATGGGCTGTCCATCAATTATGCCTTGCCCATGCTACATGACTGGACAATCCATCTTTTCTTCCCCCAACTCTACATTTCTCTGATGGTAGTCCTTATGACATTTATATTTTGCTATTCATTATTTATGAATTTATTATTATTCATTATTCATTTATTTATTATATTATGATGAAGGCACCATAACAGATTCATCTCCTGTTTAAAGGTGTTGATGAAAATCACACTTGCTGTGGTCTAATGGCCACCATGTGTCCCTCCATTGTCTTTGTGGTTACTCAACTTTAATTCATTGAACATTGTGGTATTTTATCAATTTCAAGCATACAGCTGCTCCCTCCACCACTAAAAGTACCCTCTTCAAATGGTTCTTTAAAAAAAACAAAACAGAAACTAAGGGAAACATTTAAATATGAAAAACCAACAGGTGTGTGGGGTGTTATGCCACAACTCTCATGATACACATGCTCCATTCTTCAAACACAGTGGCAGTACCACTGCCCAAATCTATTGGAGCTGTGTGACTTTAACAGGTCACTTAAGCTTTCAATGACTCATAATGTCCACACTTATTTACTGTCTACAGAGAAGACCTGCCTTAGCTGAGAATGAAGTGAAATCATGAATGTCCTTTGAAAAGCATTAAAGTGCTCTCAATATACTAATATTAGAGATGACTCTTTTCTCTTAGAAGTTCCTAGCTATTTTGCCATTCTACTAAGTGACCTTTGCCATGATGAAGTGGTACCTAGGAACGCCTTCTATAACATCATCTATAAGCAGAGGTATGCCAGTGAATATTTAACAACTAGCTCTCCAAAAATGCACCATGCACTTATTATAAACTTAATCTACATTATTAACATTTCCCCCCATCACTTTCTCAAGGCTATAAAATCAACAAAACAATAAATCAAACCCTGATTTGTAGCATTTGTCCATTTCTAAGGTGTACATGATAACACTAAAAATTTAACAATCGGCTTTTACAAACCAGTACAAGCTGGTTGCAGCACATCCTGGTCTATAAAGACCTTACCAGAGAAACCCAGTACAAATGAAATAAAGTTTAAGTGAGTTTCTTCTGATCTTTTCTATAATAAACTCCCTACACAGAGTCTAGATTCTGGAATCAGCAAAACCTGAATTTAAATCCAGCTTCAGACACTGTGTGTAACCCTGAAAAAGTCACTTAACCACTCTCTACCTTGGTTTCCTCATCTGTAAAACAGGGATGATAATAATAATACCAACTCCCAGGATTGCTGTGAGGATAAAATGAGATAATATTTGCAAAGAACTTTCCAAGCCTTAAATCACAATATAAACGCTAGCGCTTATTGGTAGTAGGATGTAAAGCAAGGCTGTTCCAAATCAGGAAGTACTCTGACAGGCAGGATTTTATTTTGTTTTTTCTATCTATAAAAAGCCAGAAGGAGAGCAAAGAGATAAGCAGGTAAGCCGTGTAATTTGAAAATGCCTCCTGTTATCCCGTTATGGATTCCATCTCCCAAACATTTGATCTGTACACCTGAGGGTTGGGGATTTCCATTTTTAATATTGGTGCTGATGACGTAGCAGTCACTGATTAATTGAGATCAGAGTGAAATGTTGTCCTCTCAGCTAAAATAAATCTCCTGTAAACCTGCAACTACACATCCTTTTGTTCTAGCCCTCATTTGAAATAGAATCTACAAAGCTTCCACACAACTCTCCATAATCTTTTGACTCTCACGTTTTTTAATCTGGGTCTTTCTGCTGTATTGGCTTTACTGTGCTTACAATTCAGCCTGGTTACTTAAAGCATCCTCTTCCTGTTCCAGAACTCTGCTCTCCCTTAGCTTTCCCAGCCTATACTTTCTGATGCTGAAAGGATTTATTTTTCATGCAGAGCATTTTCATAATTTGTAGAACATATGTTTCAGAATTACATCCCAATAGATCTCATAATATGTTCTTTGTCTTGCATCTGTTCTATAAAAACAAATACATATATATGTATATATATATATATATATATATATTCTAATGGCTATAGAAGTCCACATTTCCCATATACATACATCTACACAGACAGGGAGAAAACAACAACAGTTCTTCTACCAACTGTAAAAGGGAGGAGGGAGTACTTTGCCAAACCTTTCATGTCATTTGAAATGGTATCATGTTGGAATTCAGTCACCATTGAGTTCATTATAGCTGACCACTCATGAGAGCAAACTTCCCAAAGAGTGCTGGGTAAAATTTTAATTGACTCATTTCAACAATTATTTCCATTTTACAAGCTAATCCATTTATTGAAAATTATCCATTGTTGGGAAACAAGGGATTTAAACTTAATCTTCAGCATCACATGGATAATCAGCATGGAAAGCTTTCAGTTTCACAAAGTAGGACACTCATGAAACAGACCAAAAAAAATTTTATAAGTCTCCATTATCTTCAACAAAACTTCCTAGTGAAGAGAAGAGTCACACAGTAGGGTACCAAGAAAAATCCAACCATGAAGGAAACCCATTCTGGTACAAGAAATATGAAGACGTGGATTCTCGTCCTGACTCTATAATCAATGACAGCTTCTCTGGCCTCAGTTTCCACATGTGTCAAGTGAAAGGACAGTCAGAGTTTTAGAGTGGAGAGAGGGCCAACCATGAATTCAGAAAGAACTGTCTCTGACAGTATACTGAGTATGTACCTATGGGGAGATCACATAACTTCTTGCTTTCCCAAGAAGTTCTCCAAGATTATAAATTACAAATGAATTACTGGTCTGCATTGGCAAAAAGAGTGGCTATTCCAGAAGTTTCCAATACTGATCAAATCCCAGTCTAGAACTAATAAATAACAACAACAACAACAACAACAGAAGGTAGGACTGCTTGACTTCTAAAGTTCTTTTCAGCTCAAAAATTCCCATGATTCCTTTGACAAATACAAAAAACATTGGCCCAGCAGCCCTTTGTTACTCAATCCCCACTTCCTCAACTACACTCTTATACATGAATACATATTTGCTTGACATTTGCAGCCTTTTTGCAGTGAGTCTGAAAGCCAAACAGTCCTAAGTTAGCATGCAAATTCTCAACAAATTCCCCAGAAAAGAATACTTATTCAACCTATCTGCACAGTGGCAGCAAATTTTCAACACTGGCTTAATCATGGGCTTTCATTGTGTCTCACCACTTAATAGTGTTACCCATAAACACTGGGTTAAAAACAAATGCAGGGGGCAGCTAGGTGGCACAGTGGATAGAGCACCGGCCCTGGAGTCAGGAGTACCTGAGTTCAAATCCGGCCTCAGACACTTAACACTTACCAGCTGTGTGACCCTGGGCAAGTCACTTAACCCCGATTGCCTCACTAAAAAAAAAAAATGCAGAATATATAGCACTAATAGAAGAGAGAAGTTGAACATTCCTGTGATTTGGACATATTCCCAGTACCTGTGACATCTGGCAATAATGCTAGCTAGCTTTTATATGGCGCTTTAAGATTTGCAAAGTGCTTTACAAATATTATCCCATTTGATCTTCACAACAACTCTGGAAGGTAAATGCTATTATTATTTCCATTTTACAGATGAGGGAACTGAGGCAGATAGGGATTAAGTGACTTGGTGAGGGTCACACTACTAGTAAATGTTTGAGCAGGATTTGAACTCAGCCCTTCTGAGCTCTAAGTCTAAGATTCTATCTACTTTGCTACCCAGCTGCTTCTGGTAATCGTTCTCAATATGGGCCTAAGAACAACAGCCTCTATTCTGCTCTGGACTCCACACTTCCCTTCCAGATTTATGATTTGGCATTCTTGTGCTGCTGTAGGTTGGCAGAGCATATTCTAATCGTTTGAGAACTTTGGATAAGAAGCCTAGTGTTCTGCCCATTTGTCAGTAGAGAATATTAGAGTGCTGGTAGAAATGTTAACTGACTTATGAAAGGGGCTGCAAAGTGGAATAGTGGAGTATGCAACCAGTTTTCAGTCCTTTCCAGAAACTTCTAAATTCCCTAGTCAATCCACATAGCCTACTATTTAGTCAAAAATAGAAAGAAAAAAGTCTAGTCCTTACTTGGCCATCTTTAATAGTCTCTTTCATGAATAAAAATGAATCATGAGTCCTTAATTGAATGATTAGGTGCCTGAGGTATTCAAAAGAAATAAAAGTCATATTTCCCTGCCCACAAGGAACTTATAATCTATTTGGAAACATAGGACGAAGAACCAAGAGACAATTAGAGTATAAGACTTTACATAATGACATCTTAAAGTGTGAAGAACAGCCTGTAAATGTAATAGGACCCAGGGGTATTCTGGAACCAGCTCTAAACAGCTTGCAAGGGTTGATTGTTAAATTTTCAGTGTGAGTACTTAAGCCTCAGAAATGGGCAGGTGCTGCAAATCAGGACTTCATTTGTTTAGTTGATCATCTATAATTTTGAAAGTAATGGGGAAAAATTTATTATGTAGATTAAGCTTTAAAATGTGTTGTATTTTCAGTATCATCAACATTGTGTGTTGATCTACTGTGATGGACTAGATTCTTCTCACCAATGCAATGGTACAGGAGAGTTCCAGGGGACCCATGATGGAAGAGGATCTCCAAATCCAGGGGAAAAAAAGAACTGTGGAGTAGAGATGCTGATCAAATCATACTATTTCTTTTGCTTTCAGTGCTGTTGTTTTCTATTTTGAGGTTTTTCCTCATTGCTCTGATTCTTCTCTTATAATATGACTAATGCAGAAATACCTTTAATGTTATTATGTATGTGTGTGTATATATATATATATATATATATATATAACCTATATCAGATTACTTGCTGTCTAAGGGAGGGGGGAGGGAGGGGAAGGAGGAAGAAAAATCTGAAATTGGAAAGCTTGTATAAACAAATGTTGAGAATTATTTTTACATGTAACCGGAAAAAAATACTTTTATCAGAAAAAAATGTGTTGTATTTTTCAAAGAGCCAGTGATTAAATATTTACCAGCACAGCAAGCAAGCAGTTAAAACACTGAAGTGATTGCAATAAAATTGTCCTTGTGAACAACTGGGTAGAGCATCTCTAGTGTAGTAAAGTGGGGTAGGAATATGATAAAGATTGCCAACTCTTCTTCATGTAGGATTCTTCCCAAAATCTTTCTCTTCTTTCAGGGATCTGAAGAGAGGTTGGAATGGTATATCTTCTCTCTCAGAGCTGAAAACCAGGATCTCTTCTTATCTCCAGTTATGATCAAACCCACCCACCCCCACTGCAGACACAGGGCATTAAATAATCAACCTCCACCAAGGGGAAGAGAGTACTATGCAATTGACCCTTTGAGCCAAGGATTTAAAAAGTATTTTGCAAACTTTATTTTGTACATCCTCATAACAAACCATGGATAGAAAGTGCAAATAGCATTAGCCCTATTTTAAAGAAGAAAATAATGAGAATAAAAGAGGCAAAGGGATTTTTCAAGGTCTCACATAACTATCAGGTAGCAGAGACAGGAATTGAATTCTGGTCTTTGATGCTAACTCCAATGATGTTGCATTCATTACATTGCTTTAATAATTATTTTAAAGAAAAAGAAAAACACATGATGAAAAACATGACAAAAAAAAAATCACAGTGCAGGTGCTTTTTCTTCTAACAGTGCCTACAACCCCCCAGGGGAAGGGGTTAATAATGCAGATTAGATAGTTCAGGACATCTGAGGAGTTAAAGACATCTAAGAATCAATATGCCCCCCCCAAGTAGTGCCATTTTATCTTCACTTAGTGCCCACAAAATATGCAATGTGACTCAGTATATTTTCTGAAAACTGAGTAATGCAGGGCAGCTAGGTGGTGCAGTGGATAAAGCACCGGCCTTGGATTCAGGAAGACCTGAGTTCAGGTCCAGCCTCAGACACTTGACACTAGCTGTGTGACCCTGGGCAAGTCACTTAACCCTCATTGCCCAGCAAAAAAAAAAACAAAAACAAAAACAAGTAATGCATTACATGTGTAAAATTACTACAAATATTATGTACAAGCTGTTGTGATTAACACAATAATTTATAAGCATTAACAAAAACTCACAGTAACTTTTGTCATTATGTTTTTGTAGATGATGCATATTAACCATTCGATTAATAAGCAGTTAGTAAACACTATTTGCCAGGTTCTGTTCTAGGTTCTGGGGATACAAAGGGGGGAAAAATGAAACACTTCTTGCCTTCAGAGAGTTTACATTCTATAAGGGAAAATAACACATACACATATAAATATATACCAAATATCAATATACAACATGGGGCACCTAGCTGGTGCAGTGGATAGAGCATCTCACCTGGAGTCAGGAAGATCTGAGTTCAAATCCAACTTCAGACTAGCTATATGACTCTGGGCAAGTCACTTAATCCCTATTTGCCCCAGTTCCTCATCTGTAAAAAGGGAACACACTAGGAAAAAAGGGCAAACCACCTCAGTATCTCTGCCAAGAAAACCCCATAGATAAAGTCCACAAGGTCACATGGAGTTGGACATGATTGAACAACCACAACAATATACATTACTATTTTAACTGTTGTGCTGGAGTCCTCTAATTCTTTTAACGTAATTAATAATAATATAATAGCTATTATTATTATTAAGTATAGGGATAGGGATCTGTGATTTTATTGTTATAGGGGACTCAGGTGACGAAATTCTCTCTACCAAGCACATGAACATTTTCTTAGTGACTCACAGTGGTAGAGAGTACGCTCAGCTTCACCAAGAACTGAAGAAACTTGCCCAGGGGTACCCAACCAGTGTGCATTTGAGACAGGATTGGAATGGGGGCCTTCTCAGCTTTGAAGCCAACTCCCTATCCACTAGAGACCTCTGCCTCTCCTACCCAACATTTATACAGGGCTTTCAAGACTAAAAAGTGCTATGCGGGGCGGCTAGGTGGGGCAGTGGATAGAGCACCGGCCCTGAAGTCAGGAGGACCTGAGTTCAAATCTGGCATCAGATACTTAACACATACCAGCTGTGTGACCCTGGGCAAGTCACTTAACCCCAACTGCCTCACTAGGAAAAAAAAAAGTGCTATGCATGCAAAAGGGTACTTATGATCCTGCGCCATGGCCATGATCTGACATCCATCCATTGATCTAAGCCTGCAAAACTGGAATGCCGTAATATAGAAAGAGACTTCATCTACCCAAAGCCAAATGGAAAAATTAGCTGTTTTCTGAAGAGATGAGAGCAGGCTCACCACAAAGTACCTGTTGAATTAAAACATTCAAAAGGTGGGTAGCTAGGTGGTACAGTGTTAGAGCACTGGCCCTGGATTCAGGAGAACCTGAGTTCAAACCAGCCTCAGACACTTGACACTTACTAGCTGTGTGACCCTGGGCAAGTCACTTAACTCCAATTGCCTCACCAAAAAAAAAAAAATTCAAAAGGTCACTTGCTGTAATTAGAGCCATATCACTTACCATATCTGAGCCTCAATTTCCTAACCTGTAAAATGAGAATTTGAACTAGTTTATCTCTAAAATCTTTTCTGCCTCTAAAAGTCCACGAGACTTATCTATTGCCAATTTAGGAACGGTATATCAAAATAAAACTCTCTCCAGAAAATAGTGCAAAATGTCTTCCAGAATAAAACTGTTTTCTCATATGTTGTTGTTCTGTCATTTCAGTCATACCTGACTTTTCCTGACCCCATTTAGGGTTTTCTCTTTTTTTTTTTTTTTTTTTTTGGTGAGGCAATTGGGGTCAAGTGACTTGCCCAGGGTCACACAGCTAGTAAGTGTCAGCTGTCTGAGGCTGGATTTGAACTCAGGTCCTCCTGAATCCAGGGCCGGTGCTCTATCCACTGTGCCACCTAGATGCCCCTTGGGGTTTTCTTGTACTAGAGTAGTTTGCCATTTCCTTCTTCAGATCATTTTACAGATGAGGAAACTGAGGCAAGTGGGGTTAAATGATTTAAATGACCAGGGTCATACAGCTAGTAAGTGTCCCATGCCAGATATGAACTCAGAAAGATTAGTCTTCCTGACTCCAGACCCAGGACTCTATCCACTGTGCCACCTAGCTGCCCTTCTCAAAAGTATATCCAGCTGCTTTCCTGGTTGGGCTGGTTTTGGGGAGGACACCAGCAGGGGAGTAGACATCCGCCATAACAAGGACTGGAAAGTCCAGCGCAATTAGCCCAAGAGCCAGGACACCTACCTGTGGCTATTAGTGAAGCTCTACCAGTTCCTGGCCTGTAGAACCAACTCAGCTTTCAAGATTGTGCTAAAAAGGCTGTTCGTGAGCCAGACCTACCGGGCCCCCCCATCCCTGTCCCGAATGATCAGGAAGATGAAGCTGCCGGGCAGGGAAAACAAGCTGTGGTTGTTGGGACTGTGATCGATGATGTGAGGATCCAGGATGTCCCCAAGCTGAAGGTGTGTGTTCTTCTCGTTACTAGAAATGCCCGGAATTGCATCCTCAAGGCTGGTGGGAAGATCCTCACCTTTGACCAGCTGACCATGAGGTCACCCAAGGGCAAGGGCACTGTCCTGCTGTCTGGTCCCCGGAAGGGCTGCGAGGTATACAGGCATTTTGGGAAGGCACCCGGCACTCCCCACAGCCACACCAAACCATATGTCCGATCCAAGGGCGGAAAGTTCGAGCATGCCAGGGGCCGCCAGCCAGCTGAGGCTACAAAAACTAATCCCCCTCCTTGCTACATTAAAGATGTTTGGACAAAAAAAAAAAAGTATACCCAACCTAACTAACCCTCTTTCCTCCCCCACATCCTGCCATCCCACCTCATAGCCAAGGAACATTTGGTTTGCAAGTAGTATATTACCAAGATTCAATTTGCCTTTTATGACAAGCCACCTGATCCTGGAGATTGAAGGCTAAGGAGGTACCCTGTCCAAAACCGAGTGCTCAAAAGTCAACTTTGAAATGGAAGCATAAATATCTGCTCCCTGATTATTTGTGCTCTCTGTCTGCATCTGGTAACCACTATATAAGACCTACAATTCAAAGAGTGGAAAAAATTGTTCCTTGGACAGCAATAACAACAAAGAGAAAATAAAATGCTTTTATTTGCTATGTAGCTAGCGAAAGAGCGAACAGCAGCCCTCCAGCTTGCAGATGTGAGAAGTGCAAATACCGAGGTATTGGAGTTCAAATGGAGAAATGTCTGGTTTATCTAAATACCATCAGAAGGCCAATATTTCCATGATTTCCTCAGCATGGGCACTAACTCCACAGCTGCCAATGACAATCCCCCTGTTATATAGTAGGCAGTCTGCAAGAGTTATTGTTAGTGGAAAAACACATCACCCTTCCATCAGGATCATTTTAAGCCTCTCCAAACTTAGCTAGGCTGAGTCCTTGGACAGCAGACATATGATATGGGCCATCTTCACTAGATCACCTTCTCTGAGAAACCTTTCCCAGTCCCTTTTAAAGCTAGCCCCTTCCCTCTAAGATTATCTCCAATTTACCCTGCCTATATTTCATTTCTATATGATTTATTGCACGCTATTCCCCCCATTAGACTGTGAGTATCTTGAAAGTCTTTCTTTGTCTCTGAAACACTTAGCATGGTGTCTGGTGTACAGTAAGTGCTTAATAACTGCTCGTTAACTTGCCTTGCTTTACTAAAAAGCCTTCCCTATTTCCAAAGCTTGTGCTCCATGGCCATAGCCTTCAAGCACTCAGGGTCACCTGCACATCACAATGAGAAAATAGAAAAGGACTCTATTGTAACCAGTGATTTGGTCACACACAAAAAAATTGATGTAATAGGATGCATAATATTGGCCTACCTCCTCCAGCCTGCCCCTTAATCTCACTACCCCCATTCAATGCTGTAAACATCCATTAAGTGTCTAATTCGTGCCAGGCAACTGGGAATACAAACTGCAAGAGAAACTCTGACATCAAGGAGCATGAATTCTATTAAGGGAATAAAACCCAATAAATTGATCAATAAATTCTAGCACATAGTAGGTACTTAATAAATGTTTATTGATTGGTTGACATTGAAATTCAAAGTAACATCAAGAGGGTGAAAGTACCAACAGCTAGGAAGAGAGGAAGGGGGAAGGGAATCAGCAAAGTTCTAGCATGGGAGGTGGCACCTGAACAGTGCTTTGAAGAAAGTAGAGATCCTAGGAGATGGGAGTGGCTTTCAGCAATGGGGGAACCCTGGTACAAAGGCACAGGTGTGGAAGATGGAATGTGATGCACAGCAAATAGCCGGCAGGTCTGTTTGATTAGAATGGAGTGAGTGCAAAAGTGAATAATAGGAGAGAAGACGGGAAAGATAAACGGGAGCCATTATATGGAGGCCTGTAAATGCCAAACTGAGACTTTCATATTTTATCCTGGAAGTAATAGGGATCCATTGAATATTTCTGAACAGGAGTGTCACATGTGTAGTCTAGGAATGTTATTTTTGTAGCTGTGTGAAGATTCATTGGAAAGGAAATCACCTGGAAGCATACATATTAATTAGGAAACTATTGCAATGGTCTCCATGAAAGGATGTATGAATAGAAAAGAGATGGATATGAAATGTGTAAGAGATATTATGAAGGTAGCCTGGCTGCTAACTGGATATGAAATGGGGAAGATATTGAAGAGTCAAAGCTTGGATGACAAAAAAGACAATAGTACCTTTTCCTCAAAGTCCTTAATCCTGACCAGCTGAAAAACCAAAAAAAGTAGCAATACCCAATATTAGTCTACTTGTAGAACCAGCTCAAGCCAACAATCAATTGATTAACAACCAACATACCAAATGACTGGTTCAAAAAATTGAAATACAGACCCTCTGAGCAACATCAAAGAGCTAATCAATCAAGTGATGAACAAATATTTTATTAAATATCTATTATGTTCCAGGAACTGTACTAAAAACCAGAGATACAAAGTCAAAAGCAATATAGACTTTGCCCTTCAGGGATTTACATTCTAACAAGAGAAGACAACATGTGTGTGTGTGTGTGTATATACATACACATATATACATATATGTCTATCATATATTGGTATACATATGTAGATGTGTGTATATGTACATACATATGTGCGTGTGTTTGTGTGTGCATGTTTATATCAGACATATTTATGGAAAGAGAGGGTAAAGGTTGATGCTAGCAGCTGAGGGAAGCAGGAAAGCCCTCAAGCAGAGAAGGAAATGAGCTAACTCTTGACAGAAGCCAAGAACGATGACCTAAATACAGCTTCACCCAGCTTACTTACAGTCTGATTCCTCACCAAGGATCTGAACATTTCTTCTAAATCTTCTAAATCTCATCTTCAATGTGATCCACAAGACTGGACACTCAATGAGCAATCTTCCCTCTCAATCAATCAACAAGTCCCTCTTCATTGAGTAGTTATTACACTTAAGCTAGGTTCTTTGCTGACTTCAGGAAGAAGCGATGACACAGCTGGTCCCTGCCCTCAAGAGTTTATAATCTAAATTAGAGAGGAAAAAACTAGCCCAACCAAAGTCACTAAGGAACAAACTAGACAATATATAATTAAGTGCTAAATGATGTGCCACAGACTACTGAACTGAGAATACAAGGTAATTTTTTTATTCCAGCCCACAGAGAACACAAGGCAATTTTTTTTCCAGCCCTCTATCCTCAGAATTCATGGCATTTATCGTCTGACACACCCACTGAGAAATTAATCCTGTACTGCTGCTGTGATGGTGACTTCTTACAGTGTCTTGTATTATCACGTAACTCCCCTATTGTTAGCCTGTCCTTTGAATGTTTAGTCTTATTTCATCAACTAGACACTAAGCTTTTAAAGCAATAGACACAAGATTTTCTCAGATCCATGTATCGCTATCAGTCATTTTTATTTTATTTTATATATTATTTCAAAGACTGGGTATCACCCTTCCTCACTCAGCCTAGAAGTACAGTGGCCACATGTTGCCTGGATTCCAATACTGTTTGGTACAGTAGCTTTGACCTGTTTCCTTTCAGACATGGGCTGATGGGGCAGCTAGGTGGTGAAGTAGATAAAGCATGGGCCCTGGATTCAAGAGGACCTGAGTTCAAATCCAGCCTCAAACACTTGACACTTACTAGCTGTGTGACCCTGGGCAAGTCACTTAAACCCTCATTGCCCTGCAATAAATAAATAAATAAATAGTTTTTCTTTTTAAAAAAGGACATGGGCTGATTCTTCCCTCCTTAGGTAGCCTAGTGGCCCCCTCTTTCAGGGGTTCACCACACTGGTACTAGAATTAGTGGAATCACCTGATCATCTTTCACCACATGGAAAATCAGAACTCCTGAGCTCAAATAATCCACCAGACTTGGTGTCCCCAGCATCATGGATTACATCTGTACATGTGTGCTACTATGCTTAGTTCAACAAAACAATTTTGAGCACAGATCCCAAAAATGTGAATATTTTATTTATAAATTACATACATGTACTCAATATACATAGCTATATAATATCTAACATTTATCATTTATGTAGTACTTTAAAGTTTGCAAATGTCTCATTTTATCCCCCAATAACTTTAAGAGGCAGGTATTACTACAATCCCCATTTTTACAGATTAGGAAACTGAGGCAGGCAGAGGCTAAGTGACTTGCTCAGAATCACAGTAAGTATCTGAAGTAGGATTTGAACTTAAATGTTCCCAGTTCCATGTCCAGGGCTCTATCCACCAAGTATTAATTCTAATTAATACTAATATTTATTATAAAACATGTAAAATAGACTTCTAAATAAGATGAGATAAATATGAAATAATATTTGATCCTAAATTCAATAGGGAGCTACTTATTGAATAGAAGAAGACATGATCAGACCTCTGACTTAAGAAAATTACTTTGGTAGCCATATGGGGAATAGCTTATACAGTAGCTAGAGATCTGAGAGAGAAAAACCAATTAGGAGGATATTATAGTCTTCCAATCAAGAAGGGATAATATTCTAAGATCATGAGTGGAGAGAAAGGGATGAATGTGTGGGGACCAATTTTTAATTGGGGAGTGTTAGCTAAGCGGCTCACCACAATATTGGGGCAAGGAAGGAGACCGGCAGCCTCCCTCAAAACAGAACAGGATTTATTTTAACAAGAACTAACTTAAAAAAATAAAAAACACAAGCAGGATCAGTAGGATCAAGGGAAAGGAAATAAAATGGGGAAAGGGAAATTATACAACCTGAAAAAATACCACTGGGGCAGCTAGGTGGCGCAGTGGATAAAGCACTGGCCCTGGAGTCAGGAGTACCTGAGTTCAAATCTGGCCTCAGACACTTAACACTTACTAGCTGTGTGACTTTGGGCAAGTCACTTAACCCCAATTGCCTCACTAAAAAAAAAAAAAAAATACCACTGCCCAGGAATCAGCTGAGAATACACAGCAGCACTCCTGTCGCCTTCTAGCTTCCAGCTAGAATGGCGAATTCTCCTCCCCCTCCCCAGCAGCCGCCAACCAATTGGCTGGCTACTCTGACAGTCACATGACTGCCCTCACTAGGCTTCCAATCATTATAATTTTGCCAGTCTCATGTAGGCGTCAACAAGTGGTGATGACGTGAGGTGCTAGCGCCATGGCGACAGCTACAACCAGTGGGTGGAGCACCATGCCATTTGTGGAGCCCCAGAGGCCAGTGTGTGCACCAAGGGTTTTTTTTTTAATTCTAGCCAAAATATAGGGTCATAAAAACCTCAAATAACAATTAATTCTTTACAAATATATGGGGGAATTATTGCAGAGATAGAAATAAGATTCGGCAACTGATAAAAAATGAGGGATGAGAGAGAATGAAGAATTGAGGATAACACTGAGGTTTCAAACCTAGGTAATGGGAAGGGTGGTGGTAGCCTCATGACTAATAGAGAAATTAAGGCAGAGAGAAAAGATAACAAAAGGTGGAGGGTAGAGGGTGATAGCAAAAGACTCTTGGTCAGCCTGGTCATTTCCTTGGGTCAAAGAGCCCTCTCTCTAAAGAATGCCTGATAAGGACAGTAGCTGGGGCTGGTGAGGTGGAAATTTTCCCAATGGAACTTAACGTGACTATGATGAGTGCCCATGTGATGTTTAGTCTTTAAATGCCCTAAGGGGCCAAGAAATGGCAAGGAAACAGGAGGCAGAGACCTTTCACTGGAACCTCAGAGAACTACAGATATGACTCATCTGTCTTCCCACCATCCAATTGGTTGATCATATCCTTTGGGGTCAGTTCATAACCCCCACTTTGAAGATTACATTCCTTACTTTACTTTCTCCACCTAGGAACCTTCCATAGTACTAGGTAGGCCCTAGGCACTCAGCCAATATGTGTTGATTGATTGATTGATTTCTACAAATGCTTCCCTGTAGGCCACTGACTCCTACCCCAGTCAAAAGCACTTTACCCTATTAGGTAAAGAGGAGGGAAGGGCTATGTCAAACTAGCTCCTCAGGCTGGGCCAATCCCCACCAAACCAAGAAAGCAGGTAAAGTTTCCAAGAGAAAGTATCCCCAGAGTCAGGGTTCAAGGGATGGAATTTGTTGTTTTCATTGTTGTTGTTTTTTCCAAGTAGGATAACTATCTCAACTTGTTCCTAAGAGGTAGAAGACCAGGTCATATAGTATCCGCATTTCCTACAAGTTAAATCTTTGACCATGAAAATTTGATCCAGATCCTGCCCTGTATTACTTTGATGTTGGAATGAGGCAGGAACTGAAGTCTACTTAATTGTTGCTTCAAAATAACTGCTAGGACTCCTCCCACATCCCCTTCAGGAGGCTGACCTCTCAGGTTTCCCCTTTATACAAGGTAAACCTTCAGGATTTGAGTGATTAACTTTCCCTACTTCCCTCCATCGGTACTATCTTCCCATGACCAAAGAAGCCCCCAAATTAGCTTCATATTCTAACTAATCACTAGCCTGAGTAAGCACAAAGACATTTGCCTGGTTTTTTATATTAAACCATCGATTAACAAGAATTTATGAATTCAGTCATCTATCATGTACAAGATACTATTCTAAATACAATGGAAGATACTGAAATAGTTAGCATTTATATAGGCTTTAAGGTTTGCAAAGCACTTTACACATGTTATTTCATTTGATCAACCATAGGAGGTAGGTGCTATTTTATCCCCATTTTCCATTTGAGGAAACTGAGGCAGGCAGAAGTTAAATGACTTGCACAGATTCACACAGCTGGCAAGTGTCTAGGGCCTAATTTGAATTCAAGTCCAGGCTCTATCCATTACCACCATTCAGGATCTCCATGTATATGTAAATGTATAAAATCAGTCAAGGAATAGACAATCTTGAAGGAAGGGGGATAATAGGAGACTAACTTACCTAAATCCATCAAGTCAAGTCAATAAGCATTATTAAGCCCTCCAGAAGCTCAACTTCTAATGGGAGAGACAACATGCGAGCAATTATGTACAAACAAAATACATACAGGTTATATTGGAGATAATCAACAGAGGGAAAGCACTAGCAGAGAATTCATCTATGTGGTCTCCTCCATTAGACTGTGAGGTCCTTGAGAGCACAGGCTGGGTTGGTTTGGGGGCTGGGGATTTTGTTGGCTTGTTTTCACCTTCCTTTGTACTGAACACAGTGCCTGGTGCATGGTAGGTATTCCATCAATTATTTTAGTCTGACTGAATAACTGACTAAATTGTGTTTGTGGATTTTTCAGGACAGTAGAAAGTCAAAGAAGAGATTTGAAGCAACCCCAGCTTGGTGAGGGTGGGTTTCAAATATACTTTCTTTTTTTATTATTTATTTATTTGTTTGTTTGTTTGTTTGTTTATTTTGCGGGGCAATGGGGGTTAAGTGACTTGCTCAGGGTCACACAGCTAGTAAGTGTCAAGCGTCTGAGGCCGGATTTGAACTCAGGTACTCCTGAATCCAGGGCCAGTGCTTTAACCACTGTGCCACCTAGCTGCCCTCTCAAATATACTTTCAATCTGATTTTCTCACCTCCCCAGCTTAGTATCATGGATTCATGGGGAGATGGAAGGGGTGAGATAGGGAATTTTTTCAGTGTTAACAAGGGACAGTCAGAGTCAACCCAGAAATCTAAAGTTCTACTCCCCTCTGCTGTCTCTGGGGGGGGGAGGGGGCAGCTAGGTGGCACAGTGGGTAAAGCACCGGCCCTGGATTCAGGAGGACTTGAGTTACTAGCTGTGTGACACCCTGGGCAACTCATTTAACCCCCATTGCCCCACAAAAAAAAAAAAGGAAAAAAGAAAAAAAGATATAAGTCATAGCAGATGCAAGAAAATGAAAGCAAAAGAGAGCAACAAGTGGAGGAAGCAGATGCATGAGGAGGAGGAAAAGGAGGAGGGAGAAGAAGAAGGAGGAGGAGGAGGAGGAAGATGAGGGATAAGGAGGAGGAAGAAGAGGGATGAGGAGGAGGAGGAGGAAGGAGGAGAAAAAAAGGAGGAGAGGATAAGAAGGAGGAGGGAGGAGGAGGAAGGATGGAAGGAAGAGGAGAAGAAACAAGAGGAGGAGGAGAAGAAGAAGAAGATGATGATGATGATGAAGATGAAGATGAAGAAGACAAAGAGGAGTCATGAATGCTCTGGATGCTAATCCAACACACTGTTGGAGTTACCCAAAAGCAGAAACTTGCAAATATCATGCAAAAGAGAAACATTTATAACTTATTCTTTAATCCTCACTGAACCTCTGCCATTTCATGCATGCCCAGGATGTTTGAGATCCTTTTTGTTAACACTTTTTCTTTTCCTCAACAGGGAATTCCCAGGTGATGAAAGAGTGTCTGCCTGCTGTGGTCCAAGAGGATATACTGATTTTTTTTTACAAGCTCCAGAGATAAGATGAAATCCCTGTCAAGCATGTTTCTCAGTGAGCCACTGGGTCTAAAGCTCTAGATTCACAAAATTAAAACATCTGGTCCACTTAGTTTAAAAAACAAAAAAGTCAAACCATTTATCTAATGTCATTTAGCCAAAACATCTGGCTGGCTGGCTGCATTCTTCTCTTTTCAGTTGCCAAGAAATTATATATTCACAACCAAAGAGTCATTGCTGAGAAGGGACCAGGCAGCTGAGGTGATGGGGGAGGTTATAAAATCTTCATTATCAACTAGAAACACTTACTGAGAAACCATTGTCTCTAGCACTGAGCTAGGCACTATAGGAACTACACAGATATAAAAGATAGCACCTCTCACTCTTGGACCTCTAACTAAATTTACATTACCCATTGCATCTGGAATGGGTATGTTAATGGATTCCCTATGGTTTTATTCATCATGCCTATAACTTTACATACCAAAATATTCTCCCTGACTACCACTGCACTATAGGTGTTTACTCCTTCTCTTATGACAAAAGCTCCTGAAAATAGGAACTATCTTACTTTGGGGCTTTTATTCCCAGTGTTTATCAGTGTCTGGCACATAGAAAATGCTTAATAAATAATTTTCATTCATTTACTCATTCTTGACCACAGGAAGCTAATACTCTGAGTAATACATCAAAATACAACCACCAGCATAACGAAATGATATGGGCTAAATGGCATAATTGTCTAGGGTAAAGTCAGGAAATGCCATAAGAGTTCAGAAGAAAGGAAGGACCACTAGAATCTAAGATAACGAGGAAAGACTCCCTAGGAAAGAGAGCCGTCATCTGGGCTTTGAAAGATGGTTGGAGGGGGCAGCTAGGTGGTGGAGCAGATAAAGCACTGTCTACTTTATCAAGCTGTTGACATTTTCCCCATGATTTTCTTGCATCACTCTCATTTCTCTTTCCATTTTTTCCTCTATCTTTCTTACTTTATTTTCAAAATCCTTTTTGAAGGATTTTGGGCCTGGATTCAGTAGGACCTGAGTTCAAATCCAGCTTCAGATACTTGACACTTACTAGCTGTGTGACCCTGGGCAAGTCACTTAACCCTCATTGCCCAGAGAGAGAGAGAGAGGGGGAGAGAGAGAATGAGAGAAACTGAGAGAGGGGGTGGAGCCAAGATGGCAGAGGAAAGCCAATGATTTGCCTGAGCTCTCCCCAAGACCCCTCCAAATATTTTCAAACAATACCATAATCCTAGAGCTTTAAAACCCACAAAAAGAAAGGGTCAAATCATGTTCCAGCAAAAAACAACTTAGAAGGTTGGCAGGAAAGGTCTGTTGTACTAGGGTGAGAGTGGAGCACAGTCTAGCCCCAGTACAGACCCAGACTGAGCCCCAGCAATCCAGGAGCAGGCCTTGGGAGCCTCAGAATCAGCAATAGCAGCAACTGCTTCTGGAACTCAGCCCACAGAGGGCACGGGGGCCAAATAGTTGGCCAGAAGGAGATTGCAGGGATCTCTTTGCCAGCACTGAGGCCAGACCCTGTTGTTTTGCCCATACTGGGATCCAGATCACAGTCTTGGGTGGCAGTTCCAGGAAGGAGGAGCACAAGCACCCTGGAGCTTGTGGCCACAGAGGAGTTCATAGTTCCAGGGCAGAAAACCAGGCTCACCGCTGCTTGCAGACCAGAGTACAGGCCAGGAGAGTAGTAAACATACCTCTTCTTAAATCATACCACCTTGGAAGAACTTAAAACTTACAAATTCCTGGAAGTATCTCTGAAAACAGCTGCACAAAACCCCTTAAGCTTGAGACAGTATACCCTCCACCCTGGAAGCAGTGCCCCACTTTAACAAAGAGTTAAAAGTCAAGAAATAGGCTGGGAAAATGAAGAAACAGAAAAAAATACTGACCATGGAAAGTTTCTATGGTGACAAGGAAAATCAAAATATACCCTCAGAAGAAGATAACAAAGTCAAATCTCCTACATCCAAAGCTTCCAAGAAAAATGTGAGTTGGTCTCAGGCCATAGCCACACTCAAAAAGGATTTTGAAAATAAAGTAAGAAAGATAGAGGAAAAAATGGAAAGAGAAATGAAAGTAATGCAAAAAAATCATGGGGGAAATGTCAACAGCTTGATAAAGTAGACACACACAAAAGTGCTGAAGAAAATATTACCTTAAAAAACAGACTAGGCCAAATGTTAAAAGAGATACAAAAAGCCAATGAGTAAAAGAATGCCTTGAAAAGATGAATTGGCCAAATGGAAAAGGAAGTACAAAAGTTCTCTGAAGAGACTAACTCCTTAAAAATTAAGATTGAGCAAATGGAAGCTAATGACTTTATGAGAAATGAAGAAATAATAAAGCAAAGCCAAAAGAATAAAAAAATAAAAAGCAATGTGAAATATCTCATTGGAAAAACAATTGACTTGGAAAATAGATCCAAGAGAGATAATATGAAAATTATTGGACTACCTGAAAGTCATGATCAAAAAAAGAGCCTAGACATCATCTTCCAAGAAATTATCAGGGAAAATTGCCCTGATATTATATAACCAGAAGGTAAAATAGACATTGAAAGAATCCATCTATCACCACCTAAAAGAGATCCCAAAATGAAAACTCCCAGGAATATTATAGCCAAATTCCAGAGCTCCCAGGTCAAGGAGAAAATATTGTAAGTAGTCAGAAAAAAACAATTCAAGTATTGTGGAGCCACAGTCAGGATAACGCAAGATTTAGCAGCTTCTACATTAAAGTATCAGAGGTCTTGGAAAAATTATATTCTGGAGGGCAAAGGAACTGGGATTACAACAAAGAATCACCTACCCAGCAAAACTGCATATAATCCTTCAGAGGAAAAATACAAATTCACTGAAAGAGAGGACTTCCAGGCATTCTTGCTGAAAAGACCTGAGCTGAATAGAAAAATAGACTTTCAAAAACAAGACTCTAGAGAAACACAAAAAGGTAAACCGGAAAAAGCAATCATAAGGGATGTAAAAGGTTAAACTGCTTACATTCCTACATGGGAAGATGATACTTATAACTCGAAAGAACTTTCTGATCATTAAGGCAGCTGGATAGAGTATATTTAGACAGAGGGCACAGGTGGGAGTTGAATATGAAGGGATGATATCTTTTAAAGAAAATGAAATTAAGGGTGAGAGAGATGCACTGAGAGAAAGGGAAAGGGAGAGGTGGAATGGGGTAAAGTATCTCACATAAAAGAAGCAAGAAAACATTTATCCAGTGAAGGGAAAGATGGGGAGGTGCTAGGGAGTGAGTGGACCTTACTCTCATCAGAATTGACTCAAAGAGAGAATAACATGGACACTTAATTGGGTATAGTAATATATCTTATCTTGCAGGAATATAGGAGGGGATGGAGCTAAAGGGTGGGGGAGTGATAGAAGGGAGGGAAGATTGAGGGAGGGGCAGTCAGAAGCAAAACACTTTTGAGGAAGAACAGGGTGAAAGGAGATAGAGAATGGAGTAAATGTCATTGGGGAGGGAATAGGATGGAGGGAAATACAGTTAGCAATAGTAACTGTGAAAAAATTTTGAAGCAAGTTTGTCTGACAAAGGCCTCATTTCTCGAACACATAGAGAACTGAGTCAAATTTATTAAAATAAGAGCCATTCCCCAATTGATAAATGATCAAATGATAGGAAGAGTTTTCAGATGGAATAATCAAAGCTATCTATAACCATATAAAAATAATGTTCTAATTCACTATTGATTAGAAAGATTCAAGTCAAAACAATTCTGGAAAATTACTTCATACTGATTGGATTGGATAATAGGACAGCAAAGGAAAATGACAGATGTTGTAGGGGATATGGGGAAAATGAGACATTA
This sequence comes from Dromiciops gliroides, assembly GCF_019393635.1. NCBI lineage: Eukaryota > Metazoa > Chordata > Mammalia > Microbiotheria > Microbiotheriidae > Dromiciops > Dromiciops gliroides. Next base: position 581,015,525 of record NC_057862.1, read on the forward strand.
ATGCACTGTTGAGGGAATTATAAACTGATTCAAACATTCTGTAGAGCAATTTGAAATTATGGCCAAAGAACTATAAAACCATGCATACTCTTTGACCTAGCAATACCACTACTAGGTCGGTATCCAAAAAGAGATTTAAAAAAAAGTTAAAGGACCTATATGTACAAAAAATATTTATGTTCTGGTGCAAAGAATTTGAAACTGAGGAGATGCCCATTAATTTGGTAATGGCTGAATAAATTGTGGGATAAGATTATGATGGAACACAACTGTGCTAAAAGAAATGATGAGCAGGATGCTCTCAGAAAAACCTGGAAAGACTTATATGATCTGATGCAAAATGAAAGGTTCTATATACAAAGTAACAGAAATATTGTAAGATGATCAGCTGTGAATGACTTAGCTATTCTCAGCAACATAATGATCCAAGACAACTCCGAAGGACTTATGAAAAATGTGATCCATCTCCAGAGAAAGAACTGATGGCGTCTGAATACAGACTGAAGCATAATTTTTTAGTTTCTTTTTTTGTCTGTTTTCTTTCACAACCTAATATGGAATTGTTTTTCATGACTACATATGTATAACATATTGAATTGCTTGAGTTCTTAAGGGGGTGGGGAGGGAGGGAGGAAGAGAATTTGGAACACAAAGTTTTAAAAATGAATGTTAAAAATTGTTTTTACATGTAATTGGGGGAAATAAAAAATAAATGAAAAAAAGAGTGGAACATAGCTCAGTGAACTTTAAAAAAAAAGAATATACATGGTGTACTTAAAGATCAGTAACTGGACTCATTTTGTTGAATCCAAAAAGGGGAATAGTGCTAGACAATATTTTAGAGGTTGGGGCCAAATTGTAAATGGTCTTAAATGTCCGACTAGGGACTATGGATTATTATCTGATCCATGCAAATTATTGCATGGTTAACTCCATCAGGCTCAATAAAAGTAATTTCAGTGCCAAAAATCAGCTCAAAGAAAAGGAACAGGAAAGAGAAGAGAAAAATGTAGGGTCACCTGTGTCATCTTCAAATATAAATGAGATATTTGGAAGTGCAAAGAGACCGGGGAAAGGGGTCAGTACTGCATCAATCTCTGCAACAAAGTTTTCACCCCCAGAATTGCTTCTTTCAAGTTGCTCAATACACGCTATCACACGACAGCATTCAATGAATGTAAAATAGCAATATGCATATCATATCAGTATAAAGAGAATATTTAGGAAAGCATTTTTGCAGGGGGGACAAAGTCAAACATAAATAACTTGGGGATAGTTCATGCCTTCATATTATCTGGACCTCCTTTCCATTAAAAAAGATGTGGGGGGGGGGCAACTAGGTGGTACAGTGGATAACGCACCAGCCTTGGATTCATGACAACCTGAGTTCAAATCCAGCCTCAGACGCTTGACACTTACTAACTGTGTGACCCCTGGGCACGTCACTTAAACCTCATTGTCCCGCAAAAAAAATTTTTTTAATTTTTTACAGATGTGAATTTTCCCCTCGTAGTATATAAACTTCTTGAAGACAGGAACTATTTCATTTTTTTCCCTGTATTTCATAGCTCTAGCACAGTTCTTGGCACACAGTAGGTGCTTAATAAATGCTTGTGAATTCATTGACTGATTGACATGGGAATGCAAATTGCACTTTATAACCAAGATAAACAAGAGTTGATGGCTATAACATTCTTTAGTTTATCTGAGTATATCCATATCTACCCATCACCAAGTACAGTAGAGATTTGGCCACACTTCGGTTAACTTAACCCATATAAACCTCTAAACTTCATAATCCAAACTCCCAAGTAGTGCCCCTCCCCCATCTTTGGAGTCTAGTGTGTAGACATGCAGTCTGTCTGGCATTTGTGTAATCTAGCATGGATGCGTGCCGAACAGACGCTTATAAAAGCACAGCTTAGTCTTTTAGATACTCTTTTGTTGCTTGGACAAACTGAAATCATCTGCACCCCAGTCTTCTTCTGGAATAGATACCGGCATTCTAATCATCCCTCCTAAAACCACTAGCCATTAAGTGTTGTTTTTTTCACCCTGTTATTGCAAAATATGAAAGAGAAACCTTTTCACAAAAGTTCAAAATTACTCTTTGGAGAGAAGGAAGACAAATTCAATCAGGTTCCTACGGGATTTTGTAACTCTTGGTCTATTGGTTCCTGTGAAGTCCCATCCCAAAAATGAGGGGTCAACTACTCCATCATAAGCTTGGGGTTTTTTTTTTAATTTTTAAAAAAATTTATGGGTTTGCCATTTAAAAGTATATAAGATTGCAGCCACAAAATTGAAGTTCTGTCTTTCTGAGGTTTTTATGTACTCCTTTAACTAAAAGCAGCTTCACATAAAAAGATCCAGTTTTACAAGTTAGCCATACTCAAAATAGTAACTACCGCCTTAAGGGCTATTATCCCATTGCTACATGATGGATTTAGGGCATATAAATTCCCATTAACACTACTAATAATAATCATCTGATTTGGAAAGTACCCTTTTCCCCAGCCAAGGCACCATACAATTACATACTCCCAATTAAAACATCATAAAAAATCTAATAGACACAGCCTGAAAACAATTGCCTTCTAAAAGTCTGACCCACCCTACAAAAAAATTCTGATACAATCAGTTGTCTCTAGAAGTGGCTGTGGTAAAAAGGGAATTTTCAAAGTAGAAGGATGACACATCACAAGTGTCTCTCTCCCACATTTTAGACTCAAAGTCAGTGAAGGTATGTGAAGAGTGAATAACAAGCCCAAGAAGCTGACAGCTTTTACTTCAAAGGGGTTTTTTGATTCCTTGGAAATAAGAAATGCTTGTTGAATTGAATTGAATTGAACTGAAGTGAAATTAATTGAATTATGTCCACTTTTTTCATCAGCAGATTTGATCTTTGCTTGTTTCCAGTGAAATATTTATTGGCGTTAAGCTGAGGAAATCTGACGATGGCATTCAGCCCTGAAGCAAAACGTATCATTTGTTCAAGAGCCCCTTTGCCTCTAGTTACCTATTGGAGGCATGGGACTCAGAGCCTTCTTCCTCTCGGCTCCCACCATATACTCTACCGGGGAACAGCCCTCATTTTCTTCTTATTCTACCTAGAATTATATGCATAGATAAGGATGGAGAAAAACAAATTAACCTGCCACTTAAAATAATGATGACGAAGGCGACCATGGTGACGATGTTGGCAAAAATAATGACAATGATGATGAAGATGATGTTGGTGATGGTGATAATGACGGTGATGATAGCATTTATATAGTGGCTACTATGTGCCAAGAACTATACTAAGCATTTTACAATTATTATCACATTTGATTCTCACAACAACCCTGAGAGATAGGTACTATTATTATTCCCATTTTACTGTTGGGGAAACTGAGGCAAAAATATATCATAATTCAGCCCAATGGCACTATTATACCCATGGCTTTATTTGTTCCTGAAAACCTTCAAACAAGGAGAATAATCAAACGGTCTTCTCTCAACTTGTCCCACAGCTCCAAAGCAGTAGAGTAGATAAAGAACTAGATTTATGGGGAGAGGATCTAGGCCTGAATCCCAGTTCTGCCACCTGTATGACCTTGGCAAGTCACTTAACCTCTAGATCTAGTTTCCCTCATCTGTAAGATGAGGGGGTTGGACTTTGAATATCCCTTTCCATTCCAAATTCCTTTGATCTTAGGACTAGATTTATACGTGAGGTTTCCAAGCTACTGAGAACTTATTAAAATGGATCTTTCTCTAAGGTATATAGGCCTTCTCAGGGCAGATCAATATGATGATCAGTATGAATAATCTCCTTTCATAACTTTCCTGGAAATAGAGCGGATCATGGGCCAAAATCAAATTGAATTCTTAGATTTTTGTAATCACAAGATTTTCAGTGAAGAAAAGGGTACCCAAGGATATATATCATCTAGTATTAACAATTCAATTAAATTCATTATCTCTTATGTATCTCAGCACTGAGGAAGATACAAAAAAGTACCTGATAAACTCAAAAGAAGAATTTCAAACTATTCGCACCTATAGGAAAGGATATTTCAAATCACTAATAATAAGAGAACTCAACATCAAAACAACTCTGAGGTTTCACATCATACCCTACAAATCAGGCAAGAAGACAAAAGATGGGAATAGTCAATGTCATAGGAATTATGGAAAGACAGGATCACGAATACCTATAAATGCCTGTGAAGCTGTGAATTGATACAGCTAGTCTGGCAAACAATTTCAGATTATGCAAAGAAAGTGGCTAAAACATCCATATCCTTTGACCCAGAGATTATACTGTTAGGCGAATAGCCCCCAAAAAAATAAGTGACTAAAAGAAAGTACCCATATACATCAAAATTTATAGAGGTATTTTTTGTAGTAGCAAAGAACTAGAAACAGTGTAGAATCATTTAGGGGAATGACTGGACAAGTTGTAGCACTTTCATGGAATATTAGCTACCGTGCTATAAAGAAATGGTGACTAGAGAGAAGTATAGAAAGATTTCTATGAAGTGATACAAAATGAATTAAACAGAAGCAGGAAAGCAATGTTTTCCAATGACCACAACAGTGCATATGGAGAGAACCATAGTGACAAAAGAATATGAAGGCTTTGAAATTATAATAACCAAATTTGGCCCCAGAGAAGACTCGTGCAGAGCTGAGAGACTATGGTTACGGAATACTACAGACAATGTAAGATTTTTTCAATGTGTTGATTAGTTTTGTTGAACTACTTTTTCCTCTGTTTTATCCTTTTTTTATAAGTGAGGGGGAGAGGGGAAGGAGTACATTGGGAAATAAAGGTGAATGGATGAATAAAGAATGTTCTATAGATGTCATGATAAATTAAACTGAACAAATAATCTGATCCAATCTGGTCATATTTATCCATGGTGGAATATATGCCTTGTTTTCCTCAGAGTACAGAGGTAATATGGCGCCTCCCATGACACTCTCCAAGCTTAGCCCCAAATTCCTAATACCCCATGGAAAATTGTCATCTAACCAAGTCTCAGTTTCTTTCCATGCACTTCTAGGATCATTAATTTTGAGCTAAAATGGACTTTTTATTAGTCCATTTATTTTATGGCCTTCGTTTTACAAATAAGGAAAGAGAGTACAAGAAGGGTACAGGGATGTAACCAACATCACTCAGGGATTAACAAAGCTGCAACTTGAACCTGGGTCCTCTAATTCTATAGACAATGCTCTTTCCACTGTGCCATGCTGTTTCCTTCACCTCTGAAGCTCCTGCCCCATATTAGCTGCTTCATGAAACTAACGTTTGTCTCATTTGGTTCAGTTCTGTTTCTCAGAAGAGTTAATTGGGAGGAAAAGGGCTTTGGGTATGTTGTTGTTGTTTTTTAACAACAAGCATTCCACCCCACTGAGTATGTGTGTGTGTGTGCATTTTAGACCATCAAGCCACCCCCTTGACCCAATGACCCAATCTATCTTCCACATTAAAAACTCAATAATGACAAAAATGTTTCAAAGCACCAGAACCATATTTTGTGTGGAACTGGAGCTTAGAGTATGGATGCTTGACTTTAGAATACCAGGTTTTCATAACAAACATGTGTTACCATGGTGACAGAGTAAGCCTATGTAAACTTCAGGCATTCATATTCATAGAAACTCCTGAAGCAAGACTGAATGTTGGCCCTGACATCAGCACTCTTGCCAAGTTTCAAATAGTGCACAAATTATGCCAGGAATAAATGGGTGTGACTAATACAAGCTTAGAACATCAAAAAAACAAGTTTTTGCCTTGAGGGCAACATTTGTTGATATAGAGGACGGGTGTGTAAAGCATACTTTTTCCCCCCCATAAACCCGTCTGTTTTATTTACACTTCCTAAAAGACCTGCATGCACATTTTTTTCCATCGATTGTACAACTGCAAGTAATCACGTATCATTTCAATCTGTGCACCAATTCTATTTTAACCCTCACTCACTTCCTTTGTGTTTGCCTTCCATTAAAGAGCATATATGAGCCAAAGCAGGCATGTCTTAACTCTTCTGGTCCCAAATATAAACTCCAGTGCTACATAGTTGTCAACAGGCTTTTGAGCTGCCGTCACCTTCAAGGACTGCAAGCTGGGGGGGGCGGGGAACCTCTAGCAAGCTCAGGATGTTGAATTGGTTTCTCTAACTGACCTTTGGTACGTCTCCTCACTCCTCCTCCTCCATCACACTGACCCCCAATCCCATGCTCCCCTCTTCTCTGTCACCAAGGTCAACCAGCAAGAAGAGTGAGCCCTGCCCTGGGAAGACTCTCTCCAGAGTCAGAAACTAGAAGCTAATTACTGTAGTCACACTTCTTAATTCACCCGGCATCAAGCGGCTCTCCAGCAGATTGGGTCACCTAGCTATCTCATGCAGGTCACTAAGTTGGCATTTATTTCCTGATAGAAGATAGCTTTGCAAGGTAGCTGTTCCAACATGAATGGTAATCAACAATAATTATAAGTGATACACCCACTCTGACTCATGAGATAGTGTTAAAAAAAAAAAAGAAGAAGAAGAATCAGGATCCCCAGCCAAAGCAGATAAGCCTTTCATCTCAGCTCACAATTTATAAAAGATCTTGGTAGGTTTGGCTTTTTCATACCAATTCACACACAGAAAAAATAATGTGCAAGGTCAATAGGTCCAGTGCCCACCATGTTTTCATTTTGATGGTACTCTCACGCCAACAATCATGAGTCTGAATTGACAGTAAAGGAAGTATTTATTTCCCCTCCAAGGCTGACTTCTCTTGGTGTTGTTTTTTTTTTTCTGCAGCTTTATCACAATGAAGCCCTGGAAAGTTTTACTCCAGATAAGGCAGCCGGATCAAACTGCTATCTAGCCATTTCTGCAAACTTATCTCTTTCCTGTCCTTGAGATAAGCAAGCAAGGGGTTAGCATTCCCAACTATAATTGTAACCTGTGTGCCCAACTTGCCTCTGTGATGACAAAGGAAATGTAAGAGGGCACTGCAAGGGGGGGGGGGACATTGGTGAGTATACCCAGTACATTTGACAGATTCAATCTCCACCCGGAAGAAGGTAAGGAACTTGCTTCCTGAAAAGGAATGATGACAAGTTGCTGGTCCTAAATTTGGAACTTGTGCAGACGTTCTGTAACTTGTTCTGGTCCATTAACCATGTGGTAAAGAGGATTTTTGATTGGCTGTGGAGCAGGAACTAACTAGCTAATGCAAGTCTCTTGGTCTGACTGGGGTTCTACCAAGGAGAAGAAGTTGCTCTAGGCCTCCAGGAGGGGGAGAGGACTCAGCCTTTCTCTTACCCATAGCCAACATGAAGCCAAGAGTGCATGGCCCTGCTATTGCTCCTGTCTCCATTGTATCTAGATTTCCTGGTTTTAGATGAAGGAGATTGCTAGTGACTGAGGCCTAGTGAGCCTTGAAAAGGTAGGAGAGCAAGCCACTAGAAATCCTGGAGCTGCAGTCTATGTTGGGGTTTGCCTGAAACCAAGCAATATAAGAAGCTCCAAGACATTTGCTTAACCCAGGCCAGGAGAAGTAGAGGTTCAGACTCATCTATCCATCATCCATCCTGCATTTGGACATAAACTTTGGTGGAGTGAGTGCTATATAAAAACTGCACTGTAGGGGGCAGCTACGCGACTCAGTGGATAAAGCACAGGCCCTGGATTCAGGAGGATCTGAGTTAAAATCTGGCCTCAGACACTTGATACTTACTAGCTGTGTGACCCCAGGCAAGTCACTTAACCCTAACTGCCTCACCAAAAAAAAGGAGTATCTGAGTTCAAATCCGGCCTCAGATACTTTACACTTTCTAGCTATGTGACCCTGGGCAAGTCACTTAACCCCCATGGCCCTGCAAAAAAACAACAACAACAACTGCACTGAGTCTAAGCCCAATCTCCCCATGTACAGAAGTAGTATAAAAGAGAGTCTATTCCCCAGGTGTTGGGGGAAAATCATTTGTACTTCTATTCTTGCTGTAACTTCACAATATATATCCCTCCTTATAAGCTAATTAAATGATGATAGTTGGTGAAATGGAAATCAGATATTACTCACAGGCATTGACAGTAGAGGAATATACCAGAACAGAGGCTCAACCCAATAGCATCAGGGATTCCCACAGTCCCTCATGGGTACCCCAAGACCCTAAGTGGAAAATATAGCATTTCTCTGGGGATCCAATTGATCAGTGTTAGTGGGGATTGGGAAGAGAGTACCTCAGAGGATTGCTTCACAAAGAAGTTATTTTTAAAATATGGTAGTAGTCTGGTATTGCACCTCTGAAGTATGCTGGTTATATGACCCTGAGCAAGTCACTCAGTGTCTTAATACCCCAGGCAACTCTCTATAAGATGCAGAGAAGGTGCTGTTCTTCATTGGTAAATCACAGAGGAGGGAAGGAAGGAACGAACGAACGAAAGAACGAAGGAACGAAGGAACAAAGGAAGGAAGGATTGAAGGAATGGAGGAAGGGAGAAAGGGAGGGAGGGATGAAGGAATGAAGAAGTGAAGGAACAAAGGGAAGAAGGAAGGGAGGGAGGGAAGGAGGGATAGAGAGAGGAAGAAAGGGAGGAAGGAAAGAAGAAAGGAAGGAACAAAGGAACGAAGGAAGGAAAAGAGAAAGGAAAAAGAAAAAGAAATTTCTGATTTTTTTTTTAATCTCAAAGAACCCAGGGAGAACCAGAATATGCAGGCAGATGAAAAAAAGGTGCCCACATCTGTTTTGCCAATCTACCCCGACCTCTGCTGGTGGAAAAAACAATACCCAGCCTTTATAAATCACATTTCACTCTTATACCTATGGAAATAATGGAATAGACAGAATGAGGGAAATTCCTTGTCCCCTTTCTCTCTGCACTATGTGCTAACATTACTGTAGAATCTTCAGTTGTTAAAGAGGTTTTGTCCATTCTGTTTAGTTTTCCTTATAGCCACATTCTCAGTGTGAAAATGGACCATAGAAAACATCTAATCCTACCTGTGCCTGAAAAGGGAATCCCTCTATAATATACATAATAGGGCTCATACAACCTTTACTTATATGTATCAAGTAAAGAAAAACCCACTAGTGACACAGTCCATTCCACTGTGGAACCAGGCAGCTAAGTGGTACAGTGCCTAGAGTGCTAGGCCTGGAATCAAGAAGACTCATCTTCCTTAGTTCAAATCTGACCTTACCACCTACTAGTTGTGTGACCCTGGGCAAGTCACTTCACCCTGTTTGCCTTAGTTTCCTCATCTGTAAAATGAGCTGGAGAAGGAAATGTCAAACCACTCCAGTATCTTTGCTAAGAAAACCTGAAATGGGATCATGAAGAGTTGGACACAACTGAACAACAACAATAATTCATATTGAGTCTATTAACCCCCTAGAACTTTTTCAGATGAATTGCTTTATGGCTCATATTTCTACCACCTTGGACATCCTGCAAATATAATCATCCGCATATTCGGGACTGCAAAAGTCATAGGGAAAGGTTTCCAAAATCAAAGGTTTCCTTTTTGCCTCCTAACTACCCCGTCTAAGAATTTCCAGAAAGCAGTAAGGAAAGCAGGGAGCCCATGTGCTCCCTTAGAAGATAGGCAGGAGGACCCTGATCGGTTTCATCACTTAGGGGTAGAAAACTAAAATCAGCACTAAGCTACTCATTTTACAGATGAAAGAAACAGGAATTCCAAAGCACTAAGAGCTTCCTCTAAATTCAGTTCAATAAATATTTTCTGAGCTTCTTCCATGTGCAGTGCTATGCTAGGTGCTCTAGAATCAATCCATCAAACAAAAGCATCTATTAAGCCCCTGCTGTATCATATGTCAGGCAGAGTGCTAGGCACGGGATAAAAAGACAAGTGGGAAACAATCCCTTTTCTCCAAGAGCTTACATTCTAATAATGGAGATAATATGCACGCATATAGGTATACAAAACACCTACAAAGCAAATACAAGGAAGCCATGAGGGAGAAAGTCTGAGCAGCTGGGAGGAATCAGAAGAGGGATTATTCAAAAGATGGCATTTAAAATGAGTCTTGAAGGAAATCAGAGACTGCAAAAGGTAGAGGTGAAGAGGGAATGCACTCCAGAGATGGAGGGTATAGTCTCAACCCTTATAGAGATTACATTTTTGCTGAAAATACAAGACATCAGAAATAATGAGAGTGATTCAAAGAAAGAATTTAATAAAAGATCAAGTAAATAGTGACGTGCCAAAATACAGAATAAAGGAAATCAGTGGTATGGGTGAGCAAGAAAGGAAAAGTTTGCTGTTGGCTAATGGGATGTTTAAAAAATTCAAGAGACATAATTTCTGTGTAATTAATCTTTTTATAAATAATGCTAGCATATTCCCAATAAAATGGGTCTGTGACACTCTTGAATGTCAAAGATCAATGGCAATGGGCTCACAATTTATATGCTATTGGAAGTGTGGGTGTTCCTGAGGGTGATAATCAACTTGGATGGGTTGACAATTTTTTGAGGGGGTGAGACAATCAGGGTTAAGTGACTTGCCCAGGGTCACACAGCTAGTAAGTTTCAGGTGTCTGAGACTGGATTTGAACTCGGGTCCTCCTGGCTCCAGAGCCAGTACTCTATCCATTGTGCCACCTAGCTGTCCCACTGGTTAACAGTTAATAAGAAAGGGGGCGGCTAGGTGGCACAGTGGATAAAGCACTGGCCCTGGATTCAGGAGTACCTGAGTTCAAAGCCAGCCTCACACACTTGACACTTACTAGCTGTGTGACCCTGGGCAAGTCACTTAACCCCAATTGCCCCGCAAAAAAAAAAAAAAAAAACAGTTAATAAGAAAGAATGAATATTAAAATGAGAGGTAGACCTATTCTAATGAGGAGCTAAGGGATATAACTTTGATTGTGTCATTTACTTCCAAATCACCTCTAAACAAAGTAATCTATATCTATATCTACCCTGCCTGCTCCACAAGACTAAGCAGAACACAAGGGACCAGAGTTTCACCTTAGATTAAATTCCTTGTTAAATTGAGTGGGATAGCAATTCCTAGATTGAGGAGAATGTTGATCATATCTGCTATCATCAGTCCTGTCCTTCAGAGGCTGAGTGAGGACTTTAGAAAAGGGGGGTAGAACTCTGGATCTCCCCCAAATTATTGGTTATTAATAATCATTTCTCTCACTGGAAATATCAGGGAAGACTTCCCGGAAGATGGAGGTCTTGAGGTGGGTCCTGAACAACAGGCAAAATGAGAAAGAGTCCAGGCAAAACTCAGCCTTCTTTTTCCCACACAGAAGCAGAGAGGTTCACCAAGGGCTTTCACAGTTCCTAGAGTTTCAGCCAACCAATACCCTGTTGAGTATTCTCGCTGAATAGAATTCTTTCACCTCTGGGCTCAGGGAACAGTGGAGCCAGATGCATCAGATATGAACTGAGACCACCGAACAGGATTCCATCTGCCCTTCCACTCCTCCCACCCCCAGACTTTCTGCCACATTTCCTCACAGAAGCACCATGAAATTCTGGACAATAATCAAATTGCATTTAAGACCAAGGTTCTCAAGACTGACTTCAAGCTTTCTCCTCCAAGAAAAGAACCAAATTAACCAATGACAGGGAAAGCAGCAGGGGCTTCCTCCTTGAATTTCAGGAAAGGCATGGGAAACAAATGGCAGCTCCCTCTCTCAAATAGCAAATCATACCCATAAACACCAGCCAGCAGCCACTTGCACCCAAAGCAGTTTATTTTCCAGTAATTAGCCCATGGGAGTCTCATGAAATTTGACTTCGGAAACAGCTCTAAATTAGGCCCTGGAGCATGGCCGCCCAACACCTGTTGTCTCACACCTAAGAATACCACACTGGCGATCCAATTAGCGGGCAGAAGGTTGGAGAGCAAGGAGTAGCCCCAAGCTTTGATTGACCCCTCCCTTCTCCAATCCCTGTCCCCACATTATTTTCACAGTTTGTGCCTTTTTTCCCTTTCTTTTCAGGGCAAAAATTAATTTACACCAGCCCAGGTTTATGGGGGTCCTCCTAAGCCAGCCATTCTTCTAAGGCCCAGCAAGCCATAACAGAGGTCACCAATTCATCAGGCTATAAACTCCAGCCTGAAATCTGTTTTAAAACAATAATGGCGGGGAGGACCAAGAAAAATCAAGACTACTGACTTCACTGTCATTTGCCTGTAAGACTGCCAATATAAACCTCGTTCTCTAGTTTAAGAAATTTTGGGGAAATATTTACTCACCTCCTCCCCACAACTGCTACATCTATTATGTCTGACATAGCTACATTGTCTTGATAGAATTTAGCTATCCAAGAATCAAAGAGTTGGCAGGTACCCTACAACCCAGTCAACTTAAAGAAGAATAAACTGAAGCCAAGATTAAGTGAAAGGATTTACCCAAGGTCACATAGGCAATAGAAATGGTGGAGGATTTAATGTGATTTCAAACCCACCACCTTTCTAGGAAAACTGACTTTTCAGCCCATTTATTTGCAGTGAGCACTAGTGACATAGAAGGTATGCTTTAAGGTTCAAAAGCCGGTAAATTTCACATCCCTACCTATTCCTCTAAGTTTTCTCCAGTGTGAGATTTTTTTTAATTTTTAATATTATTGATTCCTTTTCCTTTTATTTTTACATATCTTTGGATACCATTTTTTGTTTTGTTGTTTTTTATGTTTTGTTAAATATACATATATGTATTTATGTATTTATATATAGAGATATGTAGATATGTGTGTATTTGAAATGTCTAATGACTCCTCCACTCCAAAAACAAAAACAAAATAAAGTCCAGTCCTTTGTAAAAAATTACTACAGTCAAGGAAAACAATATATTGGCCACATTCAAAAATGTATAGCTTCTCCTCCTCTACCTATTATCCACCACCTTTTTACCAATATTTAGGTTATGCTTCATCACCAGGTCCTCTGAAGTCATGATTAGTCATTGTATTGATGAGTTCTGAAGCCTTTCTTTTTTAAAAATATTTTTATTAAACCAATAATAAAATAAATAAATAAATTTTATTAATTTATCCTCCTAATTGCCCTCTTTCATTAAACATTTTTAATTCAAACAGTATGGGACTTTATTTAGCAAAAAAAATGCTATATAGGTGGCTTGTGAACACAATGGATTGTTTATAAAAATAACTCATGTTTAAAAAAAATAACTCATGTTTGTACAAAGCTTCGAATTCTCCAACAGTTTCACTCACATTGTTATCTCATTGTCTCTTCCCAAAAGACCTGTGATCTACTGCAAGTATTATCTACAACCTTAAGTACAAGCAGAAAAGGTGATGCTTAAGAGTCATAAGTGTCTATTACACTGCCCTAGAGAATATGAGCATCTTGCGCAGCTTTGGCTAAGGTGGGAGAGATAATTGTTCTCCCCAGCAACTGAGGAAACAAATGTTATGCACTCCTCTGCACAGAAAAAAAAACCCACAATACCCACTCACAATAGGTACCCTAAGGATAAACATTATCTCCAACCATTCCTATAAAGAATGAATTGTGGGGCAGGTAGGTGGCGCAGTGGATAGAGCACCAGCCCTGGAGTCAGGAGGACCTGAGTTCAAGTCCGACCTCAGACACTTGTCAATTCACTAGCTGTGTGACCCTGGGCAAGTCATTTAACCCCAATTGCCTCACCAAAAAGAAAAAAAGAAAAAAAAGAATGAATTGTAAGGGGGAACCAGGTGGCGCAGTGGATAAAGCACCAGCCCTGTATTCAGGAGTACCTGAGTTCAAATCCGACCTCAGACACTTGACACTTACTAGCTGTGTGACCCTGGGCAAGTCACTTAACCCCCATTGCCCCGCAAAAAAAAAAAAAAATGAGTTGTAGCTGCATTTGGCCCCCTTATTCATTTTTTTCCATGTTCCCTGGTGATTACAACTTCTAGGTCTATGTAGTCCCACACTGGTGGAAAAAAACAGATCATCTATAGGGAGGTTGACATGGCTGTGGCTTTTATACTAGAGGGGATTCTACTTCTGGGTTACCATTCATCTCTCCTTCAAGATCTATGTTTTGGGGATCACACTGGTTGATCTAGTGGGTCTTCCAGATTATCGCCCATGGCACACACTTGCTGGAACTGGGCCTGGAAGACTTCTCAGAGCCCCTTTTGTCTTACACATACTTAAAGCCCTAGAAGACGAGATATTGTACGGTGAGGCTTTTAACAAAATTAGGAATATAATAAACAAGCAGAAATGCAGGCTTAGTCTGGACTCATGATTTCATGAGGCCCTGCCCTATCCCATGAGCTCCTTCTGCCTCTCCCCACCCCTATTCCCACTTTAAAAAATTAATTATTTTGTATTTGCATCTACTTAAATGTTCATATGCTGACGTTGCCTGTGGAATGTAAGCTCCTTGAAGACAAGCTAATTCATTTGTGTCTTAATATCCCCAAACCGCAGAATTTGAGAGTTGGAAGAGGCCTTAGCAGCCATCCACTAAAACACATGTACCAAAGAAATCCCCAATAGAACCTATAGAACAAATGGTCATCTTGTCTCTGCATGAAGACCTCCAAGGAGGGGAACCTGACACCACCCAAAGCAGGCAAGCCATTCTACTTTGGAAGGGATTGTATGAGATGATTGTGGATTTGAGTCAGATTAAACTCTGAGGATGGGGTCTGGAAGATACCCAGCCCTGTCCCAGTATAGTTAGTTTAAAAGTTTATTGCTGGGGGTGGCTAGGTGGCGCAGTGGATAAAGCACGGCCCTGGAGTCAGGAGGACCTGAGTTCAAATCCGGCCTCAGACACTTGACACTTACTAGCTGTGTGACCCTGGGCAAGTCACTTAACCCCCATTGCCCCGCAAAAAAAAAAAAAAAGTTTATTGCTTGTCAAATTCTCACTGTCTCCTTTAGGTTTTATTGCCAATTAAGAGTATTTTTACTTCTGCTCAGTTTCCCCACTTGTCAGCTACATTTTAGACTTATCTGGAATCCATCATGTGTCAGAACCCCAGTCCCTGTTGAGTGGGTAGGGGAATTCACCCACCAGTTCAATACTCGGGACTCAAGAAGAAAGGACAGGCGATCACGGGGCTCAGCACAGGATGCAGCAATTAAGTTGAGACCAAATGTTAAGTGACATGTCTCTTTTTCTCAGAGCAGAATCCCCTTGACCCTAGGGTCCCAACAATGGATTATTCTTTTATTCTTTATTCTATTTCTTTGATTTCCCAACATAGCCAAAGATAAATTTTAAGTCTGTCATCCTTCTAAAATTAACACGACAACAAAACAATGCTAAAACACCTGAGTGACGCTTCCTGTTATTCAAGTTGAATATCTTTAGAGATAGGGGCCGGGAGAGGTGGTGGGGGAGGGTGGTCAGTGGGTACTGTGAGATCTGAAACATCTGACTGTCCCCCCTTCCCTCTTCCTTTGTTTTGACCTTATTCCCCCTCCCCTTTTCCCCCTTGTTCCTGGAACACGTATGCATGTCTCCATACATTGATCACGAGCTAAGCACACATTTTAGGTGAGACAGAATTGGATGTTAGATTGTGAGCTCAGCCTAGTGCACGTGGGGACTTTCCTTCCTACAATTACTATAAAAACCCAAAAGTTTGGGCCTATCATTGCGACTCAGCTATTGAGTTTGCCCATTCTTGCAAGAATGTAATAAATCTGTCTCTGCTTGACTTGGTGGTCTCCTTGAGTTATTTGGGTAAACTGAGGCAGTTTGTCCCAAACAGGATCTACCTGCAAGAGGGTGTTTTCCTCCCCCTTTCCATCCCGTTGCTCCTAGCTCTGACCCTCGGCTCTAAATTGCATAGCTCATCCTTCTTCCACATTTGAGCCCTTGAGAATGGCTCTCATGCTCCCTCTGAATCTTCCAGTCCCTTAAACTAATCCTATTGTATCATGAACTCAAGGCCCTTTAGCGTCCTGGTTGCCCTTTTCCAGATACTCACCAGCTTATCAATGTCCATCTTAAATGCTGGTGCCGAAAACCAAACACAACATTTCAAAAAAGGTCTGACAAGGGCCTGATACAGTGGGACTATCACCTACCACTGTTACTAGAATTTGTATCCCCCTTAATGCAACCCCAAGGTCACAATAGCTGTTTTACATTCTTCAACATACTTCTGACCCATAGTAAGTTTGCAATGCACTAAAACCTCAGATCTTTTTCAATTAAGCTTCTGTCTATCCATGCCTCTGCCATCTTATACTCGAGAAGTTAATTTTTTGTAGCCAAGTGCAAGACTTTATACTTATCTCTATTGAATATAATCTTCTCAAATTCAACTTAGTCCTCTAACCTGTCAAGATCCTCTGGATCTCAACTTGACTAATGTGGAAATGTTCTGCGTGACTGCACATATATAACTTATATTGAATTGCTTGAGTTCTTAAGCAGGGTCGGGAGGGAGGGAGGGAGGGAGGGAGGAAGATAATTTGGAACACAAAGTTTTAAAAATTGATGTGAAAATTTCTTTATACATGCAACTTGGGGAAAATTCTAAATAAATAATTAAAAAAAAAAAAAGAAGATCCTCTGGATCCTGCCTCCTTCATCTGCTGGGTCATCTATCCCTCCCAGATTTGTGAAATCTACAAATTTTATAAGCATGCTATCTATGCCTTCATGTGAGACATTAATAAAAATATTAAATGGCACAGAGCCAGTCATGGATCCCTGGGATATGCCACTAGAGATCTCTTACCCTATTGACATTGAACCATTAGTAATCATTAATAGAATCCATCCAACCAACCAATTCTAAATCCATTTCATTATATTATTGTCTATTCCAAATCTCTCCATTTCCTCCACAATAAGAGTGTGAGATATTTTATCAAAAGCTTTTTCAAAACTTAGGTAAACAGTATTTGCAGCATTCCCCTCATCTACTAGTTTAGTAATCAAGTCAAAAAAGGAAATAAGGTTAATCTGACACAATCAGCTTGATGAAGCTGTTCAGAAAAAGTCACTTTCTTTTCCAGATGTTTGCCAACCATCTCTTTAATGATCCATCCTAGAATTTTCCCAAAAAGATTATGTCCCCAGCACCTAGCAAAGTGCCTATCAAAAAATAAGTGCTTTGGGGCAGCTAGGTAGCACAGTGGATAGAGCACCGGCCCTGGAGTCAGGAGTACCTGAGTTCAAATCTGGCCTCAGACACTTAACACATACTAGCTGTGTGACCCTGGGCAAGTCACTTAACCCCAATTGCCTCACTCAAAATAAATAAAAAAAATAAGTGCTTAATATATGTTTGTTGATTGGTTGATTTAATTGGCATAGAGGATCCCTCCTCTACCAGATTAGCCACTGTTCTGCAAGTTATAGTCTTAGAGAGATGCTTGGGTCACTGAGAGATTAAGTGACTTGCCCAGCATCTCAAAGACAGTATGTCAGAGGAAGAACTTAACCCAGATATCCCTGACTCCAAGACTGGGCCTGCTTACTGACTAACTGATATAATATAAACATATCTGTCATTACCTGGAACCTCCTTTTATGGATATTATTCTTTTTTAAAATCTTAATAATATTTTTCCAGTTACATGTAAAGATAGTTTTCAACATTCATCTTTGTAAGATTTTTAGTTCCAAATTTTTCTCCCTCCTTACCTTCCATCCCCCCAACAAGACAGCAAGCCATCTGATATAAATTATATATGTACAATGACAGTAAACATATATCTGCATTAGTCGTTGTAAAAGAAGACTCAGAACAAAAGGGGAAAACCTCAAAAGAGAAAAAAACACAAAAATTAAAAATAGTATAGTTCAATCTGCATTCAGATCCCACATTTCTTTTTTCTGAATGTGGAGAGCATTTTCTATCCTGAGTCCTTTGGAATTGTCTTCGATCACTGTATTGCTGAGAAGAGCCAAGTCTATCGCAGCTAAGGATATTACTCTTGGAGTTACATCCAACATAGGAGCAAAATTCATGCCTGATGTGACAGTCACTCATCTCATCCAAAATGTGACTTCCCAATACAGGGAGCCACCTAACGGCTTGAATTAATTTCAAATTCAAGAGGTTTGAGGAAAGAGGTCTCCTACTCCCTGCCAAGAAAAGCCTCTTCTGTATGATGCTATTTGAAGTTACTTCCTAATGGGCCTTTTGGTTCATATTAGAGAGGTGAGTTAGAATCCAGATTTCCCCAGGAAAGGTAACAAAGTGATTGAAGTTCAAATGAGTCTGTAAATTACTGTTATGGGGTCCTTAGCCAAGAAACTGTATTTATATAGGAAAAGACGTTGCCTTTCTTACAGGTCAGGAAAAGGGTACTATGTAGAGAAGTGAGGAGAGGATGCAGAAAGGTCACTGAATCATAGCTTAGGGATCATCTAGCCCAGTAGTTCCCATTTAATTGTTAAGCGCTTAGGAGTTTGCAACAATGGTCCAAGGGAGTTGCACTAAAAAAAATGTAATGACTCCTTAAGCAGTAAATTCAGATTATGATTAGTATATTAAATTACTCTGGAGGTTCACAATACAATTTTGCTGTTGTTAAAAGGGGATCACAAAGGATAAAACAAGAGCAACTCATGTAGCCCAACCCCCTCATTTTCCAACTGAGGAAACACCTTCATAGAAGTTAAGTTCTTTACCCAAAGTCACATGAGTAGTAAGTGGCTAAACCAAGATTCAAACCCAGGTCCTCTGCTCCAAATCCAACACAGTTTCCACCATATCAGGGTACATAAATAACAACTCTTCACTATCCCAGAGAGTTTTCTAATATAATAAATTGCAGAACAGTGGCTTATCGACATTAATTTCCTTAGTAAACAAGACGTAGTCCAATAGAAAAGTAAGACCTAGAGAGGTGACATTATGGAGAAAGAACATTGGACCCAGAGTAATCAGGAAAGGGAATCTTGACACTCACTTATTATCTGTATGAGATTTAAGTCACAATTTCTCTGAGCCTCATTTTTCTCATCTGTTAAATGGGTTAGCATTATTTAAGCTATCTGGAGTTTTTCTAAGGAACAAATGAGGTAGTGCAGATAAAACAATTTGTTTTTGTAAAACAATTGATTGTTCTTAATAGCTTAAAATATAAAGAGTTGTGAGTCAGTAATACTTGAATTCTAGTCCCAGTTCCCCCTTTAAGTAAGTATTACTTCAGGCAAATCATTTAACCTCTTTGTATTTCCTCATTTGTAAAATAGCAATAATAATATCTAAGGGCAGCTAGGTGGCACCTGGATAGAGCACCCCACCTGCAGTCAAGAAGACCTGAGTTCAAATCCTGATACCTTTCCTGGTCTTACTTTTCTATTGGACTACCTATTTAATCGGTGTTGGGAGTTCCCTAGTTATCAGTGCAGACAAGCCACTGTTCTGCAATTTATCATATTAAAAAGCTTCCTGGGGGCAGCTAGGTGGCACAGTAGATAGAGTATTGGCCCTGGAGTCAGGAGGACCTGAGTTCAAATCCAGCCTCAGACACTTAACACTTACTAGCTGTGTGACCCTGGGCAAGTCACTTAACCCCAATTGCCTCACTAAAAAAAAATAATAATAATAAAATAGTTAGATTTTTTTTTAAAAAGCTTCCTGGGAAAGTGAGAAGCTAAGTGACTTGCCTAGCATCCCACACTCAGTATGTGTTAGAGGAAAGATTTGGCCCAATCATTAAACATTTATTAAGTGCCTACTATGTGCCAGGCACTATCCTAAGAACTGAGGATGCAAAAAAAAAAAGGTAAAAGACATTCCCTGTCCTAAAGGAGCTTACAATCTAATGGGAGAGACAACATAGAACATGTATATATATTTGATTTAATACAAATATTTCTGTCATTACTTAGAGTCTCCTTTGCAGGGATATTACTCTTAAAGTTGGAGCATCTAGGTGGCACAGTGGATAAAGCACTGGCCCTGGAGTCAGAAGGACTTGAGTTCAAATCTCACCTCAGACACTTACTAGTTGCATGACCCTGGGCAAGTTACTTAACTCCAATTGCCTTAAACATCTGGGGCCATCTCCAGTCATCCTGATCTTTATCTTGCCACTGGACCCAGATGGCTCTGGAGGAGAGAATGAGGTTGGTGACCTTTCACAGCCCTCCCTCACTTAAATCCAATTCAGTACAAGTCATGACATCACCCCAATGTCATGGTCCTCTTCAAGAAGGAAGGACGAGGGGTGGCTAGGTGGTGCAGTGGATAAAGCACCAGCCCTGGATTCAGGAGTTCCTGAGTTCAAATCCGGCCTCAGACACTTAACACTTACTAGCTGTGTGACCCTGGGAAAGTCACTTAACCCCATTGCCCCGTAAAAAAAAAAAAAGAAGAAGAAGAAGAAGAAGAAGAAGAAGAAGAAGAAGAAGAAGGAAGGACAAACAACAACAATTCTTGAAGTTACATGAAATATCTAATCCAAACTCATAATGAAAAACTAGAAAATGCATGGATGCCCACCTACTGAGGAATGGCCAAACAAATTGTGGCATATTAATGTAATGGAATATTATTGTACCATAAGAAATTATGAAATGGATGATTTCAGAGGAAACTGGGAAGACCTTTATGATTTGATGCAGAGTTAAGTAAGCAGAACTAAGATAACAATTTACATAAAGACAGTATTAGAGAGAAAACCAACTTTGAAAGACTTTTGAACTCTGATAATGATAAAGGCTGAACCCAGAGGACTGAAGATGAAGATGAATCATGCCACCTACCTCCCTAATACAGGAGATGGACTTAAAATCTAGAATGAGATATGCATATTTGGGGATTTGTTTTGCAGGACTATGCATATTTGCTATGAGAGTTTTATTTTCTTATTGTTCAATGAGGAAGAGACTGTGAGAGGGAAAGAAAAAAATTGTTTTAATTCTCTAAAAAAAAATATGGTTGACTAAACAGTAATCTATCAATTCTTTAAGAATCAACGGTTCCGGGGCAGGTAGATGGTGCAATGGACAGAGCACCAACCCTGGATTCAGGAGGACCTGAGTTCAAATACGGCCACAGACACTTTACACTTACTAGCTGTGTGACCCTAGGCAAGTCACTTAACCCCAATTGCCTCACCAAAAAAAAAAAAAAAAAGAATCAGTGGTTCCTATATTTATATGTGTGTATGTATATATATGTATGTATACATATACACACTTATACACATACATATACCTACTTGTATCTAATGTTAGCCATCTCTAGGGTTAGTCATTAGTGAGAGTCCTTCACCAATACATGTGTCATAGGCCTTTATGCCTTAGCAGACTACTATCTATCTCAGTTGAGAAACTAACTCTAAATTGAGGTAGCTGAAAAATTCCATAACTTTCTTTTAATGAGTCTCTCTAAACTTAGCTAGCCTTGGTTTTGGAGGACAGACATACACTCCATCATTGTGTCCATACTTGTGTAATAATCTTGATCTTTAAAACATCTTTATTTTTAAAAGAATCCAATTCTATCATTTTCAGATCTATGCATTAACTCAAACTTAAAGTCATCATCAGGTCCTGCATAGCAGAAGTCCTTAAGGGGATTTATTTTAATAAATGCATAAGAATGATTTTTAAAGATCTTTCTCATTTTTAATCAGCACTCCCTCATGTAAATGAGTGTTTCTAAAGTATTTAAAATACTTTTTAGAAAAAAAAAAAAAAGCTTTGTTTTCTTAGCCTTTCTTGACATTTTTGTGGACTAATGGTCTATTGAAAAGACTCTCAGTTGCTGGTCAGTAGACCTGAGTTCCAGGCCTGGCTCTATCATTAATTCCCTGTGTGATCTTTGACATCTCTGGGCCCTCATTTCCTCATCAGTAAAATGAGTTCATTTTGAAAACTATTAATAATAGCTAACATTGCAATTGCATTTAATATTCAAAAGACTTTGAGAGGTATTCTGTCATTTGAACTCCCTACAGCCCTGTGAGGTTAATCAGAAGACTTTCATTCCAACTCATTCATTTCTCTGGTTCTTAGGTTCTTCATTTGGAAAACAAGAGTTCCAAATCTGTAAACCTATGCTATTATTATTATCCAGGAGAATATCAACCGCTTGAAGGTAGGGATTGCTTTGTTTTTGCCGTTGTAATCCTAATACAAAACACAGGACCAGACATATATAGGTGCTTAACAAATGCTTGCTGAATTGTATTGAAAAATGAATCAACCCCATTTTATAAATAAGGAAAATTAATCTCAGAGAAGTTAAGCAACTTACCCACAAAGCTAGTACCAGAGACTTTCATACCCCTAAGAGACCACTTAGTGCTATAAAATAGTTATTCATTCAATGCTGGAGAAGTAATAATTCATTAGAAAGGCCTCATTCCCATATAAGGAGTAACCAACCAATTGGAAGAGTCTGGTTCGGCTCTTTTTTCTAAGTGGTAATTTCTTAATGTCCAGCTGTTAAACTTCTCGAGTTTTTCCATTTGAAGCTTGACTTTCAATTCAGTCCTTCCTTCTGGGCTTGTCCAACTCTCCATTGAGCTCTTATTCCCCAAGTAATCATAGACAGTCTGTCCTCAACCTGAATCTGAACAAGGCTTTCAGGATTTGGGCTCAATGACTGTTCCCTCTGCCAATCCCCTGTGACAAAAAGGGCACCTTTGGGTAACTCCTCTGCTCTACTCACTACTTCCTTGCTGCCAATGACTTAATGTTTTATCTGTTTTTATTTGAATTTGAAATTGAGGGATTAGACTACTTTGTACACATTCCCATGTTCCCAAGGCCATCCCACTATGGTTGAAACCATGATATTTTACTTACCAATGAATAGCACTGAATTTTAATGATAGCAAGCTACAATAAGCTGTGGCTGATTGGACAATGTCCTTGAGACTTCATCTTTATCATTTCTTTCCTTGTTGTTGTTCAGTTATTTTAATTGTTTCCAACTCTTCATGACCCCATTTGGGGTTTTCTTGACAAAGATACTGGAGTGGTTTATCATTTCCTTCTCCAGCTCATTTTACAGATGAGGAAACTGAGGCAGACAAGGTGAAGTGACTTGCCCAGGGTCACACAACTAGTGAAAGTCTGAGGCCAGATTTGAACTCAAGAAGATAGAGTCTTCCTGACTTCAAACCCAGTACTCTATCCACTGCACCACATACCTGCCATCTATCAGACCCCAAAAAGTGAGGAAAAATCCAAAAGTAAGAGCAGGAAAGGATCAGCCTTTTAACCCATGGCCATATTTTCTCCTGTCCCTACTAAGTCGGGTCCAGATTTTATTCATTCATACTCATGAGGAGTCCCTGCATACCTTAACCTCAAATTTCATGCAAAAGAAAAAGAGGGCTTTTTCCAAGTTACTTAGTGATAATACCTCACTTTAATTCTTTGTATGAAAATTACTCTTAGGTGGGATACATGTAATGTGTAAATACTGAAAGTACAATGAACATGGAGTCAGAAGACCTAGAATCTAGTTTCGGGGGGGGGGGTTGGTGTTTGGTTTTGGTTTTTTTGCAGGGCAAGGAGGGTTAAGTAACTTGCCCAGGGTAACACAACTAGTAAGTGTCAAGTGTCTGAGGCTGGATTTGAACTCAGGTCCTCCTGAATCCAGGACTGGTGCTTTATGCACTGGGCCACTTAGCTGCCCCCCTAGTTTCAGTTCTGCAACTAACTTAAGACCTGAGATTTGGCCAACAACAACAACAGTAACTGACATTTATTCAGGCTTTGAAGGTTTGCAAATGGCATTACCTACATATCATAAATTCATAGGTAAGATCATCATAAAGGGGGGCTGCTAGGTGGAGCAGTGGATAAAGCACTGGCCCTGGATTCAGGAGTACCTGAGTTCAAATCCAGCCTCAGACACTTGACATTTACTAGCTGTGTGACCCTGGGCAAGTCACTTAACCCCTATTGCCCTGCAAAAAAAAAAAAAATATATATATATATATATCATAAAGGCCAGTTCCCATCTAATATAGTGTCTCTCACAAAGTAGGGGCTTGATAAATGACTGCTAAAATTAATTATCTTATTTGATCCTCATGAAAACCCAACCAATTAAGTACTACAGGCAGAAATAACAATGATGATAATATTTTAAACAACAACAATAGCAAACATTTATATTGCTCTTTAAGGTTTAAAAAGAGGGGCAGCTAGGTGGCGCAGTGGATAAAGTGCCAGCCCTGGATTCAAGAGGACCTGAGTTCAAATCCAGCCTCAGACACCTGACACTTACTAGATATTTGACCTTGGGGAAAAAGAAAAAAAAAAAAGGTTTACAAAGAACTTTGCAAATCTTTCCTCTTTTTGACCCCCACAACAACCCTGGGAGGCAAGTTATTATGGTTCTCATTTTACAGATAAGGAAAATGAGGCTAAGAAGTTAAGTCCTGTGGCCAGAGGAAGCCCAAATCCTATACTCTATCCACTCCACCACCGAGTTGCCAAAAATATCATCCTCCTCATTCTACAGATGAGAAAACTGAGGCCGAGAGAGTATAAAATGCCTTGCCCATGTTCATACAACCACTGTGATAGAACCCAGGTCTCTCCTACATGTTCTACAAGTCCAACACTCTCCACAGCCCTGTTGGAAACTAAGCTCCATTAAGCTTTTCCAGGCTTTCAATTTCACAGCTTTGGGTTTGTTTGTTTTTAATAAAGAGGATTCACGAGATAATCTCTTCCATCTTTACCAGTTTATGATTCTATTTTTGTATATTTTTATAATTTACTTCAGAATGAATTGGAGCATTTTTCTCCATTTTCTTTAATTCAATTGAACAAATATTTGAGTCTACTATGTATGAGATACTCCACTAGATACTTTACAAATATCTCATTTAATGCAACAATTCTATTATTATCTCTTTTTTATAGTTAAGGAAACTGAAGCAGTAAGGCTTAAGTGACTTGCTCAGGGTCACACAGCTATGAACTCTGTAAAGTCAGATTTGAACTTCCTGATTCCGGGCTCAATGCATTATCCAATGTACCATCTAGTTGACTCTAGACCAGCAAATTAAAGCCTTAGATCATTGCCTGGAGTACATCTGGCTAAGGTGGCCTCCCAAATGGGAGAAAGACAGTCCTGTTCCCAAATACTTACCCTAGCAAACACTGATTTTCACATCAAATTGAATAATGATCCAGAAATTCAATGAGAAACTACAGTAAGGGACTTCTTCCACAGAAAAGCTACTCAAGTGGTCCCCCAGAATGCCTGAGGGCAAAAGGGAAAAGGGTCCACCCGCAAAGTAAGTGTCGGCACAGATTAGCCTTGAAAAGCAATGAGGGACAAGGAACTGCAAAGCCTACAAGTTCTTGTCCAGAGGTAGCAAGGATGGAGGGCTCCCCTGGGAAAGAGCCAGGCTGGACAGAAAAGCCAATGGCAAGAACCTTGGAAATGACAGGTAACAAAATGGCCAGCAACCACTATACAGGCAAAGAGTTCAGACTGGGCACACAGGGACCCTCACGTTGTGGAATGCTAGGGAGCCTAGAAGACCCAGCACTCTGAGGGGCAACTAGGTGGTGCAGTGGATAAAGCACAGGCCCTGGATTCAGGAGGACCTGAGTTCAAATCCAGATTCAGACACTTGACACTTATTAGCTGTGTGACCTTGGGCAAGTCACTTAACCCTCATTGCCCCACCCAAAAAAAAAAAAAGATCCAGCACTCTGAACCTCAAAGATCTAGGGTGGGGGTGGGGGATGGAGGTCTAACCCAGGAGATGGAGGTCAACACAGGAACCCAGGGACACAACACACAAAAAGTTAAACAAGAGAATGCAATCCCTCAAAGCAACACATGACTAACTGCTAAAGGAAAGCAACAGATTCTGTAACAGAAAGTAAGAAGAATTCATCACTAACTTTCTCTCTTGCTGAACAAGGAAAAAGGAATGAAGAATATAGTTGAAGAAAACCCTATGACCATTACTGTTCATATAGGATAAATAATTTTAAAAACAGACACTTGGAGAATATATTTAGGGGGCTGGAAGGAGAGAGACCTTGGGATTCTCTCATCAAAGTCATGTGGCCCCAAGAAATGTGCCTCAGTCCTTGTTTTCTGTATCTGGTCCTTTCTATTCTAGAGGAAGAAATTGGAGCTTCCAATCTTACGTATTTCAAAAGTTTGTGAAAGAGTTTTGGTGTTCCAGCATTCTAGTCTAGCTTTGGCAGCCAGTTTTGACACCCTGAGGAGTAACCCCTGGGAATGACCCTCAGAACCTATCCTAGTGATATCTGGGAATAGAATTCACTCAGGGGTCATGCTGCATCCTAACATTAATATGGTTGGACCCATGCTATATACAAACTGAAACGTGTAAGCCCATTCTCCCCAAATACTGTGGTGATATTTTGTTGTTGTTATTGTTCGGTCGTTTCAATCATGTCTGACTCTCTGTGACCCCATTTGGGGTTTTCTTGGCAAAAATACTGGAGTGGTTTTGCCATTTCCTTCTCCATCTTATCTTACAGATGAGGAAACTGAGGAAAACAGGGTTAAGTTGCTTGCCCAGGGTCAGATAGTAAGATATCTGAGTATCTTACAGATAGTAAGTATCTAGAGTCATATTTGAACTCAGGTCTTCCTAACTCTATCCACTGCACCACCTAGCTACCTGAGGTGATATAGGGAAGAGTATGTCCCATAAGGTATTGGGAAGATATTTTAAACTTTGTTCTCAATATATCTTTGAAGTAAATACCCTTTTGTAAACAACTAATTGATATTAAGTAATTAAATGGAACTGAGATGCTAGTCCTCTCACTGGCACAGTGAGTGGAACAATGAAGGAAACTCGGTCAGTGGAAACTTGAGCCAATGGCTGTAGAGAAGATACCTGTCATCCCCCCAAAGTATCCCTGGAACCCTAAGGGCAGATGTCTTGAGCCTTGGAGTTGCGACATGCTACATCTATTGATTCTTTCCTGATTTTAGGAAATGAATATGTTTAGAAGGCAGTGCCCAAGTGACTAGAAGATCTATCAGAACCATCAAAGGTGTCACTGGTTAACAGAATAAATAGCATAGTCCACCAGAACAGAAGTGGTCAATACTGGGGTAAGTGTGAACAGACAGATGTAGAGGACAATGGCAAGGTGTTAGCTGTAGAGTCTAGAAAAGCAGCAGCTCAAGGCAGCTAGGTGGCGCAATGGATAGAGCACCAGCCCTGGAATCAAGAGTACCTGAGTTCAAATCCGGCCTCAGACACTTAACACTTACTAGCTGTGTGACCCTGGGCAAGTCACTTAACCCCAATTCCCTCACTAATTTAAAAAAGAAAAAAAAAGAAAAGCACCAGCTCTTAGAGTCCAGTAGAGAGATGCTCCCCAGGAGATGCTCGAGAACTCCATGAAGGGAGAAAATGACTCCTGGAGCCATAAGTCAGAGGTATTCCCTAGCTATATGTGTTCCCTACATATATGTCTCACTACTGTTATACTTTCTATTTGAGCTCACTCTCCATGGGGACTTTGTCTATATAAGAAAAAAGTAGGGGCAGCTAGGTGACGCAGTGGATAGAGCACCGGCCCTGGAGTCAGGAGTACCTGAGTTCAAATCTGGCCTCAGACACTTAACACACTAGCTGTGTGACCCTGGGCAAATCACTTAACCCCCATTGCCTCACTAAAAAAAAAAAAAAAAAAAAAAAAAAAAACCACAAGAAAAAAGTAAACCCCACTATGGGGGAGTGGAAAGAATTGGTTTTGTCATTATTCTTCTAGGTATACCCTCTCCATAAATCCCTTTTCTAAAAGCTAATAATAGTTCTACTTATTTACTGATAATAAGGAACACACCTGATGGGGACTCACAAGGTACACTACCAAAGAAATCCTTCAAATCCTAAGGAGAGCAATAATCAACAATCATCTAAAGACACAATCTACTAGTACAAATGGGAGTTGGACAAGTGAGAGGAGAGGGGGCTATAATACATATAGATATATACCTGTGGAGGGAGGGGCACAAAAAAAGTACAA
Organism: Dromiciops gliroides; assembly: GCF_019393635.1. Lineage (NCBI taxonomy): Eukaryota > Metazoa > Chordata > Mammalia > Microbiotheria > Microbiotheriidae > Dromiciops > Dromiciops gliroides. Next base: position 581,043,465 of record NC_057862.1, read on the forward strand.
AAGTGGTTTTCTTGTTTTTGTTTTTGTTTTTTTTTGGGGGGGGGAAGAGGGCAGTGAGGGTTAAGTGATTTGCCCAGGGTCACACAGCTAGTAAGTGTCAAGTGTCTGAGGCCAGATTTGAACTCAGGTCCTTCTGAATCTAGGGCCGGTGCTTTATCTACTGTGCCATCTAGCTGCCCTAAAAGTGTTTTTTTTTATTACAGAATTATATTCAATGTTTTTTCTACTAAAACACTGAATTTACAGAGTACCCGACCTGCCCAGTGCAAGAAGGAGTTGGACAAGTGAATGCAGAGGGCAGTATAGTTCTATAGATATATAGATATATGTGTATGTGTATGTATATGTATATATGTACATGTATCTATCTAAAATCTATTCATACACATATATACATGCACAGTATAATACTACAAAAGTACTTTACTTTAGATTCAGAGTCATAGTGAGTGTTTTTCCTACTAAAATGCTGCATTTCCAGAGGACATGGGTTCAAATCCCCTCTCTCCTATTTGCTATCTGTATGACCTTGCTCAAATCACTTAATATCTCTGGGCCTCAGTTTCATCCTCTGTAATATAATAGGTTTGGATTGGATGACCTCTGAGGTCAATTCCAGCTTTGAATTCTATAAGTGATGTGTCCTCAGGGTATTGAATATTTAGCAATGACATCTAATTCTCTTATTAAATTGACACTCTGAGTACTTCTCCTCATTATTTTTGATTTAATGAAAGCATTAACTGAATTAAGACAAATGTTCAGAACTGAACATTGAAATAAAAACATGCCCCATGTTTTGATAGTGCTTGTTCATTCACTGTAAGATCAAGACTTACAAGTTGGAAAATAAATGTATTCTGACACATCAAAAGCTTTTTCTTTCCTCTGAAATCTTATCTGTTTGTGCTACGGACCTTGGAATTCTCATGTATGTTATCATGAATACCAATGGTAATTATGTGTTTCTCAAAAGGCCATTTACATTATCAAATAGCCTTACCCACTTTGTTCTCATATGTCATCTTAATTGAAGTGTTGGAGGAAACTCAACTGATGTTCACATGGCCAAAATCACAACTGGTTTTAGAGCAGATAGAACAGGCTACTTAAAAGTGATTTCCAAAGAATAATTCATTCAAAAGACAGTCTGACTTGGAGTTAGGAGGGGAGAGGAAGAGGGAAGAAAATTAACTACTTATCTTAAAATGCAAAAAAAAAAAATTAAAGTAAGAAAGGAGAAAGGGAAGGAAGAGAAAAGGAAGGGAGGGGAAGGGGAAGGAGGGAAGAAAAAAACAAATGTGTAAAGGGATCTCAGAGCATGGTTTCTCAGCAAATCAATACCAATTCAGAACTTCAATTACAAGATTAATACATGAGCAGTGGGCAAAATACAACATCTATAAACATCCTTAGGTATTTATTTTGTTTAAACAAGTATTCTACTTGACTACTTACTGGCATTTCAGATACAATTTGTGGAATTTTTCATATCCACTTGTGTCCATTCTGGACTCCGTAGAGAGCAATAACAGCTGGAAAGCAAGTACCTCCAAAAGTCACCGTATGTTTGATTCTGTGACTAGCATATGAATGTTCTCTTCCCTCTGTTGAAGGAGTAGGGATGACAACAGTGAAAATCTTTTCAAATGGTTCTCTCCTTCCTATTCAGTATTCTCTCTTTTGGAAACAGGCTATTGTAGGGATCAACAACAAGTCAACCCTGTTTTAAAAGTCCATCTTGGATTTAACTTGGTGAATCTTCAAGATGGAAACTGTCTTCTTCCCAATTCAGTGGAATTCTCATCAGGAAGGGATCTAAAGCTAACAGATGCCTCCTCCTTCTCCCTCCTCAATTCCCCATCTCAGCCATCAGTGACTTGAAACCTCAGTAATCCCCACACTCCTTCATAATAAAATTTGTGGAACTATAAAGGAATTCTCCCTTGGGAAGTGATCAGGGACTTCTTTCCTACTTACACTGAGAGAAGGATAAGCCAGGACACTAACAGCCTTCTACAAGAATCTTGGGTGGAAGAATTGTGGTAAGGAAGAACATATGATCCATTATAGTTATCCCATAATTGTCGTTTCAGAGAGAGCAACTAAGGGCGAGCTAGATTTACTTAGTTCTTACTTAACTCACAAAATTTTTTTAAAGACCAACTATGTCTGAATTTGAGTGCAGCAATCAAGTTTTGAAGACCACTATCAGAGCCCAGGGTCCCAGTGTTTGGCATTTAAAGCTCTTCACAACCTGACCCCTCCTCACTTTTCCAGCCTTCTTACACTTTACTCCCCACTCCCTCTCCTTAAGTAACTGATTCACTCCTATGGCTTACCTGTCGTTCCTCCCACAGGGTACTATCTCCCATCTCTGTTCCTTTGCATTAGCTGTGCCCTGTAGCTGAAATTCTATCCTTCTTCACCTTTGCCTCTTTGTTTCCATGGCTTCTTTCAATACTCATCTCAAATCCTACTTTCTACAAGAGGCTTTTCCCCAGTGACTAGTGCCTTCCCCTCGGAAATTACCTTTACTCTATGTGTATTTTGTATTCACCTAAGTATTTTTGTATATATCTCCCCTTTTATAATTCAACTTCCTTGAGGGCCAAGACTGTTTTTTGCTTTCTTTGTATCTCTAGCACTTGGCACAGTATCTGTCACATGGAAGCATTTAATCAATGCCCGTTGGCTGAATGGTTAAAACTGACAGTCCTGTAGGGTTATCATTGAGCATCTGTTCTTAGATCCCTCCCACAGGATTCTGGTAGCTGTTATCTACCAACTCACAGGACATTCTTCCTCCTTCCTCAGTGAGTTAAGTTCAATGCCTAACAGTGCTTTTCTCTTCCCCAACTCCTGTACTCAAATGAGGGAATTTCAACATACGTGTTGGGATTCCCTCAAACACCCTAACCTCCAGTTCCTCAATTTACTCATTCCCAATGACCTACTCCTCCATCCCACCACAGCTACATACAGAGCTTGGTCATACTCTTGATATTGTCATCACCTACAAATGGGGTCAGGGAGAATTAGACACAACTGAAACAACTGAACAACAATAAAAATTCCATTTCTATGCACTTGAATTCTGCCATTTCCTTTATCTGTCACAATTTGCTATCATTCCACCTCCAGCTCTTCTTTGCAACCCCAAATCCAGTTCTGCATCCTCTCTGCAACCTCCAATCCCAGCATCCCTTAGTTCTTTCCCTAGTCATCATCCTTGCACTGGCTATAGAATCCTCCCTTCTCTATCTTGACTATTTTGTGAAACAGTTCAATTTTATTTATACTGTCATCCCAAGTCCCTAGCACCCTTATCCTATTATTGATCTTACCCTGCCAAGACTCAGCCCTGAATTACTCCCATCATCCACTGCCTTCTCTCCTACACGTGTGCTACTGAACAAAGATGGAGAAAATCATGAAATTGTGCTGACAAGGTTCGTTACAAATTGATGTTACTTGATCTTAACTGGGCCTTCATTGTGTCAAGGCTATACTTCTACACCTCCCTAATTAACTCAATATCCCAGTGGCTTTTCTAAATCTTTTCAAGATTCCTCAAACCTCTCTTAGCAGAGAGGTTTACTCCATGTTTACAGAGAGTTCTACTCCATGCTCTCAGCTGAGAACTTCATCTTACATTTCCTTCCTCTTGAGGCAATACTACTAACTTGCCTCCATAGGATTTTGTCTACAATGTCATTGAATCCTCTTCACCCTGGAAGGGCACTCCCCCTTTAGAGTATGTCTTACATTAGAAATACCTACCTCCCCTGAGACATCACCTTCTGATTGGCTGGTTCCTCCCAGAACTTCCAATCTAAGGAAGAGTCTAGACCAAAGTTGTCTTCATTCCTCTCCAGGTTGTACCACTACCTCATCCCCACAGGACTTTCTCTGCCATGCCATGGCCTAATGCCTGGTACCTTCCCTGCCCTGCCCCATTTTTCAGCTCCCTTTTCTTTGTAGTCTTCCCCATTCAAATGTAAGTTCCTTGTGGGCAGGGACTATCTTTCTGCTTATATTTATATTATTATATTATCTATGTTATATTTTATACTATATCATATAATAAATTTTGTTTTATTATACCATATTATTCTGTCTATATTACTCTTAATTATACTTATATTTATATTTATAGTATATTGTCTATATTATATTATACTGTATTATATTATTCTGTCTATATTATACTTATATTCATATTATACTGTCTTTCTTTCTGCTTCTATTCCAAGCACATAGCACAGTTCCTGACACATAGTAAGCTATTAATAAATACTCATAAAATTGAAGTTACTGGTGAGGCAATTCTTAAAGTTAGAGTTGCCCAGAAAATCTCCCTCATTGGTTAGAAGGCTAAATTCCTGGATTCAAAAATTCACCCTCTCCCCCACTTACACAGAAGTTTCCTTGGCATTCCTGAACATTGTCCATAAACTAATCCCTTAGTATACATGGGCAAACAAATAATATTTGACTCTTCTATGACCTTCTGCTCTGACATCTCTTGGGAAGATCAAATGAGATTTTATATTTATATATATATATATATATATATATATATATAAAACCTTAAAGTGCTATGTAAATGATGATGATTATTATTATTATCTCTTCAGCTAAGAAAATCCATTCTCAGGGGTTTCTGGTTTCAGATTTGTACTCAGAAAGCTATGGACAAACACATATAACTCCTTCGTGCTCCTGTCTCAAGGCAGTCACTACTAGTTCCTGAGAGATGCACAGGCATCCCAGAACAGAGATCTGCTCTGTCAAGTGCTGGTCTGTCTTCTCAATAGGGAAAAGACTAATGGGCAAAAGGCCTGAAATCATCTGCCAGCTCACTTTGCTAGACCATGAAGAAGTAAAGCTTGTTTATCAAAGATCTATCCTCGTGAGACTCAGTCACTAATTTATCTTATAGGCAGCCCAATTCATTGCTCTTAAAAAAATTGGGGGGGGGGGGCATCTAGGTGGCACAGTGGATAGAGCACCGGCCCTGGAGTCAGGAGGACCTGAGTTCAAATCCGACCTCAGACACTTAACACTTACTAGCTGTGTGACCCTGGACAAGTCACTTAACCCTCATTGCCCCCCCCCAAAAAAAGGCACTCAATGGAATACCCAAACTTTCCATAAAAAGGTGTTAGCCTGACTCCAGACAAAGATTTTCAACCTGTAAGCACATCAAATTGATCATGGAGATCACTGACCCTAGAATCAGAGGAACTGAGTTGAAATCCCACCTCTTTCCTAGCTAGCCTATGATTTGATTTTATAATCCATTGTCTAGCTAGCTAGCTTCCTTACCTAAGCCAAGCTAACTAAAATGATAGCCTCACCAGGTTTAATAAGTACTTAGAAATTTTTTTCTAAATAGCCAAAGTGGAAGAAACCCTAATTAAGTACCTCATTAGAGATTTCATTAACCCTTAATCTCTTGATCACTTCTTAAAGTATTATAGAGATGGGAAAGATGGTCAAAAAGAAACAGAATTTTCCAAATATAACGTAGCTGTGTGGTCGTTAATTCTATTTGAGATATTATCTTTTTTAATTTAGTGAGGCAATTGGGGTTAAGTGACTTGCCCAGGGTCACACAGCTAGTAAGTGTTAAGTGTCTGAGGCCGGATTTGAACTCAGGTACTCCTGACTCCAGGGCCAGTGCTCTATCCACTGCATACCTAGGTGCCCCAAGATATTATTAATTTTAAGGATACAAAAAGTTAATGGAAGAAGAACCAATCTAATTAATTATTCAGTAGATAAGGAAAGGGGGACCTGGGAAAAGTATCCTTGCTTGACATTCAGGGACCAATGGAGGAAATCTGGTATATTCTAGAAGAAGATGAGGACAAGAAAGCATTGAAACAAACCATTCAGAATGAGGCAGTGGAAAGAGCACTGAACTAGGAATTCAGGAAAACTGGATTAGAGGGAGGGTTCTGTCATTAACTGGCTATGTGACTAAGTAAATCACATGACTCTGTTAGGCCTCAGTTTCCTCATTTGTCAAATAAAGATTTGTACTAAATTAGACTTAAAGTGCCTTTTGGCTCTAAGAACCTTTGAATCTCGGTTACTTGTGATAATTGGTACGAGGAATGTGAGCAAAGTGTGTGAATGCATGCTACTATCAGAACAGAAGCCCTGAATGGAACACTAACACTTCCTTCTCCCTTGGAAATTCTGGCCCAGAACCTTTATCAAACAAAAAGCAAAAGAAATGGTGGAAGGAGACCTGCCACTATTCTTTGTTGTTTCCAGAGACTCAAAAGATAGCTCAGTGGGTCAGTTCTGAGAAAGAGTCATCGAATTCTGAGGGGGAAAAGTAGCATAAAACTAAGTGAGACTCAGAGCAAGAAGGACACTGGGAAGGACAGTCTTCCTCCTCATGTTGTTTGATTTTTTCATTCTCTGAGAAAGAACAAAATGACCTGGGCAGGGACCCCCTCTGAGCCCACTCTTCCTGTTCTTACAAGGTGTTAACTAGTCGGCCAACACAGGTAAAAAAGGTGGCCCAGAGGGGGGCCGCTGCTACAGAGGAAAGCAGGAGGTGTGACAAACTTGATGTGAAAGGCCCCTCATGGAGCTGAAGAGAGATGCAATGGAGTAAAGGGGGACCCATTTACTAGAAGTGAGACTGGCAGCTGGGGAATTAAATGAGTTATTCCATATGTGTGCGTGTGCGTGTGTGTGTGTGTGTGTGTGTGTGTGTGTGTGTGTGTGAGAGAGAGAGAGAGAGAGAGAGAGAGAGAGAGAGAGAGAGAGAGAGAGAGAGAGAGAAAGAGAGACAGAACGAGAACCATGGGGAATATATTTATCTATTTCTCCCACAATGAATTAAAAATCATTAAGCCTGGAAAGTGAGGGAAATCTCAGGCTGATTTCTGTAAAGCACTAACTCAAGTGACATCATTAACCTATATCTCTGCTCTCTTTCACAACTAACCTCTGAGAAGCAGCTGTCTCTACTCAGTTCACTCCATTTCATCTCCTCTCACTAGCTTCTCAACAACCTGCAGATTGGCTTCTAACCTCATCCACACTGAAATGGTTCTCTCCAAAGTCATCGATGATGTCTTAATTGCCTGATGACCTCTTCTTAGTCCTTGTCCCTTCTTGATCTCTTTCAGACATTTGACACTGTTGACCATCCTCTCCTCCTGGATACTCTTTCTGATCTCTGAGTTTTCATGACACTGCCTTCTCTTGGTTCTCCTACCTTTTGAACAATCCTTCCCAGCCTTCTTTGGTGGCTCTTCATGGCTATACCCCAAAGCTTTGCCCTGGGCCCTCTCCTCTCTCCTTTCTCTACATTCTCTTTCGGCTACCATGGATTTAAATATCACCCCTACGCAGACAACTCCCAGATCTATCTATACAACCCTACTCTCTCTCCTGAGGTCTGATCCTATCATCACATTCCAAATTAGATGTCCCATAAAGATCTCAAATGTAACATGTTCAAAACAGAGCTCATCATCAAGAACTGTGGTGGTCTGGAGGAATTTGGATTCTCTATTAGCATCTGAGTAGCATCCCAGGAGCAGCTGAAGGCAGTGTCTGCCTTGAGAGTAAAGAACAGGGGGCAGCTAGGTGGTGCAGTGGATAAAGCACTGGCCTTGGATTCAGGAAGACCTGAGTTCAAAACCAACCTCAGACACTTGACACTTACTAGCTGTGTGACCCTGGGCAAGTCACTTAAACCTCATTGCCCCACCCAAAAAAAAAAAAGAGAGAGTAAAGAACAGATTGAGTGAGAGGAGGAAAACAGATTCAAGTTTCTACAATAATATCCTACAATGTTCCTAAAGGAAATATTTTTAAGGTTTCCAACAAAAAGATTTCTAGGAGCTGGGACTTACCCCTTTTCCATGTGGGTTCTCTAAGCTTGAGCTCAATTTCTCTTGGACTCTTTGTGTTCTTGTGGGGGAGCATATTACAGACTTTAAGGAAAATATTTTATTGACTATTCTTTTTGTTTTATTTTGTTTTTTGTTTTTTGCAGGACAATGAGGGTTAAGTGACTTGCCCAGGGTCACACAGCTAGTAAGTGTCAAGTGTCTGACGCCAGATTTGAACTCAGGTCCTCCTGAATCCAAGGCCAATGCTCTATCCACTGCACCACATAGCTGCCCTGACTATTCTTACTAAAACTCCTCAGCAAATACCTCTTTATTAAAAAAAAGAAGAAAGAAAAAGAAACAAACTAAGTCCAGCTACCTAATTAATATCACTGTTAATCAATGCAGAAGGAGGAAGGGAGAGAAGCAGACTTGTGGAGATTCTTAATCTATAGCATTAGAAAATCAGTGCCTCGGGGCTACCCCAGATCCTGAAAGGAGACATAAGAGCCACAGTCTAGACACCTGACTAATCAGAGAATGAGAGTTGGCGATAGTGACTCCAGAACACGTGTTCCATACAAATTACAAACCTGACACAGGACCAATATGAAATTGTAAGAATACTATGTGAGAGGGGGCAGCTAGGTGCCACAGTGAATAAGGCACCGGCCCTGGATTCAGGAGGACCTGAGTTCAAATGCAACCTCAAGACACTTGACACTTGCTGGCTGTGTGACTCTAGACAGGTCGCTTAACCCTCATTGCCCCATAAAAAATTTAAAATTTTTTTAAAAAAAGAATACTATGTGAATAAAATTGTACTTACTGTGTGATTTAAAATACCTAGACATCTTTCAGGGGGCTCAATCCACTCAAAGCAGAATACATTCTTGATTTATTTTGCTGACAATCTCCTCTCTCTGAAAGTAGAGCAAACAACAGGAGACCTACTCTTTGGGGTATGATCCCAACCGACAAGAACTCTCAAGTGATGCGTCAATGACAAGAACCTGAGGGGAAATTCCCTATGTCACTGTGGTATTCATAAAAGGCAAAAGAGAGAATATGGACCACAGTCAGACATGTACTCTAGACTTTAAGACAAAATTTCAGAAGATTCAAAGAATAGATAAGTACGAACCAAAACATTAAAGGAGAATAAGAGTTGAGAGAGGGACAGAAAACTCCAAAAAACAAAATTCTAATAATATAATCACAAATTATCCTTTAAGTGGAGGCATATTCAGAAATATGTTTAATGTGATTGTACATATATAAACTATATCAGATTACTTGCTGTCTTGGGGAGGGGGGAGGGAGGGGAGAGAGGGAGAAAAATTTGAAACTAGAAATCTTATAAAAACAAATGTTGATAACTTGTCTCTACATGTAACTGGAAAATAATAAAATATTTTTATAATTAAAAAATAAAATAAAATGACAAGTATAAATTTTGGAAGAAAGAACACACAACCATATAAGAAATTGCCATGAAAAGGGGGTGGAACAGCTAAGTGGCACAGTGGATAGAGCACTGGCCCCTAGAGTCAGGAGAATGTGAGTTCAAATTCAGTCTCAGATACTTACTAGCTGTGTGACCCTGGGCAAGTCACTTAACCCCAATGGAAGGAAGGAAGGAAGAAAGGAAATTGGCATGAGCCTATGAAAACAATGTTAGGAAAGCTAAAGTCCAAAATTAGCAGAGTCCTGACCAAAAAATATATATACATACATATATATACATATATATGAATGTATACACACACACACACACACACACACACACACACACACAAAGGACATTCAAAGAGGTGAGAGGGCAGGGTTCTTTAGCCATGTTCCAAGCAAAAGGAAGAGATATTTCATTTATTTGAGGTGGCACAGTGGATAGAGCACCGGCCCTGGATTCAGGAGGACCTGAGTTCAAATCCAGCCTCAGACACTTAACACTGTGGTCCTGGGCAAGTCACTTAACCCCAATTCCCTCACCCCCACCCCAAAAAAAAGTTGACTAAAAAGAAAGAGAGAGAGAAAGAGAGGGAGGGAGGGAGGAAGGAAGGGAGAAAGGGAGAGAGAGAGAGAGAGAGAGAGAGAGAGAGAGAGAGAGAGAGAGAGAGAGAGAGAGAGAGAGAGGAAGGAAGAAACAGAAACAAAGAAAAAAAGAAAAAGAAAAGCCACATCCACATGAAGTCAAGGCCCTTTCTAGTTGACGTGTGTCTGAAAGTCATACAAGGCACCATATCTTGTCCTGTTAACCAAATACAATTTCATACAAAGACCAAGGGGACTTTGCCTGTATTCAAGCTAAGTGCCACTGTGTCCTTACTGTGTTAGGACAAAGTGAACCTCCTTTTGTTAACTGTTCAATGACTTTAGAATGCCTCACTTTATCCCAGTGTCTAACCTGAACTAAAATGGTATTGGCATGAAACCCACCCCTAACACAAATCATTTCAAACTAACAGCATTACTTTCAGGGGAGATTACTAGATCTTTAAATAATAATATTGATAGCTAAAATTTATTTTTGTTTGTAAAACATTTTATATTTGATTCTCACAACAGCCTTATTAGGTAGGTGCTATTATTAAGCACTTTTTACTGATCAAGAAATAGAGGCTGAAATGTTAAGTGACCCACCCAAAGTCACACAGGGAATAAGGACCTAAGTCAGGATTCCAACTCGGATCTTCTTGACTCGAAATTCAGTGTTCTATAAGTATTTGATAGAGTTTCTCATGACATCTTTGTGAAATGATCAGCATAAGCTGAGTGATCATACAGATCACTTTCGTATTTTTAAATATCCCTAGGATACTCAGGCCACACAGCCATATCATAACACTTTTACCCCTTCTCTGTGTACTATCTGTCCATCTTTTCCCCAAAAGGATCTCTCCCATCCACTGGAGATCTTCCTCTTAGTCTCTCAGTATGTGAGAGGCTACTAATATGCCATTTAATCTGTCCCTTTGCTGTCTTTCATTCTCCCTACTGGCCCAGCTCACCTCCTTTCCTAATAGAACATATCCTTGGCAACACACATTTTTTGCCACTTCTTCCACTTAAGTCATTGTTAGCAGCTTATTGTAGCCTGCTTATGCCGATCATGCATCCTCACATTCCCCTTTGGGTTGTTTATCATTTTAATTCTTTTATCATGACTGTGTTCCATGATTCATAGTTATATAGCATCACCAGAAGAATATGGGTATTACAGAAAGGGGCTGCTATAATGGGTGGGATCAACAAAAGCACTATATAATTTCCCAAAAGTGATTCTCCTGTTGTTCATTTTCAGGCCCTGGCCACCATCCATGGGAAGCACTTGTCCAAATAGAGAATATTGCTTTTGTGAAATTGAAAAGTTCAGCCTGATAGGGCAATGGATGGAGCCCTAAGTTTGGAGTCAGAAGACCTGAATTCAAATCTACAATCAGATATTCACTGTGGGATCCCGGGCAAGTATTTAACCTCTGTCTGCCTCGGTTCAGTCAGCTATAAATGGGTAAATTAGTGCCTACCACATATACTGCAAATGAAATGATATTTGTAAAGCATTTAGCATAGTGTCTGGTAAATGGCTTGTTTCCTTCCTCCTCTCTCCCTCACTTTTCCTCCTTCTCCTTCTCCTTCTTCTTCTCAGGGCAATAAGGGTTAAGTGACTTGCCCAGAGTCACACAGATAGTAAGTGTCAAGTGCCTGAGGCCAGATTTGAACTCAGGTCCTCCTGAATCCAAGGCTGGTGCTTCATCCACTGTGCCACCTAGCTGCCCCCCAACATGTCCCCCTCTCCCAAAGACAAAGGTCTATCTTTTTTTAATAGTGTCACTCAGCTGTCCTAAAATCTAATGCAAACTTTTGTTGTTGTTGTCAGTCATATACAATATTTCATGACCCCATTTGGGGTTTTCTTAGCAAAGATACTACAGTGTTTTGCCATTCCCTTCTCCAGTTCATTTCACAAATGAGTAAACTGAGGCAAACAGGGTCAAGTGACTCACACAGCTACCAAGTGTCTTGAGCCAGATTTGAACTCAGGAAGCTGAGTCTTCTCGACTTCAGGAATGGCACTCTATCCACTGTGTCCCTAGCAGCCCCAGTGTAATCTTAAACTGATTTAATAGAAACAGTGTCCAGAAAAGAAATGGTTAAATTCTTACTACTTAGGCCACTAGTTAATGCTCTCTTCTAGGTATCTCATTTTAAGGGAGACATTTGCAAATTAAAGTGTGCCCAGAGAAGATGTAACCAGGATTATGAATGCCCTGGAGATTATGTCATATAAAGAATGCTCAAAGCAACTGAGGCATCTTAGATTAAGAAAAAAAGACTTACAGGGGCAGCTAGGTGGCGCAGTGGATAGAGCACCAGCCCTGGAGTCAGGAGTACCTGAGTTCAAATCTGGCCTCAGACACTTAACACACTAGCTGTGTGACCCTGGGCAAATCACTTAACCCCCATTGCCTCACTAAAAAAAAAAAAAAAAAAAGACTTAACAAGAGGGGCGAAAGCTACCATTGAGTATAAAAAGGAATGTGTCGGGCAGCTAGGTGGTGCAGTAGATAAAGCACCGGCCCTGGATTCAGGAGTACCTGAGTTCAAATCCGGCCTCAGACACTTGACACTTATTAGCTGTGTGACCCTGGACAAATCACTTAACCCTCATTGCCCTGCAAAAAAAAAGAAAAAGAAAAAAAAGGAATGTGTCATGTAGATGAAAGAATGAATTATCATAGGCCTCTTAACAGGAAGGGACAGATTCCACCTTCCCCTCAGGTAAAAGTATGGCCTGGACCAACAGAGATTTCATAGGTTTTGAGTTTTCCCTAATGTCCTGAGCCAAGGAAATATCATATGCCTTTAAGATGGAAGTGGGACCTGGAGAGACAAAGAGAAGACAATTAACCTTAAAGGAGGAGAGAAGGGGTAGGGTGGGATGGTTCACCTTTCTCCATCTGTGATAGCAGCTGCAGAAGAGAGGATGGACAATGACTGAGAATAGTTTTTTTTCTTTTTTTTTTCCTTTTTTTTTTAGTGAGGCAATTGGGGTTAAGTGACTTGCCCAGGGTCACACAGCTAGTAAGTGTTAAGTGTCTGAGGCCAGATTTGAATTCAGGTCCTCCTGACTCCAGGGCCGGTGCTCTATCCACTGCGCCACCTAGCTGCCCCTGAGAATAGTTTTAACAGCAGCTACACCAAAGGCATCCACTAGGATGAGGTTACCCACCTCCAGCGCCCATGAGGACACTGAGTGAAAAAAATGGCAGCAGGCAGAAAAGTATAAAAACTGATCTTTCCCATTGTAAATTTGCTCATGTGGTTGAAGCCTGGTAAAGACAGATGGTTTTCAGGGAATATGGAAAAACTAAGCATCTTTCTCCCTATCCCCTGGCCCTACTTTTGCTGGGGGTGACTGGGCCTCATTTCTGAGTTCTTTCATTTACTCTGCTATAAATTATAATTTTGGTTTTATTCCTCAAAAGTATCTGTGGTCAGCCTGGGTATGTGTGTTTCCTGAGCCCTCTTGTTCAAATGCTGAGCATTCAGTGGGACAGCTCTGGTCATTTTAAGCACACAAAGAAAGAATTCCTCCTTTTCACTGGGAAACTTCTTTTCTAACTCTAGGCTAGAGCCTCCAATCTCTGGTCCACTGTTAGAGAATCTCTAATTGGGGGCATACCTGATAAGCCACTCATCCAATATTTTCACTAGTTAGGAACTCTCCAGAGTAGAATTTCTAAGGGGGAATTCATGACTTCTCACTCCCAAAGAGGCTGACTTTCTTCATAGACCCATTGATGGGTCCCAGAGGTGGTTTGGAAAGAAGAGTGAAAAGTGTTGAGAATTCAGGATTACTTCCACCCTAAACCTTGTTATACAGCGACGCCTAGTGTCAGAAATGAAAAAATTCTTAAGCACTTATCAGGTGCCCAGCACTGAGTTAAAGCTGAGAGATACAAATAAAAAAAAGCAAATATAGTTTCTTTCCTCAAGATATTTACATTCTAATGGAAAATAACACACAAAGAGGAATTTTGATCCTTCGGTGAGCAGGGCCACTAGGGAGTAGATTACCATACCCTTCCAGGAATTACGGTAGTATTGATTTAATCATCGTTTTAGAACTAGAATAGTTGCCCTTCCAATGAGGTTGTAAAGGTGACTTGGGAGTAGAGAATGAAGGGAAGCATGGCTGAGAGACCTGCCTGAAAGGCTGGGGCCAGGTGTGACAATCAGCAATCATGGATCACTCCTTCCCAGAGTGGAATTTCTGAAGATGAAAGAACTAGACAAAAATTGAATCATGCCAAGAGCCAAAAGTGGGATCAACAGAGGAAAATTAAAAGGAGACCAATGTCTGCTCGATAACAAAAAAGAGTTTTGTGACCATCAGAGCCGCTCAGAAATAGAATGGGAACAGCTAGATGGAGCAGTGGATAGAGCACCGGCCCTGGAGTCAAGAGTACCTGAGTTCAAATCCAGCTTAGGACACTTAACACTTACTAGCTGTGTGACCCTGGGCAAGTCACTTAACCCCAACTGCCTCACTAAAAAAAAAAAAAAAAGAAGAAAGAAGGAAGAAGGAAGAAGAAGGAGAAGGAGAAGAAGAATGGACTGACTAGAGAGGGACAGGATCCTCACCACCCAAGTATCCAAGCCAAGACTGCATGACTGTATGTAAAGGGATATTGTATACTTTGGATTTCCAAACCAGGCAGGAGGTTGTACTAGATGACTTCAAAGCTCTCTTCCAACTCTGAGATCCTGATTCTCTGAGTCACCTGAAACTGAACACAATATTGCATCTGTGATGAAATAATGAGATTCAGCAGATACTCAAAGACCCACCTGGAGATTAATCTAGACTGATTGAATCAAGTGAGAGTGATTAACTGCTGATCAGTCTACTTCAAGTTAATTGGATTGTAATCACACCTTAAGAACACCTTCAGAACCAATGGATTTGGAGGATGCCAACCAATCAGCTTGAAGCAGTGTGTAAGGACCGCCTCTGTTCCAGACCTATAAAAAGCTTCCACACTCAGTTTGCTGGAGAGAGTTCATGATTGAAGCAGGCTTGTGGCAGAGGACTTGAGGAAGAACCAGACCAGGCTGGAACTCTAGGCTAAAAAGGCTTTTTTCTTAACTTTCTGAACTCCATGGGAATATCTGTATGCTTTAATAAATGTTTAATGCCCAAGGACTGGTGCTAAAGCCTCTAATTTAAGGCGACCACAATTTAGATTTTAAACATCACACATCCATATCTTAAACCTGTGAAGGGAAGAAAATGGAATAAATGACCTTACCAGGAATGCCACATTTTCTGCCCAAGCTTTGGACCCTACAAGGTTGACAGGCTCCTGGGGCATCAGTATGCGTAGCCCTTAGCCATAGAAACCCACAGGAAAATAGAAGGAGCACCATAACTGATTATTGTTCTTAGTTCATTGCCTAATTGCATTAAAGCCTACTTTTGGTAACTGAGAAATGCCACTTAAATCAGCATTAAAAAGCAAGAGTAGGGGCAGCTAGGTGGTGCAGTGGATAAAGTGCTGGCCCTGGATTCAGGAGAACCTGAGTTCAAATCCAGCCTCAGACACTTGACACTTACTAGCTGTGTGACCTTGGGCAAGTCACTTAACCCTCATTGCCCTGCCCCAAAAAACACTAAATTTTTTTTAAAAAAGGAAGAGTAAATCCTGCCACAAGGTAGGTTCTTAAAGATCTGACTGACTTCTCATTCAGTCCTTTGCCTAGTGCCATTACATCCTAGGTGGGTCCTTGTGAATAGGGGGGATGCTAGAGAGTTATATCTATGTATGTATGTGTGTGTGCATACACACACATACACAATATTACATATATAAATTTATTTTATGTTATATATATATATATGCAACATTTTGTGTGTATATTTGTCCTTCATTTTTCTTTTTTGTTTGTTTGGTTTTTGTTTTTGTTTTTTTTGGTGGGGCAATGAGGGTTAAGTGACTTTCCCAGGGTCACATCACTGGTAAGTGTCAAGTGTCTGAGGCTGGATTTGAACTCAGGTCCTCCTGAATCCAGGGCCAGTGCTTTATCCACTTCGCCACCTCGCTGCCCCCTTGTCCTTCATTTTTGAAGAGGACCAATGACATCAGAGTGCTAGCTTAACTCCTGGGTGAGTTGGATTTAAGTAAGCAGAGTTATACAAAGTCATCAGCCTCACTCTCTCTTCCAGAGTCATTGAAATCCAGGGGCAAGACAAAAGTCAAGATGACTGGTGATACTCAGGATGCAGTAGATGGCCTTGGTGTCTTCCACGTCTAACCAAGCTCAAAGCACTCCACATCTCTCCACAAGGCCTGCTTCAGTTGCTTTCATGGCCATTGGAACAAATTATTCTCATCCACCCATACACCAAAGGAACTCTTCATGCGCTTCAGATAGATCCCACCCCAACTTACCAACAGGTTTGTGGACCATTGGTTAGCCTCAACATGGTTTAACCCATCTACCTAAACGGTGTACCAGGATCGTAGCTGCTCAGTGCTCTATAGCTTCTTGGAGCCACAAATAAGAGTTGATAGCCAAGTAGACACAAAAGGTAGAAGGGTAGCTAGGTGGCACAGTGGATAAAGCACCAGCCCTGGATTCAGGAGGACCTGAGTTCAAATTTGGCCTCAGACACTTGACACTTACTATCTGTGTGACCCTGGGCAAGTCACTTAACCCTCATTGCCCCACCGGAAAAAAAAAAAGAACAAAAAAACAAAAAAACATTTCTAGTGACATGGAATTCATGAATTAGCCAGAAATCATTTGGGGCAGCTAGGTGGCACAGTGGATAGAGCACCAGCCCTGGAGTCAGGAGGACCTGAGTTCAAATCCAGCCTCAGACACTTAACACTTACTAGCTGTGTGACCCTGGGCAAGTCATTTAACCCTAATTGCCTCACCCCCCCCCAAAAAAAAAGGTGGAAGAACAGCCCTGAAAAGGGCTCATCAAGCCCTCAAACCAGAGGTACTAGTCTTCTTTGAACAACCGTAATATATACATATATACACATATACATACATATGTATATATGGTTAAACATATATATATACATAATTTTAAACATATATAACACATTATATATACACATATATATTTATATATACACAATGTTAAACATCTATATCCTTGTTGCTGTTATTCATTAAAAGAGGTATTGCTAATTGCCTCATCCACTCAATTTCACCAAATCTTGGCCTTGAACTTGGGACCAGCGTGGATCTGCCAATAACAGATCTCTAAGGTCCCTTCCATGTCTTAACATTCTATGAGTGGGACTATGAGTTTTGATGATTTCAATATTACTTTTCTTTTAAACATCCTAAGACCATACGTGCTTTGTAAAGTCACAGCACATTCTTGAATCTTATTAGGCTGGTGGTCAATGATTATTCCCGGATTTGTTTTCACTTAAATTGCAGCAAATGGTTTCCACATTTTTTTTTTTCCTGAAAGAAAAAAAAAAATCCTTCAGAAAGTCTACAAAAGCAACTGCCACTAGGCGTCACTGTCCCCTAAGGTTTGGGGGCTAGTCCTAGGCCATTAATTACTCTAAACTAAAGACAAGGACAAGTGAATCCAGAACTTATTTTTGCCTTGTTTGGGTCCAAAGAGGGAGCCCGAAAGCAAAATTTCTCATTTCCTCCTTGGCCCCAAATTAAGGAGCTCATACCAAAGTTTGAGAAATCAGACCGCAGAGACAGATTCAGTTCATAAAGAACAAAAAAAAATTTTTTTTTTAAATCTAATTTCCCCAGGCAAAAAAAAAAAAGTAAAATCGCAAGTGAGGTCTCAGGCCAAACTCTGTCTGAATAGGAATGTCCTATGTGGCATGCCCGACAAATCGTCATCCTGACTCTATTTGAAGACTTCCTGTGAGGGGGAATCCACCACTTCCCAATTATTTCACTATTTGGGTGGCTCCACTTGTTAGGAAAGTTTTCCTTCAAAACTAAATCTGCCTTTCTGCAGCCTCTTCCCATTAATCCTCCTTATGTCCTCTGGAGCCAAGCAAAACAAATCTAATCCATCTTCTGCAAGACAGCATAAAGTAACAAACACAATGTCTGCCTTCCTTTTCTGTGGAAAATTAAACTGGAGTCCCTACCTTTCAAGAGCACTATTACAAAAGGCTCTGTGCACTAATATACTGTTGGCAAGCTTATGCACTTTCCAATCGTTCTGGAGGGCAATTTGGAATCACGATTTTTTAAGAGAGTAAAGGGCAGCTTGGTGGCACAGTGGATAGAGCACCGGCCCTTGAGTCAGGAGTATCTGAGTTCAAATCTGGCCTCAGACACTTAACACTTACTAGCTGTGTGACCCTGGGCAAGTCACTTCACCCCAATTGCCTCACTAAAAAAAAAAAGAAAAAAAAAAGAGAGAGTAAAAAATGTCCATCCCTTTGGCCTAGAAGCCCACTACTGGGCACATACCCCAAGGAGGTCAAAAACCAAAAGAAAGGTCCTTGATATACCCAAAAGTTCATAGGAGTTTTTGTGTTTTGTTTGGGGCGGGGGGGGGGGGAACGACAAAAGTAATGAGAACAAAAAATAAATGCCCATAAATTAGGAAATGGCTAAATGATGTATGGTATGTGAATATATTGGAGCTGTTATTGATGATGGCCCTATGTAAGGCCTAGTTGGGATGATCACTCCTCTTTTTAACTGCTAATGGCCAATTTCCTTATTAATTTTCACCGGGTTCTAAGATCATCAAGGAGTATGTTCCGGTATTTCCTTAAAAATTAATAGAAATGCACAATACCTTTCACTGACTAAATAATTAGTTGTGATCGCCAACTCCAGTTAGAAAAAGAAAACAGAGAAACTTCTATCCCATAAGCTTTCTTTCCTCCTTCTCAAACCCTAGCCTAAGAGGAATCCTAAGCAGCCAGGTGGAACAGTGGTTAGTATGCTAGGCTTCAAGGTCAGGATGATCTGAGTTCAAAGCTGGCCTCAGACAGTTATTAGTTGTGCTGACTTGGAGTCAGGAAAACTCCTCTTCCCATGTTTAAATCCAGCCTCAGACATTTAGTAGCTGTGTGACTCTGGGCAAGTCACTTTACCCTCTTTGCCTCAGTCTCCTCATCTGTAAAATGAGCTGGAAAAGGATATGGCAAACCACTCCAGTATCTTTGCCAAAAACCCCAAATGGGGTCAAGAGGAGTGGGACACAACTAAACAAACAGCAACAAAAAGGATCTATGAAAAAGATCAGGGGCAGCTAGGTGGCGCAGTGGATAGAGCACCGGCCCTGGATTCAGGAGTACCTGAGTTCAAATCCAGCCTCAGACACTTAACACTTAACTAGCTGTGTGACCCTGGGCAAGTCACTTAACCCCAATTGCCTCACAAGGAAGGAAGGAAGGAAGAAAAAGATCACAACCAGATTATTTTTAACCCTCTATTTTTCCTATTGATGAGAGCACCACCATACTCCCAATAACCCAGGCTCACAACCTAGGTGTCACCCTCTATTCCTCATTCTCTCTCCTGACCACATCTAATCTATTGCCAAATCCTATTGATCCTCCCTTTCTAACAGCTCTCCTGTAAACCTCCTCCTCTCCTCTAACACGGACACTTACAGTGGTTCAAGCTCTTATCATCTCATACCTGGTATTACGATAGCTTCCTACTTGGTCTTCCTGCCTCTGCGTCTCTCCACACCGATCTATCCTCCCCAGGATCAAATATAATATCTTCTGGTGGTCAGAGTCCTTCATAACCTAGCTCTCTTTCCAGTCTTCTTACCCATTAATCACACCCATATACTCTATAATGAGTACCACATGAGACTGGCCTCCTTGCTGTTCCTAAAACAAGACGCTGTATCTCCCAACTCCAGACATTTTCACTAGCCGCCCAATGTGCCTGGCACTCCCTCCTTCCTCACTGCTAAGTCCTATCCTCCCTGACTTCCTTCAAATACAAGCCAAAAATCCAGCTTCCTACAAGAAGCCTTTCCTAATCTCTCTTAAGGCTAGTGCCTTCCCTCTGTTGATTATCTCCAATTTACGTGTGATTGTTTGCATGTCACTCCCCACATTAGACTGCAAGATCCTTAAAAACAGAGACTGTCTGGGCAGCTAGGTGGCACAGTGGATAAAGCACCAGCCCTGGATTCAGGAGGACCTGAGTTCAAATCTGTCCTCAGACACTTGACACTTACTGTGTGACCCTGGGCAAGTCACTTAACCCTCATTGCCCTGCAAAAAACAAACAAACAAAAAAAACAGAGACTATCTTTTGCCTTATTTGAATCCCCAACACTTAGCACAGTCCCTGGCACAGAAGAGATGTTAAATAAATATTTGTCACCTTAATGACTGTCAACTCTAACTGCTGACTTCTCAACTCTGGACACAATCTCATTATTTATCTCTCTCGGAATGGTAGTCAAAGTCTGTCAAGAATTCTTTTCAGGATACTTTCTCTACAGCATTAAAAATCAACTAAGTGGGGCAGCTAGGTGGCGCAGTGGATAGAGCACGGGCCCTGGAGTTAGGAGTACCTGAGTTCAAATCTGACCTCAGACACTTAACACTTACTAGCTGTGTGACCCTGGGCAAGTCACTTAACCCCAATTACCTCACTAAAAAAAAAAAAAGAAAAAAGAAATCAACTAAGTGCTCTCAGAAAATATTTCACTCATTTTTTGTTTTTAATTAATTATTTTTAATTTTAATTTATAAAAATTTCTTTTCTCCACACACCCCCATTAAAAAAAAGAAAGAAAGAAAGAAAAACAACCTTGTAACAAATTTGCAAGTCAAATAAAAAAATTCTCACATTGGTCATGTCCAAAAATATAAATGTCTCATTCTGCAGTCTGAATTTATCACCTCTCAGGAGGTGGGCAGCATGCTTCATTATCAGCTTTCTGAAATCATGATTGGTCACTGCATAGGTCAAAATTCTTATGACTTTAAAATTTTTTTCTCTTTACAATGTTGTTATTATTTTATGTTAGTTTTCTTATACATGACAGTTAACTTCCTTGGTCTCTCAAGAAAGAACTTCTTTTAGTCATTTCACAGTCTCTCTCCAACCAGGGAAGTTTGTAGTCTCTAGAAGGGTGGTTAAACTGCCAAGCATCTCTTCCTTCTTAAAGATATAATAACAAGGTTATTGTAGCTGGAATTAAAAATCTAAAAAGCCATAAGAAATGAAAAAAATTCAAAGAAGTATGGGACAACTTTTATGAACCAGTGTACAGTGAAATTAGCAAAATTAGAGAAAACAATATATACAATGACTATAATAATGTAAATGAAAAGAATGAAATTGAACTGTGTGATTATAATGAACAAACTTGACCCCAGAGAAAAGAAGAAAAAATAAAGTTCTCTCCTTCTTTGTAGAGATGAGAAATATAAAAAAAAAGTATTTGCTAGGCATTATGCAAGAAATACAAAGACAAAAATGAAATAGTTCCTGTCCTCAACAAGCTAACATTGTGTGGGGGAGGACATATACATGTACAGGATGTCACCAAAAGTCTTAATATGGGTTTTCTTCCCCAAATATTTTTTCCAATTACATATAAAAACAATGATTAATATTTATTTTTTTTAATTTGGAGTTCCAAATTCTTTTCCTTTCTCCCCTCCCCCTTCAATAAGAAGGCAAGTACTTTGATATAGGTTATACATGTACAGTCATGCAAAATATATTTCCATATTAGTCATGCTATGAAAGAAAACACAGAAATGCTCTCTACATCCAGAAAAAGAACTATGGAGTCTGAATGCATATTGAAGCATACTATTTTCACTTTTGTTGTTGTTGTTTCTTCTTTCTTGTGGTTTTTTTTTCCTTTTGTTCTGATTCTTCTGTCACAACAAGACTAATGTGGAAATATGTTTAACATAATTGTAATATATGACCTATATCAGGTTGATTGCTGGCTTCAGGAGGAGGGGAGGAAAGGAGGGAGGGAGTAAAGGGTCTTATTATACAAAATTACTTATAACAATTCTTTTTGCGGTGGCATATGATTGGGATATTGGGATATTATTGCAGTATAAGAAATGATGAGCAGGATGGTTCCAGAAAAAGCTGAATACAAAATGAAATGAGTAGAACCAGGAGGATATTCTATACAGTAATGGCAATATTGTACAATAATCAGCTGTGAATGACTTAGCTCTTCTCAGCAATATAATGATTCAAGAAGGACTTATGTCCTTCTTGGAATCTGAATGCAGATGAAAGTATCTTTAAAAAAAAACAACCAACTACCTTTCTTTATTTCTATTTCTTTGTTAATCTCTTTGAGATACAGACCTAGTAGTGTTATCTCGGGGTCAAAGGGCATAAACAGTATTATAGTTCTTTGGGCATAGTTCCAAATTGCTCTCTAGGATAGTTGGCTCAGTTCACAATTCCAACAGTGTGTTTTCCCCACATCTCCTATGTTTGTTGTTTTCCTTTTCTGCTATATTAACCAATCTGATTGTGTAAGAAAGTACCTCAGAGTTGTTTTATTGCTTTTTTTTTTTTGGGTGGGGCAATGAGGGTTAAGTGACTTGCCCAGGGTCACACAGCTAGTAAATGTCAAGTTTCTGAGGCTGGATTTGAACTCAGGTCTCCTGAATCCAAGGCCAGTGCTTTATCCACTGCGCCATCTAGCTACCCCCTCAGAGTTGTTTTAACTTGCATTTCTCTAATCAATAGAGATTTAAAGCATTCTTTCATAATACTTTGGTTTCTAATAATAATTTCATAATAGCTTTGATTTCTTCATCTGAAAACTGTCTCCTTTGTCCATTTATCAATTGGGGAATAACTTGTATTCTTATAATTTTTACTTAGTTCTCTATATATTTGAGAAATTAGGTGTTTATCGGAGAGATTTGCTATAAAAAATTTTCCCAGCTTTCTGCTTTCCTTCTAATCTTGACTGCATTGTTTTTGTTTGTGCAAAAACTTTTAAATTTAATTCATCAGAATTATCCACTTTACATCCTGTGAAGCTCTATATCTCTTGTTTGATCATAAATTCTTCCCTTACCCATAAATCTGATAGGTAAACTATTCTATGATCCCCTAATTTGTCTACCCATGTTGACCTTACCTTGGTATACAATGAGATACATTGGACTATATCAAAGCTTCTTAAACTGTGGGTTGTGACCCCATACAGGGTCATGTAACTGAATGTGGGGATGATGAAGAATTTGGCAGTAAATATTTTATTTGTATACCTATTTTATTTACCTATATATCCAGGGTCACATGAAAATTTATCAGGAGAAAAGGGGTCGTGAGTGGAAAAAGTTTAAGAAGCCCTGGTCTATTCTTCTTAGTGCAGTTTTAAACCTTAGCTGCACTAAGACTTTGGGGCACCCTGAATCAGTAAATACAAAATAAATCCAAGAAAACAGAAGCAGGGAATAACAGTGGCTATTGGGGGATTGGGCAAAGCCTCAAGTAAAAGGTGATGTGTGCACTAGAATTTTTAAAATTAAAAAAAGGATGCTTGAGGGCAGCTAGGTGGCGCAGTGGATAAAGGACCAGTCCTGGATTCAGGAATACCTGAGTTCAAATCCGGCCTCAGACACTTGACACTTACTAGCTGTGTGACCCTGAGCAAGTCACTTAACCTTCATTGCCCTGCCAAAAAAAAAAAAAACACATAGGTGACAAATCTGGCCTCAGACACTTGATACTTACTAGCTGTGTGACCCTAGACAAGTCACTTAACCTTCATTGCCCCACACAAAAAAAAAAAAAGAAAGAAAGAAAGGATACTAAAGCAGAAATGAAGAAGTAGAGCATAGCAGGCATAGGGGACAACCAATTCAAGGACATGAAGACAGGAAATGGAGGGTTGAGTGTGAGGAACAACAAGAAAGCCAGTCTGTCTGGACCACAAAGTATGATAAGGTGAGTACGTTAAAATTAATATGGAAGGGTTGGGACCAGGTTGTAATAAGAAGTAAAAGCCAAGGGGGCAGCTAGGTGGTGCAGTGGATAAAGCACCAGCCCTGGATTCAGGAGGACCTGAGTTCAAATCTAGCCTCAGACACTTGACACTTACTAGCTGTGTGACCCTGGGCAAGTCACTTAACCCTCATTTCCCTAAAAAAAAAAAAAAGAGTAAAAGCCAAACAGAGAAGTCTATATTTTTATGTGTAATTCCACAGTTTTTCTCTAGAGTTACCAATGATCTCTCAATTGACAAACTGAATGACTATTTCTTATTCCTCATTCTTCTCAACCTCTCTGCAGCAATGGATTCTATTAACTACAATGTCCTCTGGGATATTCTCTCCTCTCTGTGTTTTTGTCACATATTTCTCTTGTTTCTCCTCTTATCTGTCTGATCTCTTCTTCTTAGTCTCCTTTGCTGGATGATCATATCTGACCTTCTATTTATTAATGTACTCCAAGCTTCTGCTCTGTACCCTCTGCTCTTATAGATTTCGAACTTAGAGGAGAAGGTGTCTGAGGGCAAGCCATGCAACTTTTCTTTGGCATCAGGAAGTGACGTTTGCTTGTGGGTACTGTCCATCAAAGCTACCAGCCAATTAGCTTGGAGCTGTGTGCGCATGTGGATGGGATGTTCCCAGTTTCACAGGAGGCTTGTGGGATGAAGAAGGGGTGGTTCTCTCTCTTTCGTCAGGACTCTCGTGGAGAGTGGAGCAGAAATGTGGGCTTCCTGAGATAGATAGCTGAATCTAGGCCTCTTTCTCTCCCTTCACCAAATTCTTATTCTCCTTAATAAATGCTTAAAAGTCTAAACTCTTGCTAAAGCTTATAATTTATTGGTGACCATTCATTAGATATTTTAGACAGACTAGCTAGAATTTTAGCCCCTTACACTATCAAGTCCAACCTCCTCGTTTTCCAGATGATAAAACTGAGACTGAGTTTGAGTCACCTGCCAAGGGTCATACAGCCAACAAAAGTCTGAGACAGAATTTGAACTCAGGTCTTCTGAGTCCAAGTGCAGCACTGTAATACCTAACGGCTTCTCTCTCTCTCTCTCTCTCTCTCTCTCTCTCTCTCTCTCTCTCTGTCTGTCTTTCTTTCCCTCTTTCTTCACCCCTCTCATTTAGTGGTCTCAATAACTTCAACAGGTTTGTCACCCCACAAAATTAACTCTCAAATCACTATGTCTAGCTCTAGTCTCTCTCCTGGGCTCCAGTCCTCCCCATCAATTGCCTGTTAGACATGGGCATCTTAACTTTGGAAGTGATTGTATGACATGGGAAATACTGGCACAGGACTGCCCAGCATGGCATGCCCTCGCCAGAGAAACTGCTGTGCTCTATGAGCAAAGCAGAATTGAAGTAGTTTAAAAGAAATGTGAGATGTACAAATTTAGAGAATCCACCCCAAATGCTGACATGGACTACTTGTGCCTGACCTATGGTAGAGCATTCCAAGTTCATATTGGTCTGATCAGCCACAGTCAGACATGCTGCATCTTGACTCTAACATAGTGAGAACTTATTGTTTATATACCCTCTTAGAGAAGACCTGGAATTAAACCTGCAATTGTATTCCCAGAACCTCAACTTAAAGGAGGGCGTCCAGACAATCCATCTCTTCATTTCCTACCCATCTGTTCTCTGAACTTCTCCATCATGCCCTCACCCAAGTCCCTTCCCACTGCCCCACTCTTTTTTTCTAAAGGGCAATGAGGGTTAAGTGACTTGCCCAAGGTCACACAGCTAGTAAGTGTCAAGTGTCTGAGGCAAGATTTGAATTCAGGTCCTCCTGAATCCAGGGCTGGTGCTTTATTCACTGCGCCACCTAGCTGCCCCTGCCCAACTCTTTTAAATTACCTTTTATGTGTTGTCTTCCTCCATTTAGAATATAATCTTCTTGAGAACAGGAAATATCTTTTGTCTTTCTTTGTTTCCCAATGCTTAGCAGAGTGCCGGGCACACAGTAGGTGCTTAATAAATTTTACTGATTGATTGACCAATTAGCAGTATTCAATACATTGACTGTCTTTGTGAGAACCAGCTGGTCTTGTTGGAAACCATTACTAATTTACTTGCTCACAACCAAGCGCTAGAGAGGGGAAGGAAAACTGAGCTTAAAAGAAAGAGCAAACCATCTATAGAACATATGCCTACTTCCCTCCCAAGTTCTTCAACACAATTTTTAAAAATTACTTCTCTGAGCCTTGGTTTCATCAAGGAACTTCCTTAAATCCACAGCAAAGAAGTCTTAGCTACATATAACCACAGCCAAGAAATCCTCAGTCCCAGACCTTTGCTTCAGCCACACGTCTAGGCTAGATCTTAACATGCGGAGGTTTGAAATGGAGGAAGGCATTCAACTAAGTGCCAAAAATTCAGAAAATATTTGAATTGATCTAGGCACGCAACAACCTGGGACAAAATCCAGTTGTGTCAGAAAATTCCTGCCAAGCCCTTTTCTAAAGGATTTAGTTAAGGGAAGAGACTGACATACACTGGTAGCATGCTAATAGCTGCTAAATAGCTTCAGTTCACCCCAGGCAAATGGGAAATTTTCAGCATATTCTTCTGCTGCATAAACTTGTCTGAATTGCTTCCCATAAAAACCCTGGTAATACAGATCCATCAATAAGTGAGACGACTTTTCATTTTTTCATAAACAGGACTTGTCAGTGATGTCTGCGTTACTACATGCCCTTGCTGCTTATTCTAGAGGTCTGGGGCTGTCATTTCTGCAAGAACATGTTGGTCTAGCTTTCTAAAGGGTAGGATTTTGAGGCTGTGTTTAAATTCACCTTTATTATTGACCCCATCTGATATTAACATTGCCTCAGAAAGTGCCAACGTTTCGGCACTTTCAATTGGGTTTCAAGCTAACACTTGTTAATAGGAAACAAGCCATTCCCACTGGTATCATAAGATCATAGATTTAGAAATGAAAGGGCCTTAGATGTCAACGAATCCAACCCCTTCATTTTGCAGAAAAGCCCAGAGGTTAAGTGAATTTTCCACAGTCACCCAGCTGGGGTCTCAAGTGGGATTTGAACCCAAGTCTTGACTCAAGTCCAGAATCCTATCCATTATGCCATGCTGTTCCCCATTCCCCCAAAATAAATAGTCAGAATGGAGTGTTTTAGTAGCAGATAAACTTGTTCCCAAAAATTTTCTCCCAGGCATTATATTAGATATTGGGAATACAAAAATTTTAAGAGATATATAATATATACATATTTGGCATATATACATATATTTGACATAAATGTATACATACATACATACATACATACATACACCAAATTGTCCTTGCCTTCAATCATATTCCAGTCAGAGGAAGGGATTACATCAGATAAACAGATAAGTAAATTCAAAGTAATTCAAGGAGTGAAAAGAGCACTTATTCCTGGGGAGTTTACAAAAGGTCCCCAGAAGGAGGTGGCATCTGATCTAAGCTTTGAAGGGAGGCAGGGATTGTGAGAGGCAGAGGTAAAGATAGAGAGAATTCCAGGCATATGGCACAGTCTGTGCAAAGGTAGGGAGATGAGGATGAAATGTCACTTTGTGTGAGTCACATAATTATTACAGAGGCAATATGCTACCTCCTTCTTCCCTCCCCCGCCCCCTCCCCTACTGTGAGCTCTTCCAAAGACAGCATTTGAGGCATCTTTTTATATCTGGTTTTATTATCTCTCACATGATAAAACACAACAGAATTAGCTGGATGTGTGATTAAATGTTCATTTAGACCACTGAGGGAGGGAGGAGAGAGTTTCATGATGCTAAACACTGAACAGGAAGTTAAAAAGGGAAGGGGGGTAGGGAGGAGATTGAGACATGATATCCAGAAGGAAGAAGCAATTTAACTGAAACTACAAGAATGTCCTCTACTACCTAAGCAAGTGAAAGAAGTTGATCCCAAGTGCAGGTTGTGAGAAGATATGAAAATCAGTATGTACATGGGTAAGATGGAAACTGGCAGGGTTGGCTTTGGCAGCCACCTCCAAGGTATGATTTCAGAAAGAGAAAAAAAAAAAACTGTACCAAAAAAAAAAAAAACTTTTCCCTACCAACTATCAATATATCTCAAATCATTACTACTACATACATTATTTGTATCTTAAATGTTTTTTGGTCTTCAAAAGTCTACTATTATAATGTAAATATCCCTGAGAAGGATAATACTTTTAAGTCTGACTAGGTAACATTAAATCTATGATTAGTTGGCAGCTGAGAGCAAAGCTCTATAGGAATGGGGTTGGGGGTGGGGAGGAACCAGGGAGTGGTAAGGACTTGGGGAGAGATCTGGAAGAGCAGAAAGGGGAAGCTGAAGGAGCCAAAGACAACCATTACTGACCTCACCATTTTGCCTGGGACAAGACCTAGACACTGTGTCCCTTGTTAATATGATTGACTATATCCTCAACACCTGTTGAGCCAAGACAAGCAGAGAAGCTTGGAGAAATCACAATCCATTGCACACTAACTAGACCAACCCAGCAACTGGACTCTTAAGCAGGAACTGTAACTTCAGACTATAGGCCCTAAAAGATCCACCTTAATAATCCAAGACTTCGTTCTCCATTAGATCTGTGATCTCACTGGCATGGTATTCCCTCCAACATTGCAGCTAACAACCCATACTTACCCAGCCTAGCAAACGCATCCATGAATTCCCATTGGTTGACCTTCACCATGCATCTCTCCATTGCCCTGGGGATGGGCTTTCCTGTCTTTCCTCAAAGACTATAGCATACAATAATGTATCACTATACATCATCACCAGACAAACACTGGTGTTTAAAAAAAAAGATGTTCATAAGATTTGCTTTTAGCCATTTAGCTGTGCCATTATATGCATACAGATCATCCCTAATACCAGACTCGTTGTCCCTAAACCATCTTTTGATTGCAATTTACTCAGTAGACCTTATCCACAAATCAGGAATCGTACTCTGAGAGAAAAACCTGAGGATCAAAGGAGGTCAAATGAGAGAATAAATACGAGAATGCTTTGAAACCTAAGAAGCATGAAATTATGATGCTAGCATTAATCCTTCACTAAAGAACTTGTTCAGTTCCCAATTGTAGTATGGAAGTGACCCTGGGTTTCCAAAAACTATACCAATGGAACATAAGATCTGAGAAGAAGAAAGAAAAGGAGGGAGGGAGGAAGGAAGGAGGAGAGGAAAGAAGGAAGAGATAGGCACAATATTTTCAACTCCATTAATACTAATACTACCATTACTAATAAGAAGAGTATATAATAATACTAATACTATTAATACCTCTAGTATTACTTCTAATACTACTACCTATAACTAGAATTTATATAGGACTTTAAGGCTTGTAGTGCTTTGCATATATTATCTCATTTGATGCTCACAACAACCTTGGGAGTTGGGTTGCTATTATTATCCCCATTTTACTGATGAGGAGACTGAGACAGACACAGGTTAAGCAACACAGCTGGCATCTGAGGCAAAATCTAACCAAGGTCCAGGTCCAGTGCTCTATCCACACCCCCACCTAACTTCTTTGATACTATATTTGGTTCAGTAGTTTATTTTTAGTATTACTACTTCAGGACTTGGAATGCTCCAGAATCTCATCAATAAAGGCACTCCCTCCATCACTGAAGACTGCAAGTGATCCAAGCTTCCTTATCCTGTGCAATTCTCACCATGCCTCTCTGGAAATCCTCCACAGAAGATTCACCCAGCACTCCAAAGGGCCTAACTCTTGTTCTCCTACTATTTCATGAGCATCCAGGCAGCACTCAAGCTGTCTGCTGATACTCTTCACTCTTGCTACAAAAATGGTCAATCTCTTGGGGGAAGCTAGGTGGCGCAGTGGATAAAGCACTGGCCCTGGATTCAGGAGGACCTGAGTTGAAATCCGACCTCAGACACTTGACACTAACTAGCTGTGTGACCCTGGGCAAGTCACTTCACTTAACCCCCATTGCCCCGCAAAAAAAAAAAAAAATGGTCAATCTCACTTTCTGGCTATTCAGTCAGTCAGTCAACTAGCATCTATTTAATGCCTACTACCTACGAGACACTACAGTGTCTGGGAATGTAAAGGCAAAAGGCAGTCCTTGCTTTTAAGGAACTCACAATCTAATGAGGAAGACAACATGAAAATAACTGTGTACAAACAAGATACATATAGGAAAAATTAGAGACAGTCAATAGAGTGAAGGTACTAGCACTGAGGAGGAAAGGCTTCTTGCAGAAAGCAATATTTTAGCTGAGATTTGAAGGAAAGCAAGGGAAGCAAGACTTGGAGATGAAGAGGGAGGGAATTCCAGGCCTGGAGGATAAGAACAGGACTACCATACTTGGAGATGCAGTATCTCACCCAAGGAACAGCATATCCTCAGTGATATTGTTTTTACACACTTCCTTTGCACAAGTTATCCCAGGTAATATGCTTTCACATATTTTACACTAGAGGCAGCTAGGCGGCACAGTAGATTGAGCACTGGGCTTGGATTCAAGAAGGCTCACCCATACGACTTCAAATCTGGTCTCAGACACTTAATAGCTATGTCACCCTTGGCAGGTCACTTACCCCTGTTTGCCTCAGTACTTCACCTGTAAAATAAGCTGGAGACAGGGAGCAGCTAGGTGGCACAGTGGATAAAACTCTGGCCCTAGATTCAGGAGAACCTGAGTTCAAATTCGGTCTCAGACACTGGACACTTACTAGCTGTGTGACCCTGGACAAGTCACTTAATCCACATTGCTCTGGAAAACTAAATAAATAAATAAGCTGGAGACAGAAATGGCAAAGTACTACAGTATATTTGCCAAGAAAACTCCAAATGGGGTCACAAATAGTCAGACACAATTGAAACAACCACCAACCTTTTACACTCACCATTGACCTTTGGGTCATCCACAATTTTGACTGCCCTGAGATTATGGCATTTCATTTTTTTGTAGCCATACAGTATTACCAAGAGAATACTTCAGATCTTTGATAGATTTATAACCTTGCCTAGATTTGCTGCTACGGCTAATTCCAATGTTTGAAACAATAGCATAATCTATGACCTATTGCCAAAGCTCAGAATTTGTATCAGCTGGGCTCAAGCTTAATGGTCTTTCTTTTCTTCATGTTCCACACAGGGTTTCCCCCAGAAACATTAGGATGTAGCTTGTTTCTAGTACACCCCAACTCCCAATACATACACACAAAAGAAAAAACAGTTCCCTAGCATTGATGCAAGCAGTTAAGATATCAAATATAGGATACATTTTATTTATTCAGACAAAAAAATTGTATAAAAGTCTTTAAATAGTCAAGACAACTCTTTTTCCTGGTCCAGTGAGTCTCCAACTCCCCTAGGGACTAATACTGTTTTCCAGAATTATAGTATGAGGCCTTCCCCAAACAGGAAACAACATGGGATTGCTAGCGTCATCTGGTGAAAATGCATGTCCCAGAATATATTATCCTTCCCTGACTTATAACAGGAGGATGGGGGCCTCTTCCTACAAAAGGAATACATTTGAGATTACCAGAGAGTCAAGCAACCCTCCTCTCTGATGAGCCCAACTACCCTGGTTGTCTGTATAGAATTATAGGCACGCACACACCCCCCCCAGAAGTCCCCTTGTTCCAGACCTACATAGCCTATATGGCTCCCAGTACCTGCGAAGGGCAAAGACTAAGATTGTCCTTCTTCATTGTAGTTCTGTCCAGAATTTCAGGCCCTAAAGAACTCCAAAATTCATCTAGCTCAACCCTTTTATTGAACAGATGAAGACTTTGAGAGCCAAAGAAGTTGTTAGTTGTCCAAGGTCCCAAAGATAAATGTTAGAGATTGAAAACAAATGAAGGTTCTCTAACTCCCTTACACTTCATAAACTCTTTTTTTTTTTTAGGTGAGGCAATTGGGTGGGGTTAAGTGACTTGCCCGGGGTCACACAGCAAGTAAGTGTTAAGTGTCTGAGGTGGGATTTGAATTCAGGTCCTCCTGAATCTAGGCCGAGTGTTTTATCCACTGTGCCACCTAGCTGCCCTCAACTTCATAAACTTTTAACGCTACCCCACCCCTGCTTCCCTCTGCTACCATCCAGGGGGCCTTGTAAGGGCCACTGTGGCTGTGTAAGCCTCCTTCCAGGGAACCAAGACCCTGTCTGTATGTAGTGACCTTTTTCTTGGTTTGATCTCTTTTTTTCCAGTCTTTCTAGAATCCTTACTGAAGACCAAGCTCAAGAGTGTAACTCAGGTGTATAAACTAGCCATAGTCCCATGGAGTTCCAAAACAATGACCTGGAACAATGAGAACTTTGAATCCTATCCAAAAGAACCAAAAGGAAGGAGGATTGGCTCTCGGGCCATGCCTGGGCACTCTTACTCCAGTAGTCATGCCAAAAGACATATTTTAGAATTTTTATTTAAAATCATATTTGCTTGACATCAGGTTTCCTCCAAGCCTGAACATTTCTTTCATCCTTGACCTGTAATCCCTTAATAATTTGTTCAACTGAGCATACTAATGCTTTCAAATATGTGTTTTTAAAAGGTCTGCTACATTCTTAACTATGATTTTTCAATGTGCCCTGCAGCAGAAAAATAAAATTTCCAACATAACATGCCTCTTAGCTTTACAATAGAAATAAATGAGGACATATAATTGTACATGTGGAAATCCATTTCTAACAACCATTAAGTGCTTACTGTATCTTAGGTGTTTGGGATACAAAGGGAAAGAAGTGAATGATAAGTTTAACTCTTAGTTCTAGGAATGACTTTAGCAGAGTTATATTACCTTTATCCAGTTTGGAGGCTCTGTCTGTATAGTCCAAGCCCCCCCTCCACCCCCACAAGGGACAGTACAAGAAGAGGATGCTACATGCCCTGTCAGACACCATCACTGTTGTTAGAGGGGGGCGATTATGGTGGGGAAAGGTATATCCAGAAATGATTTGATGAAAAAACAAAAGGCATCAATAAAACTTATTTTAGGTAAATAAATACATCTTCAGTGCTCAGTTGATGCATTCTAGATAAGACCATTTGACCCCAGATTTGTGGTTGAGTTGTTTCAGCCATATTCAACTCTTCGTGATGCCATTTGGGGTTTTCTTGGCAGAGATACTGGAGTCACTTAACCCCAATTGCCTTAGACACCCAGGGTCATCTCCAGTCGTCCTGATGTATATCTTGCCACTGCATCCAGATGGCTCTGAAGGAAAGAGGGATGTTGGTGACCTTGCATAGCCCTCCCTCACTTAAATCCAATTCACTGCAAGTCATGACATCACCCTGATGTCATGGAGCTCTTCAAGAACAAAGGACAAACATACATACTGGAGTAGTTTGCCATTTCCTTCTCCAACTCATTTTACAGCTGAGGAAATTGAGGCAAACAGGGTTAAGTGATTTGCCCAGGATCACACATACAGTAAGCGTCTGAGGAATGATTTGACCTCAGGTTTCTTTCAAAAATGTCCTTGTGTGTGTGTATGTGTGTGTGTGTGTGTGTGTGTGTGTGTATTTTCTTCTGAATTTCCTTCTTTTCTCTTCTGTCCATTTTCTAAAATGACTAAACTAGAAAATAGATCCAGTAGAGATAATTGAAAACTCATAGGACTCCCTGAAAAAAAAGCCTGAATACTATATTTCAAGAAATCATAAACAAAAAACTACCCAGATTTATTAGAATCAGAGGACACAGTGAAATTTAAAAGAATCTTTCAATCACTCACCTCTTGAAATTCTGAAAGGAAAAGTCTCAAGAATGTCTCAGCCAAAATCCAGAGTTTCCATGTAAAAGAAAATATACTGCAAGCATCTAAAAAGGAGAATAGGTGCTAAGGAAGTACAGGCAGGATCACAGAAGACCTGGCAGCTTTTGCTATAGATGTGACCTCACTTGGGGTTTTCTTTGCAGAGATACTGCCATGGTTCACCATTTCCTTCTCCAATTCATTTTACAGATAAGGAAACTGAGGCAAACAGGGTTAAGTGATTTGCCCAGGGTCACACAGCTAGTAAGTGTCTTTGACTGAATTTGAACTCAGGAAGATGTGTCTTCCTGACTCCAGGCCCAGAGTTCTATCTACTGCACCACTTATCTACCCCGATGAGAGGAATATAATTCTCCAAAAGGCAAAAGCCATGGATTTTCAAGTAAAATGGGGATAATTATAGCATCTACCTCCCAGGATTGTTATAAGAATCAAATGAGATAATATTTGTAGGGCACTTAGTTCAGTGCTAGCATATAGTAGGTGCTTAATAAATTGTTTATTCCCTTCCCCCTTAATTGGGACAAGAAGAGATGGAGGAAGAAGATGTGATACCCCTCTCAAAAAAAAAGAGGGCCAATAACATATTCTTAAATTTTGAATAGAAGAAAACAGGTAAGAAAGGGGGAAAATGTTAGCTCTCTGATATATAAAATAACTAAACTGGAAAACAGTATTAGTGATGCCCTTACCCTACCCCCCCCAAAAGCTTGCATTTTCTTCTTTAATCATTTTATTTTAATATTCCTTGCTGTTTTATGGAGTCATTGATTTCTATTTGATCTAATCCAGTTTTCATGGAGTCCATTACCTGGATAAAATTTGCCATTTACTCTTCTAAGCTATTTATTCTTTTTCCAATTCTTTCCTACAGAGATTTTATTTCCCTTTTTTATCTCCTGTATCATTTCTTCTAAGTATTCACATACTCCTTATGGAAAATTCATTTTTCCCTTAAGGTTCTTCTCGTGGTTGTCAAAGAGTTACTCTCTCCTTCTATGCTAAATTTTTGTACATCTCCAGATCTACAATTTTTTTTTTAATTTAATACTTAGTGTCTTCTTTGGTTTGCTCATCTCTCTAGCTATAGTTCCTGAAATCAAGCTCTGTCCCAGAGGCAGAATTCTCCCAATAGACTTTTGGGTGGAGTGTTTGGACCTGCTTGGTCTCACCCTGGGTCACCTGAGTTCCTGTGCTAACCTCCACCCCCTGGAATTAGGCTCCTGCCCCTCCCCCACCCAGATCTTTGAGGTTCCCAGCACTGGATCTTCAGGGTCTTTGATGGCATTTCAGAAGACAGTGCTAGAGACTTCAAAGCTCCTATACACCAGAGTTGTCCTGGTGTGAGCAGTGCTACACCTGGACCAATTGCTACTACCTCTGGTCCCTTCCAGGATCTCTGCTGTGAGTTTTCAACCAACCTAGGGCTTTTTTTTCTGAGGAATCTCTCCTCAACTAACTCTGGATGCAGAGCCTTGTGTCTCTGACCATCCTCTGGCCAAGCTGGTCATGCATTATGGTTTGGGTTTTTTTGCTGGCTCTGGGTGTTCTGGCAGATCCCCTTTCTTATTCCTATTTTCTGTGGGCTTCTGGCTAACTTTTGGTGCAGTTTTAGGATGGGAGAAATCCCAATACTTTCTCATTGGCTTTCCTGATCATTATCTGATCTGGAGCAAATTCTACAATTTTGATGGAATCAATAGGTGAGTTGGATGCTCTGCCTCTGTTCAGGTGGCCATCTTGGCCAGACATCCAAGGTGCTACATTTTAGGAACAACAATGTTAAGCTGGAGAACATCCAAAGGAGGATAATTTTGATGGCCAAAGACCTCAAGGTTATACCGTACAAGAAAAGAACTAGCAATGCTTAACCTAGGGAAGACAAGATTTGGGAAGGGGAAAGTTGACACAATAGCTATTTTCAAATCTATGGGGTCAAATCTGATTGACCCCAGAGTTCAAAAGTAGAAGCAATGGTTGGAAGTTGCAAAGAGGTAGATTTAGTCTTTTTTTTTTTTTTTTTTAGTGAGGCAATTGGGGTTAAGTGACTTGCCCAGGGTCACATAGCTAGTAAGTGTTAAGTGTCTGAGGCCGGATTTGAACTCAGGTACTCCTGACTCCAGGGCTGGTGCTCTATCCACTGCGCAACTTAGCTGCCCCAGATTTAGTCTTGATGAAAGGAATAGCTTCTTAACAATTAAAACTATCCCCAAGTGGAATGGCCTGCCTCAGGAGTTATGGGTTCCCCTTCACTGGAGGTCTTCAAACAAATAGAGGAACAATAATAAAGGGGATTCTGTTTCAGGTAAGGGTTAAATTAAATGACCTCTGACACTTCTTCCAAATGAGATTCTGTGATTCTATAAAACAGAACTGTTGAACTGCAATACTCCCAAGAATGCTCAAACCAGAATAAAATGTAATTGGGAAATAATTAACAAAATACATAAAAATACCAGTAGAGCAGTGACATGTTCTGTTTGGAAGATATTTGTGGGAAATATTTAACAAGATAAATGAAAATAGAATAGAACATAGATGTATTGATATGTGATTATCTTATGTACTATTTAATGGACCCCATTTCTATTTGAGTTTGAGACCACTGCTGTAAAGAATAAGAGGCAAACTGGCCACTGGCTAGATTCACCCCTCTTGATCAGAGTTTTCCGCCATTTTGTCATAAGCCTCTTTTTCTTCTTTATCTACCCTCTGATTTGGTGACTTCATAAGATAATATTAGTTAAATTATCATCCCTATGCTGATAACTCTCAGGCAAGGGTGTACTGTAGCCAGCCTGAACTGGCTCAGGTCAGCAGATAGTTAA
Source organism: Dromiciops gliroides (assembly GCF_019393635.1). Classification (NCBI taxonomy): domain Eukaryota; kingdom Metazoa; phylum Chordata; class Mammalia; order Microbiotheria; family Microbiotheriidae; genus Dromiciops; species Dromiciops gliroides. The sequence continues at coordinate 581,079,914 of NC_057862.1, forward strand.
ATTTTCGGTGTGAGCATTTATACCTCAGAAATTGGCAAATGCTACAAATCAGGACTTGCTGTATTGTTTTGTTGATGGTCCAGACTTAAGAAAGTGATGAGGAGGGGCAGCAATGTGGTGCAGTGGATAGAGCACCAGCCCTGGAGTCAGGAGTACCTGAGTTCAAATTCGGTCTCAGACACTTAACACTTACTAGCTGTGTGACCCTGGGCAAGTCACTTAACCCCAATTGCCTTACTAAAAAAAAAGAAAAGAAAAGAAAAAAGAAAGTGTTGGGGGGCAGCTAGGTGGTACAGTGAATAAAGCACTGGCCCTGGATTCAGGAGGACCTGAGTTCAAATCTGGCCTCAGATACTTGGCACTTACTAGCTAGGTGACCCTAGGCAAGTCACTTAACCCTCATTGCCCCACAAAAAAAAAGTGATGGAGAAAAAGTTAATTGCATTTTTAAACATTTAAGTATGTCATGGGAACATTATTTTTCAGAGAGCCAATTGTTAAACATTTACCAACATACTCCTACTCCCATGGCTATATACCCAACCACAGTTTCTCTCTTGAGCTCCAGTTCCTGATTACCAAATACACCCAGGACATTTATAATTGGATGTCATATGGGCATCTCAAGCCCAATAGATCCAAGATAGGAATCATTTTTTTCACCCAAACCTACCACTCTTCCAAATGTCCCTATTTCTACTGATTATACCACCACCATCCTTCCAACATCCCAGCTTCACAACTTCAGTATCATCCTGGACTCTTTGCTGCACAAGCCCAAATGAATTGCCTTATCTTACTGTTTCTACCTCCATGTCTTGTCTTACATCAGAACTCTTCTCACTACTCATGCAGCAATTACCCTTGGTGAATCCCTCATTACCTCCCATCTATTGCAATAGTCTCCTCATTGATTTCTCCACTTCAAGCCTACTCCCTCTCCAGTCCATCCTTCACATACCTGCCAAAGTGATTCTCTTTAAGAATGGGTTTGACCATGTTTGTCATGCCCCTGCTCAATAAACTTCAGTGGCTCCCTATAGAATAAAATATAATCTCCTTTCTTTGGTATTTAAAGTCCTTCATCATCTGTCCTTTGTTCTGGCTGACCTCCAAGACTAGAATGTACTTCCTCCTTACCTCTAGGTCCTAGAGTCCATTGTTTACTTCAAGACTTAGTTCAAGCACTACCTTCTACATAAAACCCTTCCTGAACCTCCCTCACTATGAGCACCCTCTTTCCCAAAATGCCCTTCTATTTATTTGATATCTATTCTGTATATATTTATCTACATACATACTGTCTCCCCCTATAAAATGTATGCTCTTTAAGGGCAGAGAACTTTTCACTTTTATATCTGTATCTCCAATGTTTAGCATTTATTAATCACCTACTATGTGCCAGATGCCATACTACATGTTATAGGACCTTGGGCTAGTCATTTAATCTCTCTGAGCCTCCATTTCCTCTGCTGTGAAATTACCTTTTTGGATCCCTTCCAACTCTAAATTTTGTAGTGGCTGGTAGGATTTGCTCTGAACCTTAATAGATGGATAGTATTTTAATAGAGAGAAGACTAGATGGAAGGTATTATAGCTGAGGTAAGTGAAACAAGAAAAGATTTGTGGGGGCTAAATTTAATATATGGAGAGTTAATTGGGTGGCTCGCTGAAATATTGGGGTCCCAGAAATAACGAGGGACCTCTAAGTTCAGATCTCCCTCCCCTCCAAACTGCCTTTTTAGATATTTCTCCCAGACCAATAAGAAAGGAGCCCAACAGCCTCTGTTCCACAAATGAATCAGGTTTTATTAAGGGGAATAAAGTAAACAGCAAAGGTGAAATTAATAAAATCAAAGACAAGGGAATAGGGGGAAAGAAATACAGATAATCCTCCCAGCCTAACCTAAGTCTATTCAAAAGAGCAGAGTTTGTATTTTAACTCACCACCTGGAGCTCATAGCTTCCATGGGAAAAGCAGCTTACAGCCAGGCTTGAAGGACTCATCTGTTGTTGCTCATGCCACCCAGAGGAGAGATAACTCCGGAAGAGCAGCGAGCTCCCCTCACTGAGCGTTTAATCCTCCTCCCCCAAAAGGGGCGGTCCTTCAAAAACTGCCTATGGAGAGTGGTTTCTCCTTCTGACCTCAGCAGCATACATTACTTCAGGGCAGGCCAGGTGTGGCCCCTCCCAATGAGTCAGTCAGCCAAACTCCAATAATCTTAGCACATATTTTACATATATTTATATACATACACATATGTATATATGTATGTGTGCATACATGCATGTGTATATGTATATGACACACATGTATGTGTGTATATATATATATACCTTATATACATATATACACAGATATACATACATGTATGTGGAAGAAGAGAGAGACACAGAGACACAGAGACAGAGAGGGAGACAGAGAGAGAGTCCTTGATGTCAGGGCCTCTCTTTTTCACTTGTATTTGTAGCACCATCACCAATGCTTAGTACAGTGCCTGGAATATAGTAAGTGATCAATAAATGTTTTCTCTATTGACCTAAGATGTCAAAATGAGGCCAGAGAGGAGATAAACAAAATGAAGGCAGAGGAAAACACCAGAAAACCTATGATCATTATCTCACTTCAGCCACTTAATTTCTCTAAGTCAAACACTATCCAACAGTCCAGCAGACTGAGGTCCAGAGGCTTCAGAGGCCCTTGGAACTCACTTTTGACAGAATGTCTTGTTTTTGGACTCAGAATTGTACTTTTCCTCACTTGCATTCCTAAAATTGTTCCTTTATATGCTGGTGACCCACATCTGGTCCAGGTGAGGCTCGGTGAGGCTCCTTTCCCCTCTCACCCAAAAACCGTTAGCACTTGTAATCCTATACAAATGGATAATGTAATCCAGGTATGTATGCCCCCATTCGACCAAATGACATAGCCCCTGATTCTGTTGTTACGATTGGCTTAAAAGTCTTGCTATCTAACTATGCTTACTAGCCAGATAACCATGAGCTATGTTAAGGGCTAAAATTCTAGCTAGTCTGTCTAAAATATCTAATGAGTGGTCGCCAATAAATTATAAGCTTTAGCAAGAGTTAGACTTTTAAGCGTTTATTAAGGAAAACAAGAATTTGATAAAGAGAGAGAGAAAGGCCTAGATTCCTATCTATTAAAGGGAGAGCACATTTCTAGCTCCGCTCTCCACCAGAGTCCAAAGAAAGAGAGTGAGACCGAGCACCAGTCTCTTCCTTCCTCCTCCCACTAGCCCGCGTCACTTCCTGACACCAAAGAAAAGACTCCTGGTCTTGCCCTCAAAGACCTTCACTTCATGGGCAGAACTCTTCTACAGTAAGTCTCCAGCAGGTGGCATTATTCCAATCGTTACAGCTAATTATTTAACCTTTGGTTGGCCTGAATTTCCTAACCTTCAAAATGAATGAATGAACAAATGAATGAATCAGTGAGTGAATGAATGAATGGATGAATGAATGAATGAAGCAAGCACTTATTGTTTCTTATGTGCAACACACTGTACTGAGTGTTACAGACACAAATGGAAAAGCCAGACCATCCTAACTCTTAAGGAACTTAATTCCAACAGGGGGAGACACCTTCATACAGGAGTTTCAGTTATAAATCAGATGGAAAGTCTACATGACTTTCCCTCCTTGAGCGAACAATGGCAAAGGTGATGGAAATGTATCTTCTTTAGTGGCATTTCCACTTTTAACACCATTTCTGTTTCTTATGTTGAACCATTTGAGAGGGCCAAGGACAATAATTTTCTTCCATAGCATTAATCCCCTGAATGATGGCTGCAGGGACTGGGCTGGAAATGGGGAAGGTGGTCTGGGGAGACAGGGCTGGGGTTTCCTGACTACTTAAGGCTCAGTCCTAGAAGTCACACACACACACACACACACACACACACACACACACACACACACACACCTATTACATGGCTATTTTGGGCTTTGGGTCCTGGGCTGCCTCCAATGGGGTCTCAGAGAAGGTGCTGGTTGAGAATTTACTTTCCTGGCACATAACACCTCTGGTCTCTTTCCCAGGATGCCTAGCCATTTAGTGGGGCTGGTTTGCCTAAAATAAGGAGGTTCAATTAGATGTGTCAAAAAAAAAACCTATAAAATACTATATTCTGCATTGGAGGCACAGTATTGCGAGGAATATTTTTTGTTTATTTTTAATTATTCTGATCCAAGCATTTTCCAGTTTAAAGAAAGAAATGGTCTTTCACAGCATGACTAATATGGTAATACATTATGCATGATTGAACATGTATAACCTATATCAAATTGCTTACTGTATCAGGGTGGGGGGGTGAGGGAGAGAGAGAGAAAATTTGGAACTCAAAAATTCTTTTAATGGATGTTAAAAATTGTCTTTACATGTAACTAGGGAAAAATAAATAGGAAGGAAGGAAGGAAGGAAGGAAGGAAGGAAGGAAGGAAGGAAGGAAGGAAGGAAGGAAGGAAGGAAGGAAGGAAGGAAGGAAGGAAGGAAGGAAGGAAGGAAGGAAGGAAGGAAGGAAGGAAAAGAGAAAGAAAGAAAGAAAGAAAGAAAGAAAGAAAGAGAGAGAGAGAGAGAGAGAGAGAGAGAGAGAGAGAGAGAGAGAGAGAGAGAGAGAGAGAGAGAGAGAAGCAGCCAGACTAATGCCCTCAGACATCTGTCTTCTGTTAGAAAATTTTTAAGTCAAGATGGTGGTGGTGATTTGACTTGCATAGCAGATACTGCCTCTGTACCTCCCTCAGGGTGACTTGCTGCTTCAGCTAAATTGGAATTCCTGCTCAGTGGGTGGTAATTTGTGAGCAGTTGATGGAGAATAGCTGGTCCCTTCTACTCAGGAGTTTCTTCTCCAGATGATGGCTGTGGGGGCTGGGATAGAAGCAGGATTTATGACTTGGGGAGGTGCTGCCACTCCCAGAGATTCTGTGCTTACCTGCCTGCTGATAGCATTTGGTTAGCAGATGTTGTTTGTGATGATGAAAAAGGTAGGTCCCAACTCCACAATGATGGCTGCTGGGGTTGGGCTAGAGGCAAGTCCAGAGGATTAATGGACACTGCTATTTCCAAGACTTTGGGGTTCAAGGTCCTGGGCTATCTCCAGCAAGGTTGGTGGTCAAGGCTACAGCAGCATTTCAACTTTGCTTGGGACATGTTGCCTCCTTTCCCTCCCTCAATATGCCTTGCTGCTTCTGCTAGGTGGGTTTGCCTGCCCTATGGGTGGCAATTGGTCAGAAGATGGTGGAGACAGCTGGCCCCTTCTCTATGAGAGTCACTCTCAGATGATGGCTGCCAGGACTTGGCAGAAAGCAAGACAGATGGTTGTGGGGAAGGGGGAGGCTGTCACTCCTTGAAGGCAGGATTATGTCTTTGCATTTCTTTGTATCTCAATGAATTTTTATGCATGCTATGGGTTGCCATACACAAATAACTCTTCACCAAATAGCCAACAAGACATTGATGAGTCTCTCGAAACATAAGTAGGCTGCTCCTTGTTTTCAACATTTGTTTATATAAGATTTCCTCCGCTGGAATAGTCTTTTAAAAAATGTAATCTCATTTCTACACTACAATGGACCATCAACTTTAGATTTCTGTGGAACCTGGAACTGAAAATAAATAAAATTGAATTTGAAAAAAAGATTTTTGTGGTGGTCTTCAATTTCTTGACATTGGTCTCAAAAGGCTGATGATGTACTGAAGACACAGGGACTACTTGAGAACATAAGTTGCACCCCTAAAAAAAGATATCTCTGTAAAGAAATAAAACATATATAGACTGGACTCATCTTGTACAGGTTGTCCCAAAACTCTTAAACTTTTGAGACAACTTGCAAAAGCAAAGTTTTGAGGGGGTGGGAATTATGGCCTATATTTGGGCCAATATGGTCATTTTCCTTTTGGTTTCCAGCATACTCAGAGAACAGTGGTTACCTTATATAAGCCTGGATTAAGCAAGCATTAAACTTTTTTTCTAATGCATTAAGAACCATTTACCCTGTGTCTTTGGAGACAATTCAATGGTCTGGTTAAAGGTCGGGCAAACTATTTACAGATTTCTGGGGCTGGAACAAGTGGAGGGACTATAACAAGGAACCAGTGACTCTTCTCTTGTCTTTCATAGCAACTGCCAAAACCCAACTTTGCACAGTGTCAGGGCAAGATCAATCAAGTGATTGATTAAGCAAACTGCTAGGCACAGGATATCCAATTGGTTTTCTATAACTCAACCAGGAAAGAGCCATCTTTGCTAGGAAACTTTTGAATATGTCAGGTAATCATGTGCTTTTCAATCTGCTAGCTCAATCTATCACAAATTAATGCTCACCTCGCCTAGATCCCCAGGACTATACAGAAATCCTTTTTATTCAGTTCTAATCAAATTATTTTCTTAAAATATACTTATTTTTATTAACTATTAATTAATTACTTTAATTAATGATTTTGAACCCAAAATTTGGCACTAAATATGTGTTTTATAATTTGTGTTATCACCATATTTGTTCGTTTTTCTGTATGTCCATTAAGTTTATTAATCTGTTTTCCTATTTGTGTTATATTCAAGCATTTTAATTTTTAGAATTTTCTCAAAAAACCTGAACCTTAAAAAATTACTGATGCTTTTTGTTTTTATATCACATTCACCTCTGAATACATCCCTCCTTTCACCCCCTTTCTACTGATCCTTCCTTTATAAAAGATTGTAAAATAAAGAGGAAAAAACTGTTCATCCAATCAGTGTAGCAACTTCTTCTGACAGCATATTCAATATTCTATACCTGTAGTCCCCCACTTCTATAATGAAAGAAAATTCATTTCCTTCACTCTTCTCCTGTCCAAGTTTATTTCACTCCATGAAAATACTGCCTTTCCTCCCCCTTCTTCCCAAGTTTATTTTGAATGCCTTTTTTTTTGGGGGGGGGGGGCAGGGCAATGAGGGTTAAGTGACTTATCCAGGGTCACACAGCTACTGTGTCAAGTATCTGCGTCCGGATTTGAACTCAGGTCCTCCTGAATCCAGGGCTGGTACTTTATCCACTGTACCACTTAGCTGCCCACCTTGAATGACTTTTTTTAAAGCATTAAGTGCCTACTATATATCAAGCAGTATCCTACGCACTTTGCAAATATTATGTTATTCTCATAGTAACTCTACAAGATAGATGCAATTATTACCCCCACTTTGCAATTGCCATAAGCCTGGACCCTTAGGCCTCACAAGACTTAAAACTACCACATTGCAGGAAATTGGACCTCAGAGGAAGACCCTGAACATTTTTTTTTGTGGGGCAATGAGGGTTAAGTGACTTGCCCAGGGTCATACAGCTAGTAAGCATCAAATGTCTGAGGCTGGATTTGAACTCAGGTCCTCCTGAATCCAGGGCCGTGCTTTATCCACTGCACCACCTAGCTTCCCCCGACCCTGAACATTCTTATCATTGGCTTCCCTCAGTAGACCTCTACAACCACTGATATTTTGCCTCTATTCACTCCTCAATGGTTAGTATATATGCACACCCTTATAGTCTCCTCATCCCCAAGAGTGATGTCAAGTTACCAATAGATAAACCCCATTCCCCATCCCCAACCCCCACAATTTCCACTCTAGAACACTTGCTTCATTATCATCAAACTTCATTTCAACTTAATCTCATTCTTTCCATCTCTTGAGACTCACTGAGACCTGGCTCCCTCCTAATGACACAAATTTCCTCATCATTCACTGGTTGCCCTCTCTTTCATTCCCCCATCCAATTAACTGACTGTGATGGAGGAGTCAGAACACCCCATGTCCCCATTTCCACTTCCATACTCTAGCACTATGATCCAGTTACCTCTACCCCTGTGAGATGCAACCAAACCAAATTTATTCCCCAATATAAGCTATCATGACTATTATATACTGATCCCCCAGATATTCTCCTTCTTTCCTCAATGAGTTCAGTGCCTGACTTGCATCCCAAATCCTGCCCTCATACCAAAGAACTTCCACATACATGCTGATTCTTCCTCAAATATATTAACTTTCCAGTTCTTAATTTATTCATTTCCCATAAGCTACTCCTCCATTCCACCTAAGCTATACACAGAGATAGTCATATCCTTGATCTTGCCATCACCCACTTTAGGAAAATCAATTTGACAGTGGAGAGGTGGATGGACCAGAGTGAATAAAGGCTTGAGGCAGGGAAACCAACCAGCAGGTGATTATAATAGTCTAGGTGTGAGTGCAGATACCAGGGTGAGGACAGTGTGGGAGGGGAAAAGGGGGCATATTCAAGAGTTGCTAAAAGGTAAAATCAACAGGACTTAGAACAGATTGAATATGGTGGATAAGAGAGTATGAGAAATCAAGGATAATACCTAAGTTTAGAGCTTGGGTGCCAGGAAAGATGGTGGTACCCTTAATATTCTTCAATAGATTTTTTTTGCCTCTATCATCCTCAATCTCTCACTAATCTTCAATCTCTCCCTACTTGACTGCTTCCCTGCTGCTTACAAATACACTCTTGTCTCACTATCCCCAAAATATCTTCACTTGACCTAACTATCTCCATTAGCCATCATCCTATATCCCTCCTTTCCTTTTTTGGCTAAACTCCTTGTGAAAGCTTTCCATACTAGATACAACAATTCCTCTCCACTTACTTTCTTCTAAATTTTCTGCAATATGTCTTCCAACTTCATTCAACTGAAACCACTGTCTCCAATGCTACTAACAACCTCTTAATAGCCAAATTTAATGGCCTTTTATTAATTCTCATCCTTCTTGACCTCACTCCAGACTTTAACACCATTGACGACCTCCCCCTGGATAATCTGTCCCATCTGGGTTTTCATGACACTTGCTCTCTTCAGGTTCTCCAACTATATCTCAGAGCCCCACCTCTTCCTTCTCAGAATCCTTTGCTGGAACTTTAACTATGTCTTTCCCACTAAACATGGATGTCCCCCAAGACTCTGTCCTGGGGTGTCTTCTCTTTTCTCAATATACTCACTTGGTGATCTTATCAGCTCCTATAAGTTCAATTATCTTCTCTATACAGATAAGTCCCAGATCTAGATTTCTGGCCCTAGTATCTCTCCTGACTTCCAATCTTGTATTACAAACTGCCTTTTGAACATCTTGAATTTTATGCCCTATAAGCATCTCAAAAGCAAGAGGCCCAAACTCAAACTCATTATCTTCCACCCAAACCTTGTCCTCATTTCAAACTTCCTTCCCACCATCAAGGGCACTACTATTCTCCCAGGTCACCCAGAAATACAACTTCAGTGGCATCCTTGACTTCTCATTATGATTCACTCTATATACCCAGTTAGTTGCCAAATCTTGTACCTTTCCACATCCATCTGCCCCTGCCAGCCTTCTCATCCTGGAACATCTCATTGCTATTTCAGTCCCTTCTCCATTGGGGAGTTCCTCCCTAAGTCTCCATTTTGAGAAGGGGCCCAGGATAACAACCAATCTTCATTCTCCTCCAAGCTGTGCTTCTGATTTTCTGCACTTCTGCACCATGCCCCTGGGCAGGTACCTTTCAATTAGAGTCACCCAGGATGCCAGAAAAATATTAAGATTAGTAGCTTGACATGCTCCATTTGAAAGGTTTCCAACCCCTTGCCTTGACATAAGAGAGGCAGATGATGGAAAGTTTAGACAACACTTAGGATTATCCCTTGAATCTACTTCATACAGTTCTTATTCCCCCGCCCCCAAAGCTAACCTGTATCCACCATCCACACACCTTCCTACAAATGTCCATCTGGAAACAGGCAGATAGAGCAGATGACTTCTCAAGTCTTATATTCTAGTATCCTAACCCAGCACACATGAGCAGCCCTTAGACCCCTTGGCTAGCCTAGACTCAAGGTCAAATGAATCACACACTGTGTGGCCATCACAGCCACACAACCCTATTCTTCTTGAAAAGGGTCTCTTTAATCCCCGTGGGTTGGAGGCAGTGGGTGGAGGAAAAACTCCAACAATCCTCCTCGGGTTTTGTCAGTTACAACCGAGAAAGGGATTGCTTGGACATGCTGTGCTTAACTATTAGATCTGATATTTTCTGATTTTTGCCTGCCTCGGTGGGGCCGGCTACAGCCTAAAATGCTCCTGGGTCCCATTTCTTAGCTGTATATAGTGAGTCGGTTGTTCAGCCTAGTGACTTTAACACAATGCTTATTCATAAATGATAATTTTAGCACAATAGGACATAGCTTTAAAAATGAATGTATGAGGAAAAACCCACCCACATATGTATGACACACACCAACATGCTTCTCATCTCCCCACTCTGGGTGGACATGCTCTTAGTCACAGAAGAGCATCTGGGCCCATCTTGTAGAGGCTCCTTCCCTGATTTCTGCATCTCTAGAAATTTTATCAAATAGTCACTGAGTCAGAATAAGTGGGTTTGGCAATTAACATCTGTGTGGAGGCTGCCTTCAAAAGCATTTGGAGGACTTGACAGTAAATATTCCTGTGCTGCAAATCAAATAAATACCCATTGTAAAAGCTTGAATGTGATATTTATGAAGACAAACTTGCTCCGAAATCTCACTGGATAAACATTTTCTATCCCAGTAGGGAGCATAAAGGACCCTTCTTCATTTGTGGTAAAGCCTGAGTTAATTCATAGTAGGATTGTCTCTGTGGTACAATGACTATCCAGACAACATCAAAGAAAACATCTATTCCATTTCTGGGTAAACAGATTTTCACCAAGAACATTACTGGGTCAAGGAATACCACTAGACAAATTGGATCCAACAAACTCCCATATATTAAACTCAAACACTGTGAGTCAGGCTGACCCAAAGCACACAGTTTCCAGTTAAGACACTCCTTCAGCTCTCTGCTCACCCACTGCTTTGGGACATTCCAGCAATCTGAGCAACAGTGAGTGACCTCCCTCCAGCTGGGTTGGAGGAAGAAATCTGACGGAGTGCTCTGGCCTGGCATAAAATGGAATAAAAGCCTTCCTCTGGAGACTACAAGAGGCTTGCCCCAGATCAGCAACCCCAGATCACCACCAAGCAGATGACAATTTTTCTTTGGCAACTACTCTAAATAAGGGTTCTTAACTTGGGGTTCAAGAACTTATTTATTTTTTTAATGTTTATATTTTTATTTCAAAATAATTGGTTTCTTTTGTAATTTCGCCTATTCTATTTTATGCATTTAAGAACTTTATGCTGAGAAGGGGGCTTCAGCAGACTAGCCAAGGAGTCCACAATAGAAAAATAAGTTAAGAATCCCTGAACTACTGTTTTGGTTTTTTTAACTGAAACCTGTGAGCCCAAGACATGGGGGAGGGAGAGGGATGAAAAGAAGTAGGGGTGAGCTCAGGTACCTTGCTTTAAAAAAAAAAAAACATGGTGACTGATTTGCTCATTGAATTGGTTAGTGTTATACAAGTAAGTGTGAGACTCATGACTTTAGCCATCCTTGCATAGGCATGTTAACTTTGCTACACTCCTGAGCAACAACAGAACCCTTGACCCTAGCCAGCTGTCTCACAAGTATCCACTGGAGGGCACAAGGATGGAACAGGACAAGTGGCTGTGCGTGTACCATGAGAAATCCAACTCAAAGACAGGGTGCCCTGAGGATGGGTCTGCAGCCTCACCCTTCACATAGGGAATACATCACAGCCAGCAAATACCCTCTGGACAGGATGTGAGAGGCCCCTGCCAGAAAAGGAAACCAGTTCACAGCCAGTATCGAGCACTGTCCAGACTACTTTACAGGGCTTGTTATCAAAGCACTTCCCAGAGCTTTGAGAATAAAGCCCTTTCATTTTGTAACCTTGAGGCTAAGATGGTAGAGGGCAGGGACCTCATCCTTTTAACTCTACTCCCTACTCCCACTCCCTCCCTCCTCCAAAGTAACTACAATGCCTAAAAGTCCACAGGAAAGAAAGCGGAGCCAAACAAATGGCAATTAACCTACCTCAATACACACACACACACACACACACACACACACATCTCTTTAACACAAGCCTTTGATAATGCCTGTTGCTAGGCAGCTAGGTTGGTGCAGTAGATAGAGCTCTGGGCCTAGAGTCAGGGAAATCTGAACTCAAATCCAGACTCAGACACCTACTAGCTGTGTGACCCTGGGCAAGTCACTTAATCCTGCTTGCCTCAGTTTCCTCTTCTATCAAATGAGCTGAAGAAGGAAATGGCAAACCACTCCAGTATCTTTGCCAAGAAAACCCCAAAGAGGGTCATAAAGAGTCAGACACAACTGAACAACAATAACAACGAAATTCCTCTTAAAGTATAAATTCCCTTGGGAGGAGTAACACTAAACTGTTGTCACTTTCATTTATATCAGCAGCTGGGTGGTAAAGTGGCTAGAATATCGAGCCTGGAATCAGGAAGACCTGAGTTTAAATCTGGCTTCACACACTTGCAAGTTGTGTGCTAACTGCTGTTGCTGCTGCTGCTGCCAGTGATGGTTAGCTAGGTGGTGAAGCAGAACACTGAACCCTGGAGTTTAGAAAACCTGAATTCAAATCCAGCCTCAGCCACTTGACTACCTGTGAAACCATCGGCAAGTCACTTACCCTATCTGTAAAATGGGGGTAATAATAGCACCTACCTCTGCAAGGTTATTGTGAAGATCAAATGAGATATTTGGAAAGAGCTTTGTAAATCTTAAAGCAGTATAGAAATATTATCTATTGGTTATATACCTTAATGTAGATGGGAAGTTCTAATAATAGCTTTGAATTAGGGCAATGTGAAGAGAGAACATAAAAGCAATGAGTCTGGGAAGAAAAAATTTGATGAAAGGGGTTGATTGGTACCTCAGCATACCAAGTTGATCTTTTTTCACAGCTTTGCCAATGGCTGACAGTGACTGTGGTTCACTTATGATGCACCTCTCTCTGTGTATCCCTGCTGCTTCTGGAATCTCAAGTGAGAATAATTGAAAAACTGGTCCCTTCCAATTTAACCAAACATTAACAGACAGGCAAACTTAGGCATGGGAAGCACATTTTATTGGATTATTCATTCAGGGAATGTTGGTTTTTTTAGGAGAATATATATTAAATAATCATAAAGCATATTATTTTATTCCTCAAAGAAGCTAAAGAAATGGAAACTTAACTAAACATAATTTTTCATCAACAACTAAACTTTGCTTTAAAGTATACACATTAGACCTAGGTATTAGAATGTGCTTGGGCACACCCAGCCCACTCTGTATGCATGCCTGTGCAAGCAAATAGGTTTCACTAAAGTAAAAATTGACTATAATCCAAAACTCTGTTGAGGGAGTTATCAGAAAAGTTGGTTACCCCTTGTTTACTAACTAGGGTTGCCTTTTCCCTTCCTGTTTGGAATGGAAAGCAAACAAACACATTCCTTTGCGACTGTCTAGTCTTTCAGGATTTGTCAGGGTCAAAGATAGAAAGCATTTGAGATAAAAGGAAAACGTCTACGTCTCATGATATTTACATGTAATTTACATTTGTATAAAATTTGACATCAATAGCATAATATGGGCATAGAGTTTTACCCACTTGTGACCACAAGACTTCTAGAAGTCTGATGTCAATATTTTAAAATATCTTCATTTTAGAATTCATTTCAATTAAATAATAATTTATTAAGCACTTAGTAGGGCAGGTAGCATAGGGTAATCAATGAAAAAGCATTTATCAGTCCGTTATTATGTGCCAGGCACTGTGGAGATACAAATCCAAGCAAAAAAACAAAAACAAAAACAAAAAACAGTCCCATCCCCCTCAACCTTCAAGAGCCTACATTCTAATGGGGAAAGATAAATAAAGGGGAAGGGGCGGGTACAAGTTTGGCATCATGGATTATAAATGTCATGGAAGTGACTTGGAGGCATGGCTCTGGGTAAGATCAGGCAAAAGATCACCTGTCAGAGTCAGGGCCAGAGGTCAAGCTCCAGGGAGAGGGAGCTGAGGAAGATGGCCAGATACAGGCAGAATGATTTGGAAATGGGCAAGAATACTGATATAAGCTCTGTAACTTACTGCATGACCTTGGGCAAATCACTTTTACTTCTCTGGGCCTCAGTTTCCTCATCTGTAAAATGAGAAGATTAGATTCAATGACCTCTAAACTTCCAGCTCTAAGTCTATGATAATATATGCCAGACCAAGGTCCTGTAGATGCAGTGATGAAAAATGAAATCATCCCTGGCCTGAGGGGTTTACATTCTCCCGAGTGATCATATATACCATACTTTCAATCTGACTTTTTAAAAACTTCTTTTGGGGGTAGCTAGTTGGCGCAGTGGATAAAGCACCAACCCTGGATTCAGGAGGACCTGAGTTCAAATCCAGCCTCAGACACTTGACACTTACTAGCTATGTGACCCTGGGCAAGTCACTTAACCCTCATTGCCCTGCAAAAACAAACAAGCAAACAAAAAACCTTCTTTTGACCAATATCATTTAACACCATCAAATCTATCATTTATTTATCACTTGAGTATTAAAAAAAAAAAAGCAAAGACCATCCAGCTGTGCATAAATCATGGCTAAAGTACAGAAGTGGCTAATATTAAGGTTAACCCCAGTTTATAGAGGGGAATAAGTATTTGTACAGAGCCCACTACATGCTACCCACTGTGCTAAGAGCTTTACAAATATCATAGCTAACATGTGTGAATATCAGAAGCTTAGGCAGTGTGGTATCTCTGAAGTCAGAAATTCTTATGCCCAAACTGTGCATACCCTTTGATCCAGCAATAACACTTCTAGGTCTATATCCCAAAGATAGGCAAAAAGAGTTGGGGGGAGAAGGGGAGAACCTATTTGTACAAAAATATTTTTCGAGTTCTTTTTGTGGTGGCTTAGAATTGGTAATCAGAGGGATGCCCATCAATTGGGGAATGGCTAAACAAGCTGTGGTATATGATGGTGATGCAATATTATCATGCTATAAGAAATGACAAGCAGGATGATTTCAGGAAAACCTGGAAAGACTTGTATGCAAAGTGAAATGCACAGAATTGGGAGAATGTTGTACACAGTAACAGTGATTGTTGTACAATGAAAGACTGTGAATGACTTAGATATTCTCAACAATACAATGATTGAAGACAATCCCAAAGGACTAATGACAAAGCATACTATCTGCCTCCTGAGAAAGAATTGATATCGTTTGAATATAGACTGAAACATGCTAGTTTTTACTTTCATTTGTTTTCTTTTATTCAAGTCTTCTGTACAAAATGACTAAGATGAAAATATTTCTGTGATTGCATATGTATAACCTATATCTTATTGCTTTACCATCTCAGTGACGGGGAAGGAAGGAAGGGATAGAATTTGGAACTCAAAACTATTTTTTTAAGTTTAAAAATTGTTTTAACATATAATTAGGGAATAAAATATATTAAATTTGAAGTCAGAAGTTCTGTTTTCAAATCCCTGACACTATCTGCATAACCTTGGGCAAGCCATTAAACAAGGACCTCTATTCCTCGAGCTATAAAATGAAAAGGCTTGACTTAATGTCCTCTTGAGACCCCTTATGGCTCTAAATCTCTGATCCCATGACTGCAGTGATGACAGAGAAAAGACAAGCAGGAAGGAAGAGTAAAACCATCTCAGCAGGACTTCTCAACACCCCTAACACACAATCATTTCCTGTGATTTAATGCCCTAGAGTGTCGGGCTTCTTTGAAATGTAGATGAAACTTAGGGTTTGTCACCCTGTTTTCAGGCCTAGCCCTGGGTCTTGCAGTAATAATTACTCAACAAATGTTGAGTTGGATCTATTTAATATAGAGTATAACTTTACTTGTGGAGGTTAAGGGAGAATGGATAGAAGACCTAAGGGTGTCTAGGAAAGAGCTTTTTTTTTCTTTTAATTTCTTCTGTTTCCCCATTATTAATGCCATGAAAAAACCTGGTCAATATTCAAACGGAATAGGCTAGGCTGCTTCATGTACTTGCATTGAACCCTGTAAGGAGAGAAACCATAATCAGAAGAAAAAGATTATAGCGGAAGAAAGAACAGTAGACAAGCCAAGGAATCCCAGGTGTCCTTGGAAGACAAGGGGTGTAACTAGAGAGCCAACTAGAACTGAGCAATGTCTCTGAGGGTTTATGCTTGCAGAAGCCCCCAGTCACCACTACCTCTGATCCCCTGGAGCTTCAGTCCCAATCCCAACTCTCCACCAGTCTTTATCTTCATCCTTCCCCCTTCTCCAGCCCCTGATCTTCTGGCCCCCCAGCCTCAAGGGACTGGAGCCTGCCTCCTACCTCACATTGCTCATTGAGGCAGGAAGGAGGAGAAGGGGAGCAGGGATCTATCCCCTTGGGAGAAAAGGAGAGGAACCATTGGCATTGCAAGTTGTAACTGAAGATATTCTCCCTTAGAAACATTGTTATGCACATTAGTTGGGCTCTATAGACTATCAGCAGCACTTTTTAACACTTAGCATAGGCTTTTGTCCATATCAGCAAACTGCTGCATAGTTGTCAAAAGTCACCTCTGAGAATGAAGCAAATGTTTCAATCTGGAGTTTAAACAAAACATGAATGAATGAAGAATGCATGAATCAGCACATTCAGAGACACATTCTCCTTTCCTTGATCTGGTTACAAAATATCTCTCTCACATCCTTCCCCATTCCAAACACTAAGCAAGCATAAATCAATAATCAATTAAAAGATGTGAGGATGTTTGAAGTTGAATGCTCTTCTGCTTTATTACTTTTTCTTTCAACAAACATTTATTAAGCACCTGCTATGTGCAAGACACTCTGCTAGGCATTAGTGAAACAAAGACCTGGGTGTTAAACTTTTTTTTAACTAAACCACTCCTTTTTCATCTTTGCCTCCTGACTTCCCTAGCTTCCTTCAAATCTCAACTGAAGTCCCCTCTTATGCAAGGAGCCTTTCTCCATCATCCTTAATCTTTGTACCTTCCCTCTGAGATTAGCTCCAATTTATCCAGTACAAAATTTTGTTTGTACATTGTTGTTTGTGTGTTATCTCCCCCATTAGATTGTATGTTCCTTGATAGAAATGAGTGTTCTTTGCCCTTTTTTTGTATCCGCACTGTGTGGGATACGTGAGGCACACAGTAGGCATTTAACAAATGCTTGTTGACTGATTGACTGATTGACCTGTGATATCATTGTTATAGGAAATTCCCAGTGAGGACACTCCCTCTCTCAACTGAGATTGGCCCCTTCCCATTTTAGACAGTTGCTTCTTGCAATGAAAGATTTAGTGAGCCACCCCAGGGAGCACAGCCAGTCTGCAGATTTGAATTCAGATTTTTCCTGGTTCCAAGGCTTGCCCTCTTCTCTACTCCACTGCCAGGCTTCTCTCTTAACATTTATAAGTTAACATATCTTTTTTTCTCATCATCAACTCACAAGGTAACTAAATAAATATCAAAAGTTTCAGAACAATATGTTGATTTATTTTCATTACCATACCAGCAGACATATTTTAGAACAAAGGCATAGATACTTAAAACGGCACTCTCCTTAAGCTTCATTGTGGATTAAAGAGGCTTCTGGTGTTGAACTGGCAACCTAGCCACCACATATATTGTTCCTGTAGGGAAAGTGTTCTGAGTTCTGAACAATATACTTTTGGAACAAAGCCAATTTCTGAGCAATTGAAGCCTACTGGAGAATACCTCTCTTTTTTGAGCTCTGTTTTGTTGTTCAGTCGTTTTCAGTCATGTCCAACTCTCCATGACCCCACTTGGGGTTTTCCTGGCAAAGATACTGGAGTGGTTTGCCATTTCCTTCTCCAGCTCGTTTGACAGATGAGGAAACTGAGACAAACAGGTTTAAGTGATTTGCCCAGGGTCACACAGCTAGTAAGTGTGTGAGGCCAAGATTTGAACTCAGAAAGATGAATCTTCTTGACTCAAAGTCTGGCACTCTATTCACTGTACCACCTAGCTGTCCTCTTTTTTGGGGTTGAGATGAGGAACTATGGGGTTCAAAATGTTCACTGCTATGCACAGTTAGTTACTGATTTTTACTTAGCTATTTTTTCTCTTTCTTTTTTTTTTCTTTCTTTTTTTTTTTTTTAGTGAGGCAATTGGGGTTAAGTGACTTGCCCAGGGTCACACAGCTAGTAAGTGTTAAGTGTCTGAGGCCGGATTTGAACCCAGGTACTCCTGACTCCAGGGCCGGTGCTCTATCCACTGCGCCACCTAGCTGCCCTATTTTTTCTCTTTCTTACATGAATGGGCCTATATCTTGAAATTATTGAAAGAAAAATAATAGCATTAGTAAAATCTTATTAAAGTTAATACTTCGGGGGCGGCTAGGTGGTGCAGTGGATAAAGCACCGGCCCTGGATTCAGGAGTTCCTGAGTTCAAATCCGGCCTCAGACACTTGACACTTACTAGCTGTGTGACCCTGGGCAAGTCACTTGACCCCATTGCCCCATAAAAAAAAAAAAAAGTTAATACTTCAAGTTGTGGTATATGAATGTAATGGAATACTACTGTGCTATAAGAAATGAGGAGCAGGCAGATTTCAGAAAAGCCTAGAGGGGCAGCTAGGTGGCACAGTGGATAAAGCACCGGCCCTGGATTCAAAAGGACCTGAGTTCAAATCTGACCTCAGACACTTGACACTTACTAGCTGTGTGATCTTGGGCAAGTCACTTAACCCTCATTGCCCATCAAAAAATAAAAACACACACAAAAAAAAAAAGAAAAGAAAAGCCTGGAAAGACTTAAATGAGCTGGTGCTAAGTGAAATGAGCAGAACCAGGAGAACATTGTAAACAGTATCAACATTGTGTGATGATCAACTGTGATAGACTTAACTCTTCTCAGCAATACAATGATCCAAGATAATTCCAAAGGACTCATGATGGAAAATTCTCTCCACATCCAGGAAAAGGAGCTGTGGAATCTAGATGCAGATTGAACCATGCTGTTTCTAATTTTTTTGTTGTTTTTTTTTGACATTTTTCCCTTTTGTTCTAATTCTTCTTTCACAACATGACTAATGCAGAAATATGTTTAATGTGACTATGTGTATGTGTGTATATATATATATAAAACCTATATCAGATTGCTTGCTGTCTTGGGGAGGGAGAACAATTTGGAACTAGTACTCTTATAAAAAACAAATGTTGAAAACGATCTCTAAATGTAACTAGAAAATAATAAAATTCGTTTATAAAAAAAAACAAAAAAGAATAAAGTTAGTTTCTTTTAAAACAAGCTATGTATGCAACAATTCGGTTTCTTGTATAATTATATTTCTTATTCCTCTTTATATATCAAAACATTTGCATATGTTATTCATTGTTAAGGTCACAATAAAAAAATTTTAAATAAAATAATGAACAAAATATGTTTTATGAATTTAGGGGTAACTGAAATTAAGTGTTAAATGAGTGGTAGGGACAAGGGATGATATGAAATTCCAAAGGAAAAGACAACCACTGAGTTTTGGGGATATTGAAGAAAGACCTTCCTTACTAAGATACAGAAGTTACTTGGAGCCTTGTTCAGCTGTCCCCAGACGGGAGACAGATCTTGAGTTAAATGAAAATCAAAGGTGGGCAACTGAGACATGGTCTATCAGCATCATCTATGAACTCCTATGACCTCAAGCCTTTTCCCTGAGACTATTCTCTTCTGGTATCATACTCTCTCTCTTAATCCCTGGCCCCATTCCCACCCCATTCCCTTTTTGATTTTGATATAAAGGTAGCAATATCATGAATAATATGAAAAGTGAATGTGCTGTCCAGACTGTAAGGTGTTCTATCTTGGTATGGCTGCTATGGTCCTAGAACTGATCCTCAGAGTTCAGAACCTTGTTTTTATTAGTTTCCCAAAAGAAATCAGACCTTAAAGAACTGATTCATACTTAACCAAGTTTGCCAGGGCAAAAGACTGATTTATAAACCAGAAAGCCAATTTATTCAATTACAGCAAGAAATATAACTGCCAAGCAGACTAGATATTCAGGTCATCTCATCAGCACATTCTCTTGCCAGTAGGGACACCTACTTAGGAAAATTAATTCAAATCAGGTTACTTGGTGAATAAGGAGGCACAGCTAAGGGAACTGACTATGCTTAAGCAATCATTTTCATCTAGTTATGGCAGCTAGTCTGCTGAGTCAGTCTTCTCCACTGGAGTAATGTACCTGCAAAATGGACCAGAACCCTCAGGTTGGCCAATCCAAGGACTATCTTCCTTTATCATTCCTAGAGACCCATTGACCACTTCTTAACCTTTTTCTAGATATCATGCAAGCATACCACCACTACTCCCATTTATTTGTATTTGTCATAACAGCATCCCTATTTCTCATTTCTTTTTTTTCTTTTTGTTTTTTGTTTGTTTGTTTTTGTGGGGCAATGAGGGTTAAGTGATTTGCCCAGGGTCAAACAGCTAGTAAGTGTCAAGTGTCTGTGGCCGGATTTGAACTCAGGTCCTCCTGAATCCAGGGCCAGTGCTTTATCCACTGTGCCACCTAGCTGCCCTCCCCCCGCCCATTTCTCATTTCAACATACGTTATTATCATGTCACAATTTCCAAGACTATGGATTACTTTCCATTGAATTTTAGATTAGCTGCTTCCAGGTCACAGAGGAGAGAGTTTAATTTCATCAACTATTTCCAAATAATACTGTAGAAAGATTTCCTGTAAACAACTCATTCCACCTGTAGTATGTGGATTCTTAGTATAATCTATATTAGAGAAAACACTTTTTGATCTAGTTGTCCTGTCTTCCTGACCTTTAGCTTCAATAACAGTTTTTTTCTTCAATTGTTTTTATATTCTAAACTTAAACACCAAAATATGAGCATTTCCATATGTATACCACAATGCCAAAAAAAGGGGATTGTATTTTTATGAGACCATTAACCTCCATCTCATATATTTCATAGTGCTTGGTTTTTTTAAATCCACACATTGCTTCCCAAATTTTCCTGGTTACTTATGTTTCCTTCTGTTCTCCCCATTCATGTTTTAAAATGTTTCAATGCATCTCTCTCTGTGTGTTTCTTTGTCTCTCTGTCTCTCTCTTTGTCTCTCTCTGTCTTGGACTGTCTCTCTGTCTTTCTGTCTCTCTCTGTCTCTCTGTTTCTCTGTCTCTTTGTCTCTGTCTCTCTC
Source organism: Dromiciops gliroides (assembly GCF_019393635.1). Classification (NCBI taxonomy): domain Eukaryota; kingdom Metazoa; phylum Chordata; class Mammalia; order Microbiotheria; family Microbiotheriidae; genus Dromiciops; species Dromiciops gliroides. Next base: position 581,101,049 of record NC_057862.1, read on the forward strand.
ATATTACTATTGCCTCAATCCCAACCCCAGCAATTAAAAAGAATGGGAAGAGGGGGAGGAACCACCCTGTTGTTTTTTAAGCAGTCAAGCAAAACAAAACCACACAGTGGTATATATAAAAATGTATACTTCTTTCTGCACCTTGAATCCCTCACCTCTTGACAGAGATGAGTAACATGCTTTCAGTACACTGTTAATAAATTAGGATTCTGAAGAGATATTTGTTTCTTTTTACTTGAGAATAGTAGGAAAAAGTATGTAGTAATATCTCCTCTCACCCCCAATTCCTCCAAATAGATCTAGAAAAGGCACCAAACCAAATTCTGATGGAAAAATCTAAGAAAAAGTCACACTGAGTCATTTTTCTAGCCCAGGTCAGCACAGGAAGACAGAAAGAGAAACATGAAGAACAATGGGATCTAGTTGAAGTATGTAACACAGAGGACTCCAGAGAAAGAGAAAAACTATACACAAGAACAAGAGGAGATCCCAGACAATACCAGGTAGTTACTGTGACCAAGTGCTGGATTTGGTAATATGTACCACAACTGGCAGTTTTGTCACTCACTCCCCAGTTCTGGGTCACAGATCCAGGGCAGACTGAGGAGAGAACCTCAGCCCAAAGGTGATGTTCTGGGGTAGGGAGCTGTTGATGACCCTAAGAAAAAATTGAGCAATAAGCAACAGCAGTGTAGCTGAGATTCCAGAAGCAGGGCAGAATCTTCAGTCCAGCTTCTAGATCAGTCAGAAGCCTTCAAAAGGAATAATCAGGGCAGGAATGCCAGACCAAAGAGAAACCTGCAGTTCTGACCTTCTGAACCAGCAGAACTTCTCAGCTGACTGATAATTGAGTACAGCATCAGTCGACTATAGCTCAGCTCCAAACCCAGGTCAGGAATTTGCAGAGCTCAAATGAGGGAAGAACTGATCAGACTTTGCCCTAGATAAGAAAGCTTTGGAAGCACTGAAAGCTTGCTGGTGCCCAGCCTGAACTATCCCTGAGATCCTGGAATAACATAACACTCACTGCCCCAAGAAAAAAGGATCAGGCCAGACTTCTCTTCAGAAGTGCACAGAGTCCGGCACTAATATTAAGTCTGAAGTCCGGAAATAGGCTGGAAGAATGAGTAAAGAAGAAAAAAAAAACAACATAAAAAGCTATTATAGTGACAAGGATACTCAAGACACAAAACCAGAAGAGAATGATTCCAAAACATCTACAAGCAAAGCCAAAGGAAAAAAATGCCTTGGACACAAATACAATGGGGATTCCTGGAAAAGATAAAGCAAGCATTTTTTAAAGAGTTTATATTTTTTATAAATAAGAGTACTAAAGGAAATTTTTTGGAAAGAAATGAGGGCTATAGAAAAAAGAATTGGAAAAGGAATTAACAGCTTGGCATAAATTATAAAACCTCACCCAAGCAACAAACTCCCTAAAAATTAAATTGGACCAGATAGAAGCCATTGACTCCATGAGGCAGCAAGAAGTATTAAAACAAAATCATAAGACTGAAAAATCAAAGAAAGTATATCTCTTAGCAAAAACAACTGACCTGGAAAACAGATGGGGGGGAAAAGAATAATTAGACTACCTGAATATCATGACCAAAAAAGGGGTGGGGGGATCTTAAAAGAAAAATGCTCAGATCTTTTAGAACCAGAGAACAAAGTACAAATAGACATTATAAGAGAACAAAGTACAGACAGACTCTACCAGTCACCCCTGAAAGAAACTTCAAAATTAAAATTCTTAAGAATATTATAGCTGAAGTCCAGAGCTTTCAGGTCAAAGAAAGAAAAAATGCTGCAAGCAGTCAGAAAGAATCACAAGATCACACATGATTTGGCAGTCACTAGTGTAAAGGAGAAGCAAACTTGGAATAGAATATTCTAGAAGGCAAAAGATAGAGGTAAAATAAGAATAATTTACCCAGTGAAACTGAGTATAAACATACAAGGGAAAATATCCATTTAATGAAATAGAAGACTTCCAACTATTCCAGATAAAAAGACCAGAGCCATGTAGAAATTTTGGCATTCACCCACAGAACATAAGACAAATTTGAAAAAAAAAAAGTTAGCACAAATAAACAATGATAAAGGACTAAACCAGAATAAAATGCTTACATTGTAATATAGGGACATGATATATGTGTCTCTCTGAACCCTAGCATCAGAGCTCACAGAGGGAATCTAATTAGACAAGGCCTGGGAGTGGTGCTTTTATGTCTTGATCTTAAAGGAAGAATGGAAAAAGAAGGGAAGTGGGATGTGCTGGTGGCAAGGGGAAGGAAAGGAAGGTTAGGGGAAATTATCTCACATAATTGGAGTACGCAAGTAGAAGTGTCTACAAACAAAGAGGAAGGGGGAGGAAGAGTGGCTGACCTCTCTCTCATATGGACTGGTTTAAATAGGGAAGGAGAGACAGAGACAGAGACAGACAGACAGACAGAGAGCGAGAGAGAGAGAGAGAGAGAGAGAAAGAGAGAGAGAGAGAGAGAGAGAGAGAGAGAGAGAGAGAGAGAGAGAGAGAGAGAGAGAGAGAGAACTACATATCACTCAACAGGAAAATAGGATGGAAAGGGGAGAAGGGAGATAAGAGAATTAGAAGGAAAGTAGATTAAGGAAGGGATTAGTCCTAAAAAAACCAAACTCTAACTAAAGATGTGCAAAAACATTTGCACATTTGTACTCTGGATTCTTGTCAGAGCTCTGGATTTTGGCTATGATGTTCCTGGGACTTTTCCTTTTGGGGTTTCTTTGAGAAAATGATTGGTAGATTCTCTCTTAGCTTCACTTTGCCCTCTAAAGGATCTAGGCAGTTTTCATAAGTGAAAGCTGATTTCTTGAAATATAGCCTCCAGAATATTTTGTTTGGGGCATAGTTTTCAGGGAGTCCAGAAATTCTTAAATTATCTCTGTGATGTGTTTTCCAGGTCAGTTGCTTTTTTATATCAGATATCTTACATTTCTTCTATTTTTCACTTTTTAAAATTTTGTGCTAATGATTTTCTGTTTTGTGGAGTCTTATTGATTACTCCTTGGGCTATTCTGGTTTCAGGAAGTCCATTGCTTGGATAAGGTTTACCACTTTCTCTTCTAAGCTAGTCTTCAAATTTTTCCTGCAGAGTTTTTATTTCATTCTTTTATCTTTTGCATCATCAAGACAGTTCTTTTGGAAAACCCATTTTCCCCTTGAATCTCTGCTTACAATTGTAAAACATAGCCATCTCCTTCTAAATTGGATTTTTGGCCACGTCCAGAGCTATAACTGTTTTCATAGCAGTCATTGTCTTGTCTGGTTTATTCACCTCTCCAGTCTTAGTTCCTAAAATGGGGCTTTGTGCCAGGAATGGGTTCTGCCCATTGCCGTGCTTTCAGGTGGTCAGCCCTGCTTGCTGTTGCCCTGGGTCACCTGGATTCCTTGGATAAAATTAGTTTCTTCCTCCATCCCACCTCGATCTTCGAGATGCAGAGTGCTAGCTCTTCGGAACCCTCTGAAGATTGTCCAGAGAAACAGAAACCTCCGAGCACTGGGGAGTCCTGTTCTGAGAGTCCTGTCCCTCCTACACCCGTTGTTGCCACTCCAAATGTCTCTGCTGTGGATTTCTGACCACCCTAGGGTTTTCTGAAGGAACCTTCCTGTCTTGCTGCCTGCCAGGCTACATGTGTTTCTGGCCTTTCTCTAGTGAAGCTGGGACACAGCTGGCTTGTTTGCCTGGGCTGGCAGTGGCTTTGCTGGATGCCTCCTTTCCTACTGCCTGTGGGCTTCTGGCTGATTTTTTGTACTATTCTTGGATGGAAGAAGTCACTGTAGTTTCTCATTAGATTTATGATCATTATTTGGCTTATAGAAATTTTTAGATTTTTGCTCGAGGAGGTATGGAGAGCTGAGCAGCCCATCTCTCCACAGGGAGAAAGACCAACCATTTACTATCTCCACTGAGTAGAAAACAGGAGGAAGCTGGTTTCAACTGCAGCAGGACAAATACAGATTAGATAAGAAGAAGAACTGGGTACAATAGAGTGGTTAAACATTGGACAGGATCGTGAAGTGAGAACTGGAACCTCCCTGCCTGGGAAGCTTTTAAAATACATACAAGAGGCGCAGCTAGGTGGTGCAGTGGATAGAGTACCGGCCCTGAATTCAGGAGTACCTGAGTTCAAATCCAGCCTCAGACACTTAACACTTACTAGCTGTGTGACCTTGGGCAAGTCACTTAACCCCAATTGCCTCACTTAAAAATAAATAAATTTAAAAAATTTTTAAATATATACAAGACAAGAAACCCATTATTTTCCAGCATAAAAGGTAAGCATTAAACCACAAAGAGGAAAAAACATGTAAAAGATTTTTTTAAGGTGTCCTACTGTCTTCTCTGTAATTGCCTGACTGCCTGGTTCTTCCCATTGGAAGTGCTTCCTCCCTCATCCACCCTCCCACTACCACATTCCACGTGGCAACTACAAGGCTTGCCCCATAGCAAGCGTGCCTCACAGGAAGCACCCACAGCCTTGCCAGCATCCCCAGAGAGTGTGCTCTGAGGGCAGTATCATCATGGGGCTGAGCCTGCTCCAGGAAACCTTGAGAGCTTTGGCAGGAGCTCCTGAGCAATTTGCATGGTGGCCTGACCACATGACAGACAGGCTCAGGCAGAGCCACCCCCTTCTCATTTTTTTATGTCAGTTAATTTCTTTTCTTTACCTGTACAGACTCCAGGAAGGTGGTTACCACTCAGTCCAGAAACCCCAAAGAGGCATAAGCTGAAAGACATTAAAGCAAATGAGTCACGAGGAATGCTTTGAGCCTTCTGACTTTATAAATCTAGCCTTTGAATAGAGAATCTCACACCTGGATCTAGAAAGCAAGGGGAGTGGCGGCGGGGGAGGGGGGGTTATATTAAAAAAAAAAAGTAACTTTACTAACAAGGCATAGAAGACTCTTACCACCAGATCCTCCTACTCAATCTCAGTGCAAAGTTAGGAAGATTGATAAGGGACAAGGTAGAAACAGCAGAGAGTCTTGGATTGGCATGGAGTAAATGAGTCATATCTTCATGTCATAAGGCAAGCTTTGGGATGTTTGTTATTTTCCTAACAAGTGAGATCTGTTTGGCCAGAATTCCTTGGAAGAGAAACATTCTCACAGTTCAGAGAATAAAGGCAGGGGATCATAGGGTCAAATGATTTCGATCTAGAAAGGCTCTTAAAGATCATCCACTCTGACCACCTTTCCAGATGAGGGAACTGAGAACCAAGAAGGTGAATGAAGGCCCTCCCCAACCCAAGGTCACACAGGTAAAACAATGGAGAGCTGCAATTGGTAGCCAGTTCTTCCAATGCCAAATCCCATGTTCGTTTCCACTTGAATGAATCCTGTTTGAAGACATACTCTGAGATTTAAAGAGGAAGGGGAAACACTGGTTTCAGGTTGCAGAAAACTCAAGGGAAACCACTGAAACTGAATAGAAATAACAATTTGAAACCTTACTATGACAGCAAAACAAGGCAAAGTAAGGCGGGCCAAAAAGCTAAGACCGCAGAATAAAGTTAGCATCGTTAAAAAAAAAACCACCCTCTTGAAAGAAGAGTACAGTAAAAAGAAGGGAAAAGAAAAAAGGAAGACAGAAAAGGCAAAAGGAAGCCATGTCAAGTCAAATAGAGTTTAGAAAAATGTTGTTGCCTAAACTCGAACAGTTCATTTACCGACCACACTAAAACAGTACATTTTTAGTAACAAAGGAGGCTCCCCAAACCAGCAAAGTGGCCAGAGCCTGGACCTTAATTAAGGAGACAAGTTTGTTTTTGTTTTTGTCTTTTAACAGATCACAAAAAATGGGATAGCACTTTCAAGGCAAGAGCTGGAGGATAGGATCATAGGTCCAGGACTGGAAGGAACTTTTTACTTTATACATGAAAAAAATGAGGCCCAGGGCCTCTACCATGTTAGAGTTAGAAGGTATATCTGAGATCATTTAATGATTAAAATTTAGTCCAACACCTTTACGTTATAGATGAGGAAACTGAGTCATGGAGACTTGGCCACAAACTAGTCAGCGGTAGAGCTGGGACTAAGACCTATGTTCCCTGTGCCCACAGTCCCTCTTGGTGTCTAAGAGAAGTGATCTGAGAATCTATAGGACATCACTCTGGACAACTATGTGCCTCAGTGGATAGAGTGCCAGGTCTGGAGTCAGGAAAACTCCTTTTCCTGAGTTCAAATCCAGTCTCAGACACTTACTAGCTGTGTCACCCTAGGCAAGTCATTTCACCATGTTTGCCTCAGTTTCCTCATCTGTAAAACGAGCTGGAGAAGGAACTGGCAAATCACTCCAGTATCTTTGCCAAGAAAGCTGCAAGTGGAGTCATGGAGAGTCAGACATGACTGAAACAACCTAACAACTCAATGACTTGCAAAAAACCATTTCTAACCCCTTCCACCTGCAGAAGAGTAACCTTCAGTGTAATGAAAGAGTATGGTTCAACATGCCCCATACCACATCACCTTTCAGTTGTCTAACATTTCCTCTCCCATCCAGCTATTTGATGAGTTACTTACATATCAGTATAAATTATTTTAATATATGATCCCTCTCAGGAATATTTGCATTTTTAAAGAAGACTAGCAGGAAGAATATCACCAAAGAAATTAATTTATAATAGAGGAATTTCAGGAAGGAAATAAGCATTTATTAAGTACCTACTGTATGGCAAGGGATTTACACATACTATCTTATTTGAACCTCATGACAGTCCTGGGAGGTATCTACTATTATTATCCCCATTTTATAGTTGAGGAAACTAAAGCAAACATTTAATGACTTGTTCAGGGTCACACAAGCTATTATGTGTCTAAGGCCAGATTTTAACTTAGGTCTTACTGACTCTATATCCAGTGCTCTGTCCACTGAGCCACCCAGCTGCCTCACAGTCCTATAGCATCTAAGTAGGGTAGATGTTTAGGATCATGGGGCCTTAAATTGCACTACTTCTCCACCCAGACGTACTTCAACTCTGAACACACTCTTTTATGATACGTTTTCCAACCTTCCACCTACCTCATCAGTCATGGCATGCTTGCACATGGCAACTGGCAAGAGAAGGGTGGAGGTCAGCCAAGGAAATATGCAGGTTGTAGCAGATCCCAAGGGAGTGGGCAAAATTTTAAAGTGACACTTCTAAGTTTCATGGCTAGAATCTGAGGCATGTGAAATGAGCCCTTGTCCCTCCCAATTAAGAATGAGACCTAGAGGTAAGAAAGAGTAGAAGTGAGCCAAAGCTATTCTGCCTGGTGTTGGAGAGGTAGTTCCCCCAATTACCTCATTTACTTGCTTCAAGTGCAAAACAAACTTCATGAAATTTTCAAACATTTCTTCCCATTTTTTATAGCGTAGGATATTATTGTTGAAGCAGTGGAGTGGCCAGAATGCTGAATTTGGAGAAAGAAGACCTGGACTAAAATCTCACCTTTTATATTTGTTGCCTGTGTGACCTTGGTCATTTGCCTTCTCTGAGCCTCAGTCTCCTCATCTGAGATGCAGCAAGTGTCAAACCAGATGGCCTCTTAAGTGCCTTTCAGCTCCAAATCTATTATGCATTTATAGTAGCACCACCAGAAGCCACACACCTATCTCATTATTTCACAGTGTCCCTTACTTATTCCCCAGCTGCACTCCTACATCCCACACTTACAACTGATGACTTGGGCTTCTACTTCAGTGATAGACAGCTCATCCAACAAGGGAGCCCTCAACTCCCCTCCCCCACTGCTCAAAACTTTATTGCATTATGACCCACTCTCTTCATAGAAGATGAGGTATCCCAACTCCTCATTAAAGCTAATTACTCTATCTCTACCCTCCATCCCATAGCTTTCCATCTCTTCTCATCCTTTGCTGCAGCAATCATATCCTCTCATTTATCTCCAATCTATTCTCCTCTGGCTTCTTTTTTTCAGTCAACAAACATGCCTAATATTCAAAAAGACCTCCTTTTGCCTTTCTAACCTATCCCAACTCTCTCCTTCCTTTCACTGCTAAATTTCTTGGGGGAAAAAACTCCTGAAAATGCAAACTAAAACAGCAATGTGGTCCCACTTCATACTCATTCAGATGAACAAAGGTGACAAAAAAGAAAATGACAAATATGAGAGGAGATATAGGAAAATAGGCAACTTGTGCAGTGGAGTTATGAATTGGTCCAAATATCCAGAAAAACAATTCAGAACTATGCCCAAGTAGTTACTTTGATCCTGCAAATATTCCTACTAGGCCTCAGCCCCAAAGAGATCAAAGGAAAAGGAAAAGGATCCAAATGTGCAAAAATATCTATAGAAGCTCTTTTGTGGTAGCAAAGAAGTGGAAACTAAAGGGGTGTCCATTAAGTAGGAAATAGTTGAAGGAATTATGGAATGTGAATGGAATGGAATACCTCTGTGCCAGAAGAAATGATGATAGGGGTAGTTTCAGAGAAATTTGGGAAGACTTGTATGAACAGATGTAGAGTAGAGTGAGCAGAATCAGGGGAACAGTTTATACCATAATGTTAAAAAGACAAATAACTTTGAAAGACTTAAAAATACAGATCAGTGCAAAAACCAACCAAGATTCCAGGAGACTGGTGATAATGCATGTTACACTTCCTGGCAGAAAGGTGATGGTCTCAAGATGCCAAACAAGGAAGGAAGGAAGGAAGGAAGTGTTGACTAAGCACTTACCATGTGCCAGGTACTTTACTAACCACTTCACAAATATTATCTCTTTTGATCCCCATAACAACCCTGGGAAGTAGGTCCTGTAGTTATCCCCATTTTACAGTTGAGGAAACTGAGGTTAAGTGATTTGCCCAGGGATCACACAGCTGGTAAGTTCCTAAGGCTGAATTTGCACTCAAGTTTTCCTAAATCCCAGCCTAGTACTCTATCCAGTGGGTCATCTAGATGCCTCTAGGTTGGACATTTTTGGAAATGGTGAATTTTTGGTTGACTAATCAAAAGTTTTATTTCTCCCCTCCCCAATTTGGGGAGTAGGGTGGAGGGAGAAAAAATAAATGCTTGTCATTGAAAAAAATTATTACTACAACTGAAAAAAATTATCTCCTCCCAATATCTCCATTTCCTCTGTCCCTAAACCTCATTCAATCTGGCTTCCACCCACATTACTCTACTGAAACTGGTCTTTTGATTGTCAAATTTAATGGATTATTCTCAGTCTTCACCCTCATTGACCTCTGTTCATTTAAGAATACTGACGGGGGCGGCTAGGTGGCGCAGTGGATAGAGCACCAGCCCTGGATTCAGGAGTACCTGAGTTCAAATGCAGCCTCAGACACTTTACACTTACTAGCTGTGTGACCCTGAGCAAGTCACTTAACCCCAATTGCCTCACAAAAAAAAAAAAGAAGAATACTGACTACTGGGCAGCTAGGTGGCGCAGTGGATAGAGCACCAGCCCTGGATTCAGAAGGACCTGAGTTCAAATCCAGCTTCAGACACTTGACATTTACTAGCTGTATGACCCTGGGCAAGTCACTTAACCCTCATTGCCCTGCAAAAATAAAAAAAATGTAAAATTAAAATAAAGAAATAAAGAATACTGACTACTTCCTCCTACTAGATCTTTTCTCCCCCTTGACTTTAGAGATACTACATCTATTTTTCTAGCCAGTCTTCTCTATCCCCTTCACTAACTCCTCATCCTTTTTTCATCCATTAAGGATGTTCTGCTAAATGTTTAACAGCTAGCTTTCTGGGGAGAGAGGGAAGACAGAAAAGCAAACTTTAAAGCTTAATCTGCTAATCTTCCAAGTTGATGTTCAGTGTTTCCATGATACTGTCTCAATCTCTCCCTTTTCCTTTTTGCCTTTGATCTTTCCCAATATCAGGGTCTTTTGCAATAAATCCTGTCTTCCCATTCTGTGGCCAGAGTATTTAAGCTTGAGTGTCAGTTTTAGACCTTCCAGGAAAGATTCTGAATTAATTTCTTCAAGTATTGACTGATTTGATCCCCTTTCTGTCCAAGGGACTCTTAAAAGTCTTCTTCAGCATCACAATTCATCTTAAGATCATGGAATAAAAGCTCAAAAGAACTTTGGGGATCTATCTAGCCCGATCCCCTTAGGTTACAGATAAGGAAACTGAGGCCCAAAATAGTGAAATGCCTTGACCAAGGATGTGTCAGAACCAGCATCTAAACTTAGATCCTCAAACCTAAAATCCAATGACAAGAGGAGAAGGTTACCCAAGAGCACCCCAGTGCAGACCTGTTATAATAGCTTTCTGGTTAGTCTCCCTGACTCATCTCCTTCCATGGTATATCCTTCATCCCTCTGCAAATGTGTAGGTCTCACTGTGTCACCCCCCCCACCCCCGCCAACTTAATAAACTCCAGTGGCTCCCTATATCCTCAAAGATCAACAATAAAATTCTCGTTTGGCATTTAAAGCCCTTCATAACATAACACCTTTCTACTCTTTTTACCCTTAACTTCCCTGCATACACTCTATATTCTTATTTGGGTGGGGGTGGGGGGGTGGCAATGAGGGTTAAGTGACTTGCCCAGGGTAACACAGCTAGTAGGTGTCAAGTGTCTGAGGCCAAATTTGAACTCAGGTCCTCCTGAATCCAGGGCCGGTGCTTTACCACTGCGCCACCTAGCTGCCCCGCCCCATAAACTCTATAATCCAGTCATACTGACCTTGTTCTTCCTCTCACACAATACTCTACCTCCTCAGCTCTGCCTCCCAGATTCCCTGGCTTTCCTGACTTCCTTCAAAACTTAGCTGAAACTCCACCTTAAGCAGGAAACATTTCCTTGTCCCTCCAAGTGCTAGTATATTCCATCTGTGGTTACCTTCCAGTTATGCCATATATATCTTATATGTACTTTTATTTTTTTGGCATATTGTCTACCCCATTAGAATGTGAGCACTTCGGGGCAGCTAGGTGGTGCAGTGGATAGAGCACCGGTCCTGGAGTCAGGAGGACCTGAGTTCAAATCCGGCCTCAGACAGTTAACACTTACTAGCTGTGTGACCCTGGGCAAGTCACTTAACCCCAATTGCCTTGCCAAAAAAAAAAAAAAGAGAGAGAGAGAGAGAATGTGAGAACTTCAAAGTCAGGTACCATGTTATTTTCTTTTTTTTTTTTTTATCCCCAGGACTTAGTGAAATGCCTGGCATATTGTAACAGTTTAATAAATACAATTGTTGACTTGAAAGATCGACACCATTGAAAGGGAAGGCAAAGGAAGATAATGACTGAGTGAGGACTAGGGATGAGTTTACTATAGGAAGCAGAAATTCACAGCCCTCAACACTGATCCCTACCATCTGAATAATCAGCACTGGCGATATTCCTGACAAGGGTGAGAGAAGAAGGGGAATTCATGGTCTTCCTGCCCCAGTGTAAAAGGGTCTTAGGAGACAGATATGTTAGTCATAAGACCCTGATAGAGTCGTGGCAGCCTAGTGTCAGGGAGAGAGCAAACAGCCAGGCAGTGATACAAAGAAAGAGAGATGTGGCCAGAAAGTGCCCCTGGGGTGTTAGCTTAATTCAACTTCTGCCAATGAGGTCTTTCCTAATTTTGAAATTCTATGATTTTATGGTAGTATGGACTATTTATTTGCCCTCCTAAACTCCAACTGGCCCCATTTCTTTCCCTTTCTTTACCTTACCTGGTCTTTTTTTTTTTTTTTTCATTTTTCTTGGTTGTAAGGTTATATAAACTTCAAGGTATATACTCTATTCCTACCATTTCAAGAAGTATGGGTAAGTATGTGTGTGTATTCATATGTGTTTGTATACACCTATACATGTCTATATACACATAATATTCCCTCAACTTATTTCTTTTTCTTTTCTCTTCATAAATTTCCTCCTTTTCTAAATTCTGCTGTTTTGCTCCCAGCGAAGGTTCAGACCAGGACAGGAGACAAGGGTTGAATGAGAAAAAGTGACTCATAACCATAAAGTGATGATGACAGTCATGACAGTAGGATATACACATAAGAAATAGCATCACCACTTCCTGTTTCAGGAGGGTGGGAGAGCAGTGAAGCTGCAGTGTGAGCTCTGGGCTATTAGGTGGGCAGGGACACAGGCTTGCCAGGGTTCCATCTGTACCCACTACTCTATCCCTATAAGAAAATAAGAAGGCAATGTGATGGGCTTTTTTAAAATGAGCTGCTCTAGACATGTCTGCCCCATCCTATATTCGTCAGCTGCTATTTTTTAGTATGAGTGATGGACTTTGTCCTCAACCCTATTAAATTTTATCTTATTAGTTCAAATGCCCATCATTATTTTTGGATCTTGAGCCTGTCATTCCATATTCTGCTTATCTCTCTTAGCTTTATGTCACGAGTACAGTCATTAAGTATGAAATCTGTTATCTTTAATCATCAAAATTAATCATTAAGCATTTTTAAGAGTCTACTATGTGCCAGACACTGGCACTTTTTTTTAAAGAGGCAATTAGGTGGCTCAATGGATAGAGTGCTCTGCCTGGAATCAGGAAGACCTGAGTTCAAATCTGGACTCAGATACTTACTAGCTGTGTGACCCTAGGCAAGTTACTTAATCTCTGTTTGTCTTGATCCACTGGAGAAAGAAATGGCAAACCACCCCAGTAAATTTGCCAAGAAAATCCCATGGACAGTGTTGGCATGCTATGATCCCCTGGGTCACAAAGAGTCAGACACGACTGAACAACAATGTGCCCAGAACTGTGCTAGGCACTGAAGATCCTAAGACAGAAACAACACCTGACTTCAAGGTGCTTACATTCGAACAGGGGAAGACATCATGCATAAGTATAGGTAAATACAAAACAGATAAAAAGCAGCCTTTTGGGGAGACCTAAGAGAATGAAAGGATGAGGAACAGCCTCAAACTGAAGATGACACTTGAGCTGTCTTGAAGAAAACTAGGGCTGCCAAGAGACAGAGATGAAAAAGGAGAGAATTCTAATCCAGGAGGTAAACCAACAAAAAGACATGGAGACAAGAAATACAGTGTTGTGTGTAAGGGACAACAGTTAGGCCAGTGCAATTGGACCAAAGAATTCATGGAGGAGAGTAATGTATAAGAGGACTGAGAAGAGAAGGGCCCCAAGTAGTAAAGAGCCTTAAATACCAACAAGAGGAATTTGCACTTTATGAGGCACTTACTGGGGGTTTACTGGGCTGGGGGGTGATGCAGGTGGGAGTGGGGGGAAGTGTTGGGATTCTCATGGTCAAGCCTAATTTAGGAAAAGTCCTTTGGCTACTGCATGAAGGAAGGGTTGGAGTACACAGATACCTGAGGTGGAGTGACTATTGCAATAACCCAGAGAAGTAGTGATGAGAGTCTGTACTTGTACTGTATGTGAGCAGAGAGGAGAGGAGAGACAATGACAAGATTCATCAGTTAATCAGGGTGAGTAGAGGAAAATGAGTATGACACACAGGTTGTGACTGGGAAAATGATTGTGTCCTCAACCTAAACAAGGAAGTTCAGAAGAGAAATGGGTTTAGGAGAGAAAGATAATGAGTCCTCCTTGAACTTCCTGAGTCTGAGATGCCTACAGGACAACAAGTTCTAAATGTCTAGTCGGCATTATCTACCATCTTGGATAAAATTACTGAATAGCAAAAGGTAAATGAGAGCCTTGAAGTATACTACAAAAGAATTGGGGTGGGACAGGGGAAGAAAAAAGAAGGAAGAACATTTACATGATAACTTTGTTGTATATTTAAAAGGAATAGCAGGGGCAGCTAGGTGGCTCAGTGGATAAAGCACTGGCCCTGGATTCAGAAGGACCTGAGTTCAAATTTGACCTCAGACACTCGACACTTACTATCTAGTGACCCTGGGCAAGTCACTTAACCCTCATTGCCCCGCAAAAAAATAAATAAAATAAAGGGATAGCAAGTGTACATAGGAGATTTTTGGTTTCATGTACAATCATCTTTTTTATTGTATTATATTATAGAAATGCTCTTTTTATCATTTTTATGTATTTAAATATTTTATTTAATATACTTATATATTAAATATGTCGCATTTAATAATTAATATATTGTATTTAGAATATAATTTAGTTATTATTTATGATTTTACATTGTTTATTTATTGTTTATGAATTTAAAATAAACATTTTTTCATCTTAATAGCATTCTTACTTACATGTAAAGATAGTTTTCAACATTGTTTTCATAAGATTTTGAGTTCCAAATTTTTCTCCCTCCCTCCCTTTCCTCCCCCCTCCCCAAGACAGAAAGCAATCTGATATAGGTTATTTATGTACCATCACATTAAACATATTTCTGCATTAGTCATATGAAAAAAAAGAATCAGAACAAAAGGGAAAAACCTCAAAAAAGAAAAAAAAAGTAGAAATGGTATGATTCAATCTGCATTCAAATTCCACAGTTCTTTTTCCTGGATGTGGAAAGCATTTTCTATCATGAGCCCTTTGGAATTGTCTCGGATCATCGTATTGCTGAGGAGAGCTAAGTCTATCTATCACAGTTGATCATCACACAATGTTGCTGTCTCTGTGCACAATGTTCTCTTGGTTCTCCTTATTTCATTCAACATCAGTCCACTGAAGTCTTTCCAGGTTTTTCTGAAATCTTCCTGCTCATCATTTCTTATAGCACAGTAGTATTCTGTTACATTCGTATACCACAACTTGCTCAGCCATTCCCGAACTGATGGGCGTCCCCTCGATTTCCAATGCTTTACCACCACAAAGAGAGCTACTATAAATATTTTTGTCCATGTGGGTCCTTTTCCCTTAAAAATAAATATTTTAAAGAAATTATTCAATATTGCTTAGGTTTGATTTTTAAAATTTATTTAATTTTATTTTGGTTTGTGAAATTTTTGTTTTATTGATTCCTTTTGCTTTTACAATACATTTATTTTCAAATATGCCCTCCTCCCCAGCCTGCAATCCTTCTCTTTGGGTTTGCTTTTAAAACATCTCTAAAACCAGCTTTCATATAATCACATAATTCGTGTTTCCCCATCTTGTTCACTGGGACATATTGAGACAAGTTTGTCAAATAGCTTCCTTAAACCCAGATGCACTAACATTATTCTCCTTATATACCAGTTTAATATCCCTATTTAAAAAGGAATGCCAGTTTGACAAGATTTCTTTTTAATAAATACATATTCCATAGTGTAGTGGTATTTAAAATGAGGACCAAGGTCTCATGTGACTCCAAGGTGGCATGGCTTGACTCCAAGGTGGTCAATAACAGAAAGGTAAGATGGATCAAATCCCACCCTCCCTACAATAGCCAATCATGGGGCCTATCTGAAACAAAATCATATCTACCCTTCAACACTCCCCTACTCTGCTCCCTTCTTCCACTGTGCAAGCTCCTAATCTGTGACCTTCTGAGATGGGTGTTGGTACCTCATGGCAATTATAACTTAACCACTAACCTAATACCTATCCTTACAGGTACCCACTGGAAAAAATCCCTCTCACCCAACATGCCCAATCCTGGTCTCCCAGATTCTTTCAATGCTCTGAAAGATATTCTTCAGAGGGCAAGGCCTTTAATCTAGAGCAGTGAGTACTGAGTAAAAGTCCCACCTCCCCCATTTCTTGTTTCATGGACAGAGTGAGGTGAACAGGATGAGCAAGCAAAGTGATTGTCATTGCAGATCTCATTATATTCTCTTTCACCCCAAGCCCCGCCCCTTTTCCAAAAAGTTTCACTGTTACTATAAAGGGTACCACTTGCCTTCAAGTCACCCACATTCACACCTCATGTCATCCTTGGCTCCTCACTAACCTACGCAACCCACATACCCCATCAGTTGCTAAATCTCATCATTTCTACCATCCACAACATCTGGTCCCCTTCTCTATCACTCACACAGCCTACACTCTACTCAAGTACCTCATCCTTTCTCACTGGATTACTGGAATAGTCTACTTGGTCTCCTGACTCATCTCTCTCCCCTCTGCAATGCATTTTCCCAAAAAGATACCCAAAGTGAAGTCCATTGCTTCCAAGTCATAGGGTTTCTCAAATGGGGATAATTGCTATCCTCTACAACCTTTTCAATGATATTTCCAGATACATGGGATTAGTAAATATGCCAGGCTTCTTGGATATACAATTGGACATATAGATTCAGTGTTTTACTCTTCATAGGCCAAAGTGTATTACCACTCTGACCTTCATAATCTCAGTATTATTAATCACACTCTTTACACTATTAATCATAGGATTATCCCTGAAAAGGACATTTAGTTCAATCCCTGTTTTACAGAAAAGGAACTGAGGACAAAATTGGAAAATAACTTTTGCTTTTACAACAAAGTCACACCAGGCAGTAAGTGGCAGAATCAGGATTCAAATCTAGCACTAGACTGGTTCGAATCTCATGTTCTTTCCACTCTATTCTACTGCCTCCCAGTCAATAAGTATTTTGTTACGCCCTTGGGATAGTGTCCAGGAAGACTCATCTTCCTAAGTTCAAATGTGGCCTCAGACACTTACTAGCTGTATGACCCCGGGCAGGTCATTTAACCCTATTTACCTTAGTTTCTTCATCTTTCAAGTGAGCTGGAAAAGGAAATGACAAACCACTCCAGTATCTTTACCAAGAAAACCCCAAATAGAGGTCATGAAGAGTCAGACACAACCCTGAAACAACTCAGCAACACAAGAAGCAGCTATTGTGTACCAGGTACTATGCTAGGAACTGGGTATGTACAGAAAAAAGCAAACAGCCCCTAACCCACAATGATTGATTTTCCAGTAACTACTACTCTTCTCCTCCATGAAAAGACAAACTCCTTAAAGGTTAGGGTTGTTCATTCTTTGTATTTGTTTGGCAACCCTCTAGCATAGTGCCTGGCACATACCATGCACTTAATAAAGTGCTCTGAGTACAGAAAGAAATGATAGCATTAATAGGTTAGAAGGTCAGAAAAACTTGTGGAGTGCATATCAGACTACACCCAACTCTTCTCCCCTTCTCAATCACAAATTTTAAGTTCACTCCTTACCCCTCAACCCCTACTATCGCCTCCCTGCAAATTTCCCATCATTTCCAACCCAACAACCTATTCCTTTCTTCCTTGTGAGAATCAGTACCAGAGTTGTAGCTCCCCTTGTGTTTTAATTCTTGAACAAAGAAATAATTGTGATGGAGGTAATTGGGAATCCCTTCCCTATCTGCTCTGGCTATTAGGAATCTGTGGTACTGATTTGGGGCTTGCTGGGCCGCTAAAAGCACTCATGATGCTGGTCCTTTTCACTCTATGAAAGGAGCAAAGGGAAGAGAATCCATCAATAGAGGATTGATCACTGAGAAAGAAGAGCTACCTCTTCAATTGACTGAGACTTTGTGAGCTATAGACATTTCAAACTCAAGAGATTGCCTCCAGGTTCAAAAACATCCATCTTGGAATTGCTGATTGATCACCTAGGTTCAGGGAAATAAACACAAAGCATAATCTCTAGTCCAAGTACTGAAGGTTCAGGCTCAGAATTGCCTAGGCTGCATATATGCCCAGTGCACAAGTGCAAGGACCTGCAAAGCAGTCAGGGTTAGATAAGGCAAGAATAAATTCTCTCCCCCTTCACTAAAAAAAAGTCAAGGGAGAGACTCATGTGCTTAAATAAGAGAAAGTGAGAGCTCTAAAGGCAGTCAGTCAGTAAGTCACCAAGCTTTTAAGTGCTACTATGTGCAAGGCACTGTGCAAAGGTCTAGGAATACAGAGAAAGGCAAAAGACAGTCCCTGCTCTCAAGGAGCTCATATCTAATGGATGAGAAAACATCAAAACAAGTATGTACAAACAATACCTATAGAGGAAAAATCAGAGATAATCAACAGAAGGAGCCACTAGCATCAAGAGAGATTGAGAAGCTTTCTTGTAGAAAGTGAAATTTTACCTGAACTTGAGGAAGAAGGGAACTCAAGCATAAGCAACAGTCAGTGAAAATACCCTGTCAGGAGCAGGGGGATTTGAGAAAACCTGGACAGTCTTAACTCGAACTGATTGCCAAAGTGAAGGGAGCAGAACCAGGAGAACATTGTATACAATAACAGCAACATTGTACAAATGATCAAATGTGAGTGAACTTAGCTACTGTCAGCAATACAATGATCTAAGACAATACCAAAGGTCTCACAATGAAAAAATGCTATCCACATCCAGAGACAGAACGATGGTGTCTGAATACAGTTCAAAGCACACTATTTTCACTTTATTTTTTTCATGTTTTTTTTTCCTTTGGTCTGTTTCTTCTTTCACAACATGACCAATAATGGAAATATGTTTTATAAGATTGTAATAGGGGCAGCTAGGTGGCACAGTGGATAAGCACTGGCCCTGGATTCAGGAGTACCTGAAATTCAAATCCGGCCTCAGACACTTAACACTTACTAGCTGTGTGACCCTGGGCAAGTCACTTAACCCCAATTGCCATACCAAAAAAAAAAAGAAGATTGTAATACAATCTTACCATCTTACAGAGGTGAAGGAGAGAGGGGAGGGAGAAAATTTGGAACTAAAAAAAAATTTTAACGATTGTTGAAAATTGTCTTTATACATAATTGGGAAAAATAAATACTAGTTTTTTAAAAATCATAATATCTTTATTAAAGTTTTAAGTTCAAATTTTATCCCTCCTTCTCTCCCTCCCTTCCTCCCTCCCCAAGGCAGTAAGCAATCAGATAATAGGTTATACATGTGTAATTTTGTACAAGAAACCTTGGATAAAAGTGGGGGGAATGAAAAAAAGTGAAAACTAGTATCTTTAGTCTGTGTTCGATCAATATCAGTTCTTTCTTTGGAAGTGGATAGTATACTTCATCATTAGTTGTTTGGGATCTCTTAGATCATTTAAAATAACTATTTTTTTTTAAAAGAAAATAGTCAGGAGATGGAATATCTTGTGTGAGGAATAACAAGGAGATTGCTGATTGAAGACTATTTAGGGGTGAGTTTAAATTAAAAAGAAAAACAAAAAAGACTGGAAATAGTAGGAGGAGACCATTGTTATGAAGGGATTTGAATGCCCAACAGAGATTTGATATTTGATCCTGATAGTGATGGGGAGCCACTGAGTGTATTGAATAGGGAGGTTACATACATAGGCAGACCTATGCTTTATACAGAAGACTTTAGCAACTGAATGTAGACTAGAGCATTAAGAGACAATTCAAGGAGATCAACCACAAGGCCATTACAATAATTCAATTGTGAGGTATAATTCTACCCCACCACCCTATTCCCACCCTATTACAAATCCTGTTATTTTTTTTTTAAAGTGAGGCAATTGGGGTTAAGTGGACTTGCCAAGGTCACACAGCTAGTAATGTTAAGTGTCTGAGGCCGGATTTGAACTCAGGTACTCCTGAATCAGGGCCGGATGCTCTATCCACTGAGCCACCTAGCTGCCCCAATCCTGTTATTTTTAATAAGAATATACTGGTCATGATCTATATTCTAATCATAGGTCCCATGCTGCCAACATTTCAGTGATGCCCCAAAAGGTCTGATGGGTTTCAGCATCAGAATCTCTTTTGAAGTTTTCACATTACGATACTTGTACATTGTGTGTGGTTGTGTAAGGCATCTATTTTACTATTAAATTGATTTCTTGGATTTTCGTTTCCTATGAATTTCTAGTTATTCACCATCACTGTTCTTCTTAGGCTGTGCTATTCTCTAGGTTATATGCCTTGGTGGCGCTAACAATTTTCTCTGTCTTCCTTTATTTTCCATTTAAAGCTTTTTTATATAGATTGGTAAGACTCCATGCAAATACATTCTTGTCATCCCTTGTTAGATATTCCCATTGCTGGCCAAGAGCCTTTCATTTCTATATTTTAAGCCATGGTCCAAAAAGGCCAAAGTCCTGTTATCAGACACCATCTTCCTAACCAGATGTTCTCTTCTCAAATTGTCTTTCTTTTCTCAAGTCCATGCCTTTGTTTGGTATCAGTAATGAAAATACCACCTGTGCCCCTGAGATCTTCAGTTTTTCCCTCTAAAAGAGTATATCCTGTCTTTGGGCTAAATTCGTTTCATTACATTTGAATGCTCAGTTTTATAGAAATGAATAAGTGAGCAGAAATTAAATAAACTTTGTATTTTCTTAGTAGAAAATTTTGGACAGGAAAAAATCATTCATCAAGCTGAATAAGCATTTATTAAATGTCTACTGTATGCCAGGCACTGTACTGGGACTACAAATAGAAGGAAAAGATAGACAGTCCCTAACCTCAAAAAGCTTACATTCTAATGAGGAAAGAGGACAATAAAAGGAAACTGAAAAGAGAGGAAGAGAAGGTATTGAAATGGGGGTGAAATGGAGAAAGAAGTTAAGAGTGGAGCCCAAGAAAGGAATGGAGGAATGAACATGGCTGACTTGAGCCCTTCCTTAAAATGGAGGATGTAAAAGAAACTTATAGGGGAAGCTAGGTAGCACAGTGGATAGAGCACCAGCCCTGGATTCAGGAAGACCTGAGTTCAAATCCGGCCTCAGATACTTGACACTTATTAGTTGTGTGGCCCTGGGCAAGTCACGTAACCCTCATTGCCCCACAAAAAGAAAAGAAAAGAAAAAGAAATTTACCAATAGAGGAAGAGGCTGCATGGATGGAGGGATTTTCCAGAGGGTAAACACTGCTGGAACACTGAGGACACTGAGGAATGGTGGAGGAAAAAAAGGCTGGAGAGTCAAAAGCAGAGTCCAGGGAGGAATTAAGGAGCTATTATTTGTAAAGTTACTGTAGTGGTTAACAAGTCAGTCTCTCTCACTCTCTCTCTTTCACACACACACACACACACATACATATATAAATACTCTTGATTCATTCTTTACAAAAATGTACTATGAGATAGACAATATGAGTATTACTATCATCATTTTATATATCAAGAAACTAAAGCTCAGAGTTATTATCATAATTATTTAACTGATAAGTGGCAAAGTCAAAACTAGAATTTTTTGGCACCTGACTCTAGGAACAGTAATGTTCCTTCTGCTGTATGACACTCCTACTCCTGTTTAATACTAACCCTCTCTAGTTTGATTGCTAATGAATATTTTTATAGAGGCAAAATATATTTCATATCTTCATAGTGGAAAAAGTAATTAGATTGTCATACTTCCAACCTCACTGCCCATTTGTCCCCACCCCCCTCCAAAAACCTCTTAATAAAATATCTTACGTGGGTTTTTTTACTAAAAAGAGATACCGAAGAGGGAATCCAATGAAAATAAGCTATAATTAAGTACAGTTGTAGCCATAACCATAGGGTTGGTTGGTGACAACGCTGTAATATTTTATTGGCCAGCTTCTGACATGCCACATTAAACATTGTTGTATTTCACTCCCTGTTGACTAGGTAATCATTCTAGCCATTGTTCCCAAGGGCCAGGGGAGAGATTTCTTTGCACCCAGCTAAAAGGGAGGAGCATAATTAACACCTTGCAACATTTTTTTTGCACATTTACAGTTGGTTGCTTTTAATATTAGTCCCAGCTCATTTTTCCTTGCTCAGAACATGTCAACTTAATAATTAGCTCAAACTCTGTTGATGGTTTCCTTAATGAATACTCCACACAGTTGTATTTCAAAATTCCATAGGAAGAAGTGGTAAATTCAATTCTCGGTTTTCTGAGCTCCATTTCCTAAATTTTACAACCAGGGAGATAATTGGAAGAAATAAATCTGAGTTGTTCTTTTCAACAAGAACCAAGAAAAAAATTGGCCACCCTGTTGTAAAATTCTTCCAGTGAATGTTTTAACTAAGAGAGGAAACCAGCCTCCGGGAGAAAAAAAAAGAGATGCCTTTCCCACAAAAACACAGATTTAATGCCTTCCACGTTAACTCAAAGGTCATGCTCTCTGCCATATGCACTTCTGAAACCATACTTTTCTCTTGAAAATGGAAATTGTTCAACAACTTAACTTTCAAAAAGCATCCTTCCCTCTACAAGAGGGTCCATATGTCTGTACCAGGTCAACGGGAAAAAGCATTTCAAAGTTGATTGTGTTTGTGTTCATAGATACTTCATGCTAGAATAAATCTTCAAGGAATCATCTTGCCTCTCCTTTACTTCCTCACAGGCAGAACTAGGTGTAAACCGGTAATTCCAAAACATGATTTCTTAATACCTAGAAGTGTTAAGGCAGAAAGAGAGGTGAGAGAGGAGAGAGAGAGAGAGAGAGAGAGAGAGAGAGAGAGAGAGAGAGAGAGAGAGAGGGAGAAAGGGAAGGAGGGAGGAAGGGAGAGAGGGAGGGAGGGAGGGAGGGAGGAGAAAGGAAGGAAGGAAAATAAAAAGGGGAAAGAAAAGAAAAATGCTGAAAACTGCCATGGTGTTTTCTACCCCAAGGGTTTATTTAGTTTTTCCAAATCAATATGGTGATTTGAAAATGCTATAAGAAAGCCAAGTGATGCATAATACATTTTTACTTCCTAAGCTAACAAAATAACTTTTGCTCAGGAAAAAGAGTTAAATACTAAAGTAATATTTCATGCATTTAAAATTTTCCAAAATCTCCATGACTTCAAAATTTCCAGAATTTTACATCTCCTAGATTGCTCCATACTGTCTCTAATTATTTCACAAAATTCTCAGAATATTCTCAAGCACAAAATGAATTTTAATACATGAGATTTTTTTTACATGAGGGACTAGGTTATGGAGGAAAGGGTAGAAGCATGATAAACTAAAAATATACAAAGTGGGGTATCAAGACTCCCCAAAGCTGAGAATTACTAATCCAAACCATTTCAGACATATATGTCTAAATTCATTCATTAATTCAACAAATATTCCACAATATCTATTAAATGCCTACTATATGCAAGGCCCAGTCCTGAGGGGAGGTCAAATTTTCTCTTTAAGCTCTCAAGGAAACAAGCTACATAAGGAATTAATTCAATTTTATAAGAAAAGAGCTATTCCCCAATTGATAAAGGTTGCCAAAGGATATGAAAAGGCAATTCTCCATTTCATTTTTTTTCCTTTTTTTTCCCAAGGCAATGGGGGTTAAGTGACTTGCCCAGGATCACACAGCTAGTAAGTGTCTGAGGCTGAGTTTGAACTCAGGTCCTCCTGAATCCAAGGCTGGTGCCTTATGCACTGCACCACCTAGCTGCCCCCTGAAGAGCCAATTCTCAAAGGAAGACATTCAGGTTATCAACAGCCATATGAAAAAATTGCTCCAAAACACTAATAATAAGAGAAAGAAAAATTAAAGAAACTCTAAAGTCCCATCTCACACTCATTAAATTGACAAAATTGACAAATACAAACAGGAAAACAAACACATTAGTGCACTGTAGGTAGAGCAGTAAATTGGAAAACTATTTGGAATTGTGCCCAACAAATCATTCAATTGTGCATACCCTTTAACCCAGTGACTCCAAAGAGATAAAAGAGAAAAAGGATCCCTATGTATAATAATATGTAGTAGATCTTTCTTTAGTGATGAAGAACCAGAAATTATGTGGATGTAATGGAAAACTATTGTTGTACCTGAAATGATGAATGGGACATTTCTGTAGAAAACTGGGAAAATTTATATATACCAATGTAGTCAGCAGAACCAGAAACAAAACTTGTATTATAACAACTGTTATGGGGAAGATAGGGTAGGGAGGTTGGGGTAGGAGTCCTTAGGAATTCCTCTTTAAAGAATTACACCCTCTTGGACACAAATCCAGTAGAATAAGATAGTAGTTTATTTAGGGGCTGGGGAAGGGAAACCAAGAGAGAAATCCTTGGACTTCTTCTCATGGGGAGAAGGCATGGCACAGAGACATGGCTCTGAGATACCAATCTCCTCAAGCAGGAGACAGGCATATACTTTTATAGAGGACTGATGGGGGTGATTATCTGACTGTGGAAAGTTCCCTTATTGAGGGAGGACCATCTCCCACTGGTGGTGGCTGGGGGAATTGGGTGAGGGGTGGCTGGGGATCTCTCAAACCATCTCTCTCCTCCTCTGCCACAAAGGCAGCAGCCCCCAGGGTTGAGGGAGACTGGAATGAAGGGTGGTGGTCCCTGAGCTAGCTCAGTCCAGATCTGTTCCACTTATCTCTTTAGGTGTGTCTGTCCTTTGGTTTAGTTTCTCAAGGAGAAGGTTCTTTGATGTACCCCAGAAAACTTCTGGGGTGGCCTGGACCCATAACCTACCTCCTAAAAGAGAGGTGATGGATTCAAGATACAGGAGGCACATATTTTTGGACTTGGACATGAACACTGTGGGAACTTGTTTTACTTGACTATACATATTTATGACAAGTTTTCCCCCTTTAAATGGAAAGAAGGAGGGGGACAGATAGAAAATAAATACTTTGGGGGCATCTAGGTGGTACAGTAGATAGAGCACCAACCCTGGATTCAGTAGGACCTGAGTTCAAATCCGGCCTCAGACACTTGACACTAGCTGTGTGAACCTGGGCAAGTCACTTAACCCCCATTGCCCTGGGAAAAAAACAAGACAAGAAAATAAATGCTTTTTAAATGATAAAGTGAAATGAAAGATTTCTTTAAAAAAAACAAGGAAGTCAATTTATTTAACTTCATTTGTGTATATCATTGTCATAAGATTCTTCATTATATATAAGCAAAATTGCTCCCATTGACAGTTTGCTTTCTATTGTCCTGCCTTTAGAACCCTATCTATCCTGAAGTCATATCATCAGCCATATTCCCACCAAAACATCCAGAGTACCTTTGTACAGTAGAGAAGGTGTCTACAAGGATGGCTTTTTAGCTACAGGAAAAGGGGAAATAAGTTCAATAACATTGTCATGGTATGAACTCTGTTTTTAAATAGTTATAATCAGTTTTTTTCCTTCCTCAAATTTAGCAATTTGTTTTTCTGAGGTCCTGCTCTGCCAAGGAAAATAGTTCTCATAGAATCTTGGATCTCAATGTTGGAAGGGCTTTAAAATTAAAGGTATAATAATTGGCTAGAAGGAGGTAAAATTATCCTCATCTATAGACAATATGATGGATTACTTAGAAAACCCTACAGAATGAGCAAAAAAATTAATTGAGATAATAGCTCCAGTAAAGTAGCAGAATACAAAATAAAGCCATAAAACTCAAATGTATTTTTATGCAAGACCAATAAAAATAAGGAGGAAATGAAAATGTTCTATTCAAAATAACTCTAAAATTGATATTATATCTAGAAGTTAACCTACCATTATATAATGAAATTACAAAGCCCTCTTGAAAGGTATAAAATGACACAAATCATTGGATAATGTTGGCAGACATAAGCAACTAAATATGGTACAAGCCAAGTCATCAACAAGCATTTATTAAATATTTACTACATATAGGCCTTATGTTAATCAGGGTAGATACAAAAAAAGAAAAAAGGCAGCCAAAAAAAAGTCTCTGCCCTTGGGAAACTTACAGTCTAATGGGGAAGGCA
Organism: Dromiciops gliroides; assembly: GCF_019393635.1. Lineage (NCBI taxonomy): Eukaryota > Metazoa > Chordata > Mammalia > Microbiotheria > Microbiotheriidae > Dromiciops > Dromiciops gliroides. The sequence continues at coordinate 581,126,482 of NC_057862.1, forward strand.
ACATAAACAATTATGTATATACCAACCACAAAAAAAAAAAAAATCTCAGATAGAAGGCACCAGCATTGAGAGGGACTGGGAAGGCTTCTTGTAGAAGGTGAGAGTTTAGCTGAGAGTTGAAGGAAGCCAGGAGTCTGGGAGATACCAAAAATAAGAAGGGGAAGTATCCCAGGCATGCAGAACAACAATAAAAATGCAAGGAGTCAGGAAGTGAAGGATCTTGTTGGAAGAACAGCAAGGAGGTGAGTGTTATTGAACTGCAGAATATGTGGAGAGAAATAAAGTATAAGAAGATTATAATGGAAAAGTCCAGGTTGGGCAGCTAGGTGGCACAGTGGATAAAGCACCAGCCCTGGATTCAGGAGGACCTGAGTTCAAATCCAGCCTCAGACACTTGACACTTACTAGCTGTGTGACCTTGGGCAAGTCATTTAACCCTTATTGCCCTGCCTAAAAAAATTTGTTTAATTAATTAATTAAAAGAAAGGTCCACATTATATAAGGCTTTATATATTATGTTTGATCCTGAAGATAGTAGGGAGCCACTAGAGTTTATTGAGTAGGGACATGACATAGGCAGACCTGTGCTTTAATAAGATCACTTTGGCAGCTGATTGGAGAACAGACTAGAGTTGTAGGAGACTTGATTCAGAGATACCAATGAGAAGGCTGTTGCAATAGTCCAGTTGTGAGGTGATAAGGGCCTAGTAGGTAGCAACATCAGAAGAGAGAAGGGGATATATATGAGAAACATTGCTAGGGTAGAATTGTCAGGACTTAGCAACAGATTGGATAGGAGCCCTTCCACTATGCTGGGGTTCCAAAATTGACACTTACTAGCTGTGTGACCTGGGCAAATCATTTAACCTTCATTGCCCCACAAAAAAGAAAGAAAGAAAGAACCACAATTAGGAGCGTTGATTATTTTCCCATGTTATGATGCAGAGATGGCTTTGAGAGTTGTGGAAAGTTGTTAGGTTACTAGGTTGTGTTCCCACCCACGAACTCCTAATTGCTATGCTTTTTTAATCCTTGTGTATGCTCTGAATAGTTTTTTTGTTTATCTCCTATATTACTTTTAGTCTATGTGCTGTCACTTCTTCCTACTCTCCTAGAAGCATTAGCACACACACACACACACACACACATACACCTAACTTGGCCTTTTTAGTCTCCCATAGCCTGGGAAATCAGATAGCCATATATGTGATAATGGTTCTCTACAATAACAATAAGTAGGCTGAGAAAACTGCAAAGCAACTTGGCAAAAAGTAGGTTTAGACCAACACCTTATACCATATTCCATGATAAATGTAAAATGGATATAGGATGTAAATATTAAACTTCATATCACCAAAAATAGATATTTAGATTATATACATTTCATAGCTATGGGTAGGGAGTAATTTCTTAGCCAAACCAGAGATAGATGGAATTACAAAAGACAAAATAAAACATCTTGATTGCATGAAATTGAAAAGCTTTTGCAAAAATGCAACTAAGAAGGGAAGAAGTTAAATGGAATGATATCTTCATATCAAATATCTCTGATGAGACTCTAGCATGGAAGATACATTGACAACTAACATAAATGTATGACACCAGAAGTCATTTCTCAATAGACACATGGTTAAAGATAGGAACAAGCAGGTTTAAAAAAAGAACTCCAAACTATTGAAAACTATGTGAAAGAATGTTCCAAATCACTAAAAAGTAGAAAAATGCAAAACAAATTCAATTCTCACCTAGAAAATTGGCAAAGATGTCCAAAGATGCAAATAGTAAATATTGGAAGGGGTGTGGAAAGATAGGCATACTATTTTGGAAAGCAATTTGGAACCATGCCCAAAAAGTAACAAAGCTACATGTATCCTTTAACCCGGTGATACAATACTAGGTCTATATATACCACCAAAGAGATCAAAGAAAGAGGAAAAGGACTCATATGTACAAAAGTATTTATAGCAATTCTTTTTTGTAGTGGCAAAGTACTGGAAATTAAAGGTATGTCCATCAATTCTGAAATAGCTAAACAAATTATAGTATATTAACATAATGAACTACCATTGTACCATAAAAAATTACTTGGGAGAAAGAGGGAAAGACTTGTATAAACTGAGGCAAAATGAAGAACCAGGAGAACAATTTACACAATAACAACAACACAGTAAAGACAAACAACCTTGAAAGACTTAAGAACACTAATAAATAAAATGATCAACCATGATTCCAGAGTACTAATGATTAAACATTCTACCTATTTCTAGACATAGACATGATGGACTCAAAATGCAAAATGAGGGGCAGCTAGGTGGCGCAGTGGACACAGCACCGGCCCTGGAGTCAGGAGTACCTGAGTTCAAATCCAGCCTCAGACACTTAACACTTACTAGCTGCGTGACCCTGAGCAAGTCACTTAACCCCAATTGCCTCACTAAAAAAAATAAAAATTAAAAAAATGCAAAATGAAACAAACATTTTTGGACATAGTCAATGGGGGAATTTGTTTTGCTTGACTATACAAATTTGTTACCATGTTTTTGTTTGTTTTCTAATGGTTTGGGGGAGAAAGTTTAAGTTCAATTGTGTTTTTAAAATAAAATGAAAAAATTTTAAACATTTTTCAACATAGGAGATTCAAACTATTAACTGTCATATGAAAAAGTAATCCAAATCACCAATATAAAAGAAATATAAACTAAAACAACTCAGAGGTTTCATCTCACACCAATCAATTTCATATATATGTTAAACTATGGAACTAGTTAGTGTTGGAGGACCACAACAAAGGTGGGGGGAGGATGATTAGGCTACTCAGTGAGCTGGGTCAGTGAGCTGGTAGCAACTAAAAGTATTTGTCAAAACAAAGCACTATCATAGAAATTTAGAACTAGAAAAAGCTTTAGGGATCAGCTAAACTATCTTTTTCATTTTGTACATGAGGAAACTAAATTATAGGGAGACAGTGTCAAAATGGGAGCTAATGACTCCATAAGACATCAAGAAACAATAAAAGAAAGTCAAAAGACTGAAAAAAAAAAAAGAAAATGTGAACTATCTCATCAGAAAAACAAGTGACTTGGAAAATAGATCAAGGAGAGATAATTTAAGAATTATTGGACTACATGAAAACTACAATAAAAAAATTCTAAACATTATAGTAAAAGAAATTCTAAAGGAAAACTGCCCAGAGTTCATAGAATCAGAGGGCAATGTAGAAATTGAAAGAATCTACTAATCATCTCCTGAAGGAGATCTCAAAATGAAAACTCCCAGGAATATTATAGCCAAATTCCAGAACTGCCAAATCAAGGAGAAAATATTGCGAGCAGCCAGAAAGAAATAATTCAAATTCACAGTCAGAATCACATAAGATTTAGCAGCTACCACTATAAAGAAGTGGAGAACTTAGAAAATTATATTCCTAAAGGCAAAGAAACTAGGATTACAAGCAAGAATAACTTACCCAAAAAAACCTAAATATAATGCTTTAGGGAGAGGAGAATAGATATTTAATGAAATAGAGGACTTTTAGGCATTCTTGATGAAAAGACCAGAGCTGAATACAAAATTTGAATATAATAGATCACAGTTGAATAGAAAATTCAGACACAAATACTGAAGAGAAGCATAAAAAGGTAAACATGAAAGAGAAATCACAAGGGACTTAATAAATTTCAACTGTTTACATCCCTGTTTACATTAGAAGGAGTCTACATAGATAGAAGCCATGGGTATGAGTCTATTATGTTAGGAGGATCTCAAAAAAATGGGAAAATGAGAAAGAGGGATGCACTAGGAGAAGAGGGAAGGGAGAGGAAGAATGGGAAAAATCATCTCAGAAGAGACATACAAGGAATAATTTTTACAATAGATGGGAAAATGGTAGGGAACATGGGTAATACTTCAATCTCTCATATGAAGTGGCTCAAAGAGAGAAGACTACAGAAAGAAAGAGAAAGAGGGAGACAAAAAGGCAGAGAGAATCGCACATGATTCATCTTACATAACAGGAAAGTAGGAAGGGAAGGAGCTAAGGGAAAATAGGGAGGGATAAAAGAGAGGGTAGATTAACAAAGGAAGTGATCAAAAGCTAAACAGATTTTTGAGGAGGTGATAAGGCAAAAAGAGAGAGAGAAGGTTAAATAGGAGAGAATAAGATGGAAAAAATATACAGCCATTGTAACTGTCGATGTAAATGGGGTGAATTGACCCATATAATGGAAGCATATAGCTAAATACATTAGAAACCAGAATCCAACAATATGCTGTTTATAAGAGATACACTTGAAATAGAAAGACATATACAAAGTTAAAATGAGGTGCTGGAGCAAAGTCTATTATGCCTCAGCTAAAGTTAAAAAGAAAGGGAGGGGTAGCAATCATGATCTCAGACAAAGCAAAAGCAGAAATAGACCCAATTAAAAGATATATTTGAGGAAACTACATTTTGCTAAAAGGTATCATGGGCAATGAATTAATATCAATACTGAAAATATATGCACCAAATGGCAGAGCATCTATATTCTTGAAGGAAAAAATAAATGAGTTATAGGAGTGAGTGGGATGGGAAGTGTACCCACTGACCCCTGTAATCGAGACTTGAGGAGAAAGGAGGCCAAAGCACTGATTTTATTTCTTTTGAAAGAAAGGTGTACCACACTCACTGGGACAACCAGGAGGTGTGACACACTGAGATTAGGAAACCAAGCAGTTTTTATACGCTTTACAGACATCTAATTTGAGCAAAATGCGGTAATTGGATTAATACTATATGTTCAGCAATAAATCTCTCTCCTGGGATGTTCAGTGATAAGTCTCTCTCCTGGGATGTTCAGCGATAAGCCTCTCTCCTGGGTCAGAGTACCCCAACCTCAGGGGTTCAGCCATAGGTTATTTTGCAAAATTTCCTGTTTCAGCAACAATTTATCATATCTACATAATGTCTCGGTGTAGACCCTATGAAGCAATTTTTAAGTTGATTTGCCTATATTTAGAAAGAGGGATAGAGAAATAGGGGGTTTTAAGGGGCTTTAAGACTTCGAGATCAGATCACTAGGCCAAAGGGGGGGGCACTTTCTATCTCAGTGGAGGGTCATATCCCTATGTCCCTCTCAGGAGGAAATAGATAGTAAAGCAATACTATTTAAAAAAATTATATTAGTGGGTGACCCCAGTTTATTCCTCTTAGACTTAGATAAATCTAAACATAGAATAAACAAGAAAGAAGTTAAGGAAACGAATAGAATTTTAGAATAGTTATACCTGATAGACCTCTGGGAGAATATTGAATGGGAATAGAAAAGAATAGACCTTTTTCTTAGCTGTACAAGGCACCTTCACAAAAATTGACCATGTATTAGGGCATAAAAACCTCATAAACATATGCAGAAAAGAAGAAATTAAATACACTCTTTTGGAACCATAATGCAATATGTCAAGATCCTTTTGTATTCTGACTCTGTCATCAACTATATTAGATATCCTTCCCAGTTTTGTATAATCTGAAAATTTTATGAGTATAACATGTATGCCTTTTTCTAAGCCATTGATAAAAACCATTTAAGATTTTAAGGAACAAAGGACTTGCAGACCTGTATTCATGAAGATAGATGGACATCCCCATACAAAGAATTGCCCACACTGATTGAAATCTGAAATACTAATCAATCAACATGTATATAGAGAGATACACTATGTATACACACACATACATATATGTGTGTATATGTATATATATATATAATGTATATAAACACAAGAACAACTAGATGGTACAGTGGATAGAGTGCTGGACCTGGAATCAGGAAGACTCATCTTCATGAGTTCAAAGCTTGGCCTCACATACTTACTAGCTGTGTGACCCTGGGCAAGTCACTTAACCCTGTTTGCCTCAATTTCTTCATCTGTCAAATGAGCTGGAGAAGGAAATGACAAATCATCCTAGTATCTTTGTCCCAAAAAAACCCAAATGAAGTCATGAAGAGTTGGACACAATTGAAAATGACTCAACCATAATAATATATATACACATATGCGTATATAGATAGATAGATAGATAGATACATATGTGTATATGTATAAATATATTCTATATTTATATATACAAATGTGTATGTATAAATATATTCTATATTTGTATATACATGTGTGTATGTATAAATATACTCTATATGTATATATACATATGTGTGTATGTATATAGATTCATGGAGATAAATGTTCAACCAGAAGTTGAAAGACCACATGCCAGGAATGCTCTAGTGGCATTAGACTAGTGAAATTATAAAGTCCTCTCCAATTCTAATAATTCTATGAAATATTAACTTTTACTATGAACTGAACATACTTCTTCCTGTTAAATAATGAACCAGTTCGAACTAGAGCTGAATTTATACCATTTTTAAACTATTGTACTGGAACATCAAAATGCTCACTGAACTGAGCTACTATTTCTTTCAGTTTGACAATTCCCACCTAATGAATTTCATTCTTGTTGATTTTTTAAAATCACTAAACTAAGCTAATAAGGGACTAAAATCCCCAAAAGGCTATACCCCTAGAACTTGGAGTCAAAGTCAGTGAATGATTCAGATTTCAGAATCGTTCCAGCTGCAGAAGGAACCCACCCTAAGAGATGATGTGGACAGGGCTTATTGATGAGACTAGGCTGCCTCCCAAAACTCAGTGAGAAACCCCAATCTAAGGTCAAATAAGCTGTTAGTTACTTCAGCTATATTGTAATTTGATCCACTCCATTAAGAAATCAGTCTTCTAAACAATCAACAAGGTCAGGATGCCTCCCAGAACCTCCTCAGAAAAGAGAGCCTGGATTATAACTTCCCACAGAGAAAACTATGACCTGCTCCATTGTACTGTAACATATCCCAGATAATTATGGGACAGCAGGAGAGCTAAATCAAAGATTAAACATGTGTCAATCTCTAGCACCATCCAGGTCAGAGGTATATATTACCTAGATGGAACTATCCCTAAAATAAAATTTTTTAAAACCGCAATTCATCAGGTTATTTGCTGCAGCTTTAAAGAAATGCCACAATCATTTTGCTCTGGTGCTTTTGAAAAATCTAACTTTATCAATATCTTGTTTTTATATTACCTTCAATTCCACATATATCCATTCCCCCACCAATCCTATACAATGTACTATGCCCGGAGATATATTTAAAATTGAAGAAAAAAAGGCAGGTTAACAAAACCCATCAATACTTTTCTGACAATACATGCAACCATTCCATACACATACTCCCCTACCTCTGCCAAGAGAGGAGGGATGTTTTGCGCTGATTTTAAGCTCACCAAACAACCTTTTTTGATGTACAGTTTGATATACTGAGTGAATTTATCCAGTAAGAGGAAGGGAGTGCCTTGGGCAAATGACCTCTCTCAGTTATCTGGCTAGATCTATATCTCTGCCTGTAAATTAATAAATCTCCATCCTGCTTTATAAATCAGTCTCTGGTGAGTGCCCATGAATCAGTTACACAAAGCCTGATCACCTCAGGGTGGACTGATCGTATCAGTGCCTGAGTCTGTAAAGCTGAGGACCAGATCTGTGACCTAACATGACCCCACCAGGGTGCCGTGACTCAGGGAGGCCCCCAGTAAGCAGCCAGCTGGCCTAGCTGTTCCCTAACGCTGTCTTTCAGCTGCAACCATCACAACCGCCAACAATTCAATGTTTCCATCAGTAAAAAACCTCTTTCAAAGTGTGTTAATATTGCAGATGGTTTCAATCGTCCTTACTACTCCTCTGTACCAGGACAGGGCTGACACAGATAGGTCTCCTCTCTACTACTGGCGATAAGGATGCTTTAGATCACCCCTTCACAAAAGTTTTTCCCATATCAGTCCTATAAGGTACAGTGGATAGAGTCCTGGACCTGATGTCAGGAAGACTTATCTCCCTGAGTTCAAATCTGATCTCAGACACTTACTAGCTGTCTGACCCTGGGTGAGTCACTTAACTATGTTTGCCTCAGTTTCCTCACCTGTAAAATGAGCTGGAGAAGGAAATGACAAACCACTCCAGTGTCTTTGCCAAGAAAACTCCAAGTGGGGTCATGAAGACTCAGGCATGACTGAAGCAACAGCAAGGTAGTCGATAGAAGTATGATTGTCCCCATTTTATGGATAAAGAAATGATGGTGATGATGATGGCAACAACAATGACAACAACAACAATAGTAGCTTGTATTTATATGGGATTATCCAAAATTCTGAGAATAGTTTTAAACTTTTAGAACCTAAAGTTTTGCAAGGTGCTTTTCAAATATTACCTCATTTTTGTCCTCAAAATGAAGTAGGTAGGGGGCAGCTAGGTGGCGTAGTAGATAAAGCACCAGCCCTGGATTCAAGAGGACCTGAGTTCAAATCCGACCTCAGACACTTGACACTTACTAGCTGTGTGACCCTGGGCAAGTCACTTAACCCTCATTGCCCTGCCCCCCCCAAAATGAAGTAGGTGCTGTTATGATCCCCATTTTCAAATGAGGGAACTGAAGCAGAGTTTGAATGACTTTTCCAAGGTCATACAGCTAGTATGTGTCTGAGGCCAGATTTGAACTCAGACTTCCTGATGCCTGTACCACTCTCCCCTAGCCATAGCCCCCCAAAAGAAGGGATTTTCCTGAGATTAAAGCCCAGGTCTTCTGCTTCCATGGTCACTGCTCTTTGTCTCAATCTGTATCTCCTAGGATTGTTCCTAGGTTAAATGTGGCTGTATAATTTCTCTGTTGTTGTTGTTTGTTATTGTTCTCCTCCCCCTCCTCCTCCTCCTCCTCATTCTGGGGTTGGGGTTGGGGGTCACTTTTTTAATAAACAAAGCAAAAATAGTGAGCAGTTAGCAAACCTACCTCCCAGGAAAGGAGACTGGGAATGAAGAAACCAATCAATCAACAAGCATTTATTATTAAGTGCCTACTATGTACCAGGCACTGTGCTAAGTAGGAGGGATAAAAAAAGAGATAAGAGACAGCCCCTTCCCTCAAGGAGTTTACAATCTAATGGGAGAGACAACATGTAAACAAATATTTACAAAGCAAGCTATATACAAGATAAATAGGAAATCATTAACAGAGGGAAGGAACTGGAATTAAGAGGGATGGGGAGGCGGGGCACAGCTAGGTGGTTCAGTGGATAAAGCACCAGCCCTAGATTCAGGAGGACCTGAGTTCAAATTCAGCCTCAGACACATGACACTCACTGGTTGTGTGACCCTGGGCAAGTCACTTAACCCTCATTGCCCCACAAAAACAAACAAACAAACAAAAAAAACCATGAGGGATTGAGGAAAGAACTTCCTCAAGAAAATATTTTTATGTTACATTTTCAATAAAGGTGAAGGTAGGAGATTGTTTGACATCCTCAACTCCATTCAGTACTGTGGAGCATCTTCCTTAAAAAGAGGGATCAGACCTTGGAAAAGAAATGGTCCCAGATTTTAGAGTTTGACTGTACCACCTAAAACTCTCATTTTATAGATGAGAAAAAGTGAGATCCAGAAAGATTAAGAGACTTCCCCAATAGCACACAAGAAATTTACATCCTATTTACTGTCTTTGTTGTAAGAGGACAAGAAATTCCAGCCACTGCCCAGTATTGTAGTCTAACAACCCAAAGCTTCTTAATCCTTTAAATACAGTTTAGAAGTTGGCATAGCAATTATAATGCAACATTCTGATTTGGACAGTCTAGATTCAATAAGGAGTGCAGCACATTCTACTTTAATGACTACAATGCCGCCACTTTGAGGTAACATAACACATCAACCAGGATATCAGGAATGTGTGAATTGCAAGTCAGCACTGCAAAATTGTTTATTTTCAGCCTTTCCAGCAAGAGTGAGAAAGAGGGTAGGTAGTATGCATAATGAAGAAGTATGAGGCATCAGGGAGAAGGAATAGCTTTTCATAAGATTATAGTCAAAAATTTAGAGCTTGAAGTGGCCTAAGGCCATCTAATCCACCACCACCCCCATCTTACATGTGAGGAAATTGAGGCCCAGGATGGTTAAACTACTTGTCCAGGGTCACATATGTAGTAAATTGCAGAGGCAACATTTGAACCCTGGCACTCTACTTCCAAATCCAGTGCTCTTTCCACAGTACCACAAAGTTAACTTGATCCCTCTGTTTCTGTTTTGAGAGGGGATTGGGGAGGAGGAACAGGGGAAAGAACTCCCTCCTCAATCCATCAATAAGCAATAAGCACTTATCAAGGTCCCACTCTGTTTCAAGCACCACATCAGTCATTAGGAATGCAGACATAAGTGAAATAGTCCCTGCTTCCCAGGAACTTATGTTCTATGATAATTCATTTGTAGTCCCGCAAACACAACCCCCAGCCCACCAGAGCCCTGACCAGGTCACTGACCCTTTGGGCTGTGGGAAAAAGAAAAAAGAGGGGTAGGACAAGAAGAAAAGAAGGTAGAAAGGAGGAAATGAAAGAGGATGATAAGGCAGTTTGCACTTAGATGGGGGGGGGGCAAAATGAAAGCCATCAAAAGGAAAACAGGAATATTGTTTTCCTTCCTTCCTCTGACCCTCCTCCTCCCATCCCCACCCCAAGTTCACTCCCTATAATTAGATGATAAACTGGGTCTAATAATCACATGTCACAGGGGCAATCCCAAAACACAGCTCCCCTCCTGCCAAGGACTTACTGAAATTTAACGGCAAAACCACATTCACAAGATTTTTCCCCTTGAATGGAGGGATTCTGTCAGAAGCTCCCCTTTCTCTACAGTATTCTGGGTGCCACCCTTACCATAATGAAATTCGGTTAGTAGGAATGATGTCCAAACCAATGGAATGTCAAACTCCTTGAGGTTAGGGAAGGGTCTCTTTATTCTTTGTATCCCTCTCTCCACCACACGGGTGTATCTTGCCTAGAATATGCCCTTCATAAGCATTGGCCAGATTGAAGGATTGGAAGATCGATGCTCTCAGGAGCTCACATTCTAATCCCAGGACACGAGATATAGAGGAGGGTTCTGCAATGGGCTGGATGGAAGAGCCTGGTAAGCCTAACAGTGTAGGTGCAAGGCAAATCTCTGCATTGGAGAGGCTGAGGTTCTGGAGGGTAGAGTGGTGAGGAAGTTGGTAAAGGCCTGGTAGATCTAAGGACAGCAGTTGCCACAGCAGATGATAAGGTCTTTGGTCACCTCCATTGTATTGGGAGGCTTGTTTAGTAAGAGACTCCCTATTTATCTAAGTGATGTGAAAGGTCATGTCCCTTCCCCCCCCAAAAAAAATAAACAAATTGAAAAGGCCATGTGCCCTGAAGCAGTGGAGTAGGGTTGGAAGGGCCTAGCTTACCACTATCGGGAACTGGTCAATCAATAACCATTTATTAAAGCACTAATTTTGTGACAGGAACTGTGCTAAGAACTAGTGACACAAAGAAAGGCAAAAGAAAATAAGCCCCGACCTCAAGGAACTCAAATTCTAATGGAGATGATGACATCTAAAAATAGGTCCATGCAGATAGAAAAGTTCAGAGGGTTGGAATAGAATGGGGACTCTGGGTTCCTCAAAACAGCAATGGCCAAGGTGGGACAGAATACTCAAGTATTCACAGCTGGTCCTCGTGACAAGGCAGAAAGCATGACTAAGACTGTAAGGGCTACACAGATCAAAGGTAGTCATCAGGCTACAGATAGAGACCTCTCTTCCAAGCCCTCTTCTAGTTCAGGTATACCAGAGGCAACAAATACCCAGGTTAGAGTCAGCACTCCAACTTTTCTCTATAAGAGCAAGGGGGGCGGGGCAGCTAGGTGGTGCAGTGGATAGAGCACCAGCCCTGGAGTCAGGAGGACCTGAGTTCAAATCCGGCCTCAGACACTTAACACTTACTAGCTGTGTGACCCTGGGAAAGTCACTTAACCCCCAATTGTCTCATTTAAGAAAAAAAAAAAGAACAAGGGGGGGCAGCTAGGTGGAGCAGTAGATAGAGCACTGGCCCTGAAGTTGGGAGGACCTGAATTCAAATGTCACCTCAGATACTTAGTAGCTGTGTGACCCTGAGCAAGTCACAACCCCAATTGCCCTAAAACATCTGGGGCCATCTCCAGTCGTCCTGATACATATCTCACCACTGAACCCAGATAGCTCTGGAGGAGAGAGTGAGGTTGATAATGTTGCAAGCCCTCCCTCACTTAAATCCAATTCAGTGGAAGTCATAATATCACCCCAATGTCAAGGACAAACAACAAGAACAAGTCCAGATAAGTAATTAGAATTAGATCAAGGGGACGGCTAGGTGTCTCAGTGGATAAAGCACCGGCTCTGGATTCAGGAGTACCTGAGTTCAAATCAGGCCTCAGACACTTAACACTTACTAGCTGTGTGACCCTGGGCAAGTCACTTAACCCCCATTGCCCCACAAAAAAAAAAAAAGAATTAGATCAAGATGTATGGGAGATAACCCTCATATCAAAAGTTAATTTGCATATTTCTCATTAATAGTTTGGGGCAACATTTCATAGGGTTCCTAGTAGTTTATAATTCTTCTTTTAAGGACTATTAGTTCATATACTCTGGCCACCTAACTACCAGGGAGCTTTAGTTAATGACATTTAAGCCCTTTCTTTGACATGGGCCTTTTTATTCAGATCAGGCCTCTTCTCCTTCACTTTTTTGGGCAATTTGCCCCAGGATTATAGCTCACAGAGCCAGGTAGAGAGACTATTGTTGAGCACAGGGTCTCCCTTGTATCTGATTAACCCATCACTACCGATTATCTCATTGGCAGAGACATGAACCCTGAAGGAATGGGATAAGAATGAATCAGGTTAAGTGGAGAGAGAAGGTTAGAGACAGAAAGGTCCAGAATTTGATGTTAATGCCTAGTAGAGTAGCACAGTCCATTTCATGATATTTTGATTCAATTGGGATAGAAGGTATTATTATATTGGCCACTGAGATCAGTAAGACAAAGTCCCTATTCTCGAAGGAGCTTACAAACCTAAGAAAAGCTTCAGGATGATTTTCAATAGTCCTTTAAGTCTTGTGAAATTATTTCCTCACAGCAACACTATCTGATAGATGGTGCAGGTATAATTACCCTCCACAAATAAATTGTAGTGCATGAAAATAATGGAATTACTGTGCTGTACAATCAGATGAATAGGTAGAATTCAGAGAAATGGGAAGACCTGCAGGAACTGATATAAAAAAAAAATCTGCAGAAACAGGAAAATAATGTACACAATGACTATAACATAAATGTAAAGAGTAAAAGACTGAACACTATATAATTATAGTGACCAAGCCTTTTACCAAAGAAGAGTTGAGAAAATGCACCTGTCTCTCTTCTTTACAAAAACAGAAGACTATGGTTATGGAACATTATTACCTTTACTGCTAAACTTGATGGCATCGTTGCTTAATTGTACTAAAAAAAAGTCTTTTCTCTTTTTTTCTTTTTTGATTGAAAGGGAAAAAACACTGGGTAAGAGACAAAGGAAGAAATGTGTTTAAAAAATAAAGGTAATGGGGAAGCTAGGTGGCCCAGTGGATAGAGCACCGGCCCTGGAGTCAGGAGTACATGAGTTCAAATCCGGCCCTCAGACACTTAACACTTACTAGCTGTGTGACCCTGGGAAAGTCACTTAACCCCAATTGCCTCAACTAAAAAAAAAAAGAAAGAAAGAAAGAAAGAAAGAAGAAAAATAAAGGTAATGTAAGAATAGATTTCTTTTTTACCTTTATATTTTATTTTTTCATCATAAAAGCATTTTATTATTTCTAGTTTACATGTAGAGAGTTTTTCAACATTTGTTTTGTATAAGATTTCTAGTTTCAAATGTTTCTCCCTCCCACCCTTCCCCCCATCCCCAAGACAGAAAGCAATCTGATATAGGTTATATATGTACAATCACATTAAACATATTTCTGCATTAGTCATGCTGTGAAAGAAGAATGAAAGCAAAAGGGGAAAACCTCAAAAAAGAAAAACAAAAAAAATAGAAATAGTATGGTTCAATCTGCATCTAGATGCCACAGTTCTTTTTTTTCCTGATTTGGAGAGCATTTTCCATCATGAGTCCTTTAGAACTATTTTGGACCATTGTATTGCTGAGAAGAGTCAAGTCTATCACAGTTGATCAACACACAATCTTGTTGATACTGTGTACAGTGTTCTCCTGGAAGAACAGAAGATTCAATAAAAATTGTTAAAAGTGGTAAACTAGAATTCTAACCCAACCCTATTTTCTTTTATATCAGTTCCTGCAGATCTTCCCATTACTCTGAATTCTACCTATTCATCTGACAAAATCCAGACAGTGCTTGGTCCACTACACCATACTTCATTGAAGATTGTTTACAAAGAGTAAACTCTCAGATTAACAGACAATCAATGGGGATAACAAATACATGGTAATTCAATGACTTCTTTTCAAGCAAAGACTTGCAGGGGAACACAAACTGCATACCTTAAAGGTACACCTACTCTTCAAATCTACAAAAGATGTTTGAATTACTATGATGGTTTTACCACAGTGAAAACTTAGAGCTGGAAGGGAGTTCTGAGACCTTCTACCTCTTGTGTGCTTATGTTTAGATTTCACAGGGCCTGGAATCTTGGGTGGGGAGCAATTTAGGAGGCTGACAGATGAGCCCTGTGGGCTTCATGGACTGAGAGGACATCATTAGGAATTCCTAGATGAGGGCAGCTGATTTACTTCTCTCCCTCCTACTCCCCACCCTGTGGTGCCTAGCTGAGGGAATGTGAGAAGGTGAAATGGATAAGCCCCATGTTCCTTCCCTTCCTTGGTGCATTGGACTAATGCAAAATAAGAAAAATAGTGTCATGGGCCAGGTTGGTACCAGTCATTTTCAAAGGAAGAAAGGTCAGAACAACATAGTGTCAGTCTTTTCAAAGAAAGATTAGACATTGAAAGATTAGACAGAAAGGGCATGACCAAAAGGCAAAGCTTCTTACTGGCCCCCATTTTGGACTGAAGGTTTTAGACTTCAATTCAATAAGCCTTTAGTAAGTGTCTTCTATGTGCCGGGGCACTGTGCTAAGCTAGACTTGGGAGAGGAGCTTGGAACTTCCCTAGTCCCTACTAAACTAAATGAATATCCATTCATCATCATGTCATTCATTATTCATTCAACAAACGTGTAACTGAATGCCTATTCCATATAAAATACTGTACTAGTTATTGTGGAAAATACAAAAGAAGACAGTCTTTTCTACCTGGAGCTATATGTGAGATTAAGTTTAATTCTAACTCTGGGTAGTGGGTTTAGATAGCACTATATCATGATTTAAGATTTACCAAAGCCCTTTTACATACATTAAATCAATTTGATCCTCATAACAATCTGTAAGATAGGTACTACAGATACTGTGAGCCCTGTTTTGCAATTAGGATACTGAAGCTCAGAGAGGTTAAGTGATTTACCCAGAATCACACACCTAATAAATGTCAGAAGAAGGATTTAGTCTCAGGTTTCTCCTGACTCAGGCCTTGTACACTGTTTCATGTTTTCCAAAAGGGACTAGAGCTGGAATTAATTGGTGAGTCGAACCCTAAAACATGGAAAAATAGAATCTTCCTCCTTTAAGGTTCAAATGGCACAATAACAATGGAAATGAGATTATACTATACCAATATCAAAACAAGTGACTTCAAAGTCCATTACCAAGGACATGATTTACTAAAAAAGGTGACTTGTTTGTCCTAATATTTTCCAAATTGGAAGGAAGAGAGTTGAGGAGAAAGAGGTTAACAATAGTATTTCCACAACCACCACCCAAAAAAGAAAGAAAGAAAGAAAGAAAGAAAGAAAAGAAAGAAAGAAAAGAAAGACAAGAAAAAAGAAAGAAAAGAAAAAGAAAGAAAGATAAGAAAGAAAGAAAGGGAGGGTTATTGAAGTATTTTTAATGTACAGAAGCAAAAAGAGATGGGGGAAATAGTTGATCAGAGGAGCTTTGAAAATAACGTTGGGGGCAGCGAGGTGGCGCAGTGGATAGAGCACTGGCCCTGGAGTCAGGAGGACCTGAGTTCAAAGCCAGCCTCAGACACTTAACACTTACTAGCTGTGTGACCTTGGGCAAGTCACTTAACCCCAATTGCCTCAGCAAAAAAAAGAAAAAGATATGTTAAAAAAAAAAGAAAAAGAAAATAATGTTGAATTTATTATATACTTAAAATGAAAACAAGTTCAGTGTAATAAAGGTTCATGATTTAATATACAATACTCATTATCTGATCTACTTTATGCATTAAAATGCTCATTAAGGGGAGCAGCTAGGTGGCACAGTGGATAGAACACTGGCCCTGGAGTCAGGAAGACCTGAGTTCAAATCTGGCCTCAGACACTTGGCACTTACTAGCTGTGTGACCCTGGGCAATTCACTTAACCCCAATTGCCTCACAAACAAACCAACCAAAAAAAATGCTCATTAAGGAAGGGAGGGAGGGTAAAGGGAAAGAAGGAGGGAGGGAAGGAGAGAGAAAGAAAGGAGGGAAGAAGGAAGGGAAGAAAGAAGGAAGAAAGGAAGGGAGGGAGGAAGGAAGCAAGGGATGGAGGTAGGAAGGAAGGAAGGGAGAAAGAAGCACTATATTGCATTAGTCCAAAATATTTCTATATTGATCACATCAAAAAATGAATTTCTCATTCTACATATCAGTGCATCATTTCTCTGTCATGAGGTAGGCAGTGTTTTTGTTTGTCAGACCTCCAGAATCATGGTTGATCATTGTTTTTCAAAATTCTTCATGTTTATTGTTTTAAAAATGTGGCCAGAGTATAGTTTGTGATGATCTACATGTTCTCTTATCTTCATTTATCATGTCTTGCATGAAAGTAGAATATTCTCATAATGATTTTGTAGCAACAAGAACTTAGACATATGGGTTGATACTGATGACTTCCCAATCATTTTTTTTTTTCCTTTTCTTTTCTTTCTTTCTTTCTTCCTTTTTTTTTTTGTAGGGCAATGAGGGTTAAGTGACTTGCCCAGGGTCACACAGCTAGTAAGTGTCAAGTGTCTGAGTCCAGATTTTAACTCAGGTCCTCCTGAATCCAGGGCCGGTGCTTTATCCACTGTGCCACCTAGCTGCCCCGCCCCCAATCACTTTTTAAAGTAGTATACCTTACACATGTATAACCCTCATCAGATTGCTTCCCTTGTTAGAAAGGTGGGTAGGAAAAGAGGGAAGGGAAAAATGTAAACTCAAAATCTTTCAAAAAATGAATGTCAAAAATTGTTTTTGCATGTAATTGGAAAAAACAAAGTACTATTAATGTTTTTGAAAAGAAAAAATGTTCATTTTTAAGAAATTGGTGTCATACTAGAAATTGTTCATCTAGCTCTGCTCACTTCACTCTGCATCAGTTTCATGTATTTAGATGTCTCATTGAAATCATCTTCATTTCTTAAAGTATAATAGCATTCCATACATTCATATACCGAAATTTGTTCATCCCAAAATTGATGGGAATTCCCTCAGATTCTATTTTTTGTCTCCACTAAAAGAGCTGCTATACATCTCTTTATAAACATATAGGTCCTTACCCTCTAGCTCTAATTTTTAGGGGGTATAGGGTAGCTGGACCAAAGTTCACAGGTATTCTTTAGTAATTTTTGTATATAAATTCCAAATTGTTTTCCAGAATGATTGGACCCATTCATACCTTCACTAACAATGCATCAATACGACTGGTTTTCCACAGCCCCTCCAACATTTGTCATTTTCTTTCTTTCTTTCTTTGGTACTTCTTCCAGTTCTTTCTGGATCAGCTCTTTAGTTTCCCCTTTCTTCTCAGTCTGTCTCTCAAAGACAGTGAATGTCTCTTTAGGAATTCCAAGACATGACTCAATTCTGCCTTTCCTTCAAAGTTCTTCAGTGGTCCCAAATCTCTTAAAAGCTGAGAGGGCTATATTTGTCCTTCTGAATTTAAGATCCCAAGATACCAGTCAGGCCCTCAAACCTCTGTTGCCCAGGACTCCTTGCTTAATGAATAGATTGACTGAAAAGTTTTCTACTCCAGCAATTCAAGCAAACAACTCTGATAAGTGCTTGAAGCTGTCAGACCTCAGAAATAGAAGGAAAACTGTTCCATCTACCTACAAAACGGTAACACATGGCAGGTGGCAGGAAGGATGATGGTTCAGAAGTGAATACTTTTAACAAAATCTCTTTTTGGTTTGTTTTGGGTTAGTTTGTGTTGTTGGTTTTTTTAACTGGGCCTGATCTTGTGGGAGTGCATTGACTCACCGTGCAAAATTGGGAGTAGCAGTTTAATTAGAAATGGGACATTTTTCCACACACTTCCTACACACACATATTAACATTAGGCCACAAAGTGGGGTGATATAGTCATGCTGATGGCTAAGTACACTTAGCTATAATGGGGTATTTCATCAAATATAGCAGAGACTCCTGAATATGGAGATTCAAGAGGGTATGGGTAAGAATGAAAGAATAATATTAACAGGAGCATTGATTAGAGAATTAACCTAAGGCCAACAAAAATGGGAAAAGGAGGCCAAAGATAGAAATTAAATGGTCGCAAACACTTCAATGTTTCAAATTTACATCATTTGGTCTTTATAATGTTCCCTCCACTCATGCTCATGCAGACCACCTGTCACTCAGTAGGTGGTCTCTGAGGCTTCCTAGAGCCAAAAGAAAATGCATTACCCTTCAGGTAACCTGATAATAAATACCTCTGAATTTAGCTAGACTCAGCTCTTGATGACTGACATGGAGTCCATCCCTGGGCTCCTATTTTCTAGTTTGGAAGAACCTATGAGGGCTTTCATTCCTTTGACAAAGCCTTTGAGGACCCAGGTTGACTTACAATGCCACTGTGAAAATCCAGTCACAGTGAAGCATCGGGAGACCTTTGTAAAGGGCTCTAAATTATATTTTTTTAAAATACTTCAGGAATTTTTGAAGCAGTAAGTTTGATATCTCTGACTCCTGACTCCCTTACCTTTGAGGCTTGGTCAACTCAGCCAGAAATCATTCCACCCCTCTTGAAACTCTCAAACCACTCTGTTCAAAATTACTCATTTTCTAAATTGTATCATAATTATTTAAGTAAGTGTTCATTCCCTCTACTAGATTATAAATGCCTTGAGGGCAGAGACTTTGTTTTTAATTTTATCCTACCATCTAGCACAGTACCATGTGTGTGGCGGGTGCTTAGAAAATATTTGTTAAATTGAACAGAAAAAAAGTCAAAATACACATGGGTTTCTAGACAAATCTGCGCCATTTTGCTAGAAATTCTCCTAATTGGTTAAGAGAATGCTATCATCTCTTTCAAAAAAAGAAAAAATAATCTCTCTGCTCCCAAGCTCTTAAACTAACTCCTCCCCTTCACAAAGTCATGCAGTGTTGTGTCATCATTCTCTCTACCAGTTAGGAGAGTCTCATGTAAATGTCCCAGGCTTGGCTAGAATCGAAGGCTTTCTATAGTACACTTAAGTGCTCTTTGCAAACTTAAAGTCACATTTTAAATTTAAGAATGCAGATGTACTGCATGTAATTTGGTTTGTTTACAATTATAAATATAATTATCACTGAGTTGAAAGGGTTCTCAGAGGTCATTGAATGCAACCCAACCTGAATAAGAATCCCATCTATCCTGCAAGCCTTTGCTTAAAGACCTCTAGCGAGGAGGAAGCCCACCATTTCCCCAGGGAGCCCATTCCTCTTTGGGATAGTTCTAGTTGTCAAGAAAATTTTCCTGTGGCACAGTAGATAAAGCACCAGCCCTGGATTCATGAGGACCTGAGTTCAAATCCAGCCTCAGACACTTGAGTTACTAGCTGTGTGACCCTGAGCAAGTCACTAAACCCTCATTGCCCAGCCCCCCCCCAAAGTTTTCCTAACATCAAGTCTAAATCTGCATCCCTGCAGATTGGAAAATATAAAGGCTTTGGGGTAAAGAGTAGACAAATTCAGCAATTAAACTTTTTTTTCAAAATGTTATCACAATTTGGAGGCAAAAATAAAAGTATTCAAAGTACAGGAACACTGTCCCACCCCCTTCCCATTCACCACCCACCTACTACCCCCAGCACCTTATCTTTCTGCACCTAAATCTCCAGTTAAGAGAATAGGCAAGGGGAGGGCAGCTAGGTGGCACAGTGGATAGAGCACCAGCTCAAATCTGACCTCAGACACTTGACCCTTACTATCTGTGTGACCCTGGGCAAGTCACTTAACCCTCATTGCCCTGAGAGAGAGAGAGAGAGAGAGAGAGAGAGAGAGAGAATAGATAAGATGATATTACCCCTACTTGCTATCACTGCCTCATCTTCCCATGGCCATTGTGTGTTATTGGTTACTTTTTCCACCCTACCTTTCTGGACCAAAGTTACTACCACTATTCACTGAGTACCTCAGTGTGTCTTCTTGAGCTGTTAGCTATTTGGTCAGAGCATGATTGATATAACAAAGACCATAATCTTGTGTTGGAGTCCTAAACATGCTAGTAATTCCTCTCGGAGACAAATGCTGCCCCATGGTTACCTGAGCTAGTTGTCTCAAAAAGAGTGAGCCAGGTCAGATAGTAGGGATGGATGAGGGGAAGTCCATTCTGACTCTAGGAAATGCTAGTCAGGTCAAGGCTATCAAAGCTTAAGGGCTGCTGCTCGTGGGTCAGTATTGTCATAGACAATATTGTAAGGCAAAGGAAATCATTTTCTTCATCATTGTAGTAAAGGAATTCTAAGAAACACCACTTCCAAGGACAATGAGGCTCTTAGTACTTCTTTACTGGAACAAGGATTCCAATGAACACAAAGATTTCTAGATTAGTCAATGCACAAATATTTATTCATTGAGTTATGTGAAAGACACCAGTTATAGTGGGATACAAAGAATAGGTAGGTGGGGCAGCTAGGTGGCGCAGTGGATAGAGCACTGGCCCTGGAGTCAGGAGTACCTGAGTTCAAATCTGGCCTCAGACACTTAACACTTACTAGCTGTGTGACCCTGGGCAAGTCACTTAACCCCAATTGCCTCACTAAAAAAAAACAACAACAAACAAACAAAAAAAAGAATAGATAGGAGATGTCATCCTGCATGTTTACAATATATTTGGAGAGACAAGAAATATAAGCAACAACAGGACAGACAATAGAATATAGCATTATAAATGACTGTTATAGAATATATGTTCGATAACTGCTTAAAGGTTGGAGTAAGCTCTGTGGGCTAGGATAGTCAGCAAAAGCTTTACAGAGGTAAACCTTTTGGTTCAGGGGTAAATTTTGAAGTCTATATATGAATTTAGAAAGGTAGAGGAGAGTATTTGCAATGAGGAGAAGCACCAGAAGGGAAAGGACTGAGCAAAAGTGCATTATAGACCAGACATTACCAAGGACAGAGGTGGGAACAAATGAAACAGATTGGGACCAAGCAACCAAGAAAGAGATTTTCTTCGAAGTGAAATTACTATGGGACCCAAGGTATCAGAGCTAATCTCTGTGCTACTGTTGTAATGAGAAGAACCAGGGATCAGGTCTCCTTGCCTTCTCAGTCATTGTATAGTCATTCTAGCATAAAGAGGTGGTATTTAGCTGAGGATTTTAAGGAGAAGGCTAGTGGTTACCATTGCTAGTAGACTTAAGACTTGCCTCAACCTTTAGAAGAATGAGGCTTATCTTTGCCAAGAAAAACTGAGCCAAGTAGTCATCACAGGAAAGGTGCAGCTGTGGTAGCTGCCCTTGTGGGCTAGGAAGTCATCCAGGGATAGAACTGTGGCACGCTGGTATTTCTATCCCCCTCTAGGAGACCCATGTATTATGGCTGTGTCCTCTCAAAATAGGAGATACGTTCTGCTATTCTTCTGGGGAGAAAAAAAAATTTGCAAAACCTGTTGTATCCAACTCTTCGTGACCTCATTTGGGGTTTTCTTGGCAAAGATATTGGAGAGGTTGCTATTTCCTTCTCCAGCTCATTTGACAGATGAGGAAACTGAGGAAAGCGACTTGCTCAGGATCACACAGCCAGTAGACCCAATTTGAACTTGGCAAGATGAGTCCTCCTGACTCCAGGCCCAGTGGCCTATCCACTGAAGCACCCAAATGCCCTTTGCAAGACTTAAATCTACCCAAATTTATCAACACCGGCTCTTCAATGAAGCTCCTTCCAAACAACCCTTTATTGAGGGTCCTTCCAGGTTCAGTTCTGAACCTTCAGTTCAGAATTCCTATTGTCCTTGGAATTTTCCAATGCTTCATGGAAATACTACTTTCCAAGGTTACAATGTAGTATTATATTTTGATGCTGTCCTGGTTCTCAGTGCAACAGAGAATGCACTAAAGAAAGCTTTCAGGAAGTCCTACATCATTTAAAAATAGCATACATCAGGTATCTGAGGGGTTTTTTTTATTTAAAGGGGGGCATGGAGAAATATGGAATCAAGGAATCAGAAGTTACAGGGCCAACATCTCTAGCTACTTCATCGGTCCTTCTGGTGTTTGTACAGGAAGATCTGGTACGTGGAAGTCATAATTCAATTCCTCTATGAACAAAGCAAGAGTTTCAAGCCTTCCTCGGGATCATTCTATTTCTAATATTATTTTAATAAAAGAGTAGAAAGCCACTTCATTACCTACTGAAAAAGTACTCTGCCATTGGACTCCCCAACATATGTGGTCAGCAAGCTGATAGTGACTCTTGGTCTTTAGAGATCATCCAGATCACCTCCTTCATTTTATATATAAGGAAACTGAGTCACAAAGAGAGCATATAACTCATTATTTCTTACCCTTGATGCTACCCCAATTCTGTATCAAGACAACCAAAAATATGTTGCTTTGACACTAAGGCAATAATTGTTGATTATTCAAGAACCATGTGGCCTATAGAATGGAACTTTACACAAATTAATAAAGTGATACTTGACATTATCACAGGAGTAGCAGAGCTAACAGCTACTCCTGAAGGCATTTCCTAATTTGTTCTAGTGGCATGTTGTTATATCCCAAAGGAACCTAGGGTACGATCCGTTTGGTATGTTTACTCCAATATGACCTAAAATAAGCAGGTCTAGAGAAGAACCACCACCACATGGTCACATTGAAATTCTCTCAGGGCCCTAGGAGTAGCCCTATTTTGTAGGGAGATTTGGGAAGGGGAATAAACTCCCCCTATTATGAGGTTTTTCATCATTGCTCTGATTTTTTTCTCTTATAACATGACTAATGCAGAAATAGGATTAATGTTATTATGTGTGTGTGTGTGTGTGTGTGTATATATATATATATATATATATATATATATATATATATATATATGTATGTGTATATATATATATAAAACCTATATCAGATTACCTGCTGTCTAGGGGAAGGGGGAGGGAGGGGAGGGAGGGAGAAAAATCTGAAATTGTAAAGCTTGTATAAACAAAAGTTGAGAACTATCTTTACATGTAACGGAAAAAAATAAAATATTAATTAAAAAAAAAACATTCAGGGGCAGCTAGGTGGCGCAGTGGATAGAGCACTGGCCCTGGAGTCAGGAGTACCTGAGTTCAAATCCGGCCTCAGACACTTAACACTTATTAGCTGTGTGACCCTGGGCAAGTCACTTAACTCCAATTGCCTCACTAAAAAAAAACAAAACAAAACAAAAAAAACATTCATGTATCATGATTGATACTTTTTTTTTCAGGGCCATGAGGGTTAAGCAACTTGCCCAGGGTCATACAGCTGGTGTCAAGTGTCTGAGGCTGGATTTGAACTCAGGTCCTCCTGAATCCAGGGCTGGTGCTTTATCTACTATACCACCTGGCTGCCCCAATACATTTTTAAAGTCTGAAAATATTTGCAATGTGCTCTTGGGGATTTCCCACCTCTGAGAAAGGATGTATTGGGGATACTGCATTCTTGTACCACAATTTGTTCAGCCATTCAATGGTTGATGGGTATACCATTTTATTTCCATTTCTTTGTTATCAAAAAACGTGTTGCTATAAATATTTTGGAGTCTATGAAGGTTTCTTCATATTGCTAACCCCCTTGTGTTATAAACCTAAAGGAATCTCTGGGTAAAGGCTTATGGAAATTTTATTTGTATAGTTCCAAATTGCTTTCCAAAATAGTTGTACTAATTCACAACTTCATTAACAATGCACTAGTGTGCCTATCTTTCCACAGTTCTTCCAGCATTGACCATCCCCATCTTTTGTCATCTTTACCAATTTGCAGGTTGTCAGGGTTGTTTGGATCTGCATTTTTTATTATTAGTAATTTGGGGGCAGCTAGGTGGCTCAGTGGATAGAGCACCGGTCCTGGATTCAGGAGGACCTGAGTTCAAATCCGGCCTCAGACACTTAACACTTACTAGCTGTGTGACCTTGGGCAAGTCACTTAACCCCAATTGCCTAACCCCCCCCAAAAAAAATTAGTGATTTGGAGTATTCTTTCATATGATTGTTAACAGCTTATAATTCTTCTTTTGAGAATGTGACCATTTCTCTTTTGGAGAATAGCTTTTGGGTGTAGGAGTCTGTGTGCATGAGTCTATCTTATATACCAAATTCTTACCAGAGAAATTTCATACAAAGATTTTCCCCATTTGAATGCTTCTCTTCTTATCCTGGGTGCATTAATTTTTTATGTGCAGAGCTTTTGAGTTTCATGTAATCAGTTATTTTATCTTCTGTAATTGCTTATATCTATTGTTTATCTAAAAACACATCTCCTAACTATGCCCAAAGGGCTATAAAATAATGCATACCCTTTGACCCAGCAATACCTACTAGGTCTGTATCCCAAAGAGATTTTTCAAAAAAGGAAAAGGACTTATATATACAAAAATATTTACAGCCACTCTTTTTGTGGTGGCAAAGAATTGGAAATTGAGAGGATGTCTATCAGTTGGGGAATGGCTGAACAAGTTGTGGTATATGATTGTGCTGGAATACTATTATAGTATAAGAATTGAGGAACACCTCACACCTATCTTAGTGGCTAATATGACAAAAAATGAAAATATTAGATTTGTAGGGGATGTGGGAAAACTGGGATGCTAATATACTATTGGCGGAGTTGTGAACTGATCCAACCATTCTGGAGAGCAATTTGAATGCCCAAATGGCTATAAAACTGTGCATACCCTTTGATTCAGCAATACTACTGCTAGGTTTATATCTCAAAGACATCCCCCAAAAGAGAAAAAGACCTATGTGTACAAAAATATTTCTAGCAGCTCTTTTTGTAGTGGCTAAGAATTGAAAATCAGAGGAATGTTCATCAATTGGGGAATAGTCAAACAAGCTATGGTATATGATTATAATGGAATATTACTGTGCTATAAGAAATGACAAGCAGGATGATTTCAGAAAAACCTGGAAAGATTTACATGAACTGATGTATAGTCAAATGAATAGAACCAAGAGACTATTGTACAGTCACAGCAATATTGTTCTATGAAGAACTGTGAATAACTTAGCTATTCTCAGCAATACAATGATCCAAGACAATCTGAAATGACTAATGATGAAACATACTATCCACCTCCAGAGAAAGGACCAATATTGACTAAACACAGACTGAAGCATTCTATTTTTCACTTTCTTTTTTTTTCTTTTATTCAAGTCTTCTTATACAAAATGACTAATATGAAATGTTTTACATAATTGCACATGGCTAGCCTATATCTTATTGCTTACTGCCTGAAGGAGAGGGGAGGGAAGGAGGGATAAAATTTGGAACTCAAAACTTTCAATAAAAATGAAATTTTTTTTTAGTGAGGCAATTGGGGTTAAGTGACTTGCCCAGGGTCACACAGCTAGTAAGTGTTAAGTGTCTGAGGCTGGATTTGAACTCAGGTACTCCTGAATCCAGGGCCGGTGCTCTATCCACTGCACCATCTAGCTGCCCCTAAAAATGATTATTTTTTAAAAGAAAAAAATGAGGAGCAGGATGGTTTCAGAAAAACCTGGAAAACTTATGTGGACCAGTGCAAAGTGGATTGAGCAAAAATAGAACATTGTACACATTTATAGCAATAGTGTGTGGTGATCAACAATCAATCAACAAGACTTAGCTCTTCTCAGCAATACAATGATCCAAGACAATTCCAAAAAACTCATGATGGAAAATGCTATCCACATCCAGAGGAAAAACTGGTGGATTCTGAATACAGATCAAGGCAAACTATTTTTATTTTCTTGTGTGTGCGTGTGTGTGTGTGTGTGTGTGTGTGTTTCCCTTTTGTTCTGTGTCTTCTTTCACAACATGACTAATATGGAAATATCTTTAACATGATTGCACAAGTATAATGTATATCAGATTGTTTGTCCTCTCAGGGAGGGGTAGAGAGGGATGGAGAAAAATTTAGAACTCATAATCTTATTTTTAAAATGAATGTTGTGAGGGTGGCTAGGTGGCAGAGTGGATAGAGTACCGGCCCTGGATTCAGGAGGACCTGAGTTCAAATCCAGCCTCAGACACTTAACACACTTACTAGCTGTGTGACCCTGGCCAAAGTCACTTAACCCCAGTTGGTTCACCAAAATTAAAACAACAACAACAACAAAAAAATGAATGTTGTGGCATCTAGGTGGAGCAGTGGATAGAGCACCAGCCCTGGATTCAGGAGGACCTGAGTTCAAATTTGGCCTCAGACCCTTGACACTTACTAGCTGTGTGACCCTGGGCAAGTCACTTAACCCCAATTGCCTCACACACACAAAAAAATGTTGAAAACTTTACAAAAATGGTGGGAGTTGGGGGACATGGTGGGGAGGGAAAGAAAATAAATTTGTTAATCAAGAAAAAAATAAAATAAAATTGTCTTAATAAAAAGTAAAAATAAACAAATAAAATTTTAAAAGAAATGAAGAGTGAGATGGTTTCAGAAAAACCTGTGAAGACTTATATGGACTGATGCAAAATGAAGTGAGCAGAACCTGAAGAACATTGTACGCAATAACAGCAATAGTATTTATGATAATCAACTCTCAATGACTTAGCTTTTCTCAGTAATATAGTAATACAAGACCATTCCAAAGGATTTATAATGAAAAATGCTATCCATCTCCAGAGAAAGAACTGATGGTGTCCAAATGCAGATAGAAGCGTACTTTTTTAAAACTTTATTTTTCTTATTTGTTTTTTGAACTGTTTTCTTTCCCAACATAGCTGATAAGGAAATGTATTTTATATTGACTACACATGTATAATCTATATCAAAATGCTTGCCTTCTGGGGAGGTGGGGTGATGGCAGAAAGGAGAGAATTTGGAACTCAATGTTAAAAATTGTTTTTATGTGTAATTTAGAAAAAGAAAATATAAAAAATTTAAACAAACAAACAAAAAATACCTCTTCTATCCATAGCTCTAGAATATATTGTGGAATATGACAAAAAGTATTGAACTAAGTCTAATTTCTGCTGGACTGCTTTTTAGTTTTCTAGTAGGCTTTGTTTTTCAAATAGAGAGTTCTAAGTAACTTATGTGTACCAGTTTATTGAACCCTGTGTTAATGAATTCCATTTTTTTGATCCTCCCTTGTCCAGTTTGTTCCAATGAACTACCTATTATTTTTAACCAATACCAGTTGGTATACTTTGTAATATAGTTTGAAGTCTAGACCTTCGTATCTTTTCATTTATAAAAGTTTTTGATAAACAAAAGTCCCTTCTCTTCCCCCTTTAAACCATGAAACTGTTAACATACAAAAGAGGTATCACCCTACATCCTTTACAAAATGATTTAAACCTTTATATTTATGCCACAGTATATTTTCTTCCCTAAACTGCTCCCATCCTTTATGAGAACTGTAATTTTTTTTAACTTGGAAATTTTAGCAGTTTGTGTTAACCAAAAGTTTGTTCCCTATTCCTTTTAGGCATCAACGCGTTCAGTTATTTAGCTGTGTGACCCTGGGCAAATCACTTAATCATGTTTACCTATGTTCCCTCATTTATAAATGAATTGGAGAAGGAAATGGCAAACCATTCCAGTATCTTTGCCAAGAAAGAGGGATGGAGAAAAGGAAGGAGGAATGGAAGAAGGAGAGGAGAAGAAAGAAAAGAAGGAAGGAAAGACTGTTTAAGTGTTTTTCATTTTCATGTAATGAAACTGTGCTACAGAATCTTTAGACAGAAAGAACAAAAAAAATTCAGTATCCTCTCCTTTCTCTCCACACTTCTCTCACACTCACCCAGGCCTCGAGGATCTTACCTTTTATTGGGGGATACAATATTAATATAAATAAGTACCTACTAAGTAGATACAAAGTAATTTCACAAGAGAAAAGAACATTAACAACAGGAGTATGGTGGGGAAGTAGGCCAGATATAGAGAAGCATCTAAACTTTTTTTTTAATTCACTATTGGGGCAGCTAGGTGGCGCAGTGGATAGAGCACTGGCCCTGGATTCAGGAGGATCTGAGTTCAAATCCGGCCTCAGACACTTGACACTTACTAGCTGTGTGACCCTGGACAAGTCACTTAATCCCAACTGCCTCATACTCCGCCCCCAAAAAACCACTATCTCTCTGGGACTCAGTTTCCCCATCTATGAAATGAGAAGATTGGACAATATGACCTTTAGTCTTCCTCCTCCAGCTCTAAATTCAATGATTCTATTAAATAAGTCTGAATGAGCAGTACATGCATCAGTTTTGTTTTGATTTGTTTTGTTTTGAACCAAGTTTTACAACATGTTTTCTAATTGTTGATACTGCCCCATTTCCCCAGGTAGGCTTCAAACTCAGTAGCAACCCCTCAATCTGGTCCTTCATTACATACCCCTTGCACAGTCAGTCCCCTCGAACCTTGTAGGTGTTTATTATATATTAGTTTAAATCATCTGAGGATGAAAAGTGATGAAAGAGAACCTAAAAAGGCATTCTCCTTTCATTTGCAAGAAGTTTCCATTTCCCTTGTTGATTTCAAACATTATGTAAGGTAAACTCCTTTCTTTGAATAACTAACTGCACTTGGATTTGGGGAGATTTCCATCATGGAAAGGGCACTTGGGTGTTTTCCTGGGCAAATAGCCAGACCCACTTTGGAACTAACACTATGAAAGGTCTAGTTTGAACTCATTTTCAGCCATGACAGCGAAGAGCAGTAGGAGACAAATTTCTTTCAACTTCTCCTAAAAAAAAAGACAAGCTCCCTCTTGGTAGTGTACTCTTCTGCTGTAGTCCAGACACACTGTGGTTACAGTCAGCTGGATTGAACAGGGACATCCTGCTGACTGTGCAAACTTAAATAAGGTTTCCTTACAGTCGATGCCACTGGTGATTTCAGAAGATAGAAACTGTGAGCTTAGAATCACAGGCACTCCTGGGAACTGGGGAAATGTTCAGCATATCAGAAAGGGGAGGAGAGAGAGGAAGGCTGAATCAGTTGCACCTTTAAGACTGCAAAGAATCAAGCTTTGTGAATGTCTTCCTCCAACCTGTCTAGGCAGGAAAGTAGGGGAAGAGGAGGGAGGGGCAATCTTTGTGTTCAAATCCCAGTGGTTACAGTATGCTGTTTGGAAGTAAGCTGGAGAAATTGGAGACTCACTCACCCTCTGCCCTCCACTGAGCGAACTTCCTGTAACTAGAACTAATCTCTTTGACAATAAATGGGATTAGTTGGATACCCCAGTACTCACAATCCTTTTCTGCCACCTATTTTTGGGAGAGGGTATTTTCCATCACTCAATAAACATGGGATACCATTGTCCATAACTTAATAAAACAGTAGACACTGGGAGCAGTTTGGTGAGTGAGGCATCACTGGGAGGCAAGTTGCTCCAACCACTGGTTTGTTATGAGCCTGGTGAAATAAGAGTTAGATGTTAAGACCTAGGTTCAATTCAGATTCAGATACTTACCAACTCTGTGACCTTAGGAAAGTAACACAACCTTTTTTTGGCCTCAATTTCCTCATCAGTACAAACAAGGGCAATAATAGACTATCTACCTAAAATAGCTGCTGTAAGAAAATGCTTTATGGGCTCTCCAAATCCAGAAAAAAAAAGAAAGAAAAGAAAGAACTGTGGAATATGGATGCAGATTGAACCATACTATTTCTTTTGTTTTTGGTGCTGTTGTTTTCCGTTTTCGAGGTTTTTCCTTTTTGTTTTGATTCTTCTCTTATAATATGACTAATGCAGAAATACGTTTAATGTTATTGTACATATATAACCCATATCAGATTACCTGCTGTCTTGTAGAGGGGGGGAGGGAGGGGAGGGAGGGAAAAAAATTTGAAACTAGAAATCTTATAAAAACAAATGTTGAAAACTATCTCTACATAGAGATAGTTGGAAATAATAAAATACTTTCACAATTTAAAAAAAGAAAATGCTTTATGAATCTTAAAATGCTTTATAAAGATTGCTTTCTCTTGAGTCTAATTCCTGTAACACCTAAGTAACGACTAAGAAAAAAAGTATTTTGCTTCTCAGTTCCTTGGGTTCCTGCTTTATGAGGAGGGGGTAGGACACAATGAATCCTGGACCTTACTTAATGCATAATGCAATATTTAACAAGATACTGGATGTGAAATGCTTCCAGCCTTCTTCAAAAAAAGTAGCTAGTAAGCCTATATCCCCAAAGAGATAAAAGAAAGGAAAGGACCCATATGCTTTAAAATAATTATAGCAGTTCCTTTCATGGGTCAGAAAGAACTAGAGGAGGGAAAGGGGAATACACATTACTTGGGGAATAGCTGAACAAATTATGGTATGAATGTAATGAAATTCTATTTTGTTTTAATTGTTGGCAGGCAAGGTGGATAGAGTGGATAGAGTGTTACACTTGGAGTCAGAAATATCTCAATTCAAATCCAGCCTCAGATACTAGTCAAGTCACTTAACCTGTTTGCCTCAGTTTCAACTATAAAATTAGGATAATAATAGCACCTACCTCCCAGGGTTGCTGTAAGGATAAAATGAGATAATATTTGTAAAGTGCCTAGCACATGGTAGGTACTTAATGCTTGTTTCTTTCCTTTAAGAAATGATCATGATGAGTGAGATGAGCAGAACCAGAAGAACATTGTACACAGTATCATCAACATTGAGTGTTGATCTACTGTGATGGACTATATTCTTCTCACCAACGCAATGGCACAGAAGAGTTCCAGGGAACTCGTGATAGAAGAGGATCTCCAAATCCAAGGGAAAAAAAAAAAGAACTGCGGAGTATAGATGCTGAATGAACTGTCATGGGGCACAGAGCACCCCAGAAGTTCTCTGGAGCACATCAAGGAACCTTCTCCTTGAGAAACTAAACCAGAGGACAGATAACGCCTAGAGAGATAAGCTGAACCAAATCGGACTGAGCTAGCTTCAGATTCCTACCCTTCATTCTGGTCTCCCTTACTCTGGGGAGATAAATTTGGGTGTGGCTGCGGCCTTTGTGTTCTGAAGAGGGATCTGTAGCCACCCCTCACCCAATTCCTCTAGTCACTACCTGTGGGGGATGGTCCTCTCTCACTAAAGGAACTTTTCATGGGCAGATGGTCCACCCCCATCAGCTCCTGTTGGAGGAGATTTGGTACCTCTGAGCCATGTGCTTTATGCCAAATCTCCCCATGAAAAGTCCAAGGATTTCTTTCATGGTTTCCCTCCCCCCATCCTTCCCTTCCCTTGCTCCTAAATAAACTATCACCTTATTCTAACTACGTTTTGTGTGCAAGAGGGTGTAATTCTTTAAAGAGGAATTCCCAAGAACCCCATACCCTAACCCCAACCTGTACCCCATTTCCCACCATAACAGAACCATACTATTTCTTTTGGTTTTGATGCTGTTGTTTTTTTCTATTATGAGGTTTTTCATCATTGCTCTGATTTTTTCTCTTATAACATGACTAATGCAGAAATAGGATTAATGTTATTATGTGTATATATATATATATATAACCTATATCAGATTACCTGCTGTCTAGGGGAGGGGGAGGGAGGGGAGGGAGGGAGAAAAATCTGAAATTGTAAAGCTTGTATAAACAAAAGTTGAGAACTATCTTTACATGTAATGGAAAAAAATAAAATACTTTATTAATTAAAAAAAAAAAAGAAATGATGAATGGAGGCAGCTGGGTGGCATAGTGGATAAAGCACCAGCTCTATATTCAGGAGGACCTGAGTTCAAAGCCAGCCTTAAATACTTGATATTTACTTAGCTGTGTGACCCTAGGCAAGTCATTTAATCCTCATTGTCCCAGAAAAAAAAAGGGAAAAAAATGATGAAAGGGAAACCTGGAAATATTTGTGAGAACTGATGCAGAAACCTGGCAGAACCAGGAGACAATTTATGCAATGACAACACAATCATAGACAAACAACTTTGAAATATTTAAGAGCTCTGACCAATACAATACCATTCATGATTCCAGAGGATCAATGAGGAAACATATTACTCATCTCCTGACAGAGAGGTCATGATACAGAATTGTGAGATTTAAAATTGGATATTAGATCATAAATCTCCCCTCTTTAACCTTTCCCTTAATTTATCTCCCAGACTAGTAAATGGAAGAAGCTTCTGGTTTTCTACTTAGAGCTTTATTGTGTGGTAATTACCAGGTGATGTTGATTAGAGGGATAGGAAAATAGAAATACAAAACAAATAGTCTTAAGTCTAAGCTTAGTCTATATTCCATATAAAACTCACCAAAAGCCCAAGGCCACCTTTGGGGAGAGAGAGAGACCAAGTCAAGCGCATGCTGCTAACCGCGAGCTGGGCCGATTCGAACTCCAGTCAGCGTCTGTCTGTGCAGCAGTCAGGAGACTAGCAGAGCAGGAAAAAGCTCCCACTTCCATTCTCTCCTTGACTTTTAAGCTCGCACCCCGGAAGTCGAGTGCGTAGCAGGCTGACTGGCATGCGTAGCGCGCATGCCATTGGTCTCCTCCCTGAAAGGGTGGTCCTTAAAAAAACTGGCGTCTCTCCATTATTGCTAACTGACTGTAAAAACTTTTTACCACATTCCCCCCTTTTGTTCCTCAAGAGAATGAAAGTACATTTTTGGACCTAGTCAATTTGGGAGCTTATTTTGCTTAACATGCATATTTATTATGAGTTTTGATTTTCTTTTTTTTTCCAGAAGAGGGAATGAGAGAGAGAGAGAGAGAGAGAGAAGGAGGGAGAAAGAAAATGTTTGTTCATACCCTTTGATTCCGCAATACCACTACTAGGTCTATATCCCACAAAGATCATAAAAAGGGAAAAGGACCCATATATATAAAATTATTTATAGCTGCTCTTTTTGTGGTGGCAAAGAATTGGAAATTGAGGGGATGCCCATCAATTGGGGAATGCTTAAACAAGTTGTGGTATATTAATGTAATGTAATACTATTGTGCTGTAAGAAATGATGAGCAGACAGATTTCAGAAAAACCTGGAAAAGCTTACATGAACTAATGCCAAGTGAAATGAGCAGAACCAAAAGAACATTGTACACAGTATCAACAACACTGTGTTATCAACTGTGATAGATTTAGCTCTTCTCAGGAATACAATGATCAAAGATGATGGAAATGCTCTACACATCCAGAAAAAGAACTATGGAGTGTGAATGCAGATGGAAGCATACTATTTTCACTTTTGTTGTTGGTGTTGTTTCTTCTTTCTTCTGTTTTTTTTTTCCTTTTGTTCTGATTCTTCTCTTACAACATGACTAAATGTGGAAATATGTTTAACATGACTGTGATTGTATAACCTGTATCAGATTGCTTGCTGGCAAACATTTTGGAACTCAAAATCTTACAAAAGTGAATATTGAGGGACAGCTAGGTGGAACATTGGATAAAGCACCAACTCTGGATTCAGGAGGACCTGAGTTCAAATCTGACCTCAGCCACTTGACACTCACTAGCTGTGTGCCCCTGGGCAAGTCACTTAACCCTCACTGCCCTGCCCAAAAAAAGAAAAAAGAAAAGTGAATATTGATCTGAGGTACCACCTCATACCTATCAGATTGACTAATATGACAAAAAAGGAAAATAATAAATGTTGGAGAAGCTGTGGAAAAATTGGAACACTAATGCATTATTGGTGGAGCTGTGAATTAATCCAACCATTCTGCAGAGCAATTTGGAACTATGTCCAAAGGACTATGGGACTGTTCATACCCTTTGACCCAGTAATACCACTATTAGGTCTGTATCCCAAAGAGATCATAGAAGAGGGAAAAAGACCCACATGTACAAAAATATTTATAGCAGCTCTCTTTGTGGTGGCAAAGAATTTGAAATCAAGGGAATGCCCATCAGTTGGGGAATGGCTAAACAAGTTGTGGTATATGAATGTAATGGAATACTATTGTGCTGTAAGAAATGAGGAGCAGGAGAATTTCAGGGAAACCTGGAAGGACTTATATGAACTGATGCTGAGTGAGATGAGCAGAACCAAGAGAACATTGTACTCAGTAACAGCAACATTGTGTGATGATCAACTGTAGTAGACTTCTAACTTTACTTGTGTTTTAAATTTATTCTTGTTAATAAATCCTGTTTGGTTTTTGAAAGAGGCTGTTAATCTCCTTACTTATCCCAATATTATGGCGAGCCGCCCAATTAACTTTCCTCATATTGAATTTGGCTATCTTTACATGTAACTGGAAAATAATAAAATACTTTTTAAAAAAGTGAATGTTGAAAATTAATTTTACATACAATTGGAAAAAATTTAAAAATTTAAAATAAATGTGTGGGGAAAAAGGAAATACTTGTTAATTAAAAACTAAATAATTTTTAAAGTAATACCTAGAATGCTAGGCTCAGAATGAGGATGATCTGCATTTAAATCTCATCTCTCTCTGGTACTAGCTGTGTTACCTTGGACAAGTCATCTGACAGCTTCCTCATCTATAAAATAACAATGTATGTAAAATTATTTTTAGACTGTAATATTCAAGTTCTTAAAGGGGACCCATAAATCAGAGGTTCCAAACTTGTAAACACATGCCTCCACAAGCCCAGGAGAAGCTTTGGGTTAAACAATACAGTCACTAAACCACTATTCCACTAGACCACTCTCTTTTATCCACTAGGTAAACACCTTTCTCCTCTAAATAATAGATGTACTTAAGCCTGATAGCCCCTTTTGTATCCAATGAACAGTTTTACAATCTCAAGTGTATTTGTTCCCTTATAAGAGGAAATCTCACAGTCTGGCACAATCAGACCATTTAAAGCTTAATGTAATTACAACAGCTGCAAATTAGCCAATGTTTCCTTTTTCTTTGTTTCTATCCCAACACACACCCAGGTCTTAAAGGTCTATTAAAGCTCATCTCTAGGCCATCCCTTCTGAAGGAACTACCTATGACAAGGTGTTAGTGTTAAATATTTATTGGGACTTCATCCACAGTAGAAAAAAGTCTACTTAGGGAATATTTTTCTTTTTTAAGGTAATAAACATTTTTATTTATAGTTTGGGATTCCAATTTTTATCCCTCCCTCCCCTCCTCTCTCTCTCTGAGGGGACAAGCAATCAGATATAGGATGTACATGTACAATTACCATATTAGTCATTTTGTATATGAAAACTTGAAAAAAAGAAAAAATTAAAGTGAAAAATAGCATGCTTAAATCTGTGCTCCATCAATATCAGTTCTTTCTTCTGAGGAGGATAGTATGTTTCACTGTGTGGTAAAATAATGGAATTTGGTAGATGCCCAGGGGGTCTGACTTGATTGACTTAGTAGTGTTTGAATTAGGTGTGAATGAGGAACTACTAAGTACCCACTTAAAGGTGATTAGATCTTGAATTTAAATTTTTTTTTTTTAGTGAGGCAATTGGGGTTAAGTGACTTGCTAAGGGTCACACAGCTAGTAAGTGTTAAGTGTCTGAGGCTGGATCTGAACTCAGGTACTCCTGACTCCAGGGCCGGTGCTCCATCCACTGCGCCACCTAGCTGCCCCCTTGAATTTAAATTTAACCAACCCTGAGGAGAGTGTGTTCTCAGAGGCTATGGACATCAACAGGAGACCACTCTCAGCCAATCAACTTGAAGAACCTCCCGTTTCTGGGAGGAGGCCAGGAAGTAGGAAGCTGAGGCTGGCAAACAGGATCTTCCTCTTTTGGTTTGAGATGTTGGCTTGGTGGCAGGACTTCACGTGGGCTGTTAGGAAGGCTAGGATTTCCATGCTATAAGGAATGTTCTCAATCTTTCTCTCTCTTTACTATCTTATATCTTTTAATAAACCCTTAAGAGCCTAAACTCTTGGTGAATTTATCAGTCGTTTTAGCCAGTTTCCCCCCAAAACTGGGGGGACAGGTTAGAACCCACATTTAGATTTTTGTTTTGTTTTGTTTTGGAGGGGCAATGAGGGTTAAGTGACTTGCCCAGGGTCACACAGCTAGTAAGTGTCAAGTGTCTGAGACAGGATTTGAACTCTGGTCCTCCTGAATCCAGGGCTGGTGCTTTATCTTGGTGCCACCTAGCTGCCCCAGGTAGTTTGTTTTTTTGTTTGTTTTGCAGGGCAATGAGGGTTAAGTGACTTGCCCAAGGTCACACAACTAGTAATTGTCAAGTGTCTGAGGCCGGATTTGAACTCAGGTCCTCCTGAATCCAGGGCCAGTGCTTTGTCCACTGCGCCATGTAGCTGCCCCCCACATTTAGATTTTTAAACAACACAGTCGATAGTCCTTTGGGATGGTCTTGGATCATTGTATTGTTGAGAATAGTTGTCTTTCACAGTTCTTCATCAAACAATATAGCTGTCTCTGTGCACAATGTTCTCTTCGTTCTGCTCTCATACAAGTCTTTTCAGGCCTTTCTGAAATCATCCTGCTTGTCATTTTTATAGCACAATAATATTCAGTCACCATCATATACTACAGCCTGTTTGGCCATTCCCCAATGGATGAACATTCCTCTGATTTCCAATTCTTAGCCACCACAAAAAGAGCTGCTAGAAATATTTTTGTACACATAGGTCTGTTTCTCTTTTGAGGGATGTCTTTAAGATATAAACCTAGCAGTGGTGTTGCTGGATCAAAGGATATGCACAATTCTATAGCCCTTTGGGCATAGTTCTAAATTGTTCTCCAGAATGGTTGGGTCTTTTCACAACTCCACCAACAGTAGGTCAGCATCCCAGCTTTCCCACATCCCCTCCAATATCCAATATTTTCCATTTTTGTTATATTTACCACTCTGATAGGTGTGAGGTGATACCTCAGTTGTTTTAAATTATTTATTTCTCTGATCAATAGTGATCTAGAGCATTTTTTCATATGATTATAGATAGCTTTGATTTCTTTGTCTGAAAACTGTCTGTTCATATCCTTTGACCATTTATCAGCTGGGGAATGACTTGTGATTTTAAACATTTGACTCTGTTCTCTTTATAATTGAGAAATGAGACCTTTGTCAGAGATACTTGTTTCAAAAATTACTTCCCAGTTTTGGGCTTCCCTTGTACTCTTTGTGACATAGTTTTGTTTGTGCAAAAACTTTTTAATTTTATATAATTAAAATTATTTTATATTTTGTTTTACTCTCTATATCTTCTTTGGTCCTAAATTCTTCCTCTGCCCATAAATCTGACAGATAAACGATTCCATACTCTCTTAGTTTGTTTATGATATCATCCTTTATGTGTAAAGGGAATATTTTTCAACCAAAATTTCAATGACAAGATAAACAGACAGGAATACATAAATTGGGTGTTAGCTATTTAGTTGGCATGATTTAAGGGACACAGCAAAGTTTCCCCTGCCTCCCAACTCTCTCTCTTGTAAAGTCTTGCCATTAAATTCACATTTTGGGGATATTTCCATTATTTCCAGAAATCGTAAAAATATGTTGCCTAGTTCCATTATTTAGTCACAGACAAATTAGCAGAGATTTCTTTTTTAAATTATTTAATTCCCTTTGTTATGGGCCTAGCACCCCAGAAGTTTTCTGGGGTACATCAAAGAAACTTCTCCTTGAGAAACTAAACCAAAGGACAGACATACCTAAAAAGATAAGTGGCACCAGATCGGAACTGAGCTAGTTCCAGGACCACCACCCTTCATTCTGGTCCCCGCCCCTCCCTGCGGAGATAAGATTAGGTGTGGCTGCTGCCTTTGTGGCAGAGGAGGAGAGAGATGGTTTGAGAGATCCACAGCCACCCCTCACCCAACTCCCCCAGCCACCACCAGTGGGAGATGGTCCTCCCTCAATAAGGGAACTTTCCACAGTCAGATGATCATCCCCACCAGTCCTCCATAAAAGAACCTGCCTGCCTTCTGCTCGAAGAGATTGGTATCTCAGAGCCACACCTCTGAGCCATGCCTTCTCCCCATAAGAAGTCCAAGAATTTCTCTCTTGGTTTCCTTTCCCTAGCCCCTAAACAAACTATTATCTTATTCTATTGCATTTGTGTGCAAGAGGGTGTAATTCTTTAAAGAGGAATTCCTAAGGATTCCTACCCCAAACCCCTAACCCCTATCCCAACCCCCCCCCCATTTTCCCCATAACACCTTAATGAGAACAAGGTCAAGAGAAGTGGTTTGCAGCATAATAAGAGATATTGAGGGCCTAGGATGGAGAATGGGATGGGGAACAGTGAAACAGGGTTAGAAAGGGGATAAAAGCTTGGGATATGAAAGAAACCAATGGAAAGTATACTTATTGTATTTGGAGTCAGAGGACCTAGCTATGAACCAGACTAGGCTTTTGTACTTACTATCTGGGTGACCTTGGGACAGTCATGTACCTACATTTCTGTCTGTAGAATGAAAAAGATTTGGGTTTGGTAATCCTGTCTAGCATAAACATTCTGTAGTCCTGTTAAGACTGGAGATGGAGAAATAGTTGGCAGTAAGAGAAGCTTCCTATTCATCCCAATCTAACCAAGGGCTAATCCCAATCTAGGGGGAAAATGAGCCTAGAATCAAGTACACTTTTAGTGGTACTCGTTATTAGGGAGATAGTTTGTGGGGAAAAAATGAACAATCAACACATTTAGGTTTAAAAGACAAGATACCTGAGTTTTAGTCCCAGCTCTAGCAATGATTAGTGATATGGGGAAATTAGGGTAGGGGGTTTGGGGTCCTTAGGAATTCCTCTTTAAAGAATTACACCCTCTTGCACACAAAAGCAATTAGAATAAAACAGAAGTTTATTTAGGGGCTGGGGAAGGGAAGGGAAACCAAGAGAGAAATGCTTGGACTTCTCATGGGGAGAAGGCATGGCACAGAGTGTGGCTCTAAAATACCAATCTCCTCGAGCAGGAGACAGGCAGGTACTTTTATAGAGGACTGATGGGGGTCTGATGAGGTGATCATCTGACTGGAAAGTTCTCTTATTGAGGGAGGAACATCCCCAACTGGTGGGGGGGGGGGGGGAGAATTGGGTGAGGGGTGGTTGTGGATCTCTCAAGCCATCTCTCTGCTGCTCAGGCCACAAAGACAGCAGCCACACATAATCTTATCTCCCCAGGGGTGAGGGAGACTAGAATGAAGGGTGGGGGTCCCGGAGTTAGCTCTGCTGCTATCTGGTTCCACTTATCTCTTTAAGTGTGTCTGTCCTTTGGCTTAGTTTCTCAAGGAGAAGGTTCTTTGATGTACCTCAGAGAACTTCTGGGGTGCTCTGGACCCATAACATTCCCCACTTTTCTATATATAAGGAAAAGGGATGACGATTCTTCTAAAACTGCTTCATGCTGAGCGAGTCGAAGAAATCACGGTGCAGGGTAGGGGTAGGGGAGAAGTGGAGAAGACCTGGTCCCGAGTGTGAGGTCCAGAGGGTGAGAGGAGACACATAGGCACAGTGGGTAGCTGCCATGAAGTTGAATCCTTGAGCCTAGATGGAACAGACTTAAACAAAAAATTTAAATGAGTTCCAGGCAAAAGATGAAAAAGGACTTATCAGATAAGGAGTAAAAAGTAGCCTTTTTTTTCCCCCAGTGGAAGCCAGCAAAGCTGAATGCAAGACAGGGCATGGCCTGCTTTACCAGAGTTAAGTAATCAGATCAAAGCTTAATTCTGTGCAGTTCAATAGTTAGACAAAAAAAATTTTCTTTGCAACTTTTACGCATTTTAAACTATTCTACCACGAAAGATTTTAAGAGTAGCAGTAAACAGATCAACAACTGAGATGGCTACAGGTTATTTCTTTTGGTCTATGCAAGTGAACTAAAAGTCCATAAGCTAGGTACTTCTCACTGAGCTCACTTTTTCTTGACCATTACTCCCTAATAAGAGCCAAGGTGAGAGGGTAGAACCAGGAAGGGATGAAGGAAATTTCTGATCCTCATGCATACACATTAAAGGCAATGTTGGTCTACATTTAAGGGGCGTTCCCCTTAAACTCCTCACCAACCTGTGGCTTTGATGGAATAGTAGGACCTGAATGAGAGAGTAAGACAGGGGTCACCCTGAGTCATCAATAGATTGACCTCCTACATCCAGCTTGACCCTGGGCTTGCCCTGGGGATGTCAGTGACAAGGGGCTGGCCAGGAGACCGAACTGCAAGAAGCTGGGTTTTCACTAGGCCAACCTCTTGGGGGCTGCCTGGGGACAAGGAGGTAGGCGAGGTGGCCTCACCTTCGAGGAGTGGCCCCCACTCCTGTGTCCCAGTTTACTGCAGCTGCCAGAATCTTAGCCACCCAGAGATCTGCTGGTAGCAGACCTGATGGCTGCTGCTATTAGTGAGGCTTGTTCTATGGAGCGGCACGATCCATTCTTTTCTCACTCTCTTGGCTACCCCATGGTCCTGTTACTAAAAATCTTAAAAGCAATGTCAAGAGTTGTGAGGATGGGGTTTGGGGACTCCAGTCTAACTTCTGGAGTTCTCTCCTAATGTCAGGAGCAGCTTGTCTAACAAAATGATCATTGAGGACAGTTATTCCTACATCTCTTCCTGGATCTAGGTTGGTATATCTTTTCATAGAGTCCACAAGGCCACTCATGAAAAGGACTGGGTTTTTGTCTGGCCCCTGTGTTATCTCCTTCACCTTCTCATAAATGACTTGTTTCTTAATCCCCGCCCCGCCTCATTCCCTCAACCAGGCAGGTGACAGTGTGGTTTAGGGACCTGGGTGAAGCCGGTTGGGGAGGGGGCCCGGGGTTGGTGGAATAGGTATATAGCCACATGCAGAGGGTCAGATGAAGGAGTCCGATTGGTCTGGGGAGTGTGCGGGGAGGGGTAGCAGTCTTTGGCTGTGGAGTGGGTGGAGGAACCAGGTTAGTCTGTGAAGTGGGTGGGGGAGAGGTAGAGGCGACTGGAGGAAGGGGTGTAGGCAATTGCAGATTAGGGAATGAAGATGAGAGTGGCTGCTGAATGGAAAAAATAGGAGAACAGAGAACGTATTGGAGCCCCCCAGATTTATGACAGGGGTACAGCTGTGAGGGGTATAGCTGGATAGGTTGTGGAGACCGCTGCTGCGTGGGGCAAATAGAAGAATACTGATGTCCACTCCCAGTGTGGCCGGAGCTTGGCTGTGGAGGACACAGGAGATTGGTTCTGAGATCAGCCAGTGGGCAAAGAGAGGTCTCAGTCATGGCGTGGTATGACAGTGGTTGACCCACAGGTACAGAAGCAGGCAGGGAAGGAGTGAAGTGAGGAACAAGTAGGGAATGAGGCTGAGGAGCAGGAGGGGATGGGGTCCCAGAGGAGGAGGGTGTGCCAGCCTTAGATTTAGTTGGTTTTGCTGGGCACATCCTGCTCTGTCCCTTTCCTTTCGACTTCTGGCTTAAAGTCACAAAGGCGAAAATGTATGGAATCTCTGTCCATTTCCCTTCATGCCTGCAAAACCTGTCCAATTGCAAAATGGTGTTATAGTTAAGAGTTCCATTTAAAGCCCAGTTCTCTTGAGATCCTAACGGATACTGCGGCCCAAGAGTGTTACAATAATAGATCATGCATCTCTTTCTCAAGTTTGTAAGTTCTAATTTAGTCCGATCTCTTAGGATCCACCCCAGCAGTGAGCCTTTTGGTACACTCCCTTTCTCCCCCATGGCTGTACCCAGATATTGTCCTGTCTAAGGAGAACGGTCTGAACATGCTTCAGACATTAGGTTGAGCTTTCTCAAGGGAGGGAAACACTGGCTGCCCATCTCATGGAAGAACAGAGTACTGGTAGGGAATAGACATACAAACACAAAAGTTCTTACCCAGAAACATGGAATCCGAGGGTTCAAGTGTGGTTCGGAAGTCTGGCTGAGCTTTTGGCAAGGGAGGGAGATCCAGGCTGCCAGTCCGCTGTCACATGCAAAAGCTGACCATCTCTACCTCTCTGTGACTCATTGAAACTTACATATCTGAGCCTCTGTTTTTTCAACTACAGAATTAGGATAATAATGCAAATTCATCAATTATCATCAAAAAATATTTGTGGAGCTAATCTATGGCTAAATGTGAGGCAAAAGTTGTTTGTCCTTCCTTTTCTTTTTTTTTCTTTCTTTTTTTTTTTTTTTTGCAGGGCAATGAGGGTTAAGTGACTTGCCCAGGGTCACACAGCTAGTAAGTGTCAAGTGTCTGAGGTCAGATTTGAACTCAGGTACTCCTGAATCCAGGGCCGGT
This sequence comes from Dromiciops gliroides, assembly GCF_019393635.1. Classification (NCBI taxonomy): domain Eukaryota; kingdom Metazoa; phylum Chordata; class Mammalia; order Microbiotheria; family Microbiotheriidae; genus Dromiciops; species Dromiciops gliroides. Next base: position 581,168,965 of record NC_057862.1, read on the forward strand.
GCTTTATCCTAGTGCCCCTGTCCCTTCCTTTCAAATGACTATTGACATCTCTTAAGTGATGTGTTGATTTGCATATCATTTGGATTTAAGTGAGGCAGAGTTTCACAAAGCCTCACTCTCTCTTCCAGAGCCATTGAAGTCCAGGGCAAGACCAAAAGCACAAGACAACTGGCAATGGCCAGGAACTCAGTGGTTGACCTTGGAATCTTCCATGTCTGTCCAAACTGTGAGTGCTCCACAGCACCTGCTTCAACCACCTTCATGGCCACTAGAACAAATTGTTCTCATCGTACAATTCCACAGGGAGAAGTCTTCACATCCTTGAGGTAGACAGTCCCCTAACTCATTGATAGATTTGAGGCCAGGACTAGTGCCTCTGCTGTGAGGGCTTGCCAAGATTTTTCAGGGCTGATCATCCATCTTTGATGTCCACCTGTCACCTAACTCTCACCTGTTGCTCCAAAAAGCTATAGTACATTGCAGTATCCATACCCTAGTTATAACCATCTTGAAGACTGATTAAACCAGGATGAGTGAAGCAATTTATCCAAGGACATAAATTAGGTATAAAGCATTGTGACAAAGATAAAAGGTTGTTTCCCTCCCCTAAAGGGGCTTAAAGTCAAGTCATTCAAAAAACATTTTTTATTCCCTTACTAAGCACTTAGCTAAATACTAGGAATACAGAGAGTAGCAAAAAGAAAAACAGTCCTGCCCTCAAGGAGCTTACATTCTGATAGAGAAAATAACACATAAAAGGAATCAGAAAAGAGTTCAAGGAGGAAGGAAGAAGGTACCAAGTTCAGGGATGTGATAGAGAAGTCCAAAGAACTGCAGCCTGGTAGGAAATGAAAAGATGTACACACTTCTTAAATGCAGGTTCTGGGAGAAACCCTTGACTTGGGGCTTAAGATCAATCAGAAAAAACTTCTCCTGTGAGAAGAAAAGATGACCAGATAACAGGACAGACATATGGAGGAATCAAGGGACTATTAAAGTTTAGATTGACCATCTAGATATCAGGACAGACATACCTAAGAAGTAAGGGGAGGGGGCGGCTAGGTGGCGCAGTGGATAAAGCACCAGCCCTGGATTCAGGAGTACCTGAGTTCAAATCTGACCTCAGACACTTGACACTTACTAGCTGTGTGACCCTGGGCAAGTCACTTAACCCTCATTGCCCGGCAAAAACAAAGAAACAAACAAACAAAAAAAAGAAGTAAGGGGAGATAAAATTCTAAAGCAGGAAAGTCAATTAGGCATGGCTACTACCTGACCAGATCTAAGAGACAGATAACCCCAAAGGTCAGGACCATCATTTCAAAAAAATCCCCCTGGACTCTCAGGAATATGACAAACATCCAAGCTTTCCCCACCCCACCTGTGAGGAAAAGGATGGGCCCCTCTCAGGGTGATTGAAATTGTCTGGGGACAATCCCAGGTGATTAAAGTGTTTGAGAGGTGAATTCAGATTCATCGGGAGGAATAGAAAAAGGTGCTTGAGAGACTTCGATCCACAGGTGATGGGGGTTAATTTCCCACGGGGAAAGAGGGAACAATGCAGAGAGGCAGGGGGTGTGTCTGTGGGGCTAGCCAGCACCTTTGCCCTGGGAGTTAGAAAAGGCAGACCTGCCAGCCTTCACGTTGCTCTGCCCACTAGGGGGCCGGCCCATTTTCTTGAAAATGTAATAATAAAGTATTTTTCCTTTTTCTAACATCCTAAGCGCTGTGTCTCAGAGAATCTTTAAAACATTGTTTTTCACACCACCCTAAAAGGGAACTTTCCGGTTTTTAAGTGGACACCCCAAGTATCCTCTATAAAAACTTTTTCCTTCCTTCTGTTTTCAGAGGAGGAGTTCCTAAACCCTCCTCCCTAGGGGTAAAGTCTTTGACTTCCCACTTGGTCACTTTCTCTAGAGGCAAATAAAAGACCACTTTAATTCTAATTGAACTTTATTGAGGAATACCTAAGAACCACTCACCTTTCTCCATGGCACCCTCCACCCTCCAATTAGAGAACAGGGCCCCAGGGGCAGTGTGTACTTCCAAAGTGTGAGTTCCTGGATTGAAATAATATTCCAAGATGAAGAGGTTTCCGAGGCATTCATAGGAATGTAGCCTGGTGAGAAATGAAGAGGATTAAATGGAAAATTTAATATGTATTGATTTCAATGTACCATGATTTCATCAGTTCATTCCCTTCATCAATTTGGATCTCAGTTTAAAAAAAAATCATCACCCAGTAGCCAACTGTCTGGTGATGAGTCTCACTGAACTTAGCTTGGCAGTTCTTGAATGACATACCTATAAATAAATAAATACACACACATATACATAGAGATATATATAAATATACATATACAAATATAGCATTTATGTAGCACTTTAAGGTTTTCAAAGAACTTTACAAATATTATTTCATAGGATAGTCATAACAACTTTGGACTCCAAGTCCAGTTCTCTATATACTTTGCCACCTATTGACTTCTATGATGGACATATGTCAGTTGCAGGACCCAAACTTGAACTTTTTCCAGTATATAGGATCTGCCAGTACTTGGGTTGTGCTATCATCACCTTTGAGTACTCAGGGTCCTCCCTACTGCATGATGAGGCATTAAAACAGGATGACAGAGGCAGAGGAAATGTACATAGAAAGATAAATAAGAGTAAAATAGTAGAAGTTCTCCTTTTCTCTCTTCCTGATATCTAATCTGATGTCAAGACCCATCTATTTCACCTTTGCAACATCTCTCTAATATACTGCTCTTCTCTCTTCTGACACAGGCACCACACAAGTACAGGCTGTGAGAGTTGGAATAATGCCTCTGCTGGGAGGAACATTGCGAGCTCTGGCCTGAGGGGAGACATGTGACTTTAGAGTCCAGAAGCTGGCCGGCAGGCACCCAGGAACTTGTCTCTTCTGCAGAGCCGCCTGTTAGACTTGTCAATCAGAGGTACCAGCCAATTAGCTTAGAGCTCTGTGTGTGTGTGTGTGTGTGTGTGTGTGTGTGTGTGTGTTTACAATCCTTTTTCCTGTTGGAGAGGAAGCTTCTAGGGAGAGGAAGGGGACCTTGACTTGGCTGGAGCAGAGATGCTGGCTCCCTTAGGTAGATGAAAGAACCTTGGCCTCTTTCTCCTCACCAAATTCTTATGCTCCTTAATAAATACTTAAGAGTCTAAATTCTTGCTAAAGCTTATAATTTATGGCGACCACTCATTAGACTTTTAGACTTTCTAGCTAGAATTTTAGCCCCATATGGATAGCAACTTTACAAGGCCCTTGTCATCTCACTATTGGACTATTGCAATAGCCTGCTGGTGGCTCCACCTGTCTCAAGAGTCTCCCCACTCTAATCTATCCTTCGTTCAGCAGCCAAAGTGATTTTCCTAAAGTATAGGTCTGATCATGTCACCCCCTACTCAATAAACTCCAGTGGCTTCCTATCACCTCCAAGACCAAATACAAAATTCCCTGTTTTACATTCAGAGCTCTTCATGATCTAGCTGTCCCCTCCCTCACCTTTCCACCTTATCTCCCACCAATATTCTTTGAATACTGATTTGGCGCATCCTTGGCATATCTTGGTCAGATAGGATCACCAACACAGAAGTGCTCCAATGCTCACAACTTCCGAGCATCTACACGCTACTGAAACAAAGACGGCTTCGCTGGCTCGGACATTTGTACTGCATGCAAGACAGGCGCATTCCTAAAGACCTACTCTACGGAGAGTTAGCCTCAGGCCAAAGACCTGCTGGACGCCCCCAGCTTTGCTACAGAGATATATGCAAGAGAGACTTGAGGGCTCTGGTAATAGACACCAGCAGCTGGGAGGAGATGGCCAAGGACAGCACCCGATGGAGTTCAGTACTCAGGAGCAGCTTGTGTGCAGCTGAGATGGGCCTCCAAGCTCTGGAGGAAGAAAAACGAATGAGACACAGGAACCGACGGGCAACAGAGAACGCAGTTTTCCAATGTCCTGGTTGCAGCAGGAGCTGCGGCTCCCATATCGGACTGCACAGCCACACTGTGGCCTGTGGCTCTTCAAGGTGCTGATCCATGGTCATCAGAGAGTGACATTGGCCTCTTTGGCAGTCCATAAACAAGACACTCCATCTCCCTACTCCTCAGCATTTTCATTGGCTCTCTCCCATGCCTGGAATGTCCTTTCTCCTCCCTGGCTTCCTTCAAGTCCCAGTTAAAACCTCATCTTCCACAGGAAGCTTTTTCCAAACTCTTATAATTCTAGTGCCTTGCCTTTGTTCATTATTTCCTATTTATCTTGTTTAGAGTTTCTTTTTATCTAGTTGTTTGCTTGTCTCCCCCTTTAGGCTGTGAGCTCCTTGAGGGTAGGGACTATCTTTTGCCTCTTTTTGTATCCCTAATGCTTAGAACAGTGCCTGGCACATAGTAGGCACTTAATAAATGCTTATTGGCTGACTGACTAGAAAATAATAATGGTTGATGAGTGTTATAATCATAAGGAGACAGAAGGGAATTATCATCTAGGTCTAGCGTAGTCGAGAAAGCCTTTTGGGAGGAAGCATTATGGTGTTGCACTGGGCCTGCTATATCCCCCAAAAAATCAAAGAAAAAAGAAAAGAAAGGATCTGAAAGTACAGAGATATTTATAACAGCTCTCCTCATGTTGGCATGGAACTACAGAACTATAAAGGGATGCCCACCAATTGGGGAATGGCTGAACAAATTACAGCATAAGTGTAACAAAATATTAGGTCGGTATAAGAAATGATGAAAGGAAGATATATAAGAATCGAGAGAGTTAAAGGAACAAAACCAAGAACACAACTTATACAGTAACAACACCGCCCTACATAAAGACAAAAACCTTTGAGAGACCTGATAACTCTAAGCAATAACCGACCGGAGTAGTGATGGTGAAACATGCTACCCCACCTCTTGACAGAGAGCTAATGGACTCACAGTGCTGAATAAGGCATATTTTATTTGGACATGAACAATTTGGGCATGTGTTTTGCTTGACTATTCTTTTTTTTAAATAGTATTTCATTTTTTTCAAATTACATTTAAAGACAATTTTTTTTTTGCAGGGCAATGGGCTTTAAGTGACTTGCCCAGGGTCACACAGCTAGTAAGTGTCTGAGGCTGGGTTTGAACTCAGGTCCTCCTGAATCCAAGGCTTAGTGCCTTATCCATTGCGCCACCTAGCTGCCCCCTAAAGACAATTTTTAACATTCAATTTTTATAAAATTTTTAGTTCCAAATTTTCTCCCTCTCTAAGGAAGTAAGCAATTTGATATAGATTATATATGTGATCATATAAAACCTATTTCCATATTAGTCATGTTGTGAAAGAATAAATATTTTGCAAAACAATTGCAGTTTGGGGGCAGCTAGGTGGTGCAGTGGATAAAGCACAGGCCTTGGATTCAGGAGTACCTGAGTTCAAATTTGACCTCTGACACTTGACACTTACTAGCTGTGTGACCCTAAGCAAGTCACTTAACCCTCACTGCCCCCCCACTCAAACACACACACACACACACACACACACACACAAGTGCAGTTTGCAAAAGAAAAAATGATGAAAAAAAAAGTGAAAAAAGTATGCTTCGATCTGCATTCAGACTCCATTAGTTCTTTTTCTGGATGTGGATTGCTTGACTCTTCTTTTTGCTTTTTCCAGTAAAGGAAGGATAAGCAGAAAATAGATTTTTTTTTTCACTGAAAACAAAAACAACATTTAATTTAAAAAACAACACCACCAGACCTGGAATTTAAAAAAAAAACAACAACACTTGGATCTGGGTCCAAGTCACAGTTCTGCTACTTTAGGAGCTGTGTGACCCTGAACAAGTCAGTTCATCTTTTTGAGCTCAGGTTTCCTCATCTATAAAATGAGGATAATAATATCAGTCCAATGTTGCTGTCAAGGAAGTGTTTTATAAATATGTAGCAGGCATATGGTACATTGGGGAAAATAATGACTGGAGTAAGAGGAACTGGATTTGTACCCTATCTCTGATGCTTATTAATTGTGTGACTCTGGGATAGTCACTTAACCTCCTTTGGCTAGTTTTCCTCATCTGAAAAAGGAGGGAGATACATTAGATAGCCTGAAAGATCTCTTGCCACTCTAAATCTATGATTCTACCTGGGGACCCTGGACAATTCACATAAGCTTCCTGAGCCTCAGCACCCTTAATTGTAAAATAACTGAATTATTAGACTGAATTGCTATAAGCCTTTGTGAGTTGTTATTAATTGATGGGGTTTTTTTTGGAGGGAAAAAAGATTTTAGATGGACTTTGAGTTAAGACTGAAAGGAAGGACCAATATAAGCGGAGAGATGGGAAATGGCAATCCTGAAACTGAAAAAGCAAAGGAAAGACATGGGCATATACGTGGCTTGTTAACTAAACAAATGAGCAAGGATGTTTGGCTGAAATGGAGAGGTTCTATGGGAGAGTGAGGTAGAATTATGGGGTTTGAGCAGGGATATGAGGTACCCAACAGGGTAATTTTGGAAGATTGATGGGGTAGGTGGGGCATGATGGAAAAGGTAAGAGTCTGGGAGTGAAATACTTGCCCTACCTCACAAAGATGATCTGAGGTTTGAATGAGGTAAAATAATGTATGTTTAAGTGCTTTTAAAAATTTTTTGAAAATATTCAACAGGTATAATGTATTATTGCACCTCATTTCAGCAGCAGTCTTAAATCTGACAACTTCCAATGTGTTCAGATATAGAAACTGCAGAGTGAGGAGTTAATTGACACTCCACTCCAACCCGTTACTTTCTTACTCTGCCCTTCTAAACCTCTGGTCTTTGAATTTTAGAGACACACAGTTTCCCACATATTGGATTCTTTCATCAGAGATTTACCAAGTTCCTACTCTTTAAAAGTTATGTTATTCACAAATGACAGGGTCTTTGCCCTCAAGGTACTTCTATTCTAGTAGGTTTAATAAGGCATGTACATATATAATACAAATGCAAGGAAAATTCATAATGAGTGGCTAGAGGATATATCTGGTCCCCTCCCCATCTTAAATCACAAGGAAAACAAAAGAGGCACAGAGAATCCACCTTCCTAAATTTGCTAAGGATTTTCTTCCTTCAAGTTAGCAGAGCCTGGTCCCCAATCTACATACCAGAGGCTCGAACTCATTATTATTTATTGCTTTTCCCCAGGGAAATGGTCTCTTTCATCCAGAGGCCTATGGGAAATGGTAAAAACTAAATGCCCCTAGAAAAGGGAAAAAGAGATCACCTCAAAATGAAAGTCAGAAAACCATACCGGTCTCCCCTTGATTTTGCAGCCCAGCTTAAAAACATGGGTATCAATATCTTTTCAGGTTAATTGACATTGACAAATGTAGACTTTAATTGCCTTCTGATAATATTAATAGAAAATTTTAGCTCCTACTAGAAGTTCCTGGTATTAACTGGAATAGCCCAGAAGTAAGTCATTTCAAAGTGGAAAAAATCACCTTTCAATTCCCCTCATTTATCCTCCCCTCCTTAAAGATCCCAGCTGTTAGAAAGACCTGGGAGGCAATATGATAGAACAGGAACTGGATATGGAGCCAGGGTACTGAATTCAAATCCTGACTCAGTCACTTACTGTCTACATGACCTTGGGCAAGTCAACTTAAACTCCCTAGACCCCAGTTTATTTGGAAAAGAGGCAGGGTAGGTATTAGACTGGATGAAATCCAAGGTCCTTTCCAGCTTTAAGTTAATGATCCTACCTAGAGTCTTCCTACAGATGAGGAAACATCCTACAAATGAGGCACAGAGAAATGAAGAATAACTTCTCCAAGGTTACTTAGGACGGAGGCAATAGAAATGGAACTAAACACATCCTCTTACTCTAAGTTCAGGATGCCTTCCACGGTCCTGATACCTCCCAGGATGAATCCAAAGATTGCAGGTTTTTTTTCACTGTGCCCCACAGTCACTGGCTTTTTGGGGCCTTGTAAACCACAAATGCAATCTTGAGAAAAATGTATGCACTTAATAATGGCAAATCCATTCAGTTCCATAAGTACTTCTCTAACATAAAAGGCCAATGGCTCTAGGGGAGTTCACATACTGCACTCGGGACATTCTGCAGACACTAAACTACTTAGCAGACAGACTAAAATACAGGGAGCTGCAGTAATTCAATCAAGAGAATATTAAAATATGGACAATAAATCCCCAGCTCTGCCATAGTTCACAAGTGATGCAGTCCAGTCAGGAAATCTTCCTTTTGGTCCACTGCTCACTGAGTACTCAGTTTCACAGGGCAGTAGGCTAGGTGAAGGCCAGTATTGGAAGAGTTCCATTTTTCCTCTTCATTAAATACATTACAAGTTTGTAAAGCCTGAGAATTAGACAGAACACCTTTTTGCTGTTGTTGCTTGCTACTATTATGTGTAACCTTCTGGATCTCTCAGCAGGGTTTCTCACCCCTTCAGCTAAGTAAAAATTTCCCAGGAAGCAAAGCAGCTCTGCTCTTACCCTAATCAAAAACAATCTGCCCCTTTCAGCCGTCCAGCTTTATCTCTAGCTGTAAGCTCTCACTTAGGACCTGGCCCACCCACTCAAAGAAGGAAGTATAACAAAGAGTGGAGAGTAAATAGCCTCTACCCTGGAATTAAACTGCATCTAAGCATCTGCTGGTCACAACTCACATAGACAGCACTTTAAGACTTACAGAGTGCTTTCCATCATAGCAGCCCTGTGAGTTAAAAAGCATGATCATCCCCCTCTCCCCCTTAGACAAATGAGGAAACTGAGGATCAGTGAGGTAAGTAAGATCAAAGTCACACATAATAAATGTCAGAGCCGGAATTTAAACCCACATCCATTCTTCTATTTGGTGCCGATTCCAACTTTTGCTCTAATAGGTTGATGGTCAGCAGGCAGATGATTCAGAAATGGCTCCCACATTGGTAATCACTCACAACTCAACTCTTTGGACTTCTCTTTATCCTCCTTCTCCTCCCAAACTATTTCACCTTCTCAGCCAGGAAAAATCTGTCTTGAGACCCCACTCTCCTGATTGATGAGCAACTTTAGGAGTTGCCCCCGCCATGCTTCACTCACTACTTGACCATCCAGACTTCTCTTTGACAACTTGCCTTTCCGCCCCCTTGCAAGAACCCTCCCTCTGTCCTTTGCATTTCACTTTATGTGTTGGTTCCCTCCACACCCTCCCATTTAAACATAAGCTCCTTGAGGGATAAGGATTCCCTTGCTTGAATCTATTTGTATGCCCAGCACTTAACACAATGCATAAGGTAAATTCTTAAATTCTTTCTCTCTGTGTGTCTGCATCCGTCTGTCCACCTGTTTGTCTCTCTGATATCAGTTTCTTTTTTGTGTCATGCTATTTGATGTTCAGCACCTCCCAATTCATTATATGTGTATATACACATATGATTCACATATGTGTATATGTACACATATATGTAGATATGATTTATAATATAGAACTATAACCTATATTATCATATGTATAGTTGAGATTTTGAGGTATCTGCATTAGATATCTATATACACATATATCTCTATCTATATTTATTTATATATAAATATAACAAAGTTTACAACTATTATCCACATAGCTATGTATACATATAAACATTCATGGGGTATAATATGAAGACAAAGAGTAAATTTTTGTGAACGGGAGAAATTTTTAAAAATAGGGCAAGCTGTATTAGAGAATGGAGTTTCTATGTTTACAATCTTTGAAGGGTTGCAATCTTTTTTGATAGTGTGATCTAAGGCTTGTGGATGAGTTGGGCCTGAGGAAGAGGTTGTTGGAGTTGAGGTTTCTGAGAAATTGTATAATTAGGATGTTAGAGGAATCATCAGTGTGAATTGAAGATGACAGAGATGAAGTAAAGAAGAAAAATTGGAAGAATGCCTGTGAGTTTGTTGACAATAGTAACAATAGGGAATGGGTGATATAAATGGATGTCTGAGTTTCAAAGGAGGCAAGGTTATTCAAGGATGGAGGTGAGGAAAAATTCTGGAAGCAACAACCAGAAGAAAGGAGTATATGCCAACCACTCCTCTATGTCCTATGAGCTGTACTAGATAACATATAGAATAGCTATAATGTAGGGAGGGAAATAACAATAGAGATGCCCAGAAATTTACAGGAAACAAAATCCAAGAAAGAAACCAGCAATAAAATGCTTTGCCTAAGAAAGGTAAATTACCTTATAGAAATCCCGGGGACTTAGTGAAAGGACATGGGACTTGGAAGGGTATATGCCTTATTCAAAATGGAAAAAAAGTAAAAATGGATTGTAAAAAAATAACGGTGCATATTAACAGACTATATTCATATGAGGAAATCCAGGAGCCAAATAAAAGAAGCAGGAAAGAGAATATTTGGATAAAGGATAATAAAGGCACAAAAAGAAGGAATACTATCATCAAAATAAACAAGAGACCACCTGGACAGCAGGAGAAAGTAGATGAGGAATTCAATAAATAGAATAAAAATCTTTCATGGAGGCACGATGAGGAACTTTATTATCCAAACATCTTCTGAGTTCTCTCTAAGGAGAGTAGCTAATAATTTCTTGGCTTCCCTAAATGATAATTTCATTATTCAAAAGGTGGAAGAAGCAACAACGGAGACTATTATTGTGGAAATGATTCTCACCAAGAAGGAAGAACTGTGTTCTTGGATGGAAATGATAATTACATCTAGAATTTAGATAGGGAAGGAGAGGAAAACTGGCCACAGTCTGATATATCCCCAAGATTTGGGAAGAGCAGATTTCAAAGCATGCAGAGAAAGGATATATAAAATCTCATGGACTAAAATTCTGCAAGGGTAGTCAGCAAGAGGTGATGGAAAGCTCTCAGGAATAAAATTCTGAAGACACTAAAAGAAACAATTCTATCAAATTAGAAAAGGGTTAGTCCTCTAAAGAGAACAAGGTAGAATGAACAACCATCTTAGATTTTTTTAAAAAGAGACACGTATGGAATATGGAGCAAAGGAAGGTAAAGTAGGTTGACAACAGAAGTGTGGCATAGTCCTATAAAAAATTAGACAGGAGTGTTAAAGCTCATAATGAAAGACCTATTCAGTATTTTGTAGGAGGATAGGGAAGGGTTTGTTGGAGGGAAGGAGAGTCAAATGAAGGGTATAACTGTCACTAGAGTAGGTAGAACAGTGAGAACAATTAACAGAAAGAACAAAAGAAACAACTCACTTCTTTTCCTTTTTTTTTCTAGGCCAAGGAGATTAGTCTTTAGTCTAAAAAGAACAACAACAACAACCAAAAAAACCCAAACAAACCTAAGGGGGGGGACCCTCTATATAAGTAGTAAGAGAGCACTCAGCTGTCCTTGATGCATTTAGATCCCATGTTCTGCACATATTGCATCCCCAAATACTAAAAGAACTAGTAGATATAATCATTGAGTTACATCATGTAAATTCAATAAATATTTATTAAACAACTATTATGTGCAAGGACCTGGACTAGGTGTTCATGGTACAAAGGCATAATGAAAAATAGTCCCTCCTCTGAATCAGCTCATATTCTACTTGCAGGTGTGGGAGAAGCAGAGAGAGATTCTTTTTTGGTTTTGGTTAATGGGAGACATTCTTAGGACTGGAGAAGAGCAAATACTCATGACAATTTTTAAAAAAGAAGAGGAGAAAAAAAGAGGTGTGTCTGGAAGTATAGGCCAATAAGTTTGACTTCAAATCCTTGTTAAATTCTAAGATTATTAAAGGAATGGCTAGTAAACATCTAGAAAATGAAAAGAACTATTTGAGAACCAGTATGACTTCATCAAGAATTGGTCAAGTTAAAATAACCTTCTTTCCCTTTTTAACAGAAATACAAGGATATATAAGGAAATATATACAAGGATACAAGGAAAGTTAGAGATATAGTCTAGCAAGATTTTGGCAAATCATTTGAAAAAAAGTCTCTCATCATGTGCTTATTGATAAGATGAAGAGTTGTAGGCCCACTGATACATTTAGATGGGTTCAGAGTTATTTGAATGAATGACTAAACCCAAAAAGTAGTCATTAATGGCTCAATGTCAGCTGGGAAGGAGGTCACTAGATAAGTACCCCAGGCTTCTACACTGTTTTAACATTTTCAACAATAACTTTATTAAATTTTCAGATGACACAAAACTAATTCCCATTAGACTTCTTGAAAGTAGGAACTGCATTACATGTAAGTGGGGAAAACATAAAATATTAAATTTCTTAAAATGTTATCTGGGGATTTTTTTTTGGAGGGCAGCTAGGTAGGGCAGTGGATAAAGCACTGGCCCTGGATTCAAGAGGACCTGAATTCAAATGTGACCTCAGACACTTGACACTTACTAGCTGTATGACCCTGGGCAAGTCATTTAACCCCCATTGCCCAGCCAAAAGAAAAGAACCAACAACAACAACAAAAAGTTTTTTGGGGATTAAAAAAAAAAGAAAGTAGGAATGATTTTTTTCTTTTCTTTGTGTCTCCAGTATTTAGCACAGTGCTTGGCACATGCTAGGCACTTATTAAATGCTTGACTTGATTTGACTAGAAGGGCTTAGATTAGAATGACCCAGAGGAAGGTAACCAATGAAGTATCATACTGTATGAGGATTAGGTGAAGAAACTAAGTATGTTTAACCAGGAGAAGAAAAGACTTCCAAGGTGCAGGGTAGATGACATGGCTATCTAGTAACTGAAGGACTGATAGAGCTATCTTAAAGTATCTAAAGGATTGCCATGTAGAAAAAGGATTAACATTTTCATGCTCAGTCCTAGTAGGAAGGCTGAGGAACAGTGGGTACAAGTTATAGAAAGGGAGATTTAGGCTTGGTATAAGAAAAAAAAACTTACCAAAAATTAGAGCTATCTAAAAGTGGAATGGGCTGCTTGGGGCAGGGGGGGGGGGGCTCACCTAATTAGAGGTCTTCAAAGAAAGACTAGATGGTCATTTATAGAGAATTTTTCTTCATGTATAATTGGCCTCTGAAATCCCTTCCAACTCCAAGATTCTATGACTGTAATTCTGTGAATGGGAGTGGCAAGAATAGGTTTAATCAGTCAGTCAATAAATATTTATTTAGTACCTATGTGCCAAGCACTGTGCTAAGGACTGGGGATACAAAGAAAGGCAAAAGACAGTCTCTGTCCTTTGAGAAGCTCACAATCTAATGGAAGAGGAAACATGCAAATAATGATGTAAAAGTTAACTACATACAGGATAAATGTAAAATAATCAACAGAGGGAAGGTGGTCGAATTAAGAGGAATAAGGAAAGGCTTCCTGGAGAAGATGGAATTTTAGCTGAGACTTGAAGGGATCCAGGGAAGCCGGGAGGAAGATATGAGGAAGGAGAGAATTCCATGCATGGAGGACAGGTGGTGAAAATGCCCCAACTGGGGCGATGGAGTGTCTCGTTCATGAAACAGTAAGGAGTGCCATGGCACTGAAAGAAGACTAGATGGGGGATAGAGGGTAAGTCATAAGATGACTAGAAAGCTTGGGGGAGGTGGCTACCTTATGAAGGGCTTTGAACACCAAGCAGAGGGTTTTATGTTTGATCCTGGAGGTGATAGGGAGTCACCAGAGTTTATTTAGTAGCGTGGTGATGTGGTCAGACCTGCACTTTAGGAAAACCACTTTGATATCTGAGTATAGGATGGGCTAGAATGAGGAGAGATTTGTGTCAGGAAGACTATTGCACCAAACATAACGGGGACGTATTAGGTTGGTGGAGAGTGTCAGAGGAGAGGAGGTGTATTTCAGATGTCACAAAGGTAAAATCAATAGGCCTTGGCAACAGATTAGGTATGGGGTGGAGTGGTTAGAATGAGGAGTTAAGGATGATGTTTAGGTTTTAAGCCTGGGGAGGCGGGTATTGGGAGCATAGGGATGCCGTCCACAATAAGACAAGTTTGGAGGGGGAAAGGATTAGGGAGAAAAATGAGTTCAGTTTTGGACATGGTGAGTTTAAGATGTCTACAGGACATCCAGTTCAAGATATATGCCTTAAGCAGATACTTAATAAATGTTTATTGAATGAATGAAGAAAGAGTTGAAAGAATAGCTAGCTGTCAGACACAGTGTCTGGGCTTACCAGTGATAAGGAAGATAAGCTTAGCTTAGCTTGTCTTAGCTTCTGGGACTTAACTCTGACACATGTTCTAAAGGTGGCTTAAAGAAGTCACTGAACTTCTCAACTTCCTTATCTGTAAAAAGATACACAAGATGGAGGGAGGATATTTGACTCCTGGATCTAGGTTCTATATAAGAGAGGAGAAAATAGGATCAAAGACACATGTAGAGGTATTAACTTCAATGAAGAGAAAGATTACCTCTTCTTTTGTGACCAGAGAGGAAGAGAAAGTGCAGAATGATACCGAGAAGTATTTAAGAAATAGAAGAAGGCTAGAGGAGCTCCTAGCGAGTGATCTAAGTCTTCTGCACAATGTAGGAAGCTATATTAATTATAGGATTGAGGACAGAAGAAGAGGAAAGGAAATGAGAAACATTTTTAAATAGACACTGTCAGGAATGAGGTAAGAAATTAATAAAGGGTAGAGTTGAAGGGCTGCTGGGCCGATAGGCAGTTATGTGACAAATTTGTCACAGGTGAAATCAGTTCAATCTTGCCATTTGCCTCTAGCAATGATCAGCAGCCCTGGAATAGGCATAGAGTAATATATAATGGCTCTCATCCAAGGACAAGGATAAGTGGTTGGGTCAATGATTACAGAAGATCAGGGAGCAAGTTGTCCAGGGTAGTAGTTACAGAAGCATTAGAGTATCTTCCACATAAGGTCCCGGTTAGGTAGAGAGGCAAGTCAAGATTGTCAGACTAGGAGATGGAAATGAGTCAAGGTATGGGAGGTCCCAATAAGGGTAAAAAGTAGATTCAATATGAGTGATGGAGGAGGGGTAAAAAGGGAAAGTGTAGGTACCTATGGGCTGAGAGTAAAATTTCAAATTCCGGATTCTGGAGGTGGTGCTCTTATGAGATGGTGACATCCAATGTATGACCATGATGCTATCTGAATGAAGTTGTATGATAAAGGAGATTGTTAGAGCCAAGGAGGATTAGGAATAGTGAAGTTATTAAGGGAGTAATTGGTACGAATATTAAAGTCCATGAAGATTATGGCAGTGATCAGGGTGGAAAGACTTTGTCCTGGAGTCATTAGGAAAGTTTAGAAAATTGACAGCAGGGGGCGGCTAGGTGGTGCAGTGGATAAAGCACGGCCCTGGATTCAGGAGTTCCTGAGTTCAAATCCGGCCTCAGACACTTAACACTTACTAGCTGTGTGACCCTGGGCAAGTCACTTAACCCCATTGCCTGTAAAAAAAAAGAAAGAAAGAAAGAAAGAAAGAAAGAAAGAAAGAAAGAAAGAAAGAAAGAAAGAAAGAGAATTGACAGCAATAAGGCAGGGGAGAAGGTGAGTTAAATTGACCCCAAAAGAAAAGTGGTCATTAAGACATAATAATGGTAGAATGTTCTGGAAGAAGGAGTGGGAATCAAATCTACAGGTCCATCTCTCCTTTGGTCCTTTGAATCAGTTAGAGCTACAGAAGAGATATCTTTCAATGGAGAGAACTGCAAAGGGTATACTGTCCTTGGTCAGGATGGAGTGGAACAGGGCAGAAAGTGATGTAGAGGGGGCAGCTAATTGGCACAGTGGATAAAGCACCGGCCCTGGATTCAGGAGGACCTGAGTTCAAATCCGGCCTCAGACACTTGACACCTACTAGCTGTGTGACCCTGGGCAAGTCACTTAACCCCCACTCCCCTGCAAAAAAAAAAAAAAAAGTGATGTACCATCAACATTGTTGCTTGAAAAGTTCAAGCATGCATCCAAGTTTATTTATAATAAAACAAGGTTCTCCAAAGAATATAGTAGAATAGGTTATTAGATTAGTGAATTGAGTCAGGATAGGACTTATTACAATGGGCCTACAAGTTTGGGAAGTGTTATTGTGGATGTAGCCTACATATAAATTGGTGAGATTGACCAAGATTAGTAAATCAATCTTGTAGGAAGTAGAATGGTATGGCACTTTTATTCAAATAACTCTAATATTAATAATAATGGCTAGTATTTATATAGTACTTACTATGTTCCAGGTACTGTGTTAAAAACTATAATTTTTATATCATTTGATCCTCATTCATTACAACCGTGGGAGGTAAAAACCATTACTATCCCCATTTTACAAATGAAGAAACTGAGGCAGACAGAGGTTAAGTTACTTGCCCAGGATCACACAGCTAGTTAGTGCCTGAGGTCACATTTGAATCTTTCTAATTCCAGGTACAGTACTCTATCTATTGTGCTACCTAGCTGCTTCTGCTAATGCAAATACTAATACAAATGCAACAAGTAGATTCCACAACCCTACCTCAATCAATCAACAGATATGATTAGTTTTTTTTTTAAATATGGAAAGAAATTTGCCTTTATCCTGTTCAAAACTCTTTCAATTTGATCAAGGAGGAAATAATATAATTAGTTCACCATATAAGTTAACCACACATCTTGGAGGTTTAAATAGCGGAAGAAATTTCTGCAGTTGTTCAGTTAAGTAGTACAGCAACTCATTGGTGAATGACCCCAGGTTCAGAGGGAATTGCTGTGGGTTGGGGTAAGAGAGAGTCTCTCACTGTCACCTTCCTCTCTCCTTCATTGACAATGACATGGTAGAGAAGAGACCAAAAGGAAGTTAGACATTCAGCTAATAGTAGAGAGATTTACTAACAGCAAACAGAAAAGAGAGATTGTACTCAGGAGTAGAGACACACCCAAAATAAATATAAATAAATATGGACAGAAACAGATACCCAGATAGCCAAGGGAGAAGAGAGATTCAAAAAGAGTGACCAAGGGATCAATAGAGAAGAATGCTGACTATGGACTCAAGAAAGGACTTCCAATAACTGAGAGTTATGTTTATCATTTTGGCCACCCATTCTCTCTATATGTATGCCTCACTACTATCATATGCTGGGGGCCATGGCCAGTTGTCCTGACTTACGTCTTGCTACTGGACTCTAGAAGAAGAGAGTAAAGCTTATGACTTTGCACAGCTCTGCCTCACTTAAACCCAATTCACTTGCAAGTCAATACAGGATGAACAACAATAGCATCATATTCTAAGTTAAAACCCACTCTTCCCCCAGCTATGTGTGTTCTTGTAGGAAACTGTTTCCCAGGTTTTGGTTTTTGTTTTGGGATGGTAGGGTGGGGGTGGACATGTTTTGTGCCAACTGCTCTGCTCTTAGTAATGTGAGATTAAAATTGGATATTAGATCATAAATCTACCCTACTTAACCTTTCCCTTAATTTATCTCCCAGACTAGTAAATGGAAGAAGCTTCTGGTTTTCTAGATAGACCTTTTATTGTATGGTAGTCACAAGGTGATGTTGATTAGAAGGATAGGAAAGTAGAAATATAATACAAATCGTCGTAAGTCTAGGCTTAGTCTGTATTCTGTATAAAACTCACCAAAACCCAAGGCCACCTTTGGGGAGAGAGACGGAGTCAAGCGCGTGCTGTTAACCGAGAGCCAGGCCGAGTCAAACTCCAGTCCGCGTCTGTCTGTGCAGCGCAGCCAGGAGACCAGCGGAGCAGGAAAAAAGCCCCACTTCCATTCTCTCCTTGCCTTTTAAGCTTGCACCCCGGAAGTCGAGTGCTCAGCAGGCAATCTGGCCTGCGTCGCAGGCGGACTGGTGTGCATAGCTCATGCTGTTGGTCTCCTCCCCAAAAGGGTGGTCCTAAAAAAAACTGGCGTCTCTCCATTATCTAACCGACTGTTAAAACTTTTTACCACAGTAAAGATACCCTTTATGAAAACAAATTGTCTGGGTGATTGTCAATGAGAAACACACTGGTGGGGGATTATGATCAATAGTCCCAGAATTGCATACTCTCAAGTTACCCCTTGAACCTTGAAAGTAAATAGTAGCCACCTCTTTGTGGATTGCAGCCTATGAGTTTGAGGGGGTACTACACTGACACTAATACTAACAATAAAAATAATAACAATAGAATAGCACAGTAGATAGAGTGCCGACCTGATTTTGAGATTAGCTCTATGTGACAATGAGTAAATGACTTGAGGAATTTTCTAGAACTTATCTATTAAATAACAAACAAGTTATTATTGGGATTGATTGAACTAGCTCTCACATTGGAGCTTCTCACACGAAGAAAATCTCATCTTTTTAATCTAATTGAGTATCAACATAGTAGAAGGAAAGTTGTGTACTTGAACTTTAAATCAAGAGAGAAAAAAGTTCAAATCCCACCTAGGACTGACAACTAGCTGTAAAACCACTGAGGAAGCCACTTACACTCCCTAAGCCTGAGTTTCTTTTTCTGAAAAGTTGTATTAATCATAGCTATAGTGCCTACCTAACAGGATAGTTATAAAGATCTGAAGAGATTATATGCATAAAGAGCTTTGTATAGGAAATGAACAAATGGGGCAATTTTGCCACTACCTTGTTCAATTTAATGCACACTTTATTGTTCATTGTATATTGAAATGTTTGTATTTGTTGGTGGATGTTTTCTTAATAAGAGAAAAAAATTTAAAATAGTTCTATAAACCTTAAAATGTTGTCTAAATGTCAGCTTTTACCATAAAGAATAGATGCCTGGCAGAGTTAATATACTTCCAAACTTTGTGATGGAATTTGGAATCCTAGTGTTTTGAAACCCCTGAAGGAATAATAGCAGGGCTGTGCTGAGAACCAGATGGTTAAATTTTCAGTGTGATCATTTAAACTTCAGAAGTTCAGCAAAAAAACTACAAATCAGGGCTTGATTTATTGTTATGTTGATTGTCTAATAAAGAGATGGAAGAAATGTTAATAATGTAGATTAAAATAAAAAGTAGATCCTGTAAATATGTTTTAATAAAGCTGGTTGTTAAATATCAGTATACCACTGAATAATAATAATAATAGTAGTAGTAGTAATAATAATAACAGCTGATATTTACATAGTGGGGTTTTTTTACATAGTGTTTTAAGGATTGATTTTTACATATATTTTCTATTCAATTCAACAAACATTTATTCAGTTCTTATTTTGTTCCAGGTATTCTGCTAGGCAATAGAAATACAAATTCAAAAATGAAATAGTCTCTGGCTTTAGGGAGCTCACATTCTACATATACAAGTATGTAAAGAAAAAGTAATAATGCTGTGATATATAGTAATTGTTACAAGGGTGGCTCAATGGGTAGGTGATGGAAGAGGGATATATTTGGAAACAAAGATGATGTAAAAATAGGATGGGGAAAAAAAAGATTTTTCTAATCTACATTTTAAAAAAATGTATGGAGTTGTTCCTCAAGGTAGAGAGGTAGGGGTAATAGGGAACACTTCTTATTTTACTAATGAGGAAACTGAGTCACAGATAAGTTACATGACCTGCCTATAAGTACACAGAAAGTGTAAAAGATTTCAAACAGAATTCAGGTCTCCTGATGCCAAGCTTAGTGATCTTTACTCTATATCAACTACTTCCTTGAAGGTCTGTGGGGTTCCCAACTGAGGAAAGCCAGCCAATATGAAGCAAATACATAGAGCTATAAGTATACCTTGAAATTATCCTGCTTTGATTAAATTCTTACAGACCTTGGATGTTGAAATTTCACGTTACATATATTGTGGACACTAAGTAATGTTAGCATAAATATCTCTAACCTTACTTATTGGAAACCAAAGTTTCAGAGACCTCTTGAGACACCAATTCCTTCTTTTATCTCTTAAATTAAAGGAGCTTAATAAACTTAAAAGGACTTTAAGTAACAAAAATAGAAACTAAGAGAGGTTTAATATGGGTTAAATTATAAATCTTAATATTCAGTTTTTAGGTTCCTCTCAATTATTTCCAATTTGATTTTTTAAACATGGGATCAGGGTTAGGGGCTGTAGAAAGACAGACCCACTAATATACTGTAGATGGAGTTATCAACTGTTCTAACTATTCTAGGAAGCAATTGAACTTATACTTTTAAAAAATGACTGAAATGGCCACGCCCTTTGATCCAAAGGTCCTTCTGCTAGGTATATATACCAAGAGGTTTAAAAAAAAAAAGTCCCATGTACCTCAAAATATTCATAGATGCATTTTTGGTAGCAAAAACCAGGAACAAAGTATATATACCCATTGATTGGGAAATGGACAAACAAGTTGTGATACATTAATATAATAGGGTATTGCTGTGTGTTATGACAAATATAATTAATTCAGAGATGTGTGTTAAGACTTACATAAACTGATGAGTTAAGGAAGCAGAACCAATAAAATGACCAAACATCCTCAAATTAGAGCTAAGAAAATGTACCTCCCTTCCCTCTTTGCAGAAGTGGGACACTGGGGCTGTAGAATTTTTATATATATAGTACTATCACTAACTGCTGCTTTTTCTTTTTCTTTTTAAATCTTTCTTCTAAGAGTGACCCTGGGTAGGTGTTGGAAAAGAAATATATTTGGAAATGATGACGATGTAAAAATAATATATCAATAAAAATAAAATTTCTAAGACACATTTAAAAATAAAATGCAGAGTTGCTCTTTTTGGTAAATAGGGGGAACTATTGATGGAAAATCCTCTCTACTCTGTCAGATACAGTCATGTATAGGTTTTTTGTTTGTTTTGTTTTTGTTTTTTTTGCGGGGCAATGGGGGTTAAGTGACTTGCCCAGGGTCACACAGCTAGTAAGTGTCAAGTGTCTGAGGCCAAATTTGAACTCAGGTACTCCTGAATCCAGGGCCAATGCTTTATTCACTGTGCCACCTAGCTGCCCCATGTCTGTTGTTTTTGATGAATTATTTTCCTCCCAAGAGAGGGTCTATGCCGGAAAAGTGTAGTGGAAAGTTATTAAAGCACAAAAACTCTAAAATTATATAATTTAATTTTTTTAACTTTTAAAAAAGTCTATCTTTACTCTCCTTATTAAAAATCTCTCTAAGGTCTGAATCTAAAGTGACCAGGGAGGCAGTATGCTCATCCAGAGGGTTTCCCTATTTATTTTTTCTCTTAGTTTGGGTTAACCCACAGCTATTAAACGTTAGTAGACATTTGTTGAGCTCCCTAGACTATACAGGAGAAAACACGGTATTTGGAGAGACAAAATAAAAGAATAGTTTCAGTTCCTATACTCAAGAAGTTTCCAGTATGTGACAGCTATCATATAAAAAGCTATCACCCAAAGTAGTTGATCCCATAAGCCCCAACATTGTATGGTAGAAAAAGTTTTGAGTGTGAGCCAGGAGAAATGAATTATGGCAATGGCTTGCTGATAACTCAAAATCACTTAATGTCTCTCTGTGTTTCCTCATTTTTAAAGGCATAATATCTTATATATGTTTAGCACATCCCCTGGGGCAACTCACCCAATTCTCACTGTACTGGGAGGTTAGGTTCCCAAAGGATAACTGACAGTTTCCCCACTTAGGATTCGAGGAGTAGCCCTGACTGGTTGGAGATTTTAGTGTTGTTTTTCATGAGCCCCCATCAAGTGGGCTTATTTATTATCAATCAACTAGTCAAGCTTTATTAGTTTCTACAAATGGATATTTACTGAGAAGATGTACCAAGAACATTTGTGACAGAAACAAGCCCTCAGATGAGTGGTACACTCTGCCCTTGCACACATAATATCTCTGGAGAGAAGAGTAGGCTCAAACTTAGAAAGCACATGTAATCAAAGGGTCAATTCATAGTTATTACTCTCTGCTGAGCTCCAGCAGTAGTGTCCTGAAGTTGCCTTTCCTCAGTATGTCTAGTTTATTGTTGGTGTTTCTCAACCTCCCCCAGCCTCTCTCATGCAGATGCTGCCATCAGTCACTGCTCCTCTGGGGCCATTGCTACTGACACCTATAAGAAATCCAGAGCTTTCACAGTTTATAAGGGCAAAACCTGTAGAATGGCGGGGGTAGAAGAGAGAGAAAAACTCAATTCTCTTTTCCCCAGATAATTACCTCTTCACCACCAGATTCCTCCATCATTTAATTAATTTGCTACTAAAATTACAATTTTGAACTGGCTTGCTATGTTAAATAGAGGTCTAGAGGTCTATCTCGGCCAATCAGAAAACATTTTCTTTATGGCATCATCCATCTTTGTCCAAGGATCAAAGTTTTTCACTACTTCCAAATTGATTAAGAACTTGTTTGAGCCCAGTTCATGTTCCTGATTGACTGATTCAGTGGTCTGAACTTTCTGAGATCACATCCATTGGGCTGAGGGGGAAGGGTCTACTTAGATCCTAACATATTAATAGCCCATTAAGTCTACAAAGAATGTTCTATAGGAGGCCATTACCATCCTGTGAGATAGGTCAGGTAGGTATTATGATCACTCTTTCATGTAAGAATAAAAAGAAATTAAGAGGGTGGGGGAGGTTTAGGTTTGTTTACGGTCACCCAGCTAGTAAGTAACCAGGGCCTGAATTTAGATCTTTCTGGAGTTCTTCCCACTACTCTGCTTCCCATAAAGATGTTTTACACTGTCTGCCTTATACACAGATTGTTATGAGGCTTAAATACGATACTTTAAAAAGCACTTTGAAAGGGAAAAGGACCCATATGTACAAAAATATTTATAGCAACTCTCTTTGTGGTGGCAAAGAATTGGAAATCAAAGGGATGCCCATCAATTGGGGAATGGCTGAACAAGTTGTGGTATATGAATGTAACAGAATACTATTGTGCTATAAGAAATGATGAACAGGCAGATTTCAGAAAAACCTGGAAAGACTTAAATGGACTGATGATGAGTGAAGTGAGCAGAACCAAGAGAACATTGTTCACAGTAACAGCAACATTGTGTGATGATCAACTGTGACAGACCTTGCTTTTCTCGGCAATACAGAGATCCAAAATATTTCCAAAGGACTCATGATGGGATATGCTTTCCACATCCAGAAAAAAAAGAGCTGTGGAGTCTGAATGCAGATTGAACCATACTAATTTTACTTTTTCTTTTGTTGTTTTTTTCTTCCTAGAAGTTTTTCCCTTTTGTTCTGATTCTTCTCTCACACATAACTAATGTGGAAATATGTTTAACATGATTGTAATGTATAACCTGTATCAGATTGAGTGTTGGGAGGGGGGAGGGAGAAAAATTTGGAACTCAAGATCTTATAAAAATGAATGTTGAAAACTATCCTTATATGTAACTGGAAAAAATAATATTAAGGAAAAAATAAAAAGCATTTTGAAAGGTTTACAGAGTTAAGTGACTATAAGTGACTTCTTATTACTGGAAGGAGCCCCCTTGACCTGGCATGATTTATGACAGCGGCATAGAAGTATCAGATTAAAGCAGGAATACTTACTTCAAAAGCCTAAGGTTTAAATTTATATCACTGACTTTAATCCTAAACTTCTGATCCCAACAGTTCATTATCTAAATGGCTTTAGCAAAAGAAAAAATCTTTACCTGCATTTTCCCATTTATAACATATGCACAATTTTTCAGCCTTTCTGTCCCATAGTATGATCACAGCATGATAGATTTAGAGAAGAAACCATACAGATCATCTAATTCAATACCCTTGTTTTATACATGAGACAATTATGACTTAACCTGTTGTCAGTGGCCAAGTGGAATTTGAACTCATATCCTTTAACTCCAAAGTCAGTGCTCTTTCCACTACAAGACAGATTGAGTGTGTGTCACTGTATGAGGTTGTGGCAAATAAAACTATATGTGGTCTGGGCAGCTAGGTGGTGCAGTGGATAGAACACTGGCCCTGGAGTCAGGAGTATCTAAGTTCAAATCCGGCCTCAGACACTTGACACTTACTAGCTGTGTGACCCTGGCCAAGTCACTTAACCCCAATTGCCTCACCAAAAAACAAAACAAAACAAAAAATCCCTACATGTGGTCACCCTATTTCTGTCCCAAGTGTAGAGAAAATTAGCTGAGGTTTATCATATATTTATTACTTAGAAATTAGAGGTTACTACACCAGTTTGGGGGCATTAATCATTTATTAAAGTATATTAAATATTAGTAAAGACAGCATGCATGGCTCTGAAAGATAGGAAAGTCTAGCTAGGAAATAGAAGAGAGAGAAGAGAGAAAATGGGGAACCCTAGAGGGGTATGTCTCCTCTCACCAAGTTCCCAGGCCAATAGAGCGAGTGTTTGTGTAAGCTTGCTGCGGGCAGGAGCAGAGCCCGCCCATACACATTGTTCAAAACTAGTTGGCTAGCATCATTGAAATCTATTGGTTCATTGCATTTGAGGGTGGGTTGGTGCTGTCGTGTTGATGTCAGAGCACAGAGAACACATCCTCTGGCGGGAACAAGGCTTTCAGGTAGGTGTGGTTTTGAGTGAGGTTAACTTCCTGACTCTGGGCTGACCTTTTGAAAGGTCCCCCCCCCCCCCCCCCCCCCCCCGCTCTCTCAGCAGGGGGCCCCTGGGAGTCCCAAAACCCCTGTTATCAATAATTTTCTCACAAGGTGTATGAGAGAGACAGAGAGAGTGAAAGATAGAAAAAGAAAATACGAGATATATTCTGTACTATGGGCTATGTGCTCTAAATATAAAAAAGAAATGTGCATAAAGGCAAGGTAATATTGTTTCAGAGAATTGAATAGACATTTTCCCCTTTGTTCAAACTTCTAAGCAAAGCTTTAAAGTTGAGTTTCATTGGAACAATAAAATTTATAAGACTTGCAGAACTAGTCACATCTTGCAGAGAATTATTTTGGGGAGGGGCCTACGCAAGAAGGGTAATCGCAGGGTGTTTTCATTTTCTAAATACATCTTTGGACCTGATGACACTCAGTTCCTGGTTCTGGCACCATCTTCCCTCTTTTTGAGGTCTGGCATCAGTCATTAAATGGTGACCACTCTCCTGAAAATCCTGAAGTGTATATTGGAAATGAAAAGCTGAACTTGAAGGCTATTAGAAAGGGAAAAGCATGTAGAGTTTGTATTTGGCAAGATCCACCCCATATTTAAACCCCAGATAATAGTAATGCCTGAGAAAGATGTTTACAAGCTAAGGTATTATATCTATCAGATAACGTTGTTAAACAAACCCACACAAAATAGCTCTGAGATTTCAGCTGCGTTTGTATCACTGTTTTCAGGATAAGTCATATTTCAAAGACTGGAGGCAAATTAAAAACATTAACAATCACTAAGTTAAAAGAGTCATAACTTACTCCCCCATATTTTCCACCTCCCTCTCTTCCCTATAACCCACACAACAAAAAAACACAACTTGCCCAAGGAATGGAGAAGAAAGTTTGCCATCCTCCTTCTAGTCATTATATAAAGATATCATGTTGCTATAGGGTGAGGCAATGTTCTATTCACTGCCTCAGCAGGAGGGGCCCCAAAGGGTGTGGTATGACCTAGCCTGGCAGATGGCTAAGAGGTGGGGAGTAGGAGCTACCCCAGTGCCAACACGATACATGTAGATGTCACTGAAAGAGAAGTTCTATTTAGCATTATCCAGAACCGGCCTTTGACAAATGGGAAAACAGGTGACAGTCATTTTTGGTGCTCTTCCACAGAACCACGCACTCATACACGTGCACTCTTGCCCTTCCAGATATCCTGCCCCACCTTCCTAGCAGAAGAAATCTCATGGCCCCAGACACTAGACATCCAAAGTCCTTTAATGTGGCTCTCCCCTGAGCACTTTCTAGAATGAGCCACTCAGCCACCAGAACTGTTTTTTCAGTGGTAGCAGTTAAGAAGAAATAACATAATGAACTAATTCACAGTGAGGTATGTAAGTAATTAGCAACAACAACTCAATCTGTTACCCTTCCAGGGAAAATTGGCATTTTTAAAAGGACATTTGGGAGCAGCTAGGTGGTGCAGTGGATAAAGCACCGGCCTTGGATTCAGGAGCACCTGAGTTCAAATCCAGCCTCAGACCCTTGACACTTTATAGCTGTGTGACCCTGGGCAAATCACTTAACCCCAATTACCTCAGAAAGAAAGAAAGAAAGAAAGAAAGAAAGAAAGAAAGAAAGAAAGAAAGAAAGAAAGAAAGAAAGAAAGAAAGAAAGAAAGAAAGAAAGAAAGAAAACAGAAGTAGTATGTGTGTGGGGGGGAAGCTTTAGAAAAAACAAAAAGGACATTTGGAGACATAGGACCTTAACCCCAAAGGAATGGTGCAGTTGAAACAACCTTGAATTTAGAATCACAGGACCTGAGCTCGGCTCCACGCTCTTCAACTTACTTCCTGTGTGACCTTGGGAAAGTCACTTAACCTCTATGAAATGGTTTCTTCATCTGGAAAAGGAAGGGTTTAGACTATTTGCCTGCTAAGGTCCCTTTCAGCTCAAACTCTATGATGCTTTTCTAGTGGTAGAATTTGAGGCAGTGTGAAAGGTGGATTGGGGAGATTTCTTGACGGTCTTCCGATTATATCATGTAGGTAATTGCTTACTCCACCAGATAAAATCCTGGGATACAATATTCCACTTTAGTTTATGAAATTGGGTGGGGGCACTAGCCATTAAGGACTCGGTCCTTAGAATACACATATGCTCTGCCTGCCATTAACTTATCTCATCTGGAGCCTGCTTTCAGAAATATGTGATGTAATAGAGGCAACCCTCCCCTCCCTGCTTCAGAATATTCAAGTGTCTTCTGTTTACTATGTAGCAACAAAAAACTTTTAAATTGGCTACTGAGTGTCCATACAAAAGACTGGAACAGTCAAAAACTCTCTTCCCTGGTGGCTTTCAAGTGAGGAGGAAAGAGAAATACTTTAAGGTGCGGGGAGAGTTAGCAGCTTTAGAAATGGCAGCAGACTTTTGCCTGCTGATCAACACCCTCTCACCATTCGGTGGCCATAAGTACATGGTGTTGCCTGTTTCTGTCTGATGTATTCTTTCCTGATTTTGAGTATCTAACTAACATAATTTCTTCTTCCTCCTCACAAGCTGATGGGGTAAAAGGCATATTCATCTCTTGAGCCTTGTGTACACACACTGGGTTCCAGCTTATCAACTAGTTAAAAGACATTTTGTCACCATACAGTAAGCAAACAGGAAATGGAGTTTACCTGAGTATGCTCTGGGTGGGGGGTGGGGTGGGGGCTTGACCATCATGCATTTCTGGTAGGAGTTTCAACAGGTCTCCATGTGGGTTGATACCAGACTAGCATTCTATGAATGATCTAAGGACTGTGCCCTCATTGGTAAGTCCCTCTTTATCCCCCCCACCCCAACTTATACCTGGTATAATTGTTCCTTGGTTCTCCTCTTCACTTATTAGTCATGGAGTGATTTATTTCTCCTCCACCCCATTCCTCTAGCTAAGCAAAGAATGGCACCTGGTTAAAGTATTTGTTGTATAATTGAAACAGCATATGGAAGTGGAAGAGGAAATCCATTTTTATCTACTTTGGCATAAAGTCTATCACTCTAAGTTCAGGAGTAGGAAGCTGTATGATGAGAATTTCTGTGTGCTGAGTAATAAGGCACAACAGGCAATAGCAACAGCATATTTTCACTTCTGTAAGTATCACCAGAAGGATCTTTTGTCACATGGTCAGATGGTGTTTAGATGACCAAGTTAGTAAAAGTATTCTTGAAAGATCATTTAGATGTCCATTTCCCACCAATCAT
Source organism: Dromiciops gliroides (assembly GCF_019393635.1). Taxonomy (NCBI): domain Eukaryota; kingdom Metazoa; phylum Chordata; class Mammalia; order Microbiotheria; family Microbiotheriidae; genus Dromiciops; species Dromiciops gliroides. Next base: position 581,196,592 of record NC_057862.1, read on the forward strand.
TTTATACATGTACGTGTGTGTGTGTGTGTGTGTGTGTGTGTGTGTGTGTAACAGAATAGTTGCAGACCTGGATTGATAGAGAGTCTACTCATAGGAAAATCCCTACAGTCATGATAAAATATGCATATATAATTTCATATGTATATACATATATACATATGTATATAACATTATAGCCATATTGATATATTAAAAAGTTAATATTTTGCATTGTTATATTTTTAATATTTTTCAAAGCATTTTCATATTTATTATTTCATTTGCTTCTGAAAATTTCCCTGATAAGTCGGTAAGAACAACTATTATGATCTCAGTCTTTCAAACAAGAATACTGAGGAACAAAGAAAGTTTCTCTGAGGTAAACAATGCCTGCCCTTGAAGCAAGTTTTGCCATTTTGAATCTGGTAAAAGATCTTTCCATCCTAAATCTGAAGACTTTTATGAAAAAATTATAGAATATGAATGACTCCGAGAAACTCTGGAAGACTTGTATGAACTGATACAGAACAAAGTAAGCAGAAACAAGAGAACTGTTTGTATAGTGATTATAATAAATTAAAAGAAAACAACATTGTACTAAAAGACATTAGAATTCAGATCAACATAGTGGCCAGTAGACTCTAGAGAACCTCAATAGTGAGATGAAGGACTACAAGTGTAGAATGAATTTCATGCTCTCATACATAGTAAATGTTGGTTTGTTTTGCTTATTTACTTTTGTTTTTATAAGGGTTTGTTTTGTTGAAAAGGGGGTAGTATTGAAGAAGACATCAACATTTTTTCAAAAGATCAATAAGACTAATAATAACTTATGGAAATAGGAAATTGTACTATAATAGGAAAATATATATATACTTTGTAATAGGAAAATATGTATTTAAATGTATCATATAATAGGAAATATATTAAAATGATCGGTAGTGGCAAATCTTATCACCTTATAGATTCTTGTGGTATTTATTAGTTACTCTAAAAAACCATACTGAAAGCTAATTTCCTAATCTCCACTGATTTACTTCTAAGTTTTTTGTTTTTCCTTTTACTAGTGGCAACCTGTGGGAGAGAGGTGTCACACACAGAGATTACTGGGCACAATGTAGTCAGTATGACCTAACATTAATACAGATAATAGCATTCCCTTGGCTCCTATAGCACATGATTTTAGCTATTCACATAACCACTACAAGTGGGAAAAGCACTGGATTTGGAGTAAAAGGATCTGAGTTTGAATTCTGGCTGTGGTAATTACAAGATATATGACTTTACTGGATGACCTTCATCAAGTAATTTCACTTCTTGGGTCTCAGTTTCTTTATCTGTAAAATGAGGGAACTGTACTAAATGACTAGTCTGTATCTAAATCCTGTAATTCTGTGATTTGGATCCTTTACTTCCTGAGTTGTCACTGAAAAATATCTAATTTAAACTAGTTCTCCATAATAGTTCCCTAATGCCAAAAAACTGTCTGGTTTTGTAAAATGAGTAGTTTCTGGTGATACTTCTGTGACTTCACAGTTGGTTGTTTTTTTGTTTGTTTTTTTAATGTCAAGTCCCTTTTACCCAAATAACTTACTGTCTCTTGAAAACAATTGAATACTTTGTTTTCCTGATTCTCAAATCTCATTAACACATTTGGCTTAACACAATTGCAAGACTTCCAGACTGTGTTTCTGTAGTTGTCTGTATATCGTCCAGTGAATATGCAACCCTGGCTCACCCTCTGAAGCTCTTGTTTAAAACACATACCCTTGAGTATATACACACACATATTTTTTCCCCCAATAAAAACCCAACCCCAAATAAAAACACACAAAACTCAATAATGTCCAAGCAAAAGCAAAAAGCAATTAATTACACAGGAATAAAAAATTTTCAGAGTAATAGTAAATAATTCTAAAAAGAGCTAAAACAGATTCTGCCCATTTTCATTACTTTGCTAGCATTCCATAAAGCTAAGCTGTAAAAATAAGTCTCAAGGTTAGAAGAGGCTCTACTAACTTATTATTCAGCACCACCTAAAGAGAAGTTTGGGTCAGGCCTAACTGGTAGACTGATTTTGTCCTATTAGCACTGAAAACAAATCCTAAAATTTAGATTGGGATTGGATTACATCAGAGCTAGGGCTAAATGTGGGCCCTAAACTCCTCCAGTCAGTGAGTATAAGCTCCCCAGCCAGTTCCCCCCCCCCCCAATTTAAGGGTCCCTTCTCATTGTGAGGATGCTAATGTGTTCTGACAGACAAGAGAGTTTATGTGCATTACAGGGGAAGAGGGTAAAGGGTGAGTAAGAAGAGAGAGGAAAGGGAAGGAGATGAGGGGGTGGGGTGACAACGGGATGTTTGTTTTGGAGGAAACATTCAAGGAGAATGTCTGGGAAAGATGGGGGAGGGGAGTCTGGGGAATGGCCAGGATGAATGAGAACCCATATAAAAATTCCCCAGTGCAAACGCAAGGAGAAATTTCTTTATTTCAGGGTCACAATGGAGGTAGAAGTAGAAAGGAAGATAGTGGACTCATTGTGAAGAAGCAAGAAAAAACTTATCCCTTACTCTCTCACTCTGCCTTTCTAAGCTTCTGATCTTAGAATTTATGAGACACCCGATGGTTTCCCACATACTTCATTCTTTCATCAAACATTTACACACTTCCTATTATGCAAAAGGTACATGTACACAAAAGTAAATGACAGGGTCTTTGCCCTCAAGGTGCTTATATTCCAGTAGGTTTGATAAGGCATATACTTATATAGTATAAATGCAATGAAAATTTATAAGTGGATAGAGGAAGAACAATGTGTTAAGAGAGTTCAAAGGAGAGAGAACTTACCCTCTCATCCAGAAGGGGGTGGGAGGTGGGAGAAGTGGGAAATCGATCCAGGAAAATTCTTTCTTTGTGAAGTAACCGACATTTGAGTGGGGCCTTCTTTCATACAATCTATGGAAATGCCTTGTGTCAGCATTAGTATGGTTATATTAAATTGCTTTTCAATTTTCATGTGCTTATGCCTTATCTTCCTAATTAGTTGCTAAGCTCCTGTGTCTTATTCATTTTGTATCCTCCACAGAACTCAGCCCAGCCCTGTACATAGTAGGTGTTTGGTAAATGTTAATCGATTGCTAAAATGGCATGTGGTGAAATGAGAAGATCATTGTGCCCCAGGCACTGATTTTTCAGCAGTCATCTTGCCTTCACCTGCCTGGGAGAGCTTCCTGGCCTCCCTGAGATGCCATTTCATCATGCCCCAGGCACCTTCTCTGGCCACCCTTATCTGTTCAGAAATTGTTTTGCCCTAACCTGGGCATCCTCTACTTCCAACAAGTCTCCCTCCTCCTTGCTTATTAGCTACACTCAGCTGTCTGATGCCCTTGGATAACTCCCAGGTTAAACTCCTATGGATCATGATGACCTACTTGAACTCATTCTCAGTAATTAATATACTCCCACTCCATCATTCTTTCCCAATCCCAATGATTCTGAATTCCAAGCTGCCATTATTCAAACCCTTTGCAGTCCCTTATTGACTGTTCTCCCTCTACTATCATCACTCAGTAATCTCTCCTCCTTTGAAATTCATTTATTCCATTTATTACCTAATCGAAATTCTGGTAGTGATTGTCTACTAACCTCCAGGATTCTTTCCTTCTTTCTCAATGAGTTGAGTTCATTGTGTAGCTCACAGTCTTCTTTTTTTCCTTTCCAATTGCTTTTCTATGAGATGACTTCAACAAATAAATTGATACTCCCTCAAACATCTTTTTATCTCCCAGTTCCTTAATGCACTTGTTTCCCATGACCTACTTTTCTACTCCAACTACATACAGAGATGGTCATAACCTTGATTTTGCCATCATCCATGTTAATGAATTCTGAAATTCCTTATCTGATCACAATCTGTTAATATTCCACCTCTTCTTTAGCCTTTCCTCACCTGTAAAAACAAAGGAAGCTGGACTAAATGATTTCTGAAGTTCTTTCTGGTTCTTCATCTACAACTAGATTATCCACGGAATTCTGTAAGGGAAGTGCTCACTGTGGAGAAGTCACCTATCTCAACTCAAAGACTGACTGAGCATGTAAGCAGTCTTTCCAAAGACAACAAGTATCCAAACGAAACATGAAAAATTTGATCCATCTTTTGGACTTTCTTTGTTTGTACATCAAACATACAGGTAACTGAAAATACCTGAATGACTGAAGATGCATTTCCCTTTTCTTCTGGATGCTTGTTGTTGGGTGGGCACAGTCTATGAGTACTCTAAATAACAAGGTATGAAGAGGAAAGTTCAAGTTGGGTCACTGTCTGTATAAAATTGTCACATAAAAAAAGTTTTGGGGTTTTTTTTAATGGTGAAGATAATGATTTGCTGATGATGTCATATTTCTTCTGTCATCTTAAGAAAATCATCCCAGTGTGTGTGGGGGCAGAGCCAAGATAGCAGAGGAAAGACATTAAATGCACAGAGCTCCTGATACAATTACACCAAAAGCAGCAATAAAAGAACCCCTGGAGCAGAAAAACCCACAAAAAGATGGGCTGAGATTATTTTCCAGCCAAAGACAGATTGGAGGGGCCATGCTGGGCTGTTAAAAGAGTTCAACCCCAAGAGCACGCCAAAACAGACCCCAGGCACACTGTACCAAAGGAACTTACCCCGAGCCTCCAAATCAGTTGCAGCCCCAGTGTCTTCTGGAACTAAGCTTATTATGGTCAGGTGAAACAGCTGAACAGCTAGCTGGTAGGAGGGGGGGAGGATACAGGGGTGTCTGCGAGACCTAAGGAGGAATTCGGCTGTCCCGCCCCAGCAGGGAACCAGGAAGAAATCCTGAGCAGTGGGAGGCCTAGGTGGGGGAGGGGTGCAGGCTCATCAGAGCTAAGAAACAGCACACAAAGTTCTTCTGGCTGGTTAATTAGCAAGTTGGCTTGAGGTTATCTTTGGACCAGAGAACAGGCCAGGAGAGAGGAAAAACCTGCCCTCCCTCAAACCAAAACACCTGGGACCCTCTGAAGCTTAGAACAGTGTAGCTTGGAAGTAGGGTCCCACTATAAGAGGGAGTTAAAAATCAAGTAAAAGACAGCAAGATGAGCAAGCAAAGAAAGTTGAGAATAATTGAAAGTTTCTTTGGCAACAAGGAAGATCGAGGTACACCCTCAGAAGAGGATAACAACCTTAGGGCCCCTACATCCAAAGCTTCTAAGAAAAATAGGAATTGGTCTCAGGCCATGGAAGCACTCAAAAGGGACTTTGAAGAGAAAGTAGGAGAGATAGAAGGAAGATTTAGAGAGGTGGAGGAAAGAATGGAGAGAGAAATGAGAGCAATGCAGGAGAATCATGAGAAAAAAAGTCAACAGCTTGAAAAGACAAATGGAAAAGGAGATACAAAAGCTCTCAGAAGAAAAGTTGCCTAAGAATTAGGATTGAATAAATGGAAGCTAGTGACTTTATGAGAAACCAAGACACAGTAAAGCAAATCCAAATGAATTAAAAAAAGAGGGAAATATGAAATATCTCATTGGAAAAACAGCTGACCTGGAAAATAGATCCAGGAGAGAGAATTTGAAAATCATTGGACTACCTGAAAACCATGACCAAAATAAGAGTTTAGATAGCATCTTCCAAGAGATTGTAAGGGAAAATTGCCCTGATATTCTAGAAGCAGAAGCTAAAATAGAAATTGAAAGAATCCATTGATCACCTCCTGAAAGAGATCCCAAAAGGAAAACCTCCAGGAATATTATAGCCAAATTCCAGAGATCCCAAGTCAAGGAGAAAATATTGCAAGCAGCTAGAAAAAAGGAATCCAAATACTGTAGAGCTACAATAAGGATAAAACAAGATCTATCAGCATCTACATTAAAGGACTGGAGAGCATGGAATATGATATTCCAGAGGGCATAGGAACTGGTACTCCAGCGAAGAATCACGCACCCAGCAAAACTATAATCTTTCAGAGGAAAAAATGGGACTTCAATGAAAAAGAGGACGTTCAGGCATTTGTGATGAAAAGACCTGAACTGAATAGAAAATTTGACTTTCAAATACAAGACCCTAGAGAAGCATAAAAAGGTAAACAGGAAAAAGAAATCATGAGGGATATTAAAAGATTAAACTGTTTACATTCCTACATGGGACAATAATACTTCAAACTCATAAGAACTTTCTCAGTATTAGGAGAGCTGAAAGGAATAAACTTAGACAGAGGACATATTCCAGAGGGCATAAGAACTGGGACTACCCCCAAGAATCACGTACCCAGCAAAACTGAGTATAATGGGGCAGCTAGGTGGCACAGTGGATAGAGCACCGGCCTTGGAGTCAGGAGGACTTGAGTTCAAATCTGGCCTCAGACACTTGATACGTATTAGCTGTGTGACCCTGGGCAAGTCACTTAACCCCAATTGCCTCACCAAAAAACAAAACAAAAAACCCAACTGCGTATAAACTTTCAGGGGAAAAAATGGAACTTCAATGAAAAAGAGGACTTTCAGGCATTTGTGATGAAAAGACCTGAACTGAATAGAAAATTTGACTTTCAAATACAAGACCCTAGAGAAGCATAAAAAGGGAAATAGGAAAGGGAAATCATGAGGGATATTAAAAGATTAAACTATTTACATTCATACATGGGAAGATAATACTTTGAACTCATAAGAACTTTTTCAGTAAGGAATACACAGAGGACACAGGTCTGAACTGAATATGAAGGGATGATATCTGTAAAGCATTTATTTTTTGTTTATCCTTGTTCTTGGTGGGGCAAGCAGGGTGGGGTGTCTTATGTCTGGGGCCGGATTTGGGCTCAGGACCTCCTGGGTCCAGGGCTGGTGCTTTGTCCACTGTGCCACCTGGCTAACCCATGATGACATCTTTAAAATAGGATTGAGGAATAGGAGGAATGCACTGGGGGAAGAGGAAGGGGAAGAGGTGGACTGAGGAGAGGTAGCTCACATGAAGGAAACAAGAAAAAAGCTTGTGGAGGGGAGGGGAAGAGGGGGAAGGAGTGGGAGAGTGAGTAAATCTTACTATCATCAGAATTGGCTCAAAGAGGGAATAACACACATACTCAGGTGAGTATAGTAATATATTTTTGCCCTGAGGAAAAGTGGGAGGGGAAGGAGATGGGGGTAGAAGAGGGGAAGGAGGGAAGGGCAGATTGGAGGAGGGAGCAGTAAAAAGCAAAACACTTTCAAGGAAGGTGAAGATGTTCTGCATAACTGCACATGTATGACTTATATTGAATTGCTTGATTTCATAGAGAGGGTTGAGGAAGGAGGGAGGAAGAAAAATTTAGAAAACAGAATTAGCTCAAAGACCTTAACCTCATCAGAGTGGGCTCAAGGAGGGAATAACATACACACCCAGTTGGAAGGAGTAATTTATTTAACCCTACAGGAAAGTAGGAGGGGATGAGGATAAAGAGAGAAGGATGCAAGAAGGGAGGGCAGAGCAGGGGAGGGGGCAGTCAAAAGTAAAACACTTTTGAGGAGGAATAGGGTAAAAGACGATAAAATAGAGTAAATTATCATGGGAAGGGAATAGGATGGAGGGAAATAGTTATGATGATTGACTATAATAGCAAAATGTATGGTAGCTACTCTGCTGGGCTATTGTGAAGAAAATTCTTTGTCAAGTTTAAGGTACTATATTGTAATGTTTAAAATCTTAATTGTGGTCACCAAAAATTAAAAAAGCTTTAGTACCAGTCTTTGGACATTAAACATTTATTAAAGCATACAGATATTTACAAAGAGTTCAGAAGATTATGAAAAAGAAGTCCTATCTAGCCTAGAGTTCCAGCCTGGTTGGGTTCTTCCTGAAGTCCTCCTCCATGAGCCTGCTTTAATCAGGAACTCCCTAGCAAGCTGTTTGTGGAAGCTTTTTTATAGATCTGGAACAGAGGCGGTCCTTACACACTGCTTCAAGGTTATTGGTTGGCATCATCCAAATCCATTGGCTTTGAAGGTGTTCTCAAGTTGAGTTTACAGTCTAGTTTCTGAGAACAATACCTTCTTAAGGGATAGCCAGGTGTGATTACAATCCAATTAACTTGAAGTAGGCTTAATCATCAGTCAATCACTCTCACTTGATTCAATCAGTATAGATTAATCTCCAGGTGGGTCTTTGAGTATCTGCTAAATCCCATTGTTTCACATTCCCCCCTTTGTTTCTTCTAGGAACAGGTGTTCCTAGATGAAACAGTAAAAAAATAATTAAGTCTTTGTAAGTCTTTTCTCAGTTCTCTTGTCTTCTTGGAGTGGTAAGATGTCATCAGGAGGAAGCTGGATTCTGATCTGGAAAGCTGGATTCTTCTTCTTTAACTGAATTGCTGGATTTTTTACTAAACCTTAGCATAGCTTTGTCAATGACCAAATTTAATACATTCCATTACATTCCCTCCTTTATATAATAGAGGGTTGAGGTAGTTATGCAATCTATAACACTTCTTACCACCATGTGTCTGGATCAAAGCCAAATTTAGTAACGTGTTCATGACACCTGAAAATGTTATGGAAAGGTTATCATACCACATCTCATGGTTTCGAGATATCCAGTAATTGTTCTAGGCCATAGGTGGATGGATTCTTCCTATGCCATCAGACTTAGTGAAAGAAAAAGAAAACTTTTAGAAGGGAGAGAGGAAGAAACTGGACTGTGTCCAGCAATTGTGGTCTATATAGTTGCCATCATAAGCAAACCATAGACTTACATGTACCTGTCTCTCCTCCTATTGTACAAATATTCTCTACAGGGTCTATATCAAACTCATTTTAAGAGCAGTTAGTCTCTGAGATGATAAGTTTCCATAATTCATAAATCTCATATTAATTTTACCAAAGACAGTATGATGGTAAAATGTATGTTATTCTGCATAACTGATGATGTACTTGTAATATATACAATAATTTCAAACCATACCCACAGTATACATAGTCACAATGACATGTAAATGATAAATGAATGTAAACGACTGATATTAGACATTATTACATAATCTTTTAGCAAGTAAACACATCTTATACATGAATTCTCTATCTAGTATGACAATAACAGATACTTAAAAAGTGATAAACAATTTATCAGAAAGAAATAAGACTCAATATTCAATATGTCCATTGATAAATCAAGCAATAGGTTTCAATAATCCTTTTTTTAAAACATAATACCATAAACAGACTCATTAAACTCATGGTTTTCTTCAGCTTCTGAGGCCCAATGACGCCACAGCATATACTTAAAATGTCTTTGAAATTCACTCAGTTTACAAGATTGAGTTAAAAAGAAAACAAAAGAAACAAAAGTAAAAAGCAAAACAACAAAACCAAAACCCAAACCCAAAATAAAAACAAAAACAAAAAAGCAAAAGGTTTGCTAAGTATCCTTTTGTGCTCATGGGGAAAAGCATGAGGAAGAAAAAATATTCAAACATGTTGCCCTTTAAAATGGACTGGTTTTTCTCCTGAAGCAAGGCTTTTAGAGGCTTAAAGCAAGGGAGATTAGGCAAATGAGGGAAAGTCAGTGAGGGGAGGTAAGTGAAAGTGCAACAAATTAGCAGGCTAGTGGCCAAACTAGGGAGGGTGGGAGGGTCCTTAAGATCCCTTCCTGGTTGCCAAACTGTGATGTTTAAAATCTTAATTGTGGTCGCCAAAAATTAAAAAAGCTTCAGTACCAGTCTTTGGGCATTAAACATTTATTAAAGTATACAGATACTTACAAAGAGTTCAGAAGATTATGAAAAAGAAGTCCTACCTAGCCTAGAGTTCCAGCCTGGTTGGGTTCTTCCTGAAGTCCTCCTCCATGAGCCTGCTTTAATCAGGAACTCCCTAGCAAGCTGTTTGTGGAAGCTTTTTTATAGATCTGGAACAGAGGCGGTCCTTACACACTGCTTCAAGGTTATTGGTTGGCATCATCCAAATCCATTGGCTTTGAAGGTGGTCTCAAGTTGAGTTCACAGTCTAGTTTCTGGGAACAATACCTTCTTAAGGGATAGCCAGGTGTGATTACAATCCAATTAACTTGAAGTAGGCTTAATCATCAGTCAATCACTCTCACTTGATTCAATCAGTATAGATTAATCTCCAGGTGGGTCTTTGAGTATCTGCTAAATCCCATTATTTCATCACAATATAAAAGTTACGATGAACAGGATGCTAACAGAAAAACCTGGAAAGACCTACATGAACTGAAGCAGAGAGAAATGTACTGTATACAAAAGAACAGCAACATGCTACATTGAAGCTCTTTTTCTCCTGACCCAGATTGGGTCCTTGAGTTTAGAGATTCTGTCCATCCGTTACCTGCCCCCCTTTTCAACTTTCTAAGCAAAAACATTTTAAAAATAAGAACAAAAGAAAACATCTACAAATGAACAAATAATACAACTGAGTCAATTAAGATGTCTACCCAGTCTCAGACTAAGATGTATCCCTAAACGTTTTCGTTTAATCCTTAACTAGCTTCTTGAGCTCTTGAACTTCCTCACCATTCCTCCTTCATCCCTCCCCTTACCCCTTTCCCCAAGTAAATGGCCTCTTCACTATGAGAATATTCCTATAGCAATTTTGGGATTTGTCTACCTGGACTCCTTAGATCCAACTCACTGCTTCATTTTCAAATAAACAGTAAGTTTCCTGATGGCAGAGAGATTTCTGGTATTCCAGTCTTCTCCCTGCTTTTTTTTTTTTTTGGCATAGACATGAGATTTCATTGTCATGGGAAAGTCCCAGGAAAAAAATTCCCTCTATCAATGCAGATTAGAAATTATTCTGTAATAAATAGGCTTAAAGAATTGCCTAGGGTTACTCAGAGTTAAGAGATTCACTAGGGGATACACAGTCTTTATATCTCAGAGACTCAATTTGAACCTGGATCTCCTCTGTGCCAATGCCAGCTCCCTATGTCTTGTGCCATGCAACCTACCCATCCACCCTAGTAGGGATTTGCTGACTGACTGGCATTCTGGAATTTGTAGTTCAGCGAGACAAACCTTCCTACCCAATCCTGAAAGTTATTTGGGATTATTTTGATCTTTGAGCCAGAAGGCAAACTTGAGTCATGCCTGGGAATTTTTAAAAGGACACTCAACAACACAGACTTTGAGGAAAGAGTGGGGAGTGAAAGAGCTGAGCAGCAGCAGCAGCAGCAGCAGTAGTAGTAGGAAAACAGTGTCTTCTGCCCCACCCTGTACTTGTTTGTCCTTCATTTTCAAAGAGAACCAATGACATCACAGGGTGATGTCTTGACTTGTGTGTGAATTGGATTTAGTGAGGCAGTGTTGTACAATGTCCTCAGTCTCAGTCTCTCTTCAGAGTCATTGAAGTCCAGTGGCAAGACAAAAATCAATTGGATGAGCTTGGCATCATCGACATTTGACCAAGCTCTGAGTGTTCCACAGAGCCTACTTTAGCCACCTTCGTGGCCATTAGAACAAATTGTTCTCCTCTATTTTGGGGAATTCTTCACATGCTTGTGGTAGACACCCCCCTTCCCCCAACTCACCAATGGGTTTGAAGCCTGTCAGTTACCCTCAACTTGGTTTAGTCAGTCTGCTGAGATGGTGCAGTGGAGTCTGGCCACTGCACATGCTATAGCTTCTTGGAGCAATAGGTGTGAGTTGAGTGTCAGGTAGATACCAAAGGTATCTACCCTGAAAAGGGCTCTGCAAGTTGTCCCACCAGAGGTCTTCATATTCCTTGACACCCCAAACACCCCACCCAGCATTTAAGATTAAGAGTAAGAGTAAGATTAAGATTCAGAATTGACAGCACAGAGAGTAAAGAGGAGAAACTGAAAGGAGAGAGCAAAAGAAGGATTGAGCTAGGGCAGAGAAAGGAGAGACTGAGAAGAATCATTGGTCACTTGAAGAATCTTGGAGCAGAAGACTTAAGCTGAAGCTCTCAGTTGTACCAGTTGAAAGAAATTCCAAAAAAGGTCTGTTCTTTCACCAACTTCTATAATCTGTGCCTATAAAATAACAGACACTGTAATATACTTTGTATCCTTTCCTCAAACATTTACCATATCCTGAGTTTTTGCTTCAAATATAAAGAAGCTAGAAGTTAGCTAAATGGAAATGTAAATAAGGAAAGAGAGGTAAACCTCTAGCTGAATGTTATGAATTTTCCTAACTGGGGGTTCTGAGCTCTTATAACATTTTGTCTGATATATAAACTAAATAAAAGGACCAAATGGACCTGAGAACCATCATATTGCCCCAAGGCTAAAAAGTAAGTTAATTTTTGTAACAGGCTGTGGCTGATTAAATTTCTAGAGAAATGGTATAAAGAAGAAAGGACAGAAATGATAACACTGGCCTAGGAGCCAGGAGACCTGGTTTCTAGACCCAGCTCTGCTAATAACGTTTTTTGTTTTTTTTGTTTTGTTGTTGTTGTTTTTTGCAGGGCAATGAGGGTAAAGTGAATTACCCAGGGTCACACAGCTAGTAAGTGTCAAGTGTCTGAGGCCGAATTTGAACTCAGGTCCTCCTCAATCCAGGGCTGGTGCTTTATCCACTGCACCACCTAGCTGCCCCTGCCAATAACTTTTTTTTCCCCCCAATAACTTTTTGACACTGAGTAAGTCACTTACTGGTTTACCACTGGCATAGGGCAGTCCCAGTAAGGAAACTCCCTCTACCAATGCAGATCAGAAATGATTCTGCAATAAATAGGCTTACAGAGTTGTCTAGGGTCACTCAGAGTTTAAGAGGTTCACTGGAGGTCTTAGTTTCCTCAACAGTAAAAAAAAAAAAATTAGTGGGTTGCATTACCTTCACTACTAGCTGTACATTTTATACTTCTGTGGACTCCATCTCATTCATGTTGGTATTCCCTTTCTTCTTTTTTTTTTATTGCTTTGTGGGGCAATGAGGGTTAAGTGACTTGCCCAGGGTCACACAACTAGTTAGGTGTCAAGTGTCTGAGGATGGATTTGAACTCAGGTCCTTCTGAATCCAGGGCCAGTGCTTTATCCACTATACTACCTAGCTGCCTCCGTATTCCCTTTCTAATGCAATTTTTCCAGCCTATTCACACCTTCTCATCCAGTTGGACTCCAGTTGTCCATGAACCCTCCATAATAGATCTATCCAACATCCTTGAGAACTTCGTAAGTTCCTTTAAAAAATCTTCCAAGACACTTTTCGTTTTATTTTTAAAGCATTTTATTGATGGTTATTGTCATTATATCACAGACATTCTCCATGACATCCTACAACATGGAAGACTTGCTCATCACAAAAGAAAATAATACAGCAAAAACATCCCATCCAGAGACCATACTTGAAATCATGTACAGTATTATATTTTAGTTGTTCACCACCATTCTAGTATGAGGAAGAAGGTATATTTAGAATCTGTTCTGAAACATACTTTGTGATAATACAATAGACATTTATCAAGCACTTTCTACGTGTTAGGCATTGTGCTAAGCACAGGGGATACAAATAAAAAAAAAAAAAGAAAGACAGCCCTTGCTTTCAAGGAGCTTACAATCTAATGTGGAAGACCATACACAAAAGGGAGCTCCAAAAGTGAGGAGGTTACCCAAACCAAGCAGTATAATTGGTAGGAAATGAAGAGTTGGCTGAGATTCTGGGACCTCTTTAAAGGGAGGCTTTAGGAGGAGTTTTATGATCTGCTTTCCAACCCTTTAATCAGGAGGACAGAAACAACTAAGCAGCTACGTGGGACAGTGGATCTCGCCAGTTCTCTAAGCCACCAAAAAGTGGAATCATTTTTGGACAGTGCTAATTGCTAATAAGTTTTCCTTGCCATTAAGCTTAAAATTTCCCCTTTACCAATTATACCCATTGCTCTTATCTGTGTCCTTTGAGTCAAACAAGACAAGTCTAATTTCTCCTTCACATGGTACCACTTCAGATACTTGAAGAGAGTGATCATGTCCCTCATGAGTCTTCTGTTTTACAGGCTAAACACTCCCAATTCCTTCTGTTGGTCCTGATATAACATGAACTTCACCAGCCTGATTTCCCTCCTCTGGATCTTGACTGTCAACCCCTGCATTAGCTCTCTCAGCTTTGGGCCATCTGCAAATAAGATGAGCACACCAACTCTCCCTTTATTCAAGTCATTGATAAAAGTGTTAAACAGCACAGGGCCAAACACAGATATTTGGAGCATTCCACTACACACCTCTGGCCACACTGAACAATTAACAACTTTTCCAACCAGTTCCAAATCCATCTAATTTTATTATTATATACTCTCTCCATCAGAATAGTACAAGATGGGGCGGCTAGGTGGCGCAGTGGATAAAGCACCGGCCCTGGATTCAGGAGTACCTGAGTTCAAATCCGGCCTCAGACACTTGACACTTACTAGCTGTGTGACCCTGGGCAAGTCACTTAACCCCCCATTTGCCCTGCAAAAAAAAAAGAAAAAGAAAACAAAAGTACGAGAGATACTTTAGCAAGGCTTTGCTAAAAATCTAGGCAATTTATATTGGCATTACTCATTAAATTAGTAGTTTCTAAAATAAAAAGAAATGGGGTTTGTTGGCATGACAAACCTTGAAGAAGCATGAAGACTCATTATATTCACTGCTTCCCTTTCTAGATATCTGCCAATCATGTCCTAGATTTCCCAAGGATCAAAAGTCAAGCACACCTGACCTATGGGTTTGCAGACTTTACTCTTTCCTTTTTGAAAATGGGGACAATGTTTGCCTTCTCCATTCTTGTAGTGCTTTTCTGGTATTCCATGATCTTTAAATTATCACCAACAGTGGTTCAGATATCACAACTGCCTATTCTTTTAGAACCTGAGAATATTGGTTATTTAGTATGTGAAACACAATTCTTGCTAGATCTTGTTTTATCCTTATGGTAGTTCCACAGGTATTTGAATTCCTTTTTTTTTCTATAGCTGACTTGCAATATTTTCTCCTTGACCTGGGAGCAATGGAATTTGGCTATAATTTCCTGGAGGTTTTCCTTTTGGGGATCTCTTTTAGGAGGGATTGGTGAATTCTTTCAATTCCTATTTACCTTCTGGCTTCTAGAATTTCATGGCAATTTTCTTTTGTGTTGGTGTTGTTGTTGTTTTTGGTGAGGCAATTGGGGTTATGTGACTTACCCAGGGTCATACAGCTAGTAAGTATCAAGTGTCTGAGGCCAGATGTGAACTCAGGTCTCCTCCTGAATCCAAGGCCACTGCTCTATCCATTGCGACACCTAGCTGCCCCACCCTGACAATCTCTTGGAAGATACTTTCTAAACTCTTATTTTGGTCATGGTTTTCAGGTAGTCCAGTGATTTTCAAATTATCTCTCCTGGATCTATTTTCCAGGTCAGCTGTTTTTCTAAGGAGATATTTCATATTGCCCTCTATTTTTTTATTCATTGGATTTCTTTATTGTGTCTTGGTTTCTCATAAAGTCACTAGCTTCCATTTGTTCAATCCTAATTCTTAGGCAACTATTTTCTTCTGAGAGCTTTCGTATCTGCTTTTCCATTTGGCTTTTCAAGCTGTTGACTTTTTTCCCATGACTCTCCTGCATTGCTCTCATTTCTCTTTTCTGTTATTTTTTTTCAGCTTTTTTTGTTCATATTTTAACATCAATTTTTTAAAAAAATTGTGTTCCAACTTCTCTTTCTCCTCCATTACCACCCCCCACCCACTAGAACTCAAGCATTTCAAAATAAGTTATACATGAGTAGTCATAGAAAACATTCCCACATTAGCTAGGTTGTGAGAGAAAACAGTAAAAAAACTCCCCAAACTTCAGACTGAGGAATTTTTTCTGTTATTTTTTAAAACCAGTAATGGTGAGGATTGGTTCTTTATAATAATAATTTAATGTCTAGAAGTGCTATTCTTCCTTAATTTCTATACTTTTTTATTATTTATCTTGATAGTCTAGATATTTTTTCTTCCAAATATAAATCAAAATATTCCTGAGGTTGTCACACCCCCAAAATTGGCAAGATGACAAAAAAATGAGAATAGTTAGTAGTGGAGGGTTTATTGAATCCTTTCTCATGTTTTGCTGTGTAGGTGGGAATTTTCTTTTTTTCATTTTGTATTTAAGTTAAAATAAATACTTTTTTTTTTTAAGGATGGGGGGCAGCTAGGTGGCGCAGTGGATAAAGCACCAGCTCTGGATTCAGGAGGACCTGAGTTCAAATCCGACCTCAGACACTTGACACTTACTAGCTGTATGACCTTGGGCAAGTCACTTAACCCTCATTGCTCCACCAAAAATAAATAAATAAATAAATAAAATAAAATAAGGATAGGAAGACTAATGCATTGTTTCTGGAGCTATGAATTAATACATACATTCTGAAAATCTATTTGGAATTATGCAAATAAAGTCACTAAAATATAAATATTTTCCCCTAAAGATTCTCCTGCTAGATGTTATACCTCTAGGAGGTAACTGACAAAAAAAACCCCAAAACACTCACTATACACCAAAATATTGATAGCAGCCATTTTTTGTGACAGTAAACAAGGTACATACCCATTATTTTAGGACATGGTTAAAATGGAATAATACTGTGTGGTAAGACATGGCAAACATATGTATAGAAAAGTATAGAAAGACTCAGACCAACTAATACCAAATGAAATAAGCAGATCCAGGAAAAAAATATGAAGGAAGACTACTATGATATAAATGGAAAGAAAAACTACCATGAATATATGAATATGATATTCCAAAGGGCAAAGGAAATGGGATTACAACCAAGAATCACCTACCCAGCAAAACTCTACATAATCTTTCAGTGGAAAAAATGGGACTTTAATGAAAAAGAAGACTTTCAGATATTTGTGATGAAAAGACCTGAACTGAATGGCAAATCTGACTTTCCAATACAAGACCCTAAAGAACCATAAAAAATTGGAGCTGGGGGACATACCTGGGGTCATACAGTAGGCGACTGTCTTGTGTCTGAGGCTAGGTTTTGGCTGGGATCCCCCTGGGTCCAGGGGCAATGCTTTGTCCACTGTGTCACCTAGTTAGGTAATGACATCTTTAGGGTTAAATTGAGGAGTGAAGGGAATGCACTGGGGGAGGGGGAAGGGCAGAGGTGAAATCCTACATGAAAGAAACAGGAAAAGGCTTATGGAGTGGGGGAAGAGATGGGAGAGGAACAGGGCAGTAAATGAATTTTACACTCATCAGAAAAGGCTCGAAGACCTTAAACTCATCAGAGCTGCCTCAAGGAGGGACTAACAGGCACACCCAACTGGGTGGGGTAATCTATTTAATCTAGGCAGTAAATGAGCCTAACACTCATCAGAATTGGCTCAAAGACCTCAATCTCATTAGAACTGGCTCAAGGAGGGAATAATGTACACACTCAATTGGGTGGAGTAATCTCTCTAACCCCGCAGGAAATAGGAGGGGAAGGGGATAAACAGAGAGGGGCAAAACAAGAAGGGCTGAGTGGGGGAGGGGACAGACAGAAGCAAATCCCTGTTTGAAGAGTGATAGGATGAAAGAAGATAGATAATAGAATAATTAGCATGTGAAAGGGAATAGGATGGAAGGGAAACAGTTAACAATAGTAATCATGAAAAAGAGAAAAAGGGGGAAAATGTGTACAAAAAATATTTACAGCAACTCTTGGTAGAGGCTAAGAATTGAGAATCAAGGGAATGTCCATCATTTGAGTAATGATGGAAAAAGCTGTGTTATATGATTGTAGTGGAATGGGTCTTTTGCTACAGGAAATGCCAAACAGATGATCCCCGAAAACCCGAAAGACTAATAAACATCGATGTATAGTAAAGTGAGCAGAGCTAGAGGGACATTGTGCATAGTGACAGCAGTATTGTTCAATGTGCAATTGTGAATGACTTAACTAGTCTCAGCATACAATGTCCAAGACAATCCCAAGATCTAATGAGGAAGCTTACTATGTACCCCCATAGAAAGAACTGATAAAAGAACACTTGTGGATTGTACATATAATAACCTGGTTGTGAATCTGGTGGAGGGGGGAGGAAAGGGAGGGAGGGAGAGAGAAAAATTTGAACTCTAATTCTTATGAAAATGAATGTTGAAAATTACCCTTACATGTAATGGAAAAAATAAATGTTTGTTGCTAAAAAAAATTTAAAAAAAATAAAAATTCCTTTTATAAGGAATAGCTGGGAGAGGAGGCATATAGAAGAATGTAGATAAAGACAAAATATACCAATAAAATATTTTTAGAAATTTATAACATTTTACAAACAATCCCCCCATCCACTTTATCAATTTACACACCTCTATTTGTTCTACTTAATTTTTCTTAATTGTTTGCCTTGCATTTCTTGACACTATCTTCTCCTTTTGAGTCTACCTCTTCAGGTCCCATTTCCGAATCTTTGTTAGTCCTTTTATATGTCTTAATTGTCCTCAGCCTTGTTTATCTTGTTTTCAATTTCAAAGTTGGTGTGGCTGTTTTCCAATTTTCTTCAATTATAAAAGTTCTTTAAATTTTCCTCAATTTCTCCTTTCCAAATTCAATCCTTGACCTTATTAACTAGTCCAAACCCCTCCAAGTCATCTACATAATTTTCTTCTTATCCAAGTTCTTTTTCCCACTCTTCCCAAAACCTTGTCCTACAGGAGTCAAATTACACTCAATAAGCATTTATTAATCATCTACTATGCCAGATACTTGCTGGGTTGACTCTAGGGAAGTCACTTAATCTCTGTTTGCCTCAGTTTCTTAAAATGTAAAATGGGGGATAAAAATAGCACCTACCTTCTAGGGTTTGTAACGAATGACGCCACCTGCTGGAGACTTACTGTAGAAGAGTTCCGCCCATGAAGCGAAGGTCTTTGAGGGCAAGACCAGGAGTCTTTTCTTTGGCGTCAGGAAGTGACCAGGAGGAAGGAAGAGACTGGCGCTCGGTCTCACGCTCTTTCCTTTGGACTCTGATGGAGAGTGGAGCTAGAAATGTGCTCTCCCTTAATAGATAGGAATCTAGGCCTTTCTCTCTCTCTTTACCAAATTCTTATTCTCCTTAATAAATGCTTAAATGTCTAACTCTTGCTAAAGCTTATAATTTATTGGCGACCACTCATTGGATATTTTAGACAGACTAGCTAGAATTTTAGCCCTTAACAGGTTCTTGTGAGAAGGGGGATACCAAGAAAAAAACCAAACAGTCCTTGCACTCAAGGAGCTTATAGGGGCAGATAATATGCACATATATAAATCTATTTAGAAAATAGATTCCAAGTGATTTGGCTGGGACACTGGCACCTTAGGGATAAGGAAAGGTCTCATACAGCAAGTGGTTTTTGAACTGTCTTTTTTTTTTCCAGGGCAATGAGGGCTAAAGGACTTGCCCAGGGTCACACAGCTTGTAAAGTGTCAAGTGTCCTAAGGTCAGAGTTGTGAACCGAGGTCCTCCTGAATCCAGGGATGCTGCTTATATCCCACTGCACCACCTAGCTGCCCCCTGAACTGAGTCTAAACAGATTCTAAGAGGCAGAGATAAGGAGGGAGTGAATTCTTCTAGGGATGGGGACAGTCAGTACAAAGGGATGGAGCCAAGTAGTCTGTAGGGTTTGTGGGGGGATTAGTTAAGTTGTCTATCAGTTATTGTTTCCTTTCACTACCTTTTCTAACCACACATGTCCTATTGATATTTTTATGCCACTTCTAAAATACATCCATTCCATTTGGTAGATAATAAATGAAATTCTATATTAAATAGCAAAAACATTTCATCCTCTTGGCAATGGCATTAGGTGAATTTGTCAGGACACTGGCTCCTATCATTGGTTAGGTTGTCTATGTTTGGATATATTGCCTTGTTTCTAAAAAAAAAGCCTCTTTGACAAATTGCAGAATCAGGAGTGGAAATAGATCAACTCAGAAGCTAGTGTGGCATAAAAAAAGAATGATTTAGTTATTGTGAACTATACTTAAAGCTTCCAAAATGGACCAAGGAGGGACAATTCATTTTAGGTATCAATTTCATGACTCTTCTGTGAAGCAGCAAACTGTTAACAGCAAAGTGGATCTGTGGAACTGGGTGAATGCACTAACAATTTCCCTCCCTTAATTCCCTCCAGTGACTGATTTAGCTGGAGGGAAAGGCAGTAAGGTTGGTGATTTAACCCTTTAACCCTTCACAAATTGACTGAGGGTGGCCCTTGTATTTGTATAGTCTGGAAAGTTGGGGGAAGAAAAACTGTACGTTTTTAGGAATTAGGGTGTAATGTCACTACAAGCTGCACATTAGGCCAGGAAACAAATGTCATTTTAATAATCACATATTTGTCAAAGTGAATTTGATTCACTATTATAAGTTACTTGTTGTGGTAAAGGAAAATATTGAGCACCCATGACAGTTAAGGAGAATGCTGTTTTTACTTTTAGTCTGATGTTTTTTCTTCAACTTTGGATACAAAGAAAAAGGGACAGAACGAATAGGACCATGAGAAAGATGAGAAGAATTATGAGACTTCCTCTTTGGTCTTTTCTTTCTCCAAATGAATAAAGGGTAATTTTATAGTGAGGAAATCATGTTGGGATCCCCACAAATGTCCATCTATGGCCCCTTCTAAAGGCCTAAGAGATGCCTGCAGAAAGTGTGGATAACCTAATTTCGAAGAAAGAGCACCTTCCAGACTTGGGGGCCGGGGGCAGTTGGAAAGGGTCCTGTGTTCCGGCCTGATTGTTACAGATGTTACAGAGACAGCCTTTACATAAGTCAATTTAAAATTGTGGTCAAATGTGTATATTTGTAAACAGAAACTCAAACAGCCCAAACGTGTTTTTAAAAATTCTCACAGCACTGTCAGTTATCTCTCTGATCTTATTCTGTTCCTTCCCATCACATTTCCGCCCTTCCCACCCCCCATGCCTAAATGACATCGAGCCTCCCTCTTAGCAGAAGTGGCAAGCACTGAGCATTGTAGGAGAGGGAGGTTATCGCTCCATTCATATTACATGAACTTCCCCGGACTCTGCTGGAGGTTTTACATATTTCATTTACTGGAATTTTAAATCCTAGCAATCCGGCTGAAAGGAAAAAATGACCTGGGTTTGAAGGGACCCAGACGTGAAGTATTTCGAGATAACGGTACAATACCTCGCTTCACCCACCAGCCGGCTATTTATACCACGCATATTATGCAATTCAGCCTGAACCATTCATACCCAGACCGTGAGCACAGCACGTCGCAATGGCTCTGAAGGACTCATTCCGGTGTGCTGTGTCAGTTTGCAGTTTGCATCATAGCCTTCACTACAAGCTTTTGTTTCCATTCTCGCCAACAGATCTCTGGATAGCAGCTGGGGGTTATGTCGGATCTACCTGGCCACCAGTAAGGGTCTGCAATCAAGCTTATTTTCGAAACAGCTCTTGACAAAACCTCCGGCGTGTGATAATAAAAAAAAATTAATGGGGGAAAACAAATAAACCCGAGCAGAAGGAGAAGCAGCACAAGTGGCGTGTGATAGGGATCCTCCAGCTTGGGTTTGTAGAGCAGAACTCGGAAAGGGAAACTGATAACTCGCTCTGTTTTAATCATTGCTCCTGCCCCATCGGATATGTCCCTCGGCGCTCCTCGATCATTGAGAAATACCAAAGGAGAAGGGGGGTGGAGGGTGAGGTGAGGACAGGGCGAGCAGCTGCGGCAGCCTCGCTGACCCAGGTGTGGTGAGTGGCGGCGGGGGAGGTTTCGAACAGCTCTCTCCGGTCTCTCTCTACCCCTGGGGGGGTGAGGTGTGTGTGTGGGGGGGACGCAACCGGAGCACGCAGCTCCTGCAGCCGCAGCCCGGGGCGCTGGGGAAGAGAGGGGAGCGGCTACGCGAGCGGAAATCGATGCCGCCCCCCTCCTTTCCCCCTCCCCCCAGTCCCCCGCCCTACCCTTTGCAACTCGTAGCTCAGGCAGGATTCCGAACTTGCCTGACTTCTCTGACGGTCCTGCACTACAGAGCCTGCTGCTCTGGTCTCCCTCGGGACGGCACTCACGCCGCTGCCCGCTGGTGGGAAGGGAGGGAGACCGGACGGAGAGCCACGCGAAAGGCACATTTGTAGAAATAGGCTACCCCAACTCTGAACAACCTCGGGGAGTGGGGGGGGGGGAAAGGAAAGAAGGGGAGTGGGGGAAAGGGAGAAGCTTCCTTGTGAAACAAAACCTGCGGGTCTACTGAGCATGCCCGGAGTTAGCTTGCTCAGTGAGTTTAGTTTAGGAACTAGTGGATTCCGGGCTCCACGTTTTAGTGGCGGCTGAGGGGGGCGGGGGGGGGGAGAGGGGGAACTAGAGAGATTCTGTATTGAATCTGAATAGGAAGCCTGGCTGGAATTTCTCAATGTAGGGCTGAGGCCGGGAGTAAAGAATAATGTAAAACACAGAAGAAGGTAACCCACACTTTATACACTCCACTCCCATCTGTGGCTATTGTAGAGATGCAGAGCCCGATCCTTTATAGAGTCTTAGCATTTTAGCCCTGAAAGGGACTTTAACGAGCATATGATCCACCCCCCCCCCTTATGCATTTCTCTGGTTAGATTCCCACACGTATTTTAGGTTTGGTACCTTTTGTTTTGCTAGTTATAAGGCCGAGCTTTAGCTGGCCTTGGCCAAACATGCCTAGGACGCTCACGTGGGGCGGGGGAGGGAAGGGGAGGGGAGAAGGAATGCTTGCAGACTACTGTCCTTGGGTCCTCCCCAATGGCTCTCTGCAAGCCTGCATTGCAGGATGATCCGACCAAGCTGGACTGGTGGGGCGGTATCCTGGTCAGTCACTGTGCTGTTGTCTCCTTTGACTCCCTCCCTCTTCCTCACCCAACTGCTTTTGACCCAGGTGAAGTCATGCCTAATTATGCCTTGGGTATGAGAAACGGGCCTTTAACCGAAATGAGGGGAAAGGGGTATTCTGTTCTTTTGCTTTATCATTAAAGCCTCAGTCATGTGAAGATGATATAAAATCATATGTGTATATATATATATGTATACATATATATATGTATGTATACATATATATATATATATGTATACACACACACACACATCGCTGTGTTTACATAGTTCTCTGACATCTAAGAGCATAGTCATAGGTATCTCATTTATCCTCATAATATGCCCACAGGAGAGGTTAGGTGTGGGTGTTATTATTTCTATTTAATCAATGGGAAAATGGAGGTTTGGAGAGGTTTAAGATGACTTGCTCCAAACCAAAGAGTTAGTCATTGATAGTGTGGGTGGGTGTGAAAATCTAGGACTGCCTTCTTTGGAATGGCAAGTGCTTTTCCATCAAAATGGATTTATTCAAGTGCCTAGTTGCCTAAGGCCCCTTTGCCTCCCACAGACTAACATTCTAGAAACCAGATACCACTAAGTTGCATGCCCCTATATAGATAATGTATATATACATTACATATTGTTATATATACAATATATATTTACTATATGTAAACAGTATAATAATGGCTGGAAGATTGGGCTTGGAGATAGAAAAATCTGGGATCTAGTCCTTTCACTGATAATTCTCTACGTAATTCCCCATAAATCACTTAACCAGAGTATATCTACTGAGTAGTTCTCAAATTGGTGGAAGGGAGTGAACCTCTCTCTCCTCTCTCCCCACCTCCAACCCCAATCATACAGTCTTCCAGTTTGGGTATACATATAATACTGAAAGTGTGGCAACACCTTTTTTTTTCTCCCTTACTGTGGGAGATGGCCAATTATAGGTAAGGGCAGGGACCCTGAAGAGTTTTTTTATAGTAGTTAGATACTTAAAATATCTTACATTAAGGCATTTTCACAAGCCTCATTTGATCTTCACCAAAACCCTATGAGGTAGATATGGCATATTTTATTCCTATCCTATGGATTTTTTTTGCAACTCTGTAGTGCTACTAGGCATTTGTAAAACACTTTGCAGACCTCAAAGCACTATATAAATATTATTATCCCCCCCAACCAAACTGTGGGCCCTATTTAGGACAGGAGCTCAGTTAGATCCAGCTTCTAGCACATTGTTTTGCAAATG
This sequence comes from Dromiciops gliroides, assembly GCF_019393635.1. NCBI lineage: Eukaryota > Metazoa > Chordata > Mammalia > Microbiotheria > Microbiotheriidae > Dromiciops > Dromiciops gliroides. The sequence continues at coordinate 581,220,567 of NC_057862.1, forward strand.
CTTATTTGAAAGGACTGACTCAAGTTCACACTTCAGTCAGACCTAGAATTTAGGCAGTCTGATACCAAATCTTAAACTCTTTCCATTATTTCAAATGTCCTCCAGGGCTGTGCATCCAATAATAGATGATTCTCAAATCTATCTAATAAATGACAGAGGTAGGTATAATACACAAAATATAGATGTTAAACCACCAAACTCTCCCTGACTAAAACTCTAACCACTCTACACCCTCATTAACTATCCTACAAATACCCCTATTATTTATATAATCTACTATGGAAATACCTAGTCTTGAAGCAGCTGGTTGCTCCGTGGATAGAACAATGGCCTAGAGCAGGAGGACCTGGGATCAAATCTTGCCCTAGACACTTACTGAGCAAATCACTTAACTTTTGTTTTCCTCAGTTTCCTCAGCTGTAAAATGGGGATAATAGCACCTCCATTCTAGGGTTGTTGTGAGAAATAAATGAGATCATATTTGTAAAAAGTACACAGTGGATGCTTCTACTTTCCATCACCCCTTATTATTGCCATCTTATTTTTAAAAATCCTTTGTCATTTTAATTGAGCTGTTTGTATTCTTCATATTCAGAAGGAATTGGTATTTCCTCTCTAGGTTACAAACTCCTAAGAGCAGAACTGTTTCTGTTTGACTTGTTTTGTAGTGGTATATTCTATGTTCACATACCAGAAACACTGCAAGGTTTTATACAAGATGCAAAGATGAATAACAAAACCTTCCCTCAAGGAACTTACTGTCTGGGTATTTATCTGTTTCTGAAGGTGCTGTCCAAAGGGTGAGGATAGTTGGCTGGTGCCCATCTGGCATACAAAAGCCATTGAAAGACAAATGGAACAGAAAGGACGGAAAGAAGAAAGGGGGGGGGGGGAAGGAAAGGAAGGGAGGACAGGAAAAAGAAGGGGGGAAGGAAAGCAAGAAGGAAGGAAATCTTGATATAGTCTGGGGAAAACGTGATGTTCAAAGGCTGCCTCCAGAAGAAGAAATGCAGGCTTCTCTCTTGAAGATATTTCATAGGAATTTTTATCTGGGGAAGTAAGATCATAGATTTAGAATTAGAAGGGACCCTAAAAGTTAAATACTAGTCCCCCCTCATTTTACAGATGAAACTAGGTTCATTAAGTTGTGACGGTCCATTAGTCATAGCTAAAAACAAGAGCTGGGAGCAGGATTTGAACCCGGGTGATGAGGGAATGAATTTAAAGCGGGAAGGGCTCTGGAGGCTACCTATTACAATCTGTTTATTTTGGAGACGTAGAAACTAGGGCCAAGAGAGAAACACGGGATTTGAACCCGTCTCCCCCCTGACTTTAGATTCAGTTCCCTTTCATTGTGCCATACCTTCCTGACTCCAAATCCAGCACTCTTATGCCCTATACATCATGATCCTCTAGACATCATCTACTTCAACCGCATTTCTGACGTAGAAACATTACCAGCGCGATTTCTGCTAGGTCGTTCTTCTAGCTAATGGCAGAACTGTAGCTAGAACCTAGGTCTTGGAACTCTAGATCAATACTGGTTCTTATTATACATTCGCTTATACCCAAAGTGTAAAACAACATTCTGCTCTTTACAGCAGCCAGCCAGTGATGTTGTGTGGAAGGAGAGAGGTCTGGGGCCACGGCTCCTCGTTCCTTGTTCCCTCCTCGCAAGCGTCCCTTCCCAGTCTGGTGACAAGTCCTCTTCTCTTCCTCCATGAGACACACAATAACATTGTTATTTAGAACTACCTTTAAAGTCAAGCAATCTCTCTAATTTCTGCAGAAATGCAAACATTTCAGATCAACTAGCCTGCCTGTGTGAGAACTTTAACCAAACGTGCGCCCCTTCCGCCAAACAAGAGCATCGTTTAGGTCCAAGTGGAGGCGAATTTGAAACAAACAAAAAACCTGTTGGTGCTATGGCGGTTGCCGAGCCCTCCAAAACTAGTCACTCTTCTCCCCTCCCCCTAATCCTAGAGGGCGCAATGCAAGGACATCCTGAGAGCCCGCATGCTATGCAGGAGGGGCGAGGTAAAGTTGGCTTCCACTTTGCCCGATCCCCGTACCCCCCTCTTGCGCTTCTCCCGCCTTACCCTTATTCGCCCCTCCTCTACTGCAGCGCTTCCCTGGACGCCCTCCCCCCTCCCCGCCCCAGCCCCAGCCCCAGCCCCAGCCCCTAGTTTAATCCCGGGGTTTGGGAGGAGAGGCTGTCTGGGGGAGCAGGCTCCTGGAACGGGAGCCAGATGTGTATGAATCCTAGTGCTTCTGCTCCCGCCTCCTCCTCCTCCCCAACCCCTGGGGCAGCTAAAAACCCGGAGCATGGGAGAGGTTGGGGCTAGACTAAGAGAGGCGCCAGTGGAAACAACTCCACTATCCACTCCGCAGCTCCTCCAGTAGGGAGAGGGGGGAGTAAGCTGGACATGCCCAGTGGGGTTGGGCAAAGTTTTTTTTTTCTTTCTTTTTTTTCCTTCTCTGCTTCTCTCTCTCTCTCTCTCTCTTTTTTTTTTTTGGTCGCAAGTAGGAAGCTTTTTGCACTCCACCACCTCTGGCCGCTGGGAAGACGTCATCGCTTCCGCCCTACTTCCTCCTCCTGTTGGCGGTGGTGAGAATCCAATATGGAGTAAAACGGAGGAGGAGTAGGGAGATGGGGCTCGGACGGGGCGCCCAGCACCGCCTCCTAGGCGCGCCTCCCCTCGCGGCGGACCGCTCCCCGGGACAGTGATTGGTCCAGCTTCTCCTACCCTGGGGGCGACCCCCCGCCCGGGACCCTGAGCCCCCTCCTCACTCCGGGCAGACCCCTTCACCTCCCCTCCTCTCCTCCCCACAGCAGTTCTCTTCCACTCCTCTCGCTTGGCTGCTTGTTTTTCTTGTCTTCGTCCCCTCCCCCTCTTCTCGTCCTCCTCCCCCCCCAACCCAAATCTCTTCTCATTCCCCTCACTCTTGGTAACTGCACCTTCCGTGCTTCCCTTCGAAACCTTCCAGCCTCCTGCTTCAATCTCCCCTCCTTTTGCCACCAGACGCCAGTGTCTCCCACACTAACCCCCCATTTCAGCTCCCCTTTTCTCATTGCCTCCCCCCTTCTGCTTTTCCTCTCTACTCTTTTCCCTACCCCCCTAAAACCTCAGCACTTTGCTGCTGGCTACTTTAATTCACACCCTCCCAACTGTGCCCCCGTAATCCCCAACCCCTCTTCTCCTGTCTCCTCCCCCCTCCCAAATCAGGCGATCTCTCGAAATGTGAGGAAGGGGGGGGGTGGGTGGATGGGAAGATGAAGGGAACAGAGCTACCCGCTGCGGGGCATTCATCTAGGTGAACAAGAAAATGACCGAAGAAACACACCCAGACGAGTAAGTTTTTGCATTTCGGGGGCGGAGGAGGGTAAAAGAGGGGGTTCCTTGAGAAACTAATGTGGGGAAATGGAGGGTAGAAACACTGATGGGGGTAACTTCGTGGGGTTAAGTTTGTGATGTTGATGAATTGACTCCAGCTTGGAGAATTTCTGGTGTGAGATTTTTTCCCCCTCTTTTAATGGAGGGGGGGGGGGGGCTCGGGATAGCGCAGATAAGGTTGAAGTGGGGGTTTATCCCGAAAGCTTGAAGCAGGGGGCGATTCGCTGAAGCAGAGTGGAAGGAGTGGGGGAGACGAAGGAGCCCCCTCTCACTACTCGGCCCCGGGACGGAGAAAAGGGTGGTGGTAAGGAGGTGGGAGACTGTCCGCCTAATACCGAAGGGGGGGGGAGACAAGAGAGAGGAGAGGGAGAGGGAGAGAGGAGGAGGCGGAGGAGGGGTAGGAGGCAGAGGATTTGCAGAGGATGGTCGAGCATTTTCTTTGCTTGCCCCCCCTCACCCCCCAAGGCCCAAGGTCAGGGCATTGGTGGGGGAACACTTCTCCCCCTTTTTTCTCCTTAGATTACTGTGACTCACAAGAGGTCCCCTATACCTTTCGCTGCAGAAACGGGAAGCCTTTACACCACCTTTACCTTCCCTTCCCCACCCCACCCCCCCACACACCCTCTTTCTCCAACCGCTTCCCTCCGGCCCTCGTTGTTGTTGTTACTTCATTATTTTTAAGCCTTCATAGCTCCCCTCGGTGGCTCTTCGGGAGTCCGGTGATGCCCAATATCCGCCATTTCTTTTTCTTGAATCGCTCTCATTTGCATACCACATTTTCAGTTCATAAAAAACACACTAGAGAGAGGGGAGGAAGAGGGCTCCACCGCGATAGCAGCGGGTGGCATTTGTTGTACACACGGTCTCCCTGCCCTGGCCAGCCGGCATTTTATTGCAGCCCCAAGGGGGACGTTGTGTGTGTCTGGGTGTCGGTCTGTCTGTGGGTCAGTGCTTGTCTCTTCCTCTCTTGCTCCCCCCACCCCCCAAGCAATGTCTGGAGAAATGGAGGGAGAGGTTCCTTTGAGGTGGGGGTTAGAGGGAACTGTGCCCCGACTCAAGGGGAGTCACCTCTGCCCACCCTGGTTGTGTGTTCACATATACATGCAAGTGAGCCTAGTGTGTATGGGGGGGGGAGGGGGGCGCTGCGGGACACACACACACACACACACACACTGCTAGAACGGAGAATGTGAGGAATGATACATACCCGTAGGGGCGCAGACGGAGTTCTTTGGTGGGAACGATACTGTTGCACCGTGTCTGGGTGCCTGCAGTCTGGGGGAAGGCTTAGATCATTTGTTACAAGTTCCCCCCTCCCCCTCTCCTGACACTTTATTATCATTACTACTATTATTATTCCAAGTCCTGTGGGAGCGTGCAATTTCCAGACAATCCGTCTCGGTGTTAAGGTGACTGCTTTTGACTCCCCCCCCCCCCCTTCCTCCCACCCCTAAGGCATTTGCCAGCGCCGGTGTGACTGGGGTGGGGCCGGGTCTCCTGGTCTTTATGCGGGGGCTGGGCTCCTCGGTCTCTAGGTCTCCGGCCAGAGCCAGTTGCCTGGCTGTGGCTGCTAGGTACTCAGTAACTCTCCCTCCCACCTCCCACCTCACCTTTTTTGTGAATAAGACGATCCCTTTGTCACATGATTCCTCCCCCCCCTCCCAACACATTCATAAATCCAGTGCAAACCTTCAGCATCTTTCATTCAGAGCTGCCATTAACCTGGGTACCTCCTCTCTTCCCTACACCTTTTTCCCCCTCCCTTTCCTTGAGCTGCAGCAATTCGTTACCCGAACCAAATGACTGGGGGGGGGGGGGGGGGGGACGGACGGACGGGAATTGGGAGCTAAGGTGATAGCTATTGCCTGGGGCTCAGTTTCTTGGAGGGGGGGGGAACCTCAATTCTCCAAGAATTGGCTGGAGAGCCAAGCGGAGGGAAGTGACTCAGTTTTGTGCGACAGGATGGTTTGAAGGGGGAGGGAGATCTCATCATGCGGCAGGTGAAAGAATGTTAATCTGGCTCACCCCCACCCCCCCATTAAAAAAAAAACAAACCAGGACTTGCATTGGGGTTTTCTGTAAAAGCCACAGCAGATATTGGGAAGGGAGGTTAGGAACGAGTACAGAGTTATTAATATGGTGAATGAATGAACGAATGTTGCTCCACCCAAAGAAGCCTGCTTATTCCTTTTCCCCCATATGTTATTTTGTTTCGACTATGGGGGTCTAATGTTGGGAGGGGAGGCTTATCTTAGTTTGGATTATGGGAATTTTCTTTCTATTTATACATCACACAATATAATTTTGACTTGTTCCTCCGAAGACATCTTTTGCTTGGATTTTGTCCCAGCCGGTATTGGTTGTTCTGATTGTTTGGCCTTATCAGCCTGTAGTTTCTATTTTAGTTTTTGTTTTTGTTTTACTTTCAGGTGGTACTTTGAAATGTTAATAAAAAGGAAGTTGGATTTTTATGGCTGACTTATAGTGTGGGGAAGAAATGTCTGAATCTTACACCTGAGCCTGTCTTTTCCTTCATTTTAAACCTTACTGATAAAATGGCACGTTATAGAACAGAATGTATGCTAGGCAGTTAAGGACCTAAAAGCCCGAGGTTTGAGGATATATTCCTAACCTAATAGATGATTTCCAAATTCACATTTTTTTGGCACACTGAATTGTCGCACAGTTGAAGATTAGAATTAGAAAGTACACATTTTGGATTTATGTTGCTTCTTAGAATTTCATCATATCTAAAAAAAAATCTCTTGTAGCCTGTTGTAAAATGAAGATCTTAAAATATGATAGATGCTCATAAGACCATATTCTCCATTATAAATCTATATGCTGTGTAGCTAGATATTCATGTGAATCCTCTAATACTCATTTCTAACAGGGCCTGAATTTACTTGTAAAGAAATTGTGAAGATAAAAGTATTTCTTTACCCAGGATCAAGAAATTACTGGCAGCTCAGTTATTTGCATGAAGTGAAGAAGGTAAAAAGAATGGATAAAAATAGTTGTTCAACTCCATAATGAGAATTTTGACCTGTAAGTTTGATGATGATGTGAATAAGCTGAGGATCTGTTTCAAACAAGAACAACTAAATGATGCCCTACCAGGAAGGCAACCTGACTCAGGAATATGAGGAAATCACCTAGTTTCCTATATCTCTCCCTAACCAAACTCTTCTCTGCAACCTACTTTTTCCTGGGCATGGTTTTACAAGTTTGCCCTCACTAGTTGTGACCTTGCTTGGAGGAAGAGAAGCTTGGTGAGTGTCAGTGGAAGTTAATTTCAAAGAAAATGCAATGGTTAGTGGGAAGGACCAGGAAAGGACCTCTGTGGAAGCTAGGATTTAAGTTGTCTTGGGGGAAGCCAACAAGTGGAAACGAGTAGGGAGAGCATTCTAGGCATGAGAGGTAGCTATGAAAAGGTATGAACGCTGCAAGTATACTGGTGTCACTGTATGTGTAGAGGAATTGAGTGGAAGAAGACTGCAAAGACCCAGACTGTAAGGGACTTTAAATGCTAAACAAACATTTGTTCCTGGAGGTAATCTGAAGTATACTAACTGGGATAGGGAATGACTTGATGAGACCTGCCTTTTAGGAAAATCAACTTGGCCACACAGTGGTAGATGGATTGGAGTGGGGAAAGACTTGAAGGTAGGGAGACCAACCAGAAGGCTATTGTAATAGTCCAGGAATGAGATAATGAGGGCCAGAACTAGATTGGTGGCTCTATGAGTGGAGAGAATGGGATGTATATGGTAAATGTTCTAAAGGTAGAAATGTCAAGACGCGGCAACAGCTTGGATTTGTGGGGTGAGATTGAGGAATCAAGGATGACCCCAAGGTTTTGAGTCTAGGTGACTAGAACACTTGGGTATCAAAAGACTAGTGCCCTTAACAGTTATAAAGTAGTTGTTTTTTTTTAATGGAGGGTTTGAGAATTTGTTCAAGTTCTTATTTGGATATGTTAAGTTACAGGACATCCATTTGGAAATGTCTAGAAGACAGTTGTTGATCTGAGACTTTAGCTCAAGAAAGAAACAAGAGCTGGTAATATAGAGCTTAGTATAATCTATACAGTGATGATGATAGTACACATGGGATCTGATGAGATCATCAAGTAGAAGAGGACCCATAACAGGACCTTGAGGGACATCTATGGTCAATGGGTATGATCTGGCTGAAGATCCAGCAAAAGAGACCAGAAAAATCCATCAGAAAGATAAGAAGATAATCAGAGAACAATGTAAAAAACCATAGAGGCAAGAAAGTATTCAGGGGAAGAGGGTGATTGACAGTATCAAAGGCAGAAAGGTCAAGAAAGCTAAGAATTGAGAAAGGGCCATTAAATTTGTCAATTATGAGATCTTTGGTAACAGGAGAGAGCAGTTTCAGTTGAATGATAATGTTGGAAGCTACACAGCAATGATTTTAGAAGAGTGAGAGGAGAGGTAACAGAAGCCATTTTAGAAGGCTTTCTCAAGGAATTTACACAAGAAAAGGCGATAAAGGATGATAGTTATGATAGTTAATGGAAATTGTAGGATCAAGTTAGTCCTTTTTTTAAGCATAGGGAGATATGGGCCATAAGGAATCAGCCAATAGATAGTAAGAAATTTAAGATTATCAAGAGGATGAGGGTGATAGTGAGGACAATCTGTGGAGAAAGAAGGATTGGGATGACATCAAGGGTGCATGTTGAAGGGTTTGCTTTAGCAAGGAAAAGGGCCTCTTCATTTGATAAAGAAGTAAAGAAGGAAACACGTGATACAGGACAAGGGGGTGAATAGGGAGTGCACCGTCAAAGTATCAATTTTTATCAATTTAATTTTGTTTTTGAGAATTTTGTGACAGCCCTTGATAATTTAGGGACATTCCATTGGAAGATTTTTGAGGGTATGGATTGTGTCAAAATTTTGTATCTTCTGCAGGATTAGAACTGTGCTTTATGCCAGAAATATGAAACAGGATGCAGGAAAACTCAAAGTAAGCAGAATCAGATTAAAATGTAATTAGGGGGAAGCTAGTTGGCCGAAGTGGATAAAGCACCGGCCCTGGAGTCAGGAGGACCTGAATTCAAATCCAGCCTCAGACACTTAACACTTACTAGCTGTGTGACCTTAGGCAAGTCACTTAACCCCAATTGCCTCACCCCCAAAAATGTAATTGGGAAATATTTTTTTAAAGTATAATGCAACATAGGTAGTATTCATTTGTGGTTTTCTAAGTCAATATGCTATAGTCAGGGATCTGTTTCTATTTGAGTTTGACCCCCTTGCTCTACACACAGTAGGCAGTTAATAAAATTTTTAAAGAATTTGAATCTTAGAGGTTGATGGGAAGAATCAGAATTAGTTATCAGTGGATATATAGTATGGATCTTGAAGCTTATAGAATGTAAAATCCCGATATAGTTTGGTTAGTCAGTAAGGCAACTGTTAGTCTATTGCTCTGTCCTGGATTTATTAAAAAGGAATTGAAATTCATTGAGACAGACCAACTGTCTGCTCAGACTGGGCCATTCACTCATACCTAAGGTGTGACCCTAGGTCCAGTCTGGACCTCAGGTTTCCTTGGGCTGAGGAATAAACTTCATTTTGTCAGTTCAGACAACGAATCTATACATCAACAAGCATTTATTAAGTGCCTACTGTGTGCCATCATACTTGAGGACACAAAAACTACATTCAATGAGATTACAGTGGAAGACAACAAGTACATATGTAAGTAGATACTGAATAATATATGATCAATACAAAGTAATCAACTACAAGGTAGTTTGGGAGGGAGAGTGCTAATGGGTTTGTAGAATCAGGAAAAGATCCATGTAGAAAGTGACTAGAATCTCATCTTAAGGAAGAGAAGGATTCTGAGAAGGAGGGTGTGCTTTCCAGGACCAAAGCATGGCTGAGGCTGACCTGCCTTCATTCTCTTCCCTGCCCTGTTCCTCACTCCATATCTCTTTTCTAGGTAAGTCTCCATCCCTACTTTTCAGCTCCCTTTTGGGTATTGTCTTTCCCCCATTAAGATGTAAGCTCCAGGGCAGCTAGATGGTGCAATGGATAAAGCACTGGCCCTGGATTCAGGAGTACCTGAGTTCAAATCGGGTCTCAGACACTTGACACTTACTAGCTGTGTGACTCTGGGCAAGTCACTTAACCCTCATTGCCCTGCAAAAAAAAGAAAAAAAGATGTAAGCTCCTTCAATGCTGAGACTGTCTTTTTGACTTGTATTTGCATCCCTATCCCCTAGGATAGTTCCTGGCACATTGTAAGGGGCTTAATAAATGCTTGTTTCCTTCCTTTATCTGAGAACAGTAGGAAGCCCCTAGAACTTATTGAGTAGAAGAGGGACATGGACTTATACCGATGTTATCAAGCTCCAAAAAAACTGCATATGAACCCTCTTACAAGAAACTACCCAACATGCAAACCAGACCACCCATTTGTGGATTCATAACAGGTTGATATACTTTCAGTTGGTATCAAAGTAGATGGAAAGCTGAGTTTAAAAGTCAGAAAATTAGTTGGTGAGTAGGAAGTCAGACCCAAGAGAATTCTAAAATCTTGAGGGATATTTCATCAAGACTGTGATGGAGCTTAGAGAATTAGTTGTTTTTCCCTATGTACTGTTGTTGTTCAGTCGTGTCTGACTCTGTGACCCCAGTTGGGGTTTTCTTGGCAGAGATGCTGGAGTGGTTTGCCATTTCCTTCTCTAGCTTACTTTACAGATGACAAAACTGAGTCAAAGTGACTTGCCCACGGTCACATAGCTGGTAAGCATCTGAGGCTAGATTTGAACTCAGATCTTCTTGACTCCAGGCCCCTGGGCTGTGAATAGATCTACTTAACTGCTGGTCCCTATGAATACTGGCGACCATAAAGATATATACCTTATCTGTCAGATACCATCTATCTTTCTCTTGGACCATGAACAATTCTTATTCTTTGGTGTATCTTTTAAAAAAACCTCCACAACAACTTATATAAACAACCACCCTTAGATTATGGTATCAATCTACCAGATAGGTTGCATTTAATTGAAAACCATCATGATCCTTATTTCCTCCAATTTGCTGTTAGCATTTGGAAATACATTCTGGATATGTGGCAGGGATTTGGCCTTATTTAAATCTTTATCTCCCACAGTGGTGTGTGCGCAGTAGACACTGAGTAAATGATTGTTGAAGTTGAAGCTTGTTTCCCCTTAGCTAATTTGGGGGGTTGGTAGATCCCTCAGTGAAGTTTCTCAGAAGCCATTCAGGAGATCTTCAATCATCTCTTCAAGCAAGTCATTTAGTTTGCATTCTCAGCTTTGGCGTCACATGAGTACAGTTGACTGTCCTTGTCTCCAAAATCTAGAGGAATATCCTGTTTGGAGTTCATAGTCCTTGTCTCTCTCACCCCCTCTCCTGAATACCCCCCTCCATGGACTCACTGCATAGGAGTTGGTAACAGTAAGGCTGACTGTACAGAATTGAAATAATTGTTCTGTTAACCATAGAATCATAGACTTTTGGAGATAAAACAGGAGACCTTAACATTGACCAATCTTCATTTTCCTTTTTTTTTTTGAGGGGGCAATGAGGGTTAAGTGATTTGCCCAGGGTCACACAGCTAGTAGGTGTCAAGTGTCTGAGGCCAGATTTGAACTTAGGCCCTCCCGAATCCAGGGCCGGTGCTTCATCCTCTGCACCACCTAGCTGCCCCCTCAGTCTTCATTTTTCCAATGAAAAAATGGAAGTGTGAATAGTGCATTACTTGTCTAAAGTCTTGAAGCTGTTGTTTTGGGGGGTCAGGGAGAGAGGGGTCAATGCTTTTTTTTTTCCTAAGGAACATGACTTGGAAATTGGTGGGGCAAGAAGAGAAGAAAATAACATTTCTTTAGGATCTCCTTTGTACCAGGCTCCGTGGGAAGGACAAATACTGAAGCCGAAGTTTAAATACTTTGGCCACATGATGAGAAGACAGGACTCATGGAAAAATACTCTGATGTTGGGAAAGATCGAAGGCAATAGGAGAAGGGGATGCCAGAAGATGAGATGGATAGATGGTGTCATGCTAGCAACAAACGAGTTTGGGAGATAGTGAGGACAGAAGAGCCTGCTGTGCTATGGTCTGAGGGGTCACGAAGAGTCAGCCTGAACAACAACAGTGTTCAGGGGGCTGTGGTGCTAAACACTAGGGATACAAAAAGAGACAAAATCCCAGCCCGAAGGGAGAGCTTACAATCTAAGGGTAGAGGAGGAGAGACAGCAAGCAAACCAATATGTACAAACTTTGTACAGGATAAATAGGGAATAATGTACAGAGGGAAGGTGCTTGAATTAAGGATTGGAAAAGACTTTCTGTAGAAGGTGAGATTTTAGGTGGGACTAGGAGGAAGCCGGGAGAGAGAGCATTCTAGGTATGGAGGATAGTCAGAGAAAAGTGCCAGCCCTGAGAGATGGGATGTCTTGCTGGATGAACAGTAAGAGATCAGTGCCACTAGATCAAAGAGGACTGAAAGGGTAGGGGGGGTCACTGCATTACGAACAACTTTGAATGCCAAATAGAGGATTTTTTATTTGATCCTGGAGGTGATAGGGGGTTACTGGAGATCACTGGGACTGTGGTTGGGGTGATGTGGTTGGACCTGCCCTTCAGGAAAGTCACTTTGGTAGCTGAATGGAGGATGGATTGGAGTGGGAAAGGACTTGAAGCAAGCAGAGTGACCAGTAGGCTATGGCAGTGGTCCACATAGGAGGTGATGTTGGCCTGCACCAGGGCGGTGGCAGTGTAAGAGGAGAGAAGGGGGTGTGCTCAAGAGGTGCTTTCAAGGATGAAATCAGGAGACCTTGTCAACTGATTTGATTTAGGAGGTGAGAGAAATGAGAAGTAGCGTGCCGCACCTAGGTTGTGAGTCTGGGGGACTGGGAGGATAATAGTACCCTCCATGGTAATACGGATGTTTGGAGGAGGGGAGAGGGTTTGGCAGAAAGGTAAGTTCACTTTTGGATATGTTGAGTTTAAGATGTTTACTGGACCCTTGATTTAAGTTATCTGAAAGTTTGAGATGTGAGACTGAAGGTCAGCAGAGGTATTAGGGTAGGATAAGTAGATGTAAGAAACTTTAGCATAGAGATGATAATAAAATTCTTGGGAGCTGATAAAATTACCAAGTGAAGTAGTATAGAGGGAGAAGAGAAGAGGACCCAGGACAGAACATGGTGGGACACCTATGATTAAAGGGCATGATCTGGATGAGGATCCAGAAAGAGAAACTGAGGAGAGGACTGATAGGTAAGAGAACCAGGAGAAAGTAGGATCTCAAAAACCCAAGAAGGAGAGTATCAAATAGAGGGTGATTTAAATAGTTTCAAAAGCTCTTACAGATATGATCTCCATGGATTCTCACAATAGCCAACAAAAAGTCCGTGACCCACACAGAAAGGTTACAAACTCCTACTCTAGAGGTCTTGACATTGGATGGATCCCAGAGTGTGGAGCATGTAGGTTTTTTTTTTTCTTTCTCTCGCACCAGATGACTGACCTAAATGGTGTTTTTTACCATGTATACCTTCATTTATTCTCCTCTCCTTCTTTATTGGTAATAGCCTGTCCAACATGATAAGGTGATAAGCAGCTTTAATACTTGAACTAATAAAACTTCTTAAATTATTGATTTAATTCTTTTTAACAACCACTTGGACCAGGCTAGCTGCCACCAAGCTTAACCCTAGTTACTATATGGAACTTTTCTGTAAAGAGTAAAGGATCCTAGAAGTCTTTCATCATAAATTATCCCATTCTGGTGATTATGGCTCATAGATTTCTGAGCTGGAAGGTCATCTGGGCCAGCCCCCATCATTTTAATGGATGAGATTGAGACCCCAAGAGTTTAGATGATTTACCCAAGTCTCCCACAAGGGCCCTGGATCCAAATCCCTTTCCACAATACCACGAGGAATTTATAGTCCCTGTGTCTCCCCGGCCCCCCCCCCCCCAGGGTCACACAGCTAGTAAGTGTCGAGTGTCTGAGGTCAGATTTGAACTCAGGTCCTCCTGAATCCAGGGTCGGTGCTTTGTCCACTACATCACCTAGCTGCCCCCCTGCCTTATGTCTTAACAGAGAATGACTGACTTTCTGGGACTGAAAACACCAGTGTTTGGGTTTTCAGTTCCATGTTTTGGGCCCTGGAATATTACTGGACTTAATGTGAGAGCTTACTATCTCTAGAATGAAGGAAGGCATACTGCAAAGTGTTTTGGTTTTTTATTGCTAGTATCCTGTTTCTTTTGGGGGATAAATCCTATGCTGATGTACTAGTTTATTCTTATAGATTTCTCCTCTAAATTATAAAATAGAATCAGCATTTCAAAAAGGGGTGTTAACTAGAAAAAATTGTTGTTAATTTTGGAAGGATACCAAAAAGGTAAAGCTATGTTATGTTATGTTAGGAAGAAAAGGAAATAATTATACTGGAACCTTGTTAATACATTGTTAATAGATTGAACATTCATATCTTGAAGGTTGAGGACAGGACAGCTGTATATGGAAGCTTTAGCATATTCTGATAACTTCTCAAGAAGGGATAGAATAGTTTCCCTTTTTTTTCCCCCTTTCTTTTGGCAGTGGGGTTAAGTGATTTGTCCAGGGTCACATAGCCATTGAGTGTCTGAGCTGGATTTGAACTCAGGTCCTCCTGACTACAGGGCAGATGCTCTATCCACTGTGCCAAGCAGCTGCCCCAAATAGTTTCTTTGTTGGATGAACTTTTATGGTGCTCACTTCCTTTTTTTTTTTTTTTTTGACTTTTGCAATGATCAGAAAAATGCATGTTCCTAAGACATCTGACTTAATACCAAATGTGCAAAATGCTTAATGATTTTTAAAGTTTTATTAAGAATTTTTAAAAAGGAACCTTTTACTACTTATTGCCTACTTGACTTGAACAATGTACTTAACCTTTGTGGGCCTCAGTTTCCTTTACTATTAAAAAATATGTATTTTAAAGGAAGTATGAGAATAGATGACCCTGGAGTCTCTTCTAGTTCTCAATATACTTTTTCTTCCATTTCAGATCGAATCATAGAATTCTTGTATAGCTTCCTTTGAAAGCGAAAAAGAGAATAGCTTTATTTTAATTCTCTATTTTAGTGTTAGTGAATGAAGAAACCATATACACATGAATGTAGTTTTTGAAATTTTGATTCAATTTCCTTATACCATTTAAAACATTATTTTAAACCGAATAATTTCATACTTATCAGTATTCTCCCTGCCACTTAAAGGGTGTAATACTGAAGCTTGATAGTCTCATATTTTCCTTCACAGAGTAAAATATTTCCATTTTTTCTTCGTCTGGTAAAGCATGACTCATTTTTGAAACATCTACATAATTATTGTACACTGTTAATAATCGCATCCGGTCCAGAAATGTGTGGATTGAATTTTTCTAAATTCACAGGATCTAAAGCACATTTAATATTTTAGACATGGGAAAGACCTTAGGAATCTTAGGGTTTACAAATGAGAGTCATTGTTGGATAGTGGATAGAGAGCTGAATTGTAGACAGGAAAAGTGGGGTTCATATATCTGGAAACATCTAATTACTGTATTCAACAAATCAGTCACTTAACCTCTGAGAGTCTCAATTTCTTCATCTGTCCAATAAGGGGATTGGACCAAACCTCTGAAGTTCCTTCCAGCTCTATATTTATGATCTTATGAAGCAATGTATTTCAGGTTCAGAGAGCTGAAATGGCTTGCCAGATTCATGTAGGTAGTAAGGGGCAGAACTGGGATTTGAACTCATCTTCAAAAGAGAAATTGTGATCTCTGGCTCTTTACCACTTTTTCTACTCTGCCTCACCCTCCCTACCTAACTGTGCCTTTCACCTTACCAACAATGCCTGTCCTCTCACCCCCCTGCCCTTGGCTTCTTTACCTATCCAAAGGTTGCCTAAACTTTAAGGTTTCACTCATGAGCCATTTCCTCTATAAAGGAAGTGATTTCTGTAATTTTCACTGATCTCTCCATTGTCAGAAATCTTAAGACACTTTACCAGAAACATAACTTTCCATTGTCCTGTTAATTAATAGTTCATAAGCATGAAACAACCTTCCCAACAAAACTACTCTACTTTTTTTTTTTTTGGCAGGGCAATGAGGGTTAAGTGACTTGCCCAGGGTCACACAGCTAGTTAAGTGTTAAGTGTCTGAGGCTGGATTTGAACTCAGGTTCTCCTGAATCCAAGGCCCGTGCTTTATCCATTACGTCACCTAGCTGCCCCTAAACTACTCTACTTTTGAGGGTAAAGATTATGTATTTTTTCTTTGTACTCCTCACAACACCTAGCACACAAGTTGGTTACTTTCATTAAATTGTACACCAGCACAGTCCAAGGAAGGCGGGGAGAGTAGTGTGATCCCATTGGTGAGATGGAAAAAGAATCAAGACCTCTGGATCAGTTGTTTTTGGGGTGCTGTCCTAATGTTAGAGGGACTTCCAAATACCACTAGCCCCAAGTCCATGTGAGGGTGATTCAGGTTTAAACAAACCATTATCTCAGGGCTGTGCAGATGATTCTCCATCATTGAGTATTCAGGCCCTGGTTTTTTCATGACCCCTGGCCAGTCTGACTTTGACTTTTTTTTTGGTGGGGCAATGAGGATTAAGTGACTTGCCCAGGGTCACCCAGCTAGAAAGTATCAAGTGTCTGAGGTGGGATTTGAACTCAGGTCCTCCTGAATCCAGGGCTGGTGCTTTATCCACTGTGCCACCTAGCTGCCCCTCCAAGTCTGACTTTAAACAGAAGAAAAACTCAATTCTAGTGAGGAAGAAATCAGTAGCCAGAATGAGGTGCAATATTACCTGGTGTTCCCCCTTCACAAACCACCAAGAAAAGGACTGCACTTACAAGTGAATAGAAAAGTAATTCGAATTTTGTGTTTGTATGAGTGTTCTATAGTGACACCTCATTTATTTTGCAGAGGTAGTGACAGGGAATGAGTCCAGTGGGTGGGACTTTTCCAGTTAGCTGGCATTTGCTCCTCAAAATGCAAAGTGCCTGAAGAATTCTGGGATTTCTTTGAGATTTCTGCCGTCAGCGCTGATCTGGGTCTCTCATGCAAGTCTGTAAGAATTTACTCTCAGGTGGCCAACCTGGTGATGTGTGGGTCCCTGAACTTACTTTCACTTGGCTAGGGCAAGTCCTCAGACTGCAGTTGGGACGTTGAGCTCTTCCCACTTCTTAGGGAGGCTCTGGCAAAGCTTGAGCTGAACTAGCAATGGACCATTGAGGGTCCATTGTCACCACTTCTACAGTAAGCTAAGAACTCAGAGTAGGACTCGAGAAGGGGTTCAGTTTTCCCAAATAATTGAAACCATTTTTGAGCAAAACATTTCCAAAATATGACATCTTTCCTGTTTTCTCTTAAGTGGAGGATGGGGACTGAACCACAGTTAGATATCATTAGTATAAAGAAGTCCTGGATACTCAGTCTATACCTTTTCTGCCACTTAGAGTCTCAGAAAAAAGTTGCCTGTAGGACTGAGATGTGAAGTCATAAAGCCTTTATTATTCACTTGCTAATTGACAGGCTGTGCTAAGCACTGGGGATACAAAGACAGCCCCTGCTTTCAAGGAGCCCACAGACTTCATGAAGGATACAGCAGGCAGGCAACCATTCATAAATAAGATAGGTTGTAGATAATCACAGAGGGGGATAGATAGCACTAGTGTTTAGAAAGTGGGATTTTAGCTGAGACTTGAAGGAACCAGGGAATCCAGAAGATAAAGATGAACATTTCAGGCAGGAGGAAAAGTGAAAATTCCTGGAATCTGGAGAGAGATTGACTTATTCAAGGAACAGCAAGGAATCCAGTTACAAGGGTGTAGAGTGTGTGGAGGAGAGTAACCAGTAAGAAGACGGAGAAAGGGTCCAAAGGCGTCAAGTTATGACAGGGTCACGCAGGCAAGATGTGCCAGTGGTAGGGCTTTGAATCCATTTCTTCCTGACTCTCAGGCTGGCTCTCCATCCACAATATGGGTCTACCTTTCCAAATAGACTATACTCAACATAACAGGATTATTAAATAGGGTCGTTGTTATTATGAGTTGCAGTTATTGTATTGTGCTGAAATAGAATAGGAACTGTTGAAATGGCTTTTTGCATCTGTATGGTGTGATCCCAGATAATTGTGCTCCCCCCCCCCCACCAGTCTCCTTATAGGGTTCACTGTCATTTCTGCTGGTAACTGAATCCCAGTCTTTTAGCAGACACTTCCCCTTGTAACCTGTTGTTTTTAAATTGCTGGTGGTTTGAGAAATTCTAACCAACCCTATTGGAATTGTATCTAAAATAAGAGTTAGTCACTGACTCTGAGCAAGGGTCCAAGAAGCTTTTTCTAGGTTAAGTGCATGAATTTTAGAGACAGCTATTTTGGCTGCTCAGAGGCATTTAAAAATGTTCATTTCTTGGCTATGTCTCTCATAGTTGAGGTTGCCTGGATATGTGATGAGTAAGGTGTTATTATAATCATTTAGTTAAGGAAGACATAATAAAGACAGATATAAAATTGTGCCAAAGTGTTTTGCCTAAACCATTGAGTCCTGTTGGTTTTATTCCCAAGGAGCTCACATTCTAAGGGAAAAGCAACATGGACAAGGAAGATATATACAAAATGGATGGAGAGCCAGCCTGAGAGCTGAGATATATACAGAATGGATGGGAGGTAATTTTAGAAGAGGGAAAGGCACTAGCAGCTGGTCTAAGAGAAGGCTAAGACATTTTAGATTGTGGGCTCAGATGGTTTTTAAAAAAAAGTCTGGTAGGTCTTGAGCTGAACCTCAGTGGATGAATTACATCAAAATAAACCGTGGGAAGGCATAACCTGACTGTAGCTATTAAACTTGGGATCATAGGATTTAAAACTGGAGGGGATCATAAGTCCAGTGTCCTTTTTTTCCAAATGATGAAACTGTAGCTAAGAGTGATTAAAGGACTTGACCTAAGTCACAAAGGTATTAAGTGAGATCATCCATTGACCAAGAGCTTGAAAGGGATCTTAGAAATTGTACAATCCCGTCCTCTCATTTTATAGGTTAGGTAATCGAGACCAAGTAAGTAGATCACACTTGCTCAAGGTCACATGTCAGTAAGGAACAGAACAAAGGCTCAATCGAGGGAAGCAGGGTTAGATTGGGACTCAAAGGATGTGGCCCTCATCGGATCGGATCTTATGTCATTCTAATTCCAAATTCAATACATGTTCTTTATATATTGATGCCTTCTCTCTTTCATCCCCCCAAGAATTGGAGTCTCAGGTTCTCAGTTCCAAACCAAGCCTGAAGAAGTGCTGTTAGCTGAGTTATTTCTGGGCTTCTAAAGTTATTAGCTTGGTCTTGTCTTTAACTAAAATGAGTAACATGTCACATAAAAAAGTATGGGGGGGGCAGCTAGATGGCGCAGTGGATAAGCACCGGCCCTGGATTCAGGAGTACCTGAGTTCAAATCCGGCCTCAGACACTTACTAGCTGTGTGACCCTGGGCAAGTCACTTAACCCCAATTGCCTCACCAAAAAGAAAGAAAGAAAGAAAGAAAAAAGAAAAAAAAAGTATGGGGGGCAGCTAGGTGGCACAGTGGATAAAGCACTGGCCCTGAAGTCAGGAGAACTTTGAGTTCAAATCTGGCCTCAGATACTTGACACTTACTAGCTGTGTGAACCTGGGCAAGTCACTTAACCCCCATTGCCCCACCTTAAAAAAAACCCCAAAGTGTGGAAAGTCATCCATTCAATTCAGTAAACATTTATTAAGTGCCTCCTATGGGCTAGGCACTCTACAAAAAGGGATGAAAGACAGTCCAAAGAGCAGGAGGAGATGACATGCAAACAAATACATACAAATCAAGCTATGTGCAGGTTAAATAGGAAGTAATTAACAGAGGAAACACTGGAATTAAGAGGGATTGGGGAAGGCTTTCCTGTTGGAGGTGGGGACTTAGAAGGAAGCCAGAGAGGTTAGTAGAGTGGAGGAGGGGAGAGCATTCTGGACACGAGGGACAGCCAGAGAGAGTGCCCAAAGCCAAAAGATAGGGTGTCTTGTTTGTGGAACAGCCACGAGGCTGATGTCGCTGGATCAGAAGAGTTTGTGTTGGGGAATTAGGTGGAAGAGAACTGGCAATGTAGGGAGAGCTGCATTATGAAGGGCTCTGAATGCTAACTGAGCATTTTGCATTTGCACCTGGAGACAATAGGAAGCCCCTGGAATTTACTGGGTAGGGACACCAATGCCAGGGTTGAGCTTAGTTAATTCTGATGACCAACCAGGCCACTGCTGTTAATTTCTCTTTAGACAAGCAGCACTTGAATGATTCCTCGGCATTAGGTTTTTCTTAGGTGCAAACCAGCATAAAAGCTAGGAGGAGCGCATGGACTTTGTTGCATGTTCAGGTGAGCTCTGAAATGGAGGCCAAGAACTGCCTCAGGGTGTATTAAAAACTTAGGAAAGTAGTGGAGGAGGAGAGGAGTGTGTTGATGGAAAAGACTTGTGTTGGCCTAATGTCAAACACAAACCTTCTGTTGCAACTGTTTTCCAGGAACTCCTGGTCCTAAATGGATATTTAGCTTTGCAGGTGAATCTCATGTGATCTTTTCCATTTCAATTATGGACATACTTAATTCTTGCACATTGGGCATTTGCAAAGTCCCCATCCTTCTTGGGGTCGGTGCAATAGTTTTTCTCAAAAGCTAAAAATCAGACTACATCGGATGCTCCTTAAAAGAACCTTTGAACACTTTCTAGTACATTCTCACCTTGGTGAAAACAGAGCTAAGTCTGGAAAAAGCATTGTAGCTGTGAATGTGCTTTACTGATGTCAGAAACCAGGCCATTTGAGTAGTCTCTGTCTGTCCATCCATCCAGCTTTGAGAATCTGTTTGGGGTATGGCAGTTGAATGGCATGTTTATTTTCCTGTTTCAATGATGGGGGGGGGCAACAGGAAGGGGGATCTCTGACGATATGTCTATTCTTTATACCGCTGAAGTTTCCCCTGAGTGCCGGAAAGGAATGTTGATAAATCAGTGCTTTGTTGCTCACCTCTACTTGGAAATTAGAGGAAATGGGGACAATCGGCAAACATTTATTAAGCACCTATTACATGCCAGACACTGTGTTAACCGCTAGGGATACCAAGAAAGTCATACAGTCCCTGCTCTCAAGTTGCTCACAGTCTGACGGGGGAAGACATTTGGACAATTAGGTCCAATGGCAGTAAAACCAGTTAATACTGAGCAAACTTATATTTGCTGCTAATTTGTCTAGTTTCTACTTTGATCAAAATGTTTGGTGTGATGTTAAGGATTTTAATTAGATTTTATTCCTCTTTACATGTGCTTATTTTGGTAATAGTGATTAAGTTTAGGATTTTTAAAGTGGAAGAACTCAAAAAATGTCTTTCTGGCTGAACAGACACATCTTGAAACATTTGCGGTTCTGAAGACTGCATAATTATCACAAAGGGTTTCATAGAATCTAGACCTGGAAAGACCTTTGACACCATCTATTTTGGGGGTTCTTGGAATCTGTGAGTGTGGTTATTTTTAAAAAATATTTATGTGAACTATATCTTCACATGATTGGTTTCCTTTGTAATGCTATTTATTTTATTTTATTCATTATAAAACACTGTTTTAAAAGGAGTTCACGAGAATGACCAAGGGACACACACACACACACACACACACACACACACACACACACGGTTGAGAAATCTTGGTTGAAATGATGCTTATAGTTTGAAAACCAATATATTTACTTGTTGTAAACCATCTACTTGTTGTTTTTCTCCTAACTCCTACCCCATTCCCTGTTTCCTCCTCCAAATTAGGGGGAAAAAATAGTAATACCTCATGCCCCATGTTTCAGATCTTGTATCAGTTTTGGTGGGGCGGGGGAATGGGTAGAAAAAGGCATAGAGGAAGTTCTAGTGAGTACATCCTCAGAGAGATCAAATAGCCCCAGATAAGTAAAACCCAGGAACTAAACTATGTGTGAAATGTCTCTTGCAGTCAAGCCCCATTCTGCATTTCCAAACAAATTTATTCCTACGGAAGGCTTGCAGCCCTGGGAAGCATGCATACTCAACCCTAGAAGAAATCACAGGAAGTAATTAAACAGAAAAGGTCAAAGAATGAGGAAGTGGTTGTGTTTCTGATGCGAATAGCATTGTTGTTACTTGAGATCTAGATGGGAATGTTTAAGTCTCTTGGAATGTGGCTGCTCCTGGGCTTTGATTGTATTTAAATTACAGTCCTTTTAGTTTATATTCCCAGACATCAATCTAGTTAGGAAATGAATTGCTTTTAGTTCTTATCAGGAATCCCACACATGCCTAGCACTAGTCTACTGAGGGAGAGTTCCTTACATTCTGGCAAATTACACTTGAAAACTATTGAGATTCCTTTTTCTGTGTGTGTGTGTGTGTGTGTGTGTGTGTGTGTGTGTGTGTGTGTGTGTTTAGTGAGGCAATTGGGGTTAAGTGACTTCCCCAGGGTCACACAGCTAGTAAGTGTTAAGTGTCTGAGGCCGGATTTGAACTCAGGTACTCCTGACTCCAGGGCCGGTGCTCTATCCACTGTGCCATCTAGCTGCCCCCCCCCCCATATTTCCTTTTTCTTTTAATTAAACTCCTTAACTTGATAGGGTTAAGGTACTTGGATAAAGACTGGGGCTATGATTTCTTTGGTTTAGGGGACTCCCAAATTAGGAGAGTTGCTCCTAATCAGCAATTTCTAGGTTTAGAGATTTGCTAAGGGGAAGGAACTGGAAGTGACTTGCCCAGGGTCATGCAGCCAGTATGTTTCAAAGGCAGATCTTAAATCTATGTTTTCCTGGCTTCTGGGCCAGAAGTTTAACACCATGCTGCTTCTTTATTTAACATAATAGATTTTTAAAATTGGGATAATAATGGAATATTAGCATGCATATGAATCCACATGGTTTACCCACATTTAAATGAGTTAATAAACAGATGAACTTTTCAGTGTATGCCTAATGCTACCAGGAATAATGGGGGGATGTATGAATGCAAATTTCATTTTAAATGTATATATAGGTTTTAAGAATTATTACTGATATATATAAAGAGACTAGAATACGAATAGCTACATTTCTTTTTGAGCCCAAAGTACCAGGAAAGCTGAGTAGTCAAGAGAGCTTTTATTCTAAAAAAAAAAAAAGGAAATAAAATCTAAAAATGCAAATTATGGGGCAGCACCGGTCCTGGATTCAGGAGGACCTGAGTTCAAATTCGACCTCAGACACTTGACATTTACTAGCTGTGTGATGCTGGGCAAGTCACAAAAAATTAAATTTAATTAAAAAAATAAAAATACAAATTATGTCAAGGTAAACCAGTTAGATAAGGCTACTTAAGTCAAATTGGGTGGTGGCTACTCTGCAAAATCTTTAATTACCCTAGATGTATTGTAATTTTTGTCCATTGTGGCTCTAAAGCTTATTATTTTCCTTAAGGGAGTTACCTTAAAACAGTTTTTAAAAGATTTTTTTGGGGGGGGGGTTGTGGCAATTGGGGTTAAGTGACTTGTCCAGGGTCACACAGCTAGTAAGTGTAAAGGGTCTGAGTCTGGATTTGAACTCAGGTCCTCCAGAATCCAGGGCCGGTGCTCTATCCATTAAGCCACCCAACTGCCCCATTAAAACAGTTTTTAAAGACCCCCTTCAATATGATAGTTACAGTTTTCTACTGTGGTATGAGTACTTGCTAAACCACATTAAAACCTAGAAGGAACGTGAATATGTTCACCTATTTGGCCCATTTCAGGCAGAAGGCATTTATTAAATGCTAACTATATGCCAAGCCCAGTACTAAATAATGGGGATTAAAAAAAAAAGTTAAAAGTATGATCCTTGCCATCAGGGGGGACATACACATGATGTATACAGAGAAGGAAAGTGATTGGTTTCAGGGGAAGGCTCCAGTAGCTGGGGAAACCTAGAAAGGCCTCCTGCAGATGGTGGGATGTGAGCTTTGTTTTGAAGGAAGCTGAGGTAAGGAAGGGGAGAACCTTCCCAGGTATGGAGAACAGCCAATGCAAGACCTAGAATGTGAAGATGAGTGTGGTGTGTGGCCAACAGTTAAAAGGTTTCTTTAGCTGGACCCTAGAGGTTACCCAGGGCTGTAAAAGATAAGAACACTGCCCAGGTAGGAAGAGGCCAAGTGCCAGAGAACTTGATATTTGATACTGGAGGTAATAGGGAGTGATTAAAGCTGGTTGAGTAGCCAGGTGATGTGATCAGGCCTACACATTGGAATGGCACTTTGGAAGTCAAATTGGAACAGAGACTTGAAGCAGGGACACCTATCACCAGTTGGTGAGATAGTATAGAGAAAAAAGAGAAGGGTGCCCAGGGCAGAGTACATAGGCATGGCATGAATGAAGAACCCAAAAAGATTTATAAGGAGTGGTCAGAGAGCTAGAAGGATAGCCAGGAGAGAGCAGTGTTGGGAAAACCCAAAGAAAGGAGAGAGCATCCAAGGGGATCGGCAGCATCAGATGCTGCATGGAATTCAAAAAAGGATGAGGATTGGGAAAAGACCAGTTGATTTGACAAGGAAGACATCATTTGGAGAGAGCAGTTTAAGTTGAATGACAAAGTAGGAAGCCACATTGAAGAGGATTTAGAAGAGAGTGAGAGGTTAGCAAGCGGAGAAGCTGCTGAGAATTGGAGGTGAAATAGTGGGTGATTGCTAGGGGGAGATCATTGGATCAGTCGAAGGTTTTATAAGTATGGGGGAGACATGAATTTGTAGGAAACAGGGAGTAAATAGGGAGAGATTGAAGATAAAAGAGAATAGGAATGATAGTGGAGGTAATCAGGAAAAGACAGGATAGGATGGAGTCAAGGAGGCATGTAGTCCTTCATGCCTCCATGACAAGGAAGACTACTACATCCTTTGAGAAAGATGCGGAGGAGGATATAGTGGGGAAGATGTGTTAGTGTTGTGAGTAAGAATGGGGGGAAACGGGAGCTCCTGGGGAATGACCTGATTTGGGGGGAGGATAAAGTATGAGTGGAAGTCCTCAGCTGTGAGAGGGGAGTGAGGGGTTGCTTTCGGTGGCTTGAAGAGAGATGAGACCATCTGGAACTGTCTCTGTGGAGCGTGGGATATGAATCAGTTAGAAACATTCGGAATAATTGCTGTGCCCAAACAATGGCTCAGTTGAGATCAGAAACACTCATTTTGGTGGACCTAGTTAACATGCTTTCATGATTTGCTGTGGTTCCGTTCAGCACATGAATAGGAGTGAAGGGGGTAGATGGTGGGAGTATCCAGGATCAGTGTTTGGCCAAGTGCTATCAGTGATAGTTCAAGGAGTGGGAGATATTTTAGAGTAGAAAACAGCATCAAGTTCAATTGATTCACTAAAGGGTCATGATAAAGAAGGGCAGGAGAATATAGCCAGTGCATAGCTATGCCAAGAAAGATTTGAGGGGTGAAGGGAATGGAGACTACAGTAACTACAGAAAACACTGTTATGGGGTTGCAAAGCATAGGGGAAGTGGAATGACAAAAGGTTACGATCAGATAAAGGAATAATGGGGTCCATGAACATGGAATTGGAACACTTGTGGGTGGTGGCAAGATCAAGGGTTTGACCCTCTTTTGTGTGTAAATGAGTTAAGAGTGAATGGAGTAGACAAGGAATTTGGAAGGGAGGATACTTGAAGGATCATTGAGACACGGATAGGTAGGTAGGAAGGTAGGTAGATAGGCGGGCAGGCAGATAGATAGGAAGATAGGAAAGGAAAGAAAGACAGAGCGGTTTCTGGTTGATGCTGAGAGTCCAGAGGCAACGGCAAGCAAAGAATCGGGGGTTATGAGATAATCAGTATTGGAAAAGACAGGGAAAGTAAGATAGACGGGGAAACTGTGTCATGAGGAGGGAGCCAGGTATCATTGAGTACTGGGAGATGGAAGGATTGAGAAAGGAAGAAGTTTAAGGTGAAATGAAGTTACTAAACGGAGCAGGCTTTCCAGAGAGCATAGTCAGAAGGTGCGTCATCTCTGGAGCTGGATACAGTGGGTGGGTTGGGTTTGAGGTGGATAAGAGTAAGGGAACAGGTATTTAGGGATGGGGCATTTAATGAGTTTGTACATACATCAACATCTGGGGATTCTGCATCACTGGGAAAGGGAAGAATATAAGGTTCAAGAACTGTGAGTATAAAGAATGTTGAGTGCCCAATCTTTGAGGCTCCTCTACCATCCACCAACACATTCTCCCCCATTTTCCTTCTCTCAAACATATAGTGGTTTTCCTTTTTGACCTGCTCAGGGTTTGACACTTTTGTAGGAAGAGGGAAGAGAGCTAACCTCCCCCTGAGAGAAAATTATAAGTTTGAGAATAGGCCCTTAGAAGCAAGAGAGAACACATAGCCCTCAATTCAGTTCAACAAGGTTTGGGGGTTTTTTTTAGACGAGTAATGGATAATAGAATAATTACTTTTTGGGGGTGGGGTGGGGCAATGAGGGTTAAGTGACTTGCCCAGGGTCACACAGCCAGTAAGTGTCAAGTGTCTGAGGCCAAATTTGAACTCAGTTCCTCCTGAATCCAGGGCCAGTGCTCTATCCACTGCGCCACCTAGCTGCCCCAGTAATGAACAATAGAGCTGGAAAAGTAGATTTGTACCAGAATGGGCAGACACCTTAGAGATCTAAAGCTTTTTCATTTAACGATGAAAAAATTGAAACCTAAAGATGTCAAGTGACTTGTTTAAAGATACATAGACAGTAGCAGTTATTTTGTGTCCATCAGCAAGAAGGATTGATTCAACACTTTTCAGGCAAATATCTTTGCCCTTGAGTTGTTTATAACCTAGGACAACAAAACAGTTAACTTGGTTGAAACTTGTCTGTATGGCCTCTTTGTTGATTAGAAAATTAACCAACTGTGAACCATAAATATTGACCTCTTAACATTGTGTACAAAGTCAAGCTCTGTACAAGAACATTTGAAAGTCTTTGTAAAATGAAGAGATTGGACCGGATGAATTTTTTTCTTTTTGGTGAGGCAGTTGGGGTTAAGTGACTTGCCCAGGGTCACACAGCTAGTAAGTGTCAAATGTCTGAGGCCGGATTGAACTCAGGTCCTCCTGAATCCAGGGCTGGTGCTCTATCCACTGCGCCACCTAGCTCCCCCCAGATGATTTCTTAAGGCTTACTTGATTCAGAAGATGGTTGCACATCCATTTTATGCTAAAGTATGAATGAATTTTGACCTAAAACAGTGAGCCTTACACTGTAGTGTAAGGTGGTGGTGGTAGTAGTAGTTGTAGTTCAGTTAGTTCTTTTTTTTTTTTTTTTTTGGTGAGGCATTTGGGGTTAAGTGACTTGCCCAGGGTCACACAGATAGTAAGTGTCAAGGGTCTGAGGCCAGATTTGAACTCAGGTCCTCCTGAATCCAGGGCCAGTGTTCTATATACTGCACCATCTAGCTGCCCCTGTAGTTCAGTTAGAATTTGTTCTGAACAGCTCAGAACGTTCCTCCAGAAGCGATGTTCCTGTCATCAGAGTTAGAGATGGGGCAGAAAGGATTAAATTGATCCATTCATCTGTATTTCAGAAAATTAATGATTTCATTCATGGATGATTCTCAAGAATTACTAGGTGGGGGGGGGCGGCTAGGTGGCGCAGTGGACAAAGCACCGGCCCTGGACTCAGGAGTACCTGAGTTCAAATCCGGCCTCAGACACTTGACACTTAACTAGCTGTGTGACCCTGGGCAAGTCACTTAACCCCCATTGCCCCGCAAACCCCCCCCCCCAAAACAAAACAAAACAAAGAATTACTAGGTGGGGGAGGGAGCATCATTTGATAATGAGCCTTTGGGGTGATAAGCTTCTCCAACCTTGTCCTTTCTTCAAACAGTAGACACCCAGTGCATCATCATTAGGCCCATTTTTGAAGCCTTTCAAACCTAGAACCTGTTAGGAATTGTATTTCTCTAGCACAGCCTTTGCGAACCCCCAAATCACCATTGTGGCATGCCATAAATGAAGAAGACTTTAGGGGAAGTAATCATTCTTTCCTCAAACATTCAAGCAAGACACCGTTCAAATTACTATGGGGGACACAGAGAATAAGATGGTTTTTGCCTTCAAGAATTTTACTAATAGGGGAGATAAGACAGAGACATGCATGTCTTTAAATACAAGAATGAATATTGTAAATGCCGCCGCTCCCCCAATTTCAGATTCAGGAGCAATCACATTTTGGTTAGGGAAATAAGGGAGAATTTCCTGTAGGAGATAACCTTTATTCAGAACTTTGAAAATGAGTTTTCCCCATTCATTTGGAGCTGAGAAGAGAGGGGCATTGGTGATGGGGGTTACTATTCTAGGCAGAAGGAACTGCTTGAACAAAATTCTCAAAGGGAAAGCATGATTTCTTATGCTTGGCCAAAGGTTGGACTCATTGACTTTTTTTTTTTGTTTTTGTTTTGCAGGGCAATGGGGGTTAAGTGACTTGTCAAGGGTCTGAGGCCAGATTTGAACTCAGGTCCTCCTGAATCCAGGGCCGGTGCTTTATCCACTGTGCCACCTAGCTGCCCCAGACCCATTGACTTTTGAGGTCCCTTTCTACTTGGAGAAAAAAATAGACAAACCCTTGAGGAGTTGAAGTTTTTAAGAATGTTTCATGTTGAATGTAGACAACCAAAAAAAGTTTACGAAACATGGTAGAACAACTTCTTTGTCTTCTTCCTCCTCCCTCTTTGCCTTCTTTGTCTTCCTCCTCCTCTTCCTCTTTCTTTTTTTCTTCATTTTCCTCTATGCAATTGCTTTTTACAGTTAACAGCCAAAAGAATGTGGTCAGAAACAGCAAAGGATTGTGCTTGATGTGCTGAGCCTCTGGGGTCAAGGTGGATTCAATGCCATGAATGTGGCTGTTTTCATGTTGGGATTCAGAAGTTATGCTATAGGCAAACAGATGTTATGAAAGCGAGGGAGAAGGGCACGGTTGGTTTGTGTTTTTGTCTTTGTTGTTCTAGAGATATTATGTCTTCAAAGATTGGTGGTTTCATCAGCATAGGTCAGTGGTTCTAAACCCCCCCCCCCCCATAACTATGAGGAATCCATGTAAATTTCAGGATCATGAAACCATGGAAGTTGAGCCGGAAGGGACCTCCGGCTATGTAGTTCAACACCCTCATGTTGCTGATGAGGAAACTGAGACTCTCAGGGAAGTGAAGAGACTTGCTTAAACTCATACAGGTGAATCCCATCTGAGATGGGATTTGAACCCAGGTCCTCTGACTCCAGATTACGTGCTCTTTCCATTGTACCACACTTCATGAGATTGCAAATCTGAGTCCCGGTTTGGCACACACCTAGTTGAACCCAGTCCCGGTGTGCAGACCCTTTGAGCCTAGTGAATTTCTGTGTCATCATTTACTGATGCAAATTTTAAGTATGGGGAACTTCCAGTGTGGATCCCCCCCACACTTCCACCAATGCAGATCTGCTAAATTTATTTTTTTTAAAATTTTTATTTTTTTATTTTTTTGTACAACTTGCTTTTATTTTTTTATTTTTATTTTTGGTGAGGCAATTGGAGTTAAGTGACTTGCCCAGGGTCACACAGCTAGTAAGTGTCAAGGGTCTGAGACCAGATTTGAACTCAGGTCCTCCTGAATCCAGAGCCAGTGCTCTATCCACTGAGCCACCTAGCTGCCCCCAAGATTACTCTTTAAATTTAGCAGCAGGGGCAGCTAGGTGGCTCAGTGGATAGAGCACTGGCTCTGGATTCAGGAGGACCTGAGTTCAAATCCGGCCTCAGACCCTTGACACTTACTAGCTGTTGTGATGAAATTATGGGATTTAGCAGATACTCAAGGACACACCTGGAGATTAATCTAGACTGATTGAATCAAGTGAGAGGGATTGACTGCTGATTAGCCTACTTCAAGTTAACTGGATTGTAATCACACCTGGCTAGCCCATAAGAAGGTATTGTTCTCAGAAGCTAGACTGTGAACTCAGCTTGAAGCAGTATGTAAGGACCACCTCTGTTCTAGACCTATAAAAAGCTTCTACAGTCAGCTTGGAAGAGAGTTCCTGATTAAAGCAGGCTCATGGCAGAGGACTTGAGGAAGAACCCAACCAAGCTGGAACTCTATGCTAGATAGGCCTTTTCTTAACTTTCTGAACTTCATGTGAATACCTGTATGCTTTAATAAATGTTTAATGCCCAAAGACTGGTGCTGAAGCTTCTAATTTAAGGCGACCACAATTTAGATTTTAAACATCACACTGTGTGACCCTGGGCAAGTCACGTAACCCTCATTGCCCCCACCCCAGCCCCCCACACAAAAGAAAGAATAATCTAGAACACTAAGAAGGTAAGTGATATTCTCATGGTCCCATTCCCGTGGGTATCAAAAGTAAACCTTGAACCTGGCTCTTCCTAACCCTAAGGCTGAGCAACTGTATCACGGTATCATTACTGGGACAGTAGACTTTCTGGTGATGGCTCTCCAAACTTTGTTAGACTGGTCCTCAGAAAACAATTATGTAGGGTCATATCCAGTGTCACTTTCACACTTTTTCAATTGCAGGCCTTAGTTAGAAGAGGCATATCATTGGTTCTTAAGCATGGCATCTTCTCCATTGCACATAAGTAGTGGTTTGCAGGAACCTGTCATCAAAGTTAGTTCTTGCAAAATATCCACAAGGTTAAGTTGGGGTGTAGATGGTGGTGGCACAACAATTTTTTTGTTTTGTTTTGGTTTTTTTGGCGGGGCAATGAGGCTTAAGTGACTTGCCCAGGGTCACACAGCTAGTGTCAAGTGTCTGAGGCTGGATTTAAACTCAGGTACTCCTGAATTCAGGGCCAGTGCTTTATCCACTGCGCCACCTAGCTGCCCTGGCGTAACAATTTTTAGGTCCCTGGAAATTTGAGTGTCCTGAAAATCCTAGATTAAGAGCAGTGACTCTAGAGACAGTTTAGGACAGCCCTCCTATTTTACAGACCATGAAACTGCTTCCCCAAAAGGTGCTGTGACTCCTCAGTTTCCATAGGTGGTAACAACTGGGGTTTCATTCAGCCCAGGTTTTCTGATTCCACATTTGGTGTTCTTTCTATTCTATGATATCCCTTCTTCTTTTTTTTTTTTTTTTGGCAGGGCAATGAGGGTTAAGTGACTTGCCCAGGGTCACACAGCTAGTAAGTGTTAAGTGTCTGAGGTCAGATTTGAACTCAGGTCCTCCTGAATCCAGGGCCAGTGCTTTATTCACTGTGCCACCTAGCTGCCCCCCTATGATATCCCTTCTTGAATCAAGATCACTGGGATTCTGTATAGCAATAGTTGAGAATTAGCCCTCAATCGCCTTTCCTCATTTTAACAGCATTGTTGGGGGTGGGGACTCATAACAAGGTGAATGTCCAAGGAAACTTCAACTTGTTTTCTTAACTCCAGTATCCAGACTGATCTGGGATTCAGGTTTGAAGGAGAGTATTGTTTTTCAACTTTTTTTTTTGTGATACAGTTGCAATGAAAACAAATTATTAGTCTGCCTAGACATGAGTTTCTTTAACTCATAGGCTCATGGCCACTCCCCTCCCTTCCCCCCCCCCATCCCCCCCAAGGAAAGTTGGAGATGTGGAGGTGTATAACTGTATAAATAACTACTGGGTAGGAAAGTGAATGGTTTGTGTGCCAATAGTCTGGAAATGCCCATTTGTCTTTTATGAATCACATGTTTAGGGGCAGCTAGGTGGCGCAGTGGATAGAGCACTGGCCCTGGAGTCAGGAGTACCTGAGTTCAAATCTGGTCTCAGACACTTAACACTTACTAGCTGTGTGACCCTGGGAAAGTCACTTAACCCCAATCGCCTCACTAAAAACAAAAACAAAAAAGAAAAGAATCACATGTTTAATCCAAAGGTGATTTTTTTGCCCCTCTAGGACTCAAACAATTCCAGCTGTACTCTCACCCTAGAACTAGAGGTTCATTTTAATACTAGTTTATGCCGTTTAAGCCCCCTCCCTCAATATTCTGGCTCCAGCTCTTTTGACAGCCTTAATTTAATGTTAGTCCTCTTCACATACTTTATACCCTAAATAATCTCAGGTCTTGTTCTTTCCTTGATGCTAACCTCTTCACCTTCATGCACAGGACCACATTCTCTATGCCTAAACTGAACTCTATTTCCTCATCTCTCTCTCTTTTTTTTTTTTTTTTTGGTGGGGCAATGGGGGTTAAGTGACTTGCCCAGGGTCACACAGCTAGTAAGTGTCAAGTGTCTGAGGCCAGATTTGAACTCAGGCACTCCTGAATCCAGGGCTGGTCCTTTATCCACTGCGCCACCTAGCCGCCCCCTATTTCCTCATCTCAACCTATTGAAAATTTTCTCTTCCTTCAGGGCTTACTTCAAGTACTAACTCCTTCATGAGGGCTTCCCTGATTTCTTTCCTTCTCCCATCACCTAAAAAAAAAAAATGCCATGTCCCTCCTCAGATTTTTCTAGAATATTTAGTGAGGATCTACTCTGTTTTTTGTTTAAATTTTTTTTTATGTTATTTTTTTTGTGGGGCACTGAGGGTTAAGTGACTTGCTCAGGGTCACACAGTTAGTAAGTGTCAAGTGTCTGAGACTGGATTTAAACTCAGGTCCTCCTGAATCCACTGTATCACCTAGCTACCCCCTATTCTTTTTTTTTTTAAACATTTATGATTTTTTGTTGTTTGTGTTGTCATTCCCCACTAGAATGTAAACTCCTTGAGGACAGGGACTGTCATTTTTGTCTTCGTATTCATAATTGAACACTTGGCCATACTCCTATTCAAAATGACCTGTGATCTCAGTTGTTTGGGAGACCCCTCCAGCAATGAAAATCCGCAGCCATATTCATCTCTGCTCCTCTTGGGTAGTTCTTGCCCATGCTCTCTTGTATGACATGAGGCTCATTCAGTGTGCTGGAAGCATTCCCAACTTTTTCTTTATTAGACTGTGGACATTGTGCTGCTTGCTTGAAGTCCCGTGACAGAGCCCTGTAACAGATTCCTGGAAAAGATCAGTCACTATTCAAGAGTTTGGCTTGACCATCCACACTGGAAAGGCCAGATCAGTGAAGAAGTCAGTTGCTCTGATTATTGACATACTTGGCGCTTTAAAAAATGCTTCTTGAATGAATCTCTTCCTTTTCCCCTCTTAGATCACACCTTGTATTTTACATATTTGTATATTTTTATATCCCTTATGTTAGACCACTGTATACTTTTTATTGTATTTTTGCTATTTTGTTTAACTTTGTATTCCCTGGGCCTAGCACAGTCCTCTTACACATAATAGGTACTTAGTAAATTTTGACTTAAGCTAATCATTTGCTAGAGGGGGGAAAAAAAAAGGAAAGTTCTCACCACACTAGTTCAGACCCACGACCTGGCCAAATATTCTTTGTCAGACAATGGCATCAAGAAAAGTCTCCTGGAAGAGGAAAGCTAAGATTGTCCTTGTTTACAAAGGTAAGGTCGTTGTGGCAACTACCCTCCTCACCACCCCACCTTCATTTTACAATCTAAGACACAGTTGATGTATTGATTAGTTTTGTTGAACTGCTTTTTTCCCCTTTTTATTCTCAGTTTAAAAGGGTAGCTCTCTGAAGAGGGGAGGGAAGGAGGGATTCATTAGGGAATGAAGGTGATCTGAAAGGAAATGATAACAATTTTAATTGCATAAAGAAAACTAGGAGTTAGCTCAGGTTTGCATCCCTAATCCCAGAGAAGCAATGGTAAATACAGGCAGGGTAAAACCAAGAGAATTTGAGAGATGGCCAAGGGGAACCCTTCCCTGTCTTTTCTGCGTCCCCCAAACTCTGGGAAAAGAGTAAAGAAAGGATTGGAATCAACAGTTGGGCTTTGATCCTAGTTTCTCATAATAAATTGTTTTATATCTGTCATCATTGAATTTGTCTAAACTTTAAAAAAATATTTTCAGTCTGCGTCACCTCTGGGGGTAATGAATTTCATAAGTTGGTTACTTACTCTATAGGCAATGCTTTACAGGCATTATATTGAATCCTTTCAAAATACTTATGAAGTAAGTGGGAGTTTCTCTAGGTTAAGCCTCCCAAAGTCTGAGTAACTTTGAGAATTAATCATTCTGGGCATAAATCACCCCCTTTACCCCCTAAGGGCAGGAAAGAAAAGAAAAATATAATTTATTGCTCCTAACTTTGTAAAAGGTTAAGTTTTTGTTCTAAAGTTACATTTAATTTTTACTTTGGCAGATCTATGACTTCCTTAGAATGAGCATTCCTCCACTGGCATAGGTTACGTATTTCCCTCTGTTTCATGAGCTGCCATTGGCAAAAAACAAACCCACATTCTTTACCTGAGGTCTGCCCATATGGTGATGGAGCTTTTACCAGCTTACCTGGTGCCCCATAACAGACCTATGTAGTCTGTCTCAGGCCTGTTGATGCTTTTTCAGCTGGTTAAGGCCTATGCTCTGCTGGCACACCCCCTTGATAATTCTTGGCCATGTTTTGTTGAGTCATCCAAAGTAGGGCCTTAGTGTGGAAGAATCCTTCCTCTGATTTGGCACCTAATGTTCCCTCCAACCCCTCAAAAAGTATCTTCAAATAGTCCTTTGATTTTATAGGTTTAGATCATATGCCCTCTCAGCCCTGATCTCTCCAGATTGTGGAGACCTGATCTTTTGGGCCCCATTGATTCCTAGAATCAGTTTAGTTATTCACATGTGCATCTTTCCTTGCTCAAGGATTGTGACCAGGACTTCCTAGGATAGTCTAGGCAGAGGGTAGGAGAGTATTTCTTATCTGATATCTCTTTGGGGGATGCCCAACATTGTGTTAGCCTATAATAGAACGTATTTATATCATTTTAGACTTTTCTAAGTACTTTCACATAGTTTGATCCTCACAAGGGACAGTGTGGCTGGGTGGGTGTGGAGCTGACTGGGAAGCCAGGAAGACCTAGGTTCAGGTTCCTCCTTTCACACAGACTGAATCGGAGACCCCTGGCAGTTATTTATCATCTAACCTGTCGGTGCTGGGCAACTCTCTAAGAGTCAGTTACAGAGAAAAGTGTTGACCTCCATTAACAGAAGCAGTTTCCTTACCTGGGAATTCTCTCAACCAACTAAATCACAGGTTTTGGCCCCAGCTCTATTTTGTCTGTGGCAATGGAGTATAGGGACGTCTTATCTGTGGTTTCCTTGGGGAAAAGCCCGGTAATGAAGTCTCTGGTTCAAAGGGTTTGGGCATTTTAGTCACTTTATTTGCATAATTCCAAATTGCTTTCCAAAATGGTTGTACCATTTCACAACTCTACTAATAATGTATTGGTATGCCTATCATTCCATAACCACTCCAACATTGTTTGTTGCTATTTAAAAATTTTTTTTGCCAATTTGTATAGTGTGAGGTAAAATTTCAGGGTTGTTTTGATTTGTATTTTTCTTATGATTCGTGGTTTGACACATTCTTTCAAGTAAATTATAAATGCTTTGCAATTCTTTTGAGAACTGTTTGTTCATGGCCTTGAATCACTTATCTATGGGGAAATGGCTATTAGTCATATATGTGTGCGTGCTTAAAAATTGTGTTTCTGTTGTTTGGGGGTGTTTGAATAGCAATTAATCTTTTCAGTTTTGGTTTTCTTTCTAAAAAATGTTTCAAACACCTCTATTATTAAATGTCCATTTTTTTCCCCATATACGATTAAGCTTAGATTTGCAGGATCCAGGCCACCCTGGGTTGGTTGCATCCTGAGCTACATTGCTCTTTGGAGCACATTATTCCATTCCCTCCTGTTTTCTGGTGAGTACAGAATAGTCTTACATTATTCAAATTTTCTTTCCTTGCTATTTGAAGGTTTTTCTCCTGATCACTTGCAGAACTTGTCGTTTCTGAATTGGATTGTTAAATTTAACCACTATGTGTCTTGGAATTTGTGCCTTGGATTTTTTTTTCTGGAGAAGATCCATGAATTCTTTCAATTGATATTTTATTCTTCTATGTTCAGAAGTCCTAAGGTTTTTTGTGTCCTGTCATGTTCTTTTGGGAGACCTATGATCCTTAGGTTTTCTCTGTGAATCCTCTCTTTGAGATCAGTATGTTTTTCTTGCCCAGTAAGCATATTTTAAATACATTTTTGGGAGGAGGGGGGTTTCCCTTATTCTAGATTGTCCTTCATTTCTGTATATTTGCATTCTTAATATTGTTCTTCTTTTTGCTTCTTTGGTGAGGTTTACCATTGCAGATTTCAGTTTTTCTATATCAGGCCATAAATTCTGCTTTCATAATTCTCATTTTTCTTTGAACCACTCAAGAGCATGTTGTGGTTCCATATTCTCCTAACATTTCACAGGGTCCTCTGTCTCATCAAATGCAGAACCATTTTCCTTTGTTTTGCAGTATTTATTCATAGATGTCTGAATCTGTTTACTAGTTCCAGGGGCCATATTTTCTTCTGTTGTTAATATTTTCCCTGTTTATCTGCTTATGTTCAAGGTCTTTAAGTTTTCTTCTTCCTGAGAGCTTTGGTAATTTCCACATTTTGGGTTTTTTTTTTTTCCCTGATTTTTCCCTATTCACTTTCTGACTCCCCTCTGATGCTGGTTTTCTTTGGGAGCTGGATCTCAAGCATTTCAGCATCCTCCCATGATGGGCAATTCGAAGTTCACCAGCCTAGGCATTTCCAGGTGATGTTGGATTATATTCAAAGAATCACTTGTGTGAAGTAGCTTGAAGAGGATAATCCCATTCCTTCCCTGCATTTCCCTGGTATTTCATCTCTCTGTTCTTTCCATTTCTTCAGGTTCCTTCTTGTTCTACTTAGATAACCAACCATGCCACATGAAAACTATTTGAAGAAAATGAGGCTATTGAACTTGAGACATACATGAGAGTTGTCTTCAAGTCTCCAAAGGCCCTCATGTGGAAGAGGGATCATTCTTATTTCACTTGGTCCCAAAGGGTTTAACTAGAAGAAAATTGGGGGGGGGCGGCGAGTGCGGGGCAATGAGGGTTAAGTGATTTACCCAAGGTCACACAGCTAGTAAGTGTTAAGTTTCCGAGGCTGGATTCAAACTCAGGTCCTCCCGAATCCAGGGTCAGTCCTTTATCCACTGCACCATCTAACTGCCCCTTAACTAGAAGAAATGGGTGGAAGTTGCAGAAACAAATTTCAAAACAATACAAGGGAATAACTTCCTAACACATTAGGGCTAAAATGGAATGGGCTGCCTCTTTAGAGGAAATGAATCTTTTCTTTATCTTCGAAAATCCTCAGGTGGAGACCATATAGCCAGCTGGATGTTCTAAAAGGGTTTGGGTTCTGATTGGGCTAGATGACCTCTAAAGACCTTTCTGATTCATGATATTCTTGAATTATGTTGTGAACTTAGCCTGTTGAGTTAGGGAGGTGTGGTCATTTGCCGTGTGGTCATTTCCCATGCCGTCTCTGCCATGACATTTAGCACTTTGTTAGCGCCTACTACTTCGTATTTATTTATCTGAAATATTTTATCAAGTGGTAGGATGAACAGGAGCATTTTTATAAGAATATTAACTTTTCTTTTTCTTTTTTCTTTTTTTTTTTTTGGCAACTGGTGTTAAGTGATTTGCCCAGGGTCACAAAGCTAGTAAGTGTTAAGTGTCTGAGGTCGAATTTGAACTCAGGTCCTCCTGACTCCAGAGCCGGTGCTCTAGCCACTGCGCCACCTAGCTGCCCCCAAGAATATTAACTTTTTAAAAGACCATCTCCACCCCCCCCTCTTTTTTGCAGTTCATTAGCATGATATAACCTCTCCAGGGAAAAATACCCAAATAATTCCATACATAAATTGTTATGCATGAAATGAAATTTTCTTTTAGAAACTGTGAACTTGATTCTAATTGTTGATCCATAGAAAGGCCTCTCATTTATTAAAAAGAATAGAGATATCAAAAGCACTCAAAAATCACCTACAGCTGTCATCCTACATTAGGACTGGTTTTTATTATTTTTTAAGAAAAGTTTGGCTGAAACTTTAAAAGCGTTCTTCATTTTTTCAGAAGTTTCTCTTTGTGATGTAGCACAGATGCCTTCCAAAGGTAAAGTAGTAAATAATAAATTTGGGGGGAAGGGTAATTTATACAATGATGAATTCTTTGAAGCTTTTTTTTTTTTAAACCTTTGTATTATGGTGGGACAGTATCTGCCTGGATCTAAAAGGAAACAGTCTTATGAAACCATGTGCTTTACCTAAAAATGAAAAATACATTGATGCAAAACAGATGTCTTGAGCAAAAGACTGATGCCAGGTTTCAAGATTACAGGTATAGGTCTTGACGAGGACATGATACACAGCATGCAAATGACGTGGAATGCTGAAGAATTCTTTTAACTACTTGGGAAGACATGGAAGGCATGACTGGTTACTAATTAGTCAACTAAAAGCTTACTGAAGGGGCAGCTAGGTGGTGCAGTGGATAAAGGAACAGCCCTGGATTCAGGAGGACCTGGGTTCAAATCCAGCCTCAGACACTTGACACACTAGCTGTGTGACCCTGGGCAAGTCACTTAACCCTCATTGCCCTGCCAACAAAACAAAACTTAGTGAAAATTCTTTTTAAAAATTCAAAGGTTTTTAGACATTGTGATAAGGTAATGATAATTTATCTTGTATCCTGAAGAAGGAATATTATGTCTTTGAGATGGAGCTATGATGGTTTCCTGTTTTTAGTGTGTTAAGACTTTATAATTGGATTGAGGTAGAGGAACTACTAGTATTTGTTTTCTACAAAGTCTTACCTTTTCATTTTCCACAGTGAATTTTGCAGCTAACTCCAGTTGTGATTGCAGCTATGTGACATTCTCCCTAGTGTCAATATTCCCCATCAGCATGTCTGAATTGCAGCATCCCTTCTTGTCCTTGGATGGCCTATCTCAGCAAATAAGGTTAGGGATTATAAGTAGGAAACATAAATTTAAAGGTGGAATTGACTTGAGATCATGTAGGCATAGGATTGTAGATTAAGAGATGGAGAAGACCTCAGAAGCCATCACCATCTCCCTCATTTTGCCAGTGAGGAAATTGAGGATCATTGAGAACACTTGTCTTTGCTCATGACTCCACAGTTTGCTAGAAGTTTGGTCAAAGCTAGAGCATCCCAGGTTTCTTTATCCTCCAAGCAAGTGTTCTTTTTCCTGTAGCACATTGCCTCTTTTAGCTGAATTTAGATTATTCTGCATTATAAAGGGAAGGATATAATTTCTATTATTATTATTATTATTATTTGCAGGGCAATGAGGGTTAAGTTACTTGCCCTGGGTCACACAGCTAGTAAGTGTCTGAGGCCAGATTTGAATTTGTCCTCCTTAATCCAGGGCCAATGCTTTATCCACTGTGCCACCTAGCTGCCCCTCCTTTATTTGTTTTTTGGGAGTTTTTTGTGGGGCAGTGGGGGTTAAGTGACTTGCCCAGGGTCACACAGCTAGTAAGTGTCAAATGTCTGAGGCAGGATTTGAACTCAGGTCCTCCTGAATCCAGGGCCAGTACTCTATCCACTGTGCCACCTAGCTGCCCCGCCCCTCCTTTATTAATTCTTAATTTTTTTTCTCCTACTTTGGGACTTACTTCATGTGTAAAACTTAATTAGCAATTGAAAAGAGCTATCAGAATTCCTTAGTTTCTCCCCCCCCCATTTGATGCTTGTGTTAACGTCTCTCAAAATAACATTTTAAAGACTCTATGAAAAAAAGAGTAAAATTTAATTTTAAAAAAGGAAAAAAAAACCCATATCCTAAAACAGATGAGATCACAAACCCTTCAAGATATACTTTATAAGTTCTTGTGTGTGTGTGTGTGTGTGTGTGTGTGTTTTAAGCTAAATTGAAATTCAGACATGAATTTCATTTCAGGCCTGAATTTCAATGCTGAGAGGCCCCTCAGCATTTTCCTTTCTTTGGGCATTCCATCTGGTGCATAATGATTTAGGGGAAGGTAAAGTTGGTCTGATTTGGAATAAGAGATAACTTTCAGGATCTCTAAAATTGTCTGTACCCTCTCTCTCCCTAACGAAGCCTCAAGCTGCTAGTAGTATATAGTTCTTTCCTCATGTTGATCCCGTCTGTGTTCAGAGGGATCTGGTATTTCTTTGGGGGCAAAAAAACCTACCAAAATTCAGATATTCCTGTAGGACTCCTGAATATAATGTTGGCTGATTAGTCATAGACTTAATCTGCCTGAAATGATCTCTGGAAAATAAGAAAATGTGCCACCAAGAGGGAAATCTTTTTTAAAAAATTATTCATTGAAACTGAGAACATAAAATCAAAAGTGTTTTTCTTTTCTCTTACATCATTACATTATATTTACATTCACAGCAGCTGTGAATGACATGGTGGTGGTACCTGTTGGTATTGTGATAGTATTGGGGTGGCAAGGTTTACAATGGAAATAATAACACATTCAACAAAACCAGCTTTCTAAGCAGCTGCTGTTTCATGGCACTGCAAGAGATCCTGGGAGACACACAAAGTTTAGATAGCTCTCCTACCTCATAGAACTTATGGTATAGAAGGTAAATCCAATATAAACATAGATACTATCTAACATTTTACATATTATCATTTTAAGTGCAAAAGAGACTCCTTGGGTGAAATTACTGCCAAGAAAAGACATTCTGACATTAGATTTTTTCTAAACATTTGCTCTTGTTTAAAACCTAAGCAAAAAAAAATATTTTTTCCCCAAACTTTTAGAATTTTATTTTCCCATAATCACATATAAAAACAATTTTTAACATCCATTTTTAAAACTTTGTGTTCCAAATTTTCTTCCTTTCTCCCTCCCCATTCCCCACCTTCCACTCCCTTTAAGAAGGCAAGCAATTCAATATAAGTTATACATGTGTAGTCATGCAAAACATTTCCATATTAGTCAGGTTGTGAATGAAAACAAACAAAACAACTCAAGAAAAATAAAGTTTAAAAAATTATGCTTCAATCTGTATTCACACATCATCAGTTCTTTTTCTGGGGATGGATAGCATTTTTCATCATAAATCCTTCAGAGTTGTCTTGGATCGTTGTATTGCTAATAGCCAAGTCATTCACAACTGATAATCTGATGATCATCTGATCATCACAGTGTTGCTGTTACTTTGTACACAGTACATCTCACTTTGCATTAGACCATGTAAGTCTTTTCAGGTTTTTCTGAGAGCATCCTGCTCATCATTTCTAATAGCACAATAGTGTTCCATCATAATTACATGCCACAACTTTTTTTTTTTTTTAAGTGAGGCAATTGGGGTTAAGTGACTTGCCCAGGGTCACACAGCTAGTAAGTGTTAAGTGTCTGAGGCTGGATTTGAACTCAGGTACTCCTGACTCCAGGGCCGGTGCTCTATCCACTGTGCCACCTAGCTGCCCCACATACCACAACTTTTTAAGCCATTCCCCAATTGATGGGCATCCCCTCAGTTTCAAATTCTTTGACACCAGAAAAGCACTGCTATAAATATTTTTTTTGTACATAAAGGTCCTTTTTTTTACCTTTTTCAAAAAAATTCTCTTTTTGGATACAGATCTAGTAGTGGTATTACTAGGTGAAAGAGTATGCATGGTTTTATAGCCCTTTGGCCATAGTTTCAAATTGCTCTACAGAAATGGTTGAATCAGTTTACAACTCCACCAACAACGCATCAATGTTTCATTTTCCCCATATCCCCTACAACATTTGTCATTTTCCTCTCTGTCCTGTTATTCAATCCAATAGGTATGAGGTAGCACCCCAGAATTGTTTTGACTTGCAAAAAAGATTTAGTTTTGAATCCTCCTTTTATAATTTATTCAGGACTCCATAATTTATGTGCTAGAACTCCCTTTGCCCAGGTAGTTCTCCATGCATCTTTAACTTAAAGTCTTAGAAGGTTGCCTTAGCTACAGAGTGTCATTACTTGAATACAGTCCTCTGTCCACTATGTCATGCTTCCTTTTATTTGTGGTCTTTAAAAATGGATTTTTAGATTTATTTAAAATGTCTCATCGGTTTTGGATTTTTTTCCCCTTCTTCAGCTCTGATGTTGAATTTAGCAAGCTGTTCGTCCTAAATAAAAATGAATGGTCTCCTCTTTCCATGGATACTTTAAACTTGTAGGAGGAATGATTAAACTTTTGAATGGTGATAGTGTTTTTATATTCATATTATATCGGTTCTTACTAGAGGACATAGCAATCCCAGCCTTGAAAAATTAGCTCAGGGTCTTGGTATTGGTACAAGCAGTGACTAGAAAGAGAACTGGATCTTGAAGTAGAAGGACCTGGGTTTCAATCCCATTTCTGCTACTTACTGTTTGTATAACCTTGGACAAGTCACCTCATTTCTTTAGGCCTTAGTTTCTCAACTGGCAAATGAGACAGTAGGACTAGATTAATTCCGAATTCCCTTCCAGGTCTAAATCTATGATCCTTCTGATACATGCCTAACTTGTTCATTCACCTTCTGCTCCAGCACTTTAAAGGGAGAAGGAAACTTCCTTTCCCCCATGCTATCCTAATTGTTCTTTCTTCTCTTGAACAATAACTGCTTCTCAGAATAAGCCCAATCATTATTCCAGATATTTTCCCCCTTCAAATATTTGAAGCCAGGAGTCATGTTCTACCTCTCCTAAAGACTTTTCACCCCAATATT
Source organism: Dromiciops gliroides (assembly GCF_019393635.1). Taxonomy (NCBI): domain Eukaryota; kingdom Metazoa; phylum Chordata; class Mammalia; order Microbiotheria; family Microbiotheriidae; genus Dromiciops; species Dromiciops gliroides. The sequence goes on from NC_057862.1 coordinate 581,262,695, forward strand.
CCCAGTTTCCTTATGCATTTGTCATATGACCACATATACTCTAGTTTGTCAATGTATTTCTTACATTGCCCAGATCTCAATTACAATATTACAGATGTGAATCTGACCAGGGCAGAATGCATTGGGACCATTTGCCTTCCTTATTCTGCATACCATGCTTCTACTATGTAGCCTAGGCTTGCATTATGGGTTTTTTTTTTAGCCATCAACTCTATTCATATTGTTTGTCAAGTAAAACCCCCAACACTCCCCCTTCCTCCATAGAAACTGCTATTAAGCCAGGTACTTGTGCTGTTTAATACATTGGCAGGCTGATTACAGACATTAACTTATGAGCAGGACAGATTAATATACCAAAATAAAATTCATAGGATCATAGACTTAGAGCTGGAAAGGACCCTAGCCCAACCCTGTCATTTTACAGATAAGGAAAACTGAGGCACAGAGACGTTAATCAGTTTGCCCAGGATCACCTACCTAGTAAATGTCTGAGCTGGCATTTGAAGCTTGGTTTTTCTGACTTCAAATCCAGGGCCCCCTTTGCAAATTCCATGCTTATCCTTTGATCTGTTTTAGACCCTCTTTTTGATATGGGTCCTCACCTCCATAGCATGCGACTTCTTTGGAGTACAGAACAAAAGAAACTATACCTGTTGCCAGTATCTCTATCATCAGTACATAATTAATGTCTTCCCTCATGGGTTTATTGCACTGTTATTATCTCTTTTGTAAGGGAGGCAACTGAAACAGGATCAAATAACTTGCCCAAGATTATCTAGCTAATAAGGGGCAGAACTCTTTTATCAATCCAGTGCTCTTACCATTAAGTCATGACATTCTTGTAGATATCCTGGTGCACAGTCATAAAAACAGAGCATCAGAGTTGGAATGAACATTAAAGTTCATTTAGACCAACACCTTGCCTGAGATTAAAAGTGACTTTTGGTTAGTTTTTCTCCTAGGTATTAGTGAAGAGGCAGGACATGGAAAAGCAAGGAAGTGTCCTCCTCTAGCTTCATAAGGGCCACTCTACCATTCAGTGGAGGGCCCTTGGAGAGAAGGTTGTGAAATCTGTTTTTCAAGGTCTGTGTCATACACACATCATATTTCGTTTTTAAGGGCTTTATGAAGCAAGAGGCAATGGAGAGGTCATACTTTTTTTTTTTTTTTTTTTTTTTTTGCGGAGCAGTTGGGGTTAAATGACTTGCCCAGAGTCACACAGCTAGTGAGTTGGCAAGTGTCTGAGGTCGGACTTGAACTCAGGTCCTCCTGACTCCAGGGCTGGTGCTCTATCCACTGCGCCACCTAGCTGCCCCACCCAGGTCATAATTTTAACACATTGGGTTATCAGTGTGTAGTTTCTAATACAGATTATTTAGTCCCTCTACAAGCTACCTCTGATCCATTACTCACACCAATCTATTTAGTATAAATTCTTGAATGTATTTACATAATCTGCATTTTATGAAGTCCTATAAAAAACCATATTTACCCAATAAGTCACAAGAGCCAAAGGTCAAATCCCCTGGATATGTGTAAAGAGTTATCCTTTATTTTTAAAAGGTACTTCAATAAGGAACCTATTAACACTGATATCATAAGCCAATTAAGCCAAGGAAATTGAGTTGTTAAGGTAGATACTTTATCTTCAACTTTTGTTCCCTATAACCATGAAGTATTTCAAATAGTGGGTAAAAGTACAGTTTGCTAAAGTGTAGTTTGTCATGTCATAATATGAGTACTGTTTAATGATATCAAATGATGTAACTTGACATAAGCATTTGATTGTTGACCAGCCTTCCATCTGCCTCATAGACTGGAGTCTATGGGGATCATGTGAAATCAAATAGGTGGATGTAAGGGAGTCAGACCAAGTGCCAGTGCTCATCTCTTTAAGTTAGACTTTGGGGGCCTCCAACTGCTTCTTTTCTTTGGTCTACCATGCCTGGGTACAGGGTGTAGGCAAGAAACCTGGATAAGAAGCCCTTATCCAGTCTCTTAGGTGCCTCTTCACTTAACAGGATCAGCGGGGCAGGAGCAAATGTCATTGTTGGGTTTTCTGCAGTCACTGCTCAGAGTAATCAACCTGTACTGTCTGGCAATCACTGCCTGATCTTTAAGAAGAACCAGAGCTTCGGCTTATTCTGTTTTAGGTTTTAAAAAGCATTCATTCGGTGAGCCTTTTTTAAGTGACTACTGTATTCCTGGCACCCTGCTGGGTTCTAGGAATACAAAGAGAAAACTTTGAATAAGCTCCTCTTGGAGCTTCCATTCAATTGAGAAAGATCTCTCTCTCTCTCTCTCTCTCTCTCTCTCTCTCTCTCTCTCTCTCTCTCTCTCTCTCTCTCTCTTCCCCCCCCCCCCCCCCCCCGTCTCTATCCATATATATGTATGTATATATATGTGTGTGTGTGTGCATGTATACATACATATGTGAATAAATAGAATAAATAAAGGACTGTTTGGGGATGTCAGGTATTAGGAACTTGGGGACCCTCAAGAAAGGCTTTGTATAAAGGTAGGGCTTAACGTGGCTTTGAAGAAAATTGGGACTCTTAAAGGTGGAGGTGGAGATGGGGGTAGGGTGGAAAGGACTTTCCCTACCTTGGGGGAAGCCTATGCAGAGTCATCTAGATGGGAGATTGGAGTATAATTTGTGAATACCAATAAGAAAGACCAGTTTGAAAGGATTGTACAGTATGTGAATAAGTAATATTAGTAGGGCTGGAAAAGTAGGTTGGAGCCAACTTAAAGAAGGTTTTAAATACCATCTGAGCAGTTTCTAGTTGGTCGTAGAGGTTATAAGAAGTGACTGGAGTTGATCTATCAGAGGGGTGATGGGTGGGGGGAGTGGTGGTTCTTAGGGACTTCTCAATTTAGAATTACACTCGGGGCAGCTAAGGTGGCGAAGTAGATAAAGCACCAGCCCTGGATTCTGGAGGACCTGAGTTCAAATTTGGCCTTAGACACTTACTAGCTAGGTGACCCTGGGAAAGTCACTTAACCTCATTGCCCCACAAAAAAAGAAAAAAAGAAAGAAAGAAAAAGAATTACACTCTCGAACACAGTCCAGTTAGAATTAAAGTCATTTTTTATTGGGCACTAGGAAAGTGACCAAGTGGGAAGGCAAAGACTTCACCCCCAGGGAGGAGGGCTTAGAAACATCCTCCTCTGAAAACAGAAGGAAGGCAAAGGCACTTATAGAGGATAGAAGCTGGGTGTCCACTTGAAAATTAGAAAGCTCCCTTTTGGGGTGGGGTGCAGTGGGGAGGGGTGGGGAAAGCTTGAATGCTCATCATATTCCTGAGAGTTGAGGGGGACTTTTTAAAAAAATGATGATCCTGACCTTTGGAGTTAACTTTGTCTCCTAACTCTGGTCAGGTAGTAGCCATGCCTAATTGACTTTCCTGCTATAGAATTTTATCTCCCCATACCTCTTGGGTATGTGTGTCCTGATATCTAGTTGGTCAGTCTAAACTTTAATAGTCCCTTGATGCCTTGATATATCTGTCCTGTTATCTGGTCATCTTTGGTTTTGCTTCTTATAGGAGACACTTCTGATTTATCTTAAGCCCCATGTCAGGTGACATGATCAGACTTGTGTATTAGATATCATGTTGGCAATTGTGTGAAAGATGGGGATGAGAGAAGGGAGAGACTTAAGGTATTGACATTGTCTTTAGTTAAAAACTCAATTTCCTTTGATATTTTGATGGGTTCATGATCACCGGTATGTAGTTATGCATCATAGTCTGTCCATACCTGCCCCATCTTTGTTCTTCTGTGGTCTTCCACATTAGGTCCACCCAACATGATATAGTCCTTCTGCTATAACATGGGAACAACAGGCTTCCCATATGGTCCCCCTCACACTTACTCCACAAGCAGCCTGTGTCTCTTGTTAGTTGTACTCTTGGATGGTGTCCCTTAATATCATTTCTGGGGCATGTTCTTTGTAATATGCTGTAAAAACCATTTAATCCCACTATGCATTACTCCATTCCTGCAAATTATTTTAGGGATGTGGTCAGTACCATTTGGGGACATTGACAAGGGCTGTATCTATCACAGGAAAACTATAATTATTAAGCAGAATTCATGCAACTTGACATTAAGCGTTTGATTGCGAGGGACATAATTATTACAGCATGTGGTGGTAATAGCTGCTCCTGCTTTTTGGGGTGCTTTTATGATTTATAAAGTGCTTTCTCCACCACAGTTCATCAGGATTTAGAGAATTCTTTGGATTTTCTTATTCCATAAAACAGGGATGATAACACTTGTGATAATTACCGAGCTACCTTGTTTGGAGGAAATCGCTCTTTCAAGTTTAAAACTTTATGTCAATGAATGTAAGATAATAATAATGACAACAACTGTAATAATTATAATAGGCATTTGGGCTACTTTTGAGGAATGGAAACACCAGAACAGGATCTTGCTTCTTCAGTGACCAAGGAAGTTGAAAGACTATCTCAGGCTTGGACTAGGGAACTAGCAAGGAACCTTGATGACACAAAGATTGGGTTACAGGAAGAATTGGCCTATCTCTGGGTGTGGAACAAGAAGGACCTGAAAAGAGACTAATAAATGCCTCAAGCTGAGTCAGACTGAATTGAGTAAGGTGACTCAACCTACAAATTTTTATACATTTGTATGTGTGTATTTGTGTGTGTGAACATATACATACACACATGTATTTTGTCATTCCCTGGGGATATATTAAACTATGAAAAACCAGTTTGTGTCCCTTTAAATAGCTAAGTAAGTTGACAATATCAGGTTCAGTAAACTACTAGTGGAACTATGGGAAAGGAAGGACTCTGAGAGGTAAGAAGAAAGACCAGAAATAATAGAATTCTAAGTCTTGGGTAGGGGGAATACCCTCCTGATGACAGCAGTTGAAAAAAATCTTAACAAGAGGCAATGGAATTTGACCAAGGAAGCTCTCTTAGGAAATGCCCTGGGGACCATGATGACATTTTTTGGGTAATTTTGCTTCTCTTGTCCCCTTCTGGTTCTCAGTGCCACTGCTTTCTCTTCTCTGCTTTCCTCTAAAATGTACTCTTGGGGGCAGCTAGGTGGCGCAGTGGATAGAGCACCAGCCCTGGAGTCAGGAGTACCTGAGTTCAAATCCGGCCTCAGACACTTAACACACACTTACTAGCTGTGTGACGCTAGGCAAGTCACTTAACCCCAATTGCCTCACTAAAAATAAACAAACAAATAAACAAAATGCACTCTTTTTTGGTCATGATGGAAATAACAACAGCACAAATCTTGCTGTAATATTCAGTCTCAGTGTGGTGGGCATTATTTCAGACAGTTCCCAAAAGGCTTTCCCCTTTTCAGTGTCAAAAACTAGAATATTTTTACCAATAGAAAGAGCCCACTAAAATGGATAAAAGATTTAGACAGATCAGCAGAAAGAATTTGGGGTTGTTTAGAACATCAATAATTATTATTGCTACTGACATTTATGTAGTACTTTCAGGTTTGCAAAAACCCTTTGCATATATTATGGTTTGAGCCTCAGTAAAAAAGTGTTCTGAGGTAAGTACTGTAGGCATTGTTGTTCCCATCTTCCAAATGAGGAAGCTGAGACTCAGAGAAGTGACTGGCTCACAGTTACTCGGTAGGAGTCAGAGGTGAGATCAGAACCCAGGTGTTCCTGAATCTGACCCAACACTTTTATCTGCCACACTGCTTTTACAGTGGTAGCCATTTGTCAGATGTATTGTAGAGGGGGTTCTTAACATAGGATTCTGTGCACTTGATAACTGCAGTTTTCAATATAAGTGATTTTCTTTGTCATTTTCTTCATAACGTATTTTACTTCACAACTTTGAAAACTTTCTGAGAGGGCTTCATCAGAATGCTTAACTGATCAATGACATAAAAAAAGATGAAGAACCCTTGGACTACAAAGTGTCAAAGATCAATCCCAATGCTTATTCTCTAATCTTTTTGACCTAGAGGTCAAATATAACATTAATATATCATATAACATTAATATAACATATAACATTAATGTGACAGACACATAGAATTTGAGAGTTCAAAGGAATTTCTCGTCCTTCCAGTCCACAACCTGTGCTAGAGAGAAAACAATGACAGTTTTCTCCTGGTTCTCTTCCTACCTGACTGACCTCAACTTCTCACCCTCCTTTGCTGGACTTCATTCAGGTCATGCCCACTGATTTGGGGTGTCCCCGAACGCCATGTCCTAGCCTCTCTTTTCTTCTCTCCTATCTTGGTGGGTTATCTCATCAGTTTCCATGGATTCAATTATCATCTCTATTCAGGTGATTCCTAGATCTACTTAGTCCTGGTCTCCTGACCTCCATTCCCATATCACTAGCTGCTTTTAGGATCTGAGCTCCAGCTAATAACCAGGAGTGAAGCCTTTCAGGATAGTCTAACTGGAGAACTTCTGCTCTAGCATGTCAAGAATGTTTTGGATCTCTGTCATCCTGTGCACTTCATGTCATCTGCAAAGTGGATGAGTATACTATTTATGTCATTATCCAAGTCACTGATCAGAATGTTATAATAGACAAAAATGCAGATGCCTACATATGACACCGAAGACCTTCTCCCACACAGACATATTATTTAACATATTAGCACACTGAACCGTTGACGACTACTTGTTGAGTTGCACCTTACAACCAGTTATAAATCCAAGTCATTGTATTCTTTTCTAGTTCATACTTCTCTATCATCTTTGTTACGGTAGTATGAGATACTTTGTCAAAAGATTTGCTAAAATTGATGTTACTTGTATCAACAGCATTCTTCTCATAGGCTTATTATATAAAAAAGGAAATGAGGTTAGGCTAGCTTGACCTGCTCTTGATGAAACCATTGACTCTTGTAATTGCTGCTTCCCATTCTAGATGTTCACCAACCCTCTCTTTAATTATCCATCTTATTATTTTCCCAGGAATCAAAGTAAAACTCTGACATGTTGTTTTCAGACTGTTCTCTAGCCTTTTTTTGGAATATCAGCACACTTGCCCATCTCCAATCTTACTACTTCTATACAGTTAATATCATTGTGTAATATGTTCATACCTCCCAGTACTTCTATGTATAATCAGTCCTCAACTTTCACAGGGGTAATGTTCCTAGAAAATGGCATCAAAGTCAGAATCGAAAATCTTGATAACTTTGAACCTATGGGAAATGGGGCGTTAAATTCCTGTGACCACTAAAAACTGCAATCTTTCACTAGAGATTGCAGAAAATATATAGTTCTTTATAACAACTTAAAATGCACTTTTCGTAACAAAGTAAGCATAAAATAACTTATAAAATGCAGCATACAAAATAAAATTGGTAATATACAAAACATTTTTCTTTCTAATAATTCTCTAGAATTCTGTGACCTTTTGTGCTAACATCTCAATAAACAACATTGATTTCAGACAATATTCACTTTGACAACACATGAAATCTACAGTACCATAAATATTGTACAACAAATGAAATTCTTAAAACTAAAATATTCCATTGTGTCAGATGGTAGTGTGAGAGCATTGGCTACCTTGGTTATCCTCTGAAAACCTAGGAAGGGATGACTGGGACTTTAGTCACTGCTGTCAGAAGACTGATATTGTTGATGTACCCCAAATGTGCACTGAAAATAAAAACGAGCTTACCATTAAAATAGCTGGAAGGCTTGAAGTCTTGAAAATTAAACATAGGAATGCTGAACATCTATTCTATATTGTTCTTAAAAACATTACAAGAAAAGACATGTTATGGTGGCTTCACTCCTTTATTTAAAAAATGAGAGTTTCTGATTTTTTAAAAGCTTACTGTATCATTCTTTGTTTCCTAGCCAAAGAAGTACCAGACACCATAATTTAGGTATATAGAGTAGATTAATTAGGTGATCAGTCACTTTATAAAAAGAATTGACTATAAGAGTCTTTGTAATAAAACCCAGTTTCCTTCTCCTATTCCATACAGTTGACTATTTGCTTTACTCAAATGTGATTTACACACAACTTTTTCAGAATATAGCCATCGATTACATAAAGCAGGCAACACTTGTATATTTACTTTGTAAAAAAAAAAAAATGAGAACCCTTATACTGTTATCTCATAAAGGGAATATACTTGGTAATGAAAATAAAATCGTCCATCCATCTTAGTAGTTTAGATTTCCCTCAAATGTATATTTCTCTCCATTTAAAGCATAAATATTAATACTTCTTCCCTAAGGCATTATGTATGGCTATCTTAAGCCTATAAAGGGATCGTTTTGAATTTTTTGTTGTTTTTTGTCCTTTAACACTAATGCTCACAGCCTCAGAGATTGGCCTAGTCAAGAATAAAGGTATCTGGAAATACCTCCATTTTTAAAAAGTCCAAACTTTTCATTGTCTGTAGCTTTTGGGTAACTTTAGAACCATAGCCTGTGTATATAGTTCCATGAAGGTCAAAACTTGAGACCTTATTTACTCTTATCTCCCAGGAAGTGGAGGATACCTTTATTGACCATTCTAGTAGAACAAGTTAACTCAGCCTGCCCTGAGGCCCTGAAAAGAAATCTCAAAGTTAACCGTTTCTGCTCTGTGTCTTTTCCATTCCAAAGTAATAAGATTTGCCCCAAAGAAGGAAGGGATAGTATTACACGGAACTTTAATCAGGAAAAGTAGGGGTAGCATACATAATTCTTCCCTACTTTCTGTTCTTTTTACATTAAAATAAGTACTTGGTTAATTTAGAAGTTTCTTTTAATGAGGAAGAATACCCAGTCATCCTTAGGTGTGGCTCAGCACGGGTACTAATATTGAATTAGGCTACAATCCATGCAGTGTAAAGATAACCTTTGGCATCTTTATAAATTATACGTGCCTATGATACACATAATGACCTTTGATTTTTTTAAAAGGACTTTGCAATCATAAAGAATTCATCATTGGATAGAGGTTTCAGATAACACTTAGCAAAACAAACCTTTTTGCTTTTGTTGTTGTTGTTGTTGTTTTTGCAATTTTATTTTTTACTGATTTATTTTCCTCCCATTATTCTTGAATAATGGCTGCCTTGTGGAATGAAGTAGAAGAATAGAAATAGGGACAGCTGAGCTATAGGTTTGAGTAGAATAAATAGATCAAGATTTTTCAGTGGGACATAATGTGAATTTTCAGTGAGGCTTAAGTGTCTTTTCTTGGATTGTTTATTTAGGATGTCTTTACTCAATAACTTTTCTCCTCACTAGGGAATTTTAGTTCTTAAATTACTCCAACCCCCTTTATTTTGCATATGAAAAAAATTGAGCCTAGAAGTGAAAATTCTGTGTCTCTTTACTATTTCTCAGGGCCTTTCCTTGAGGAATAAAAAAGAAAGGAGGGAGGCAAGCCCTTACTTTCCATTTTAAAACGGTCAATTTGCAGACTTAAGACTGGGAACCTGAGGAAAAAAGGGAGACAGTCACTTAAGAGTAAACAGCAGGTCCCCCAACATGTGTGTACTGGGTGGGAGGAGAAAGGCGGAAGGCTTGTGAGCCTTGAGGACTTCTCTCGAAGGAGATCAGATGTGGCTGCTTAAATTAGTTTAAAGTGAGAAATGTAATTACTATACTTGCTCAAACCAAATGTCTGAACATTGTTATAAAACGAGGTGCAATCACAGAAGAGAAGATTACAGCTCAGCAGTTACTCCCACAAAATATCCTTTGTTCTTGGTAGCCCAACGTTACTGATACTGTCTATGTTAAGGCATGCTCTTGGGTTTGTGTAGGGGGTTTGGGGGGGCTGGGGGGGGTGGGTTGGAGTTCCATTAAGTTCAGGTGTATGTTTTTGATTTAATTGGTGATTTTAGTTCTGCTCATCTGGGATACTCATCATTCTATATTTATAACCAGTATGTGATGGAAAAAAGGAAGAATGCATAATATATCCTGCTAAGAATATTCTAGATCAGAATAAAAGAAAAACCTGAGCCAAAGAAAAACTGATGCTAATTTAGAGTCTCCTCTCCCAATGTTAGCCGTATTCTGAATTGCTGAAGGAAAAATGAGAAGGGCATTCTAGCACTTGGCTCAGATTCTTGAAGCCAACCAGCAGAATGCTGTGTTTAGTTGTTGAAGTAAGCTGTGAGTTTATAAAAAGTGATAGACAAACAGCCTGACTTTGAGCCTGATTTCAGAGACCATGTATTTTAAAAGACATTTATTTATGCCTATTGTGTAGGAAGGCAGTCATTTGACAGTTATTAAGTGCCTACCGTGTACCAGGTTACTGCAGTGGACAGCTAGGTGACAGAGTGGATAGAATGTGCTTCATCTTCCTGAATTTAGATCTGGCCTCAGGCACTTACCGGCCATGTGACCCTGGGCAAGTCATTTAACCCTGTTTGCCTCAGTTTCCTCATCTGTAAAATGAGCTGGAGAAGGAAATGACAAATCACTCCAGTATCTATGCCGAGCAAACTCCAAATGGGATCATGACGAGTCAGTAACAACTTAAAACAACTTAACAACAAGAACAAAATGTGCCAGGCATTGTGCTAGGCACCAGAGTTATAAAGACAAAAGGCCCTCGAGCAACTTACATTATGCTAGAGACATACAACATGTACTCATGTATTTACAAAGCTTTTTACTAAGTAATTGAGTCATTTCAAGATAGAGAATGTGCTGATAGCTCAGAGGGGACTCAGGAAAGGCCTTTCTATACCATGTGTGATATAGATGTATATAGATAAGTGATAGGAGAAGAACATGCACCTGACCATCCCCCACTGGACTGAGGAAGACAAAATTACAAAATGAGGTGGGAGGCAAGAAGATCCCGTCAATGGGAGGAAGGATGGACCTTTGCCCTCATTGATCTCCTTTGAGCAACTAGAGCACTTAGTCTCTACTTTGATGCTTCAGGAGTCCCAGTGATGCATAGCAAACTCTCTGCTAAGAAATAATGTCTTTAAAGTGCTTGTCAAACTTTAAAGTGCTGTATAAATATCAGTTTATTGCTGCTGCTACTACTACATTATGCAAATGGTAGCTCCTCCCCCGGTTGGCAGCCTTCTAGATTTGATGTGGCTAAAAGGTTCATTACTTTGCAGCCAATAGGATCATGAGCCCCACTCTCCCCTGGGCAAGGCTAGAACACTGCTGACCAAAGTGGTGGTGTTCAATTTGTTCAGTCATAACTGACTCTTCATGACCCCATTTGGGGTTTTCTTGGCAGAGATACTAGAGTGACTTGCCATTTCCTTCTCTAGCTCGTTTTATAGATGAAGCAACTGAGGTAAACAAGGTTAAGTGACTTGTCCAGGGTCACACAGCTAGTAAGTATCAGAGGTTGACTCTGAACTCAGGTCTTAATGACTCCAGGGCCTGTGTTCTCTCTATTGAGCCACCTAGCTGCCCTGCTGAGGAAAGTACATTTATACTTGAAGCCTGCATAGCTTGGTGTAGGCTGTGATTGTTGCCATAAACCTTCCGAGACCCAGGGTGGCCTCCATACTGCTTTCATTAGAGGAGCATGCCAACATAAAGTAGTACATTTCTTCATTTCACATACCACCTTAGGTTTAATGATTTATCAGGCTGGTCTTGTCTCTTTGATGGCATTAGTAAGCTCATTGAGGGTGGGGACATTTTACATGTGTACTTTATGTCCTCCACAGCCTGGATGATCACAGCCCTGGACTTATGATGTGCTAGGGAGGAAGTTGGGGGCCTGATAATGTGAGTGAGTGTCTCTATGTGATAAGGATTAAACTGTCCATTGGTTAAAAAAAAAACAACACCATTATTTCATTTCAGTCTTAATAGATACTGGGGTGGGGGGAGGATGGAAAAACTTGGCTGAAGAAACATTAACATCATTTATATGAATTTTTAAGTTTAATTAGCCTGCAGCATTCACTTTCTATATACACATCTTTCTGCATAAATAGATATGATTGATCAAAAATTATTATCTGTGTTTGTACATATAATAGCTAGCATGTATATAATACTTGAAGGTTTACAAAGGGTTTTATATATTTTATCTCACTTGGTCATGTGTAGTGTAAAAATGAATATACATGTGTGTATCTCCAGCTATATATCAGTCATTTTAATAGCTTAAAAAAGTTAGAGACACTCATTCTTATTAATGATATTTGAGGAAAATAATCTGTTGCTGCTTGGAGTAAACTTGAGGAAGCCAGCCTGGTGAGAAAGTTGTTTTAATCAGATCATAAGAATCACTGTGTTAAGTGCTCATCTGCATAGGGCATTGTGGTATTTGATACAAAGCAAATTAAACTTTTGGGAGGGGGGGCAGGTCAATGAGGGCCTAGGGTCATACAGCTAGTAAGTGTCAAGTGTCTGAGGTCAAATTTGAACTCATGTTCTCCTAAATCCAGGGCCTGTGTTTTATCCACTGCAGTACCTAACTGTCCTGCAAATTAAACTTGATACAAGCCCCTAAGAAAGTTTGGGATTAAAAAGAAGATTATTAGATTGAGTTTTTTGTTTTGATTTTTGGGGGGGGGTGAGGCAATCGGGGTTAAGCGACACGCTAATAAGTGTCTGAGGCTTTGAACTTTGGTTCTCCTGACTCCTGGCCCTATGCTCTACTCACTGTGCTACCTAGCTAGCTGCCTCTAGCTTGAATGTTAAAGCTCAGATTTTTTTAATGTTTGGAGGTCTTTTTTGAGTATTTAAGGAACCTAACCTGCAGACTAGGAGGTCCCAATTATCTTTATAGTGAATACCTTTTTGGGAACAGGCCTTTTCCATTATGAGTTCCTTTGAGGTTTTCAAATGGACATGGTTTTGAGGAAAACCTTTGAGGTCTTCAAATGGTAGTAATGGCTGGGTTTCTTTTTTTCTTTTTCTTTTTTTTTTTTTAGTGAGGCAATTGGGGTTAAGTGACTTGCCCAAGGTCACACAGCTAGTAAGTGTTAAGTGTCTGAGGCCGGATTGGAACTCAGGTACTCCTGAATCCAGGGCCGGTGCTCTATCCACTGAGCCACCTAGCTGCCCCAATGGCTAGGTTTCTTAACAGCAACTTCTGGAAAACAGACATTCTAGGGTTCAGTTTGGACAGTACGTGAACAGTTAAAGCCAAACCATGCAGTTGGTTCTAGCATAAAGTAAATCAAGTGGGCAGCTGGTTACTCAATGTAGCCACTGTTCAGATAATTTAATGTCTTTTTGGTTATAGGAGTGTACTCTAGAAGATGAAGGCTTCATATTTTATTTCCTTAGTCTGCCAAATCTGAGACTCATTGTCCAGTGACCCCCAGTTCACTCTATCCCTTTCTAATTAGCAACAAATCTACTCTTTGGGAAGCTTTGCATTAAGGAGAACTTCTGAGTTAATTCTTATCTCCCTGAAGTGTTTGTACCAGGTCTCTTAATTTTAATATTTATTTCTTAGCTGGGTTTAGTGGCAGGTGCCTATAATCCCTGCAACTAGAGGAGGCTGAGACTAGGGAATTCCTTGAACTCAGGAGTTCTGAGCTCCATGGTAAGACTAAAGTGAATCCAAAGTTCAAAGTTCAGCAACCAACTAGCACTCATTAAGCACTGACTGACTACACTACCAGGCACTGTTCTAAATGCTGGGGATACAAAGAAAGGCAAAGAAAAGTCTCTACTTTGACAGTCTGGTGGGGGAGGCAACCTGCAACCTATGTACAAATAAGCTTTATACAGGATAAATTGGGGACGGTCACAGAGGAAAGACACTAACCTTAAGAGGGCTTTGAAGGACTTTTTGTAGAAAGTGAGATTTTCATTGAGACTTGAAGGAGGTCAGGGTAACCTGGAAAGTCAGTAGGTTAGAGATGAGGAGGAAGAGCATTCCAGGCATGGGGGACAGCCAGTGAAATACAAGAAGTCAGGAGATGGAGAGTCTTGTGCAGGGAAGAGCAAGTGGGCCAATGTCACTGGATCGCAGAATTGGAGTGAGTACCACTAAGTCTGTCACCAGTATGGTGAGGCCCTCCTCCCCGCCAAAAAGTGAATTTGCCACCAGTTTACAGAGGTGCCACGCCACCAAGGTCAGAAATGGAGTAGGGCAAAGCTTTCAGTGGTATCAGATTGGTCACTTCACCTCCATCATGAGTGAGATATGGGGACTCAGCCTCAAAAAAAACCCCAACAAACTCAAGGGGCAGCTAGGTGGTGCAGTGGATAGAGCACCAGCCCTGGATTCAGAAGGACCTGAGTTCAAATCCAGCTTCAGACCCATGACATTTGCTAGCTGTGTGACCCTGGGCAAGTCACTTAACTCCAATTGCCTCACCAAAAAACAAAAAAAACAAACCCAAAAACAATAAGTAATTTTTTTATAGTTCCTTCAAGTACTGTTCATTTGTTCTGTAATTTTGTTGTTTTAAATAAAAGTTGTTTGCTTATCCTTTAGGCAGTAGGGATCCATTAAATTATTTGAGAAGAGTAACTTGGGTAGACCTCTTTTGTCTTAGATTATTTTGTCAGCTGTGTGAAGGCTGGAGGTGAGAGACATAAAGGAAGGGATACCAACTGAGAAGCTCTTTTAATAGTCCGAGTGAGACTGATAAAGAAAGACCAGAAGTGTAGAGTTGGTGGTAGAAATGTGAGGGACTTAAGGGAAAGGGTAAAACTTTTTATTTATTTATTTATTTATTTTTGCGGGGCAAACGGGGGTTAAGTGACTTGCCCAGGGTCACACAGCTAGTAAAAAAACTTTTATTAACAGGGAAGAAAGCCATTCCCAAAACTTAGTTTCAAATAAAATTTTCAAATGCTATTAAGTACCTGCTATGTTCAAGGCACTGTGCTGCCTGCTGGGGATATAACAACACCGAAACTGTCCTTGCCTCCAAGAAACTTACAGGATTGAGAATATGGGGTCACCCTAGACTGGGAAGATAACCAAACAGTTAAGCGTTTGAACCTCAATTATCTTTTTTCTTTTCCTCTAAAATAATTTATTTACTAAAATTTATTAGTAATTTAGTAATCATAAAAAAACCTTCAAATGCACAGACAATAAAATGATGGTTCATACCATTGTAAAGATTAAAATAAAAACAAAATGTACTTTTCCCCATCTTTTTCTTTTTTTCATTTGTTAATTTTTTTTTTCTAATTTTATTGTTCCCATCTGCCTTTCACGCTAGCCTTGGCCTTCAGCAATGCCTCTTGAAAATTATTACCAATATCCTTTATTTTTATATCACTTTCATCTCTAAATATACTTGACTCTAGAGAACCACCTTCTGTAATAAAGAATCAGAAGAGAGGAGGGGAAAAGGTAATTAGCACAACCAACAAATATATCACCCTAGTCTGACAGAGAGAGAGAGAGAGAGAGAGAGAGAGAGAGAGAGAGAGAGAGAGAGAGAGAGAGAGTTCTGTTCTCTTCCCCTTCTCTCTTCCCTTTCTACCACCCAGCATTTTGTGATCAAGATGCATTTTCTCATTCCCTGGGACAAGCCTGTCACATTATACAGTTCCTATACATTTTCTCAGGCTTTTTTGTATTCTTTGTAGTCATTTGTTATGACATGCTAATATTCCATTACCTCCATGTGCCACAATTTGTTTACCCATCACCCCCAATCTGTTGGCATCCTCTTTGTTTCCAGTTCTCTTCAGCAGTGCCTCTTATTCTACTTCCTCTTCTGTCTCTTCATCCTCCTTCCTATTCTTTTCCTGCTCCCACTGAGTCACCAACTATTCTCATCCATTCTGTTTCAGCAAAATCTTCCTCATTTCTCCTGCCTCCCACCTTTTTAATTACTACCTCCTTTTCTCAGCCCACTTCATCCCTTCCTCTTGTCCAACTCCTCCTGCTCATTCTTCCTCTGCCTTACAAATCTCCTTCCTTTCTTCTTCCTTCTCTTAAGTTAATTACTAAAAATATTGAGGCAGGCAGGAAAACTGTTTATGTAAACTAATGGTGTCTTTTTTTTTTTTTTTTTAGTGAGGCAATTGGGGTTAAGTGACTTGCCCAGGGTCACACAGCTAGTAAGTGTTAAGTGTCTGAGGCCGGATTGGAACTCAGGTACTCCTGACTCCAGGGCCGGTGCTCTGCGCCACCTAGCTTCCCCACTAATCGTGTCTTTAGAGCAAAACTTTTTAAACTGTGGGTCGGACCCCATATGGAGTCACATAACTGAATATGGGGGTCATGAAAATTTGGCCACAGTAAAAGGTTATGTATACCTATTTTATATACCTGTTTACCCAGGGTTGTGTAAACATTTCTCAGGTGAAAAGGGGTCACGAGTGGAAAAAATTTAAGAAGCCCTGCCTTAGAGAAGTCTGTCACTGTTGTAAAGTGATCATGTGCTTTGTGCACATGTTAAGGTTTCTGTTACCAAGAGGGAGAATTGAGCCTTCAAGGAATGTTTAACAGAACTTGCTAAGGTCAACCCCTCTATATGTACCCTTGAATCCACCCCCTCCTTTCTCTACAACCCTACTGCATCATTCTCTTCTCTAGTTTTCAATCTCCCTATCCACTGGCTCATTTCTTGCTGCCTACAAATATTCCCAGATGTCTCCCATTCTTAAAAAACCTTCACTGGACCATACCATACCCACTATTTATTGTTCTATACCTCTCCTCCCCTTCTCAGCTAAACTCCTTAAAAAACTATAGGTGTAGCTACTTAATAATCTTCCACTCTTTTTTTTTTTAAATAAATTTGTACATTGCCTAAATGGAAGGAACAAAGGAAAGAAAGAAAATATGCAAAACCAATCGATATGTTGAAAAAAATCTGAAACTATGTGGAATGTTATATATCTACCCATCATTTCTGCAAAAGAACAGAGGGTGGGGGAATATCTTTGTATCTTTTTGGGAGGGCAAGCTTATTCTTTATAATTTTGAAACATTCATTTTTGATTGTTTTGTGATAGTTTTTTGTTTTTTCCATTTACATTCTTGTAGTCCTTATGTATGATGTTTTCACGTAAGTTTTTCATGCTTCTGTATTTTTCATAGTTATTATTTCTTACAGTAATATTCTATTACATTCACATGTCACAATTTGTGTAGCCATTTCCCAGTTGATGCTCACCTACTTTGTTTCCAGTTCTTTGTTTTGACAGTAAGTATTGCTATCTAAATATTTGGGTGTTATAGAGCCATTCTTTTTGTCCTTGACCTCATTGGGGTATACACCTTCAGTCAAATCTCTGGGTCAAAGATTCTGGCACATTTGTCACTTTATTTGCATAATTCCAATTTACTTTCCAAAATGGTTATACTAAATTCATAGTCCATTCACACCAATGCATTAGTCTGCATGTAATTCCATAGCCTCTCCAACACTGAATTCTTTTTTTGTCATTATCATCATTGTTGTTGTTATTGTTGTTTGTCCTTTATTCTCAAAGAGGACGATGACATGGGGAGGTAATGTCATGACTTTCAGTGAATTGGATTTAAATGAGGGAGGACTGTGCAGTCACTAGCCTCACTCTTTCCTCCAGAGCCACCTGGGTCTAGTGGTGAGATATATGTATCAGGATGACTGGAGATGGCCCCGAATGTTTAAGGAAATCAGGGTTATGTGACTTGCCCAGGGTCTCACAGCTAGTAAGTGTCTGAGGTGAGATTTGAATTCAGGTCCTCCCAACTTCAGGGCCAGTGCTCTGTCTACTGCACCACCTAGCTGCCCCAATTTTCATCATTGATGACTTGTTGGGTATCAGATTTGCATTTATCTTTAATCATATGGAGCATTCTTTCACATGATTATTAATAGTTGCAATTTTTCTTTTGAGAACTGTTTGTTCGTATCCCCATGACTACTTATGTTTGGGAGAATGGCTTTATGGTCATAGACATACACACACACACACACACACACACACACACACGAAACTATTAGAGAAATTTGATGCAAGGATGGCATAGGTTATTTTTGTCTGCACAAAAGTTTTTCAATTTTATGTAATCAAAATTAGCTTTTTAAAAACTCCTTTTAGAAACCCTGCACAATATAAGTGGTGCCCCCCCCCCCCCAGGAGGTGTGGGGGTGTAGGGGAGCAGCTAGATTGGAAAGTAGGTAGAACACTAACATTGGAGTTAGGAAGACCTGAGTCCACATCTGACTTCAGACACTTGCTAGTTGTGTGACATTGGGCAAGTCATTAAATCTCTGTCTTTATCCTGGTTTCTTTTTTCTCTCTATGAGCTTTCTCACTTGGTAATTTCATAAGCTCCCCTGGATTCAGCTATCTTCTACATACACATGATTCTGTTCCGTCAAGGAAACATTTTGTTTCTTGAGGAACAACAGGGGGGACTGTAACGATTGGAATGACGCCACCTGCTGGATACTTACTGTAGAAGAGTTCTGCCCATGAAGGGAAGGTCTTTGAGGGCAAGACCAGGAGTCAGGAAGTGACGCGGGATAGTGGGAGGAGGAAGGAAGAGACTGGCGCTCAGTCTCGCGCGCTCTCTTTCCTCTGGACTCTGGCGGAGAAGGGAGCTAGAAATGTGCTCTCCCTTTAATAGATAGGAATCTAGGCCTTTTTCTCTCTCTTTACCAAATTCTTGTTTTCCTTAATAAATGCTTAAAAGCCTAACTCTTGCTAAAGCTTATAATTTATTGGCGACCACTCATTAGATATTTTAGACAGACTAGCTAGAATTTTAGCCCTTAACAATTCCTAGAACTGTATCACTTGCTCTAACTTCTCTTCTGAACTCTAGTCCCAAATCACCAACTTCTGTTGTCATTTCAGTCGCGTCCAACTCTTCTGGACCCCATTCAATGTTTTCTTGGCAAACATACTGGAGTGGTTTGCCATTTCGTGTTCCAGCTCATTTTACAGATAAGCAACTGAGGCAAACAGGGTTAAGTGACTTGCCCAGGGTGACACAGCTAGTAAGTGTCTGAGGCTGGATTTGAACTCATGAAGATGAATTTTTCTGATTCCAAGCACAGTGCTTTATCTATTGTATCACCTAGCTCAAACACCATTCCCCCCAAAATCACCATTTGCCTTTTGTATATCTTATACTGTATGTCTGGTAAGCATCTCAAACACAGTATGTCCAGAACAAGATCATTAGATCAAAAACTCACCTCCCTTGTGAACTACCCTGTTGTTGTTTTTTGAGGGGTTTCCATCTTTCCAGTCATATATATTTATTTGTGGGGTTTTTTGTTTGTTTGTTTTTGTGGGGCAATGAGGGTTAAGTGATTTGCCCAGGGTCACGCATCAAGTACGTGTCAAGTATCTGAGGTCGGATTTGAACTCAGGTCCAACTGAATCCAGGGCCAGTGCTTTATCCACTGCGCCACCTAGCTGCCCCTTCAGTTACATATATTTAAAATTTCAGTGTCATCTTTAACTCCTCACTTTCACTGGGCCAACATATACACAGTCAAATGCCAAATCTTGTCCTTTCTCTCTTTAACATATCAGTGCTTCACCCCAATATAGACCTTCATCACTTCATGTCTGGAATATTGTAATTCCCTTCAGATTTATCTCCCTACCTAGAATCTTTCTCCCACTCAATCCAACCTGTACTTGGCTGGCAAAGTGATTTTCCTAAAGTGCAGGTCTGCCTATATGCCATTTCCCCAAGCAGCTCTCTCCAGTAGCTCTCCACTGCTAGGATCAAATAGAAAGCCATCCCTTTGTCATTTAAAGTCCTTCACAACTTACTCATTACTTCTTTCTGCACACTCTGCAGTCTACCTAGTGCCATTCCCTCTAAGGTTACCTTCCTTCTCTCTGTATTTACCTTGTATGTTCTGATTTGTATATTTTCTCCTTCATTAAAATAGAAGATTCTTGAAGTCAGTGACTGCTTTTTTCCTTTTTATCCGCAGTGCTTGTCACAGAATCTGGCATATAGTAATAAGCACTTAATCAGCTTTTGATTTCTGCTGACCTGAACACCCATAACCTTGCCCTTTTAAAAGTTATCCTGAGTCCTATTGTTGAGAGACAGCTATCAATCTCCGTCCTGCTCTGATAGGCCCAAATTCTGTATAACTCCTCTCCAGCCTGGGAACACACAGGCTGTAAACCTTTAAAACACAGATTACCCTGAGCAAAGCCTTCATCTATACTCATCGCTAGGGTAGCTAACATGTGCAAGGCTCTACCTGACACCCCCCCCCCCCACACACACACACACATTATACAACATAACAAAGGTGGATGGTCCAGTTAAATGTGTATACATTGTACCTGGAAAGGAAGACTGGGATAGGAGGTAGTGTGCTGCAATGCAAAGAATGCTAGATTTAGAGTAAGGACATTGGTCCTAAACCCAGGGTTACTGATGTGACAACAGGCCAACCACTTAACTTCTCTGGCCTTCAGTTTCCTCGTCTGTAAAATGAGAGGGGTTGGACTAGATAAGATTTAAGGCCCCTTAAACCTTTAAGTCAATGATGCTGTCTTAGTACTTGAGCAAAAATTAATTTCTTGATGGCCAAGGATTCTGGGCCTTGACTTTTGCTGACTCCTAATGATACAGGGGATAAGGGAATGAAAGAAATAGCGTGTTAGGAAAGGATTGCCCATTCATTTTGAGTGACTTCATTTGGGCAGGCCTTACTCTTCATGGGGGGGGGGGATCACATTTTAAAACCCTAATTTCTTTTAAAATCTTTTACATACATTCTTTAAGCAAAAAGATCTTTTTTTTTCTTATTTGAAAAATTAATTTGGCATATGGCAGACCTCCTCGAGCTATCTTTAGTTGATTGTGGGCTACAAGTGATTAAGAATACATCTGTACTTGTTACCAGTGCATACTTTTATGGAATATACTGTGAGGCAGACCCAAATAAAAGTGTAGCTTTAACCTGGCATCAAAGATTTTCATTTTCATGGGCTCAGAACACAAATGTGCCTCTTCCTCCTTCTTCCCCTCCTCCCTCTCCAAGGATTGAAGTTTATTTGATTGCTTAGGTGAACATGCAATCAAATTCTAGACTGTTTTAGACTGCCAGAATTCATGGGAAGATCATGTTGCTTCGCTTGGAGTAGTTAGTAAGAGTTTTAGTTACTTGAGGGGTTTTCTGCCCTTGTTTTTGTTTCCAGAGCTTCCATATGTGAAAAATCCTTCACTTCTGGAGCCCTTATCTCTGTTGTTTGGCAAAACGCTGTGAGTCATCTCAGAATTGGAGAGAATATTGAACCCCTCTTTCATCCCCACTCCCAACAATATCAACAGAAAGAAATATTAGCAAGTAGCTTTTTGGGTTTCCCACCTCCTTGTCATGTAGAATGGACACTGTGGACTCTGAAACAAAAGACTGACAACATGGTAGACTATGACCTGGGCCTCACAGGGTGTCTAGAAGAAAACTCACCTTCATGTAGAGAAAAAACTCCTTTTTCAGGTTTTTGTTTACTAAACTCCAAAGGAGAAAAAACCACCCTCTCCCTTCTCCACGAAAGCCCAGATTGAAGAAGTGAATGCCTGTTCTAAAGTATCAAACAAATGATATGAAAATTGTTAGAAATTTGCCTATTCTTTGGATCGAATCAGCTCAGAAAGAGAATTATACCAAGTTGAAATTCCAGTGGCAGCTTTGAATAAGAGTCTCTATATCCTTGTTCCTGTCCAACAATAACCAGGTTCCCTGGTTTGTTGTTAGAAGATAGCCCAACATGGCAACTGGCAGGCATCCTACAACAAGTGCCAAGTGCTAGAAGATTATTTTTAAAAACAAGTCAATTAGGAATATTAACTTTCTGTACTTAGCAGGAAAAAAAAGGTAACAGTTTCTCTGCAATTCTCTTTGTCCTTGCTTCCCTCTTTAAAGAGATCAGCCATCATGAAAACCTAGGAGGCAGCATGGCATAATAGAAAAGGCCTGTATCCAGAGTCACAGGATCTGGGTTCAAATTTGAGCTCTGTGTAACTGTGGACAGCTCTCATCATCTCTCTGAGCCATAATGTTCTTATTATAAACTCTCAGTTCCTAATTTGTGATCTAGCAATGACCTCAGTCCCAAACCAAACTGTGAGGGTTGACCAAGTAAGGTAGACCTAGCAATCTTCTTGATCTCCAAGTATTCCCCCCCTCCTTTCCCCCTCCACAAAAAACACAAAAACCCAGGGGCACTGGGAAAGAGGTAGCACTTCTTATTTCAGGTCCCCTACCCAGGAAAGCTGTCAGCTAGGATTTGTTAAGCACTTCCTAAGTGCCAGAGATTAGGAGCTGCTAGGTAGTGCAGTCAATAGAGCACCAGGCCTCGAGTAAGGAAGATCTGAGTTCAAATTTAGACTCAGACACTTACTAGATGTATGACCCAGGGTAAGTCACTTAACCCCTATTTGCCTCAGTTCCTTATCCATAAAAAATGGGGACACACTGGAGAAGGAAATGGCAAACTACTCCAGTATCTTTGCCAAGATAACTCCGTGGAGTCACAAAGACTTAGACACAGCTGAATAACAACAAATGTCCAGAGGTAAGCCACTGTGCCTGTGCCAGGTACTGAGGATAAAAAAGAAAGGCAAAAAACAGTCACTGCCCTTTCGAAGCCCACAGTCTGATAGGGTAGACAATAACAAATGACAGCCAACAAACAGAATATAGAAAGGATTGGGGTTAGCTCTGGGGGAAAGCACTAAGATTTAGGAGGTTCAGGAAAGGAACCGCAATTTGCAGTCATTTAACTCATCCTAACTTTCCATTCCAAAATGGTTTTTTAATTGCTTTTTCATTATGATTTTACATACAATCTAGAATCAAAAGAACTGGCCAGGGGCGGCTAGGTGGTGCAGTGGATAGAGCACCAGCCCTGGAGTCAGGAGTACCTGAGTTCCAATCCGGCCTCAGACACTTAACACTTACTAGCTGTGTGACCCTGGGCAAGTCACTTAACCCCAATTGCCTTACTTTAAAAAAAAAAAAAAAAGAACTGGCCAAAGTTTTTGCTAAGCCAAGAACAGTCCACTTCACATATAGCTGCAATACTCTGTTCAGAGGAAATGCCTTCAGCTTTGGTTGTTCAGTCATATTCTAATATTTTGAAGAATACCAAAGACAATGACCTACATTTTTGGGAGGTACCTCCCTTGTGGCACCAAGACTGTGTGTATGTGTGTGTGGGGGGTGTTGTTGTGTGTGTTTTTTTAAATCCTAAAAATTCATTGCTAGTATTGATGTTATTCAGTAAGCAGCTAAGGAGGTAGGCAGCACATTGCATAGAATGCTGGACCTAAAGTCAGGAAGATCTGAGTTCAAATTCTGCCTCACATACTTACTACCTCTGTGTGACCCTGGGCAAGTCATATAACAGTGTCTTCATCTGTAAAATGGGAATAATAGCACCTACCTCCAGGCTTGTTGTGAGGTTCAAATGAGATAATATTTATAAAGTTCTTTTCAAACCTCAAAACATTATGGAAATACTAGTTATTATTACACCAAGTAAGTTTCAAGGAAAAAAATGAAATATATTTGTTTTAGATTACAGATATTATTTCCTCTTTATTGAGCTCTTTATTCTCTGGTATCTGTTAAATAGTGCATAACTCAGAGCATATAAATTTGTATATAAAATAAATTGAACTTTATTTTGTCCTTTTTTAAAATCCACAGCATAAAAGTCTTTCTCATTTTTTCCTTTTCATTTTTGATTGAGGGAATGGGAGAAAGGAATAGAAATGCAGTTTAAGAAAACCAAATGGGCAGCTAGGTGGCACAGTAGATAAAGCACTGGCTCTGGAATCAGGAGGACCCGAGTTCAAATCCAGCCTCAGACACTTGACACTAGTTGTGTGACCCTGGGCAAGTCACTTAACCCTCATTGCCCTGCAAACCAAAAAAAGAAAGAAAGAAAAAGAAAAAAAAAGAAAACCAAAAATCCCTAAGGTACTTGTAGTTTTACAAAAGGTAGTCTACTTCTTTGGGGCCTCAGTTTCCCAATGTGTGAATAAGGAAAGTTGGAGTAGATGATTTCTAAGGTCTATCTTTTTTCAGTTCTTAATTTTATGTAATAAAATATAAAAGAAAATATAGTGGGAGGTTTTTATGGGTAAAATGATAGCTGTCTTTTAACAGGCTATAATATATCCTCAAGCTGCTAATTCCCTGAGAAGGGGATATGATACCGCCTCTTGGAAAGAGTGTGAGGGGATAGGGGAAGAGGAAGAGATGGAATCTCTGGGCCTGGGCCAGTTGGGCTGGTGACATTGAGAAGCAGCAAAGGGCTGGGGGAGGGGGCTTTGAAGTCAAACTGTAGATTCAGAAGAAGGGATGAGCCTGGAGAGACTGGCAGGAAACCTGAGGAGCAGGGCCCTAGGGGACAGAACCCAGGATGTGCTAAGTGGAAATGGCTGGCTCTGTCCCGAAACTGAGAAAGGAGGGGTTGAGCACTTCTAATCAGGATAAAAGGCTGCTCAAATGTTTCTCACTGGCAGAGCCCTGGAGAGAGTTGTGGGGCCAGGTGACTGACTGCCCAGAGAACAGCTCTGTGTAAGGAGAAACTTCCTAAAAATGAGAGCTGTCTGAGCAGAATGGCCTCTGGCCAAAAAAGGGCTGACCCCAATTCTATGGATAATTATGGCCAGGGAACAGAGCCTCCCTCAGGACTGGGGGGGGGGGGGGGGCTGGAGGGGGGGGAACAAGCTACATACTGTGACTAGTAGACTAGAAGCTTTTGGAAGATGGAGATCATTTTGAATTTTGAGACTTTGTCTACCCAGTGTTTGGGGGCACGTAGTGGGTGCTTAATAAATACTCTTTGAATTGAACTGAAAAATGGGTTGGAAGTACTGCCACAGCCTGGGCCTGCAGGAACAGCTTATGACCTGGGGTCTGTAAACTTTTGGTGGGAAATATTTGGATAGGTGTATTTTCATATAATTGATTTCCTTTATAACCATGTGAATTTTATTTTATATATTTAAAAACATTATTCTAAGAAGAGATCCAGAGACTTTACAGGGCCAGCCGATTGGTCAGTCTGTGGTCTGTCTGTCTGTGTCTGTGTCTGTCTGTCTGTCTGTCTGTCTGTCTGTCTCTCTCTCTCTCTCTCTCTCACACACACACACATACACACACACACACCCAGGAGGAAGGAAGAAGGCATTAGGCTCGGAATTTAGAAGGGAAAAGATAGTTAATTTAGCCTTTCCATCTCTGCCTTGGTTTATTTCTGATTTCCTTTGACAATATGTACCTGACATTGAGATATCCTACCCTAGTAAAGACCAGTTGTATTCTTGAAAAGGGTCAGATAACCTTGATCTTGGTGTGTGAGTCACCAGGGTTCAAGCCCGACATTAGGTATGTATTAGCTGTGTGACTATGGGCAAAGTATGGCTATTTTTCAGAGCCTCAGTTTCCTTATCTGTAAAATGGTAATAGTAATGCTGCACAAGATTGTGGTGAGGGAAGTACTCTATAAATCAAATCAAATGGAATAACTCATCAAACTGTAAAGCATAAATGTTAGCTATTGTCAATAATAACAATCCCAACAATAATAATCAACCTGAAAGTGCTTTACAAATGAAAGCTACTGTGTGAAAGGCTCCAGTTATCTCTCTGATGTCTTTATTTCTTAAGTTCAGAATAATTTTTTAAAAAGCACCATACATGAATCTGAGATTCAAAAAAATTGTATCTCCTTTACCTTTCCCCCTTTAAATGTTCCTTATGCCCCATAGTTATTGTTTAGCTGTTGTTTATAATGCCTTCCCCACCCCAGATGAAAATGCATTAACTCCGATTCAGTGAACATTAAGTACCTACTATGTGTAAAGAATGATAATAGCTTATTTTCTATTGTGCAGAATGACAGAAAAGCTAGAGAGAGACCTAGCAGCTCCAGAGAAGTGGCCCTTCTACTTGGGACAATGATATAATACAAAATAGAAGTTAAGTGCATGAGAGATACAGACCTAGTGCTTTGCAAGATTAGAAAATAGGAGGGGGCATTTGAACTGTCATTTTAAAAGGCTAGTCGAATTCCAGAAGAGTTGATTGGAGCTCCACTTTTCATTTATCCTAAACATTCTCTTTCTAGGTATTCGTTGATTAAGGAAGGATAAAGCAAACATAGTTTTTCTCTTTCCTTGAAATCTGGGACTGAAATGAAACATGCGTTTGTTTAGGTTCTGGATTGCATAGGAATTGGATACAAAGCTGGGTGTGGAAACTTTTGCCCTAAACTTTAGTAATTAGCTAATTATTAGTCATATGTTCAGTGATGAGACTTGGTATCTTTGGCCCTGTATCTAACAGGATCTCTACCTTGAGGGCTCACATTCTGTTTCATAAGCCATGGCTTCATTTAGCTTGAACCTCCTGCTTCTTCCCTCCTCTATCTTCCTCCCAAGAGGGGGAAAAACATCTTGGGTGAAATCTTTGTTGATGAGGAGTTGGTTTTGTTAACTGGTGACTAGTCACAATCAATTGAGGCAGATATGTGGCACTTATTTCAAGATGTTGAAGCATAATGATTGTACTTAAATATTTCTTTCCCTAGATTTATTTTTTAAAACTATTTTCAAGTGCTTGCTGAATAAACATGTATTCGAGGCAAAATGCCGCCGCCCCCCCCCCCCAAAAAAAAGATGCACATCCTATTTCAGATAAATAGTATAAAGCTATTTTGGACCAGATCCGTAATTTAATCAGTTTAGGAAATTCTTGGAGAGGAAATCCCCCCTACAGATGCAAATTAACATCTGTTCTATGACTTACAATCTTAAGGAGTTACCTGGGATGTTAAGGGGTTAAGTGACTCACCTCTTACCATGCAGCCAGAGTGCCAGAGACAGGATATGAATCTAGTCTTTCTAATTTTGAGGCCAGCCTTCTAGCCACACCCCTGCAGCTACTGCTTATAAAATAAAAAGACATATCAGTGTATTTTGACTTATCTTGATGTTTCTGATTTGGTTCTAGAATCATAGAATCTTTGTTGTTGAAGATTTGGTTCTAGTATTATAGAATTTTTATTGTTGTTGCTGTTGCTTGCTAGTAAATTGGGAGTTGACTTGCCCAGGGTCACACAACTAGAAAGTGTTGAGTATCTGAGGTCAAATTTGAATTTAGGTCCTACTGACACCAGGGCCAGTGCTCTATCCACTTCACCACTTAGCTGCTCCATAGTATAATAGAATTTTTAAGCTGAGGGGGCCTTAGAAATTATCTCATCCAGGGCTTAATGAATTTTCATGGATTGTAGGAGTCGGCCCCCAAATTTAGGAGGCAGACACATTCTTTTAGCTTTCAGGGCTTTTTGTGAGCCACTAATGAATATTATTGATTATATTTTAAAATCTCATCATGGGAAAGCATTTCATATTTTAAATGTGAACAATGGAGCATTATTTTTGCTTACTACTAGTAGTAACTGACATTTCTATCTTGTTTTATGCCCAGTTATCATATTTGTACTTGTAACAACCTTATTCCCAATTTACAGATAAAGATCTTGAAGCTGTGAGATGGTAAAAGACTTATCCAAGGTCCTCTGGCAAGAATGTGGCAGAAATGAGACCCATGCCCAAGTCTCTGCTGACCTTAAATCCATTAGACCATACTGTTGGGATCAATTTTCATCACGACCAATGAATTTGCAAAAGAAAAATGGTGTGAAATCAAGGTTACTTGGGGAGCTAGGGATATGTAGCTGTACTATTTTTTCTCTACTTAATGCCCCAGAACTTTCATTGTGTCTCCCCCCCCCCCAACATCTTTATACAAGCTCTGACAATTACCTAGTCATTTCCTTTCCAACCCAGAAGTAGAAAAAGCCCAGTTCATATCCCTCCCTCCCCCAGCCCCGACATGCACATCTCTTCCCCTACTCTTCAAAGAGACCATTTTGAAACAGTTTTTCTTGGCCTCAGCTTGGGAGAATTAACACCCACCCAGTCCCTTCCAAGTACCAGGCACCAGGATGAAATTGCCAGGTGCCATGGCAACCAGTGCCCAGGACTAGTGGATTTGTCATCGGGTTTAGAGAAGAAGAGGACCTCAGAGATCATTCTTGTCCAATTCCTTTTTACAAGAACAGAAAGATGAGGCTTAGTTTTCCACCCTAATACTAAGCACTGGGGTTATAAAGAAAGATACAAATCTGGTCCCTGACCCCAAGGAGCTCACATTTAATGGAGGACACAATATGAAAACATTCAAAATACTTAGAACAGAATAGATGGGAAGTACTCTCTGGAGCAGGGCCCCATCAGTGAGAAGGACCGGAAAAGGCCTCCTGCAAAAACCAAATTCCTTTGTTTGGCTTTTAAAGACCTTCCTAATCTGAGCTCCTTGAAAAGCAGGGACTAATTTTTGCCTTTCTTTGTAATCCCAGTTTAGCACAGTTTTTGGCGAATAGTAGGCCCCTAATAAATACTTGTTGACTTGACGTTGCACACAACTCTTTTCGCCCACCCTGCATTCCAACCACGATTGCTGTTCCTCATACGCCTCATCTCTACGACTTTTCTGATTTCTCCCCTAATTACCGTTTGCAGTTGTCCCTCAACATTTGCAGCGATTAGAGGTGCTGGGATGTAGAAAAATCATAAATAACTCTAGGCCCCACCCCAAACCTTTATTTTTAAAAAAAATTTTTTCCAAACCTTTATTTTTAATCATTCTGATCATATTTAACACAAAAAACAAGATGACACACTGCACCCGTTAAAAAGTTACAGTTTCTACATGCGAGAGATTAGTATCTCACACACTATGCAGAGTTGTAGTTCTAGCAACTGCCTCATGTATTTCCTTCTCGGAAAAGTGCAGGAGAACATCACATGACCGAGTCTGGATGGCAGAGAGACAGAAAGGTGGCATTTCCAAAGAGAGTGTGTAGCCTGTAGTTCTTTAGCGCACTGAAACTTTTAACAAAATTTAACTGTTCATAATAAATTTATGCATGTATATTTGTGGAAGTAAATTATAAAATAGATTAATGATATGCAACATTTAAGCATTTATGACTTAAGTTCTTTTTTTTTTAGTTTCCTTTTTTATATACATGTCGTCAGTGATTCCCCCCACCACCACCATTATGCTGCTAAATCTCCAAAAATTCCCGTTTAATTATTGATGGCCAATCCACAAATAACCAAAACTGGGAATGTGAAATCTGCAAATATCAAGAGATAACCATTTATTTTTATGTGTATGTGGTTTTTTCTAGTGGAATATAAACTCTTGGAGGGTAAGAACTGTTTCTTTTCTTTTTTTTTTTTTCTTTGCATCCCCCAACATCAAGCTGAGTGCTTGGCGCATAGGAAGAGTTTCATAAATTCTTATTGACTGATTTGATATATTTGGTCTACTTTTTAAAGCACTTTTGTTAGATATCCCATCTCGAATATAACACTGAGCTATAATGCTTAGGACTTAAATCTGAGAATGAATGTGACTACCCCAAATGTGAATGTGAAAAATGATCAGGCTTTGGGATTATTAGAAGAAGGAAGAAGAAGGCTCTATGAGAGAGCATTGACCTGTGCCCATAGTCACTAGAGACCTGTTATTGAATGCATTTTAAAGAAAGATCATGCCCAACTCATAGATAAACACTCATGTGTAATCTCAGACAAGTCATCTAAGTGTTTCTTCTTCAATGGAATGGGTATTGCTAGTACCTGTAATACCTACGCCACAGGAGTGTGGTGAGCATCATTGATTGAATGAGGTAAAAGGGACCCCTCAGAGATCATCTAATCTAGCCCTTGACTCAACAATAATCCCCTCTACTAGAGAAAAAAAACCATCCAACCTCAGCCAGAAGACTTCTAATTAAAAACCCATTCCCATTTCCCAAAGCTGGGCCATTCCACTTTCAGATAACCAACACCTTTTCCTCAATTCAGTTCTCACTTCAGGGCCATTCAGGGCAACCCTAATCCTTTAACTTGACAGCTAAACACCCTTTTCCTTTTGAATCTCAAATAGAGATCTTCAAAGCTTAACCTTCATTATCTTGATCATCTTTCTTCTGGAAATGCTTCCATTTGTTGATGTTCTTCCTAAAATGTGTCACTCAGAACTGAATACAACCTTCCACACATAGGACAGTAGTGTACTACCATCTCCCTTCTCCTGGACACTACCTCTCTTATTTCAGCCTGTGATAGAATTTAGTTTTTTTGTATGCTGTGTCTCACTGTTGATTCCATTTAAGTTTTGCGTCCACTCAAATCCCCAATCATATTTAAGTACGCTGTTATTTAGACAAATTTCCCCAACGTTGTACTTGTGAGGCTTTTTTTTTAACCCCCTCCCCTTGCCAATTTCATACTATTTTATTTGGCATAATATTCTACCCTTTAAAGATCTCTTGGCTTTGTAATCCAGAGTGTTAACTGTCTCTCTTAGGTTAATGTCACTGGAAGATTGGATAATCAAGTCATCAATACCTTTTTTTTTTTTTTAAGTGAGGCAATTGGGGTTAAGTGACTTGCCCAGGGTCACACAGCTAGTAAGTGTTAAGTGTCTGAGGTCGGATTTGAACTCAGGTACTCCTGAATCCAGGGCCGGTGCTTTATCCACTGTGCCACCTAGCCGCCCCGTACCTTTTTTAAAAGTCATTGATAAAAATATTATGCAGCTTTGGGCCAAGCACTGAACCCCTTGGGCACTGAAGACAGCCATCTTCCAGGCGCATGGGAATCATTAATGACTTACTCTTCCAATTTAGCCAATATAACTAAAGTACTTTACAAATCTTAAAACACTGTATAGATGTCAGCTATTAGTTAAAATAATTATTATTACAGGTGAGTGTGGACTTGGGCAAAAGGAAATTTTTTTTTAATGGATTTTTTTTTTTTAAGGATGAGGAAAAAATGAAGCCATTTTCTCCCTGAGACCTTTCCTTGTTTTATAGGCCACATTGGGTACTCTGTGGAAAAAGAAGGTAGTAACCTAGTATGAGGTTTTTTCCCCTGAAGTTTTAAAACCAGCTTGTCATGCCTTCAAAAGGGCAGTTGTACTCATACAGAGTTTCTCCCTTTGTTTTGATCTTAGCAGTGTGAAGTCTCTCTAGGAGAGTGGGGACATTTGGCTTTTTTGTAGTTTTGGAAGGAGTCCCCGTGGCCCCAACAGGGTAGGAGAGAATAAGTGGATTAATGAGTTTTGTCTGAGTGTAGTGGAGGTGGGGGTGGGGGATCCCTAGTTGAATTTTGGTGAAAGTACCTTTTGATATGGGTGGATGTACAAAGCTGGGAACCCTTATTTGCAATTGCTAAAATGGTTTCTGTTTTGTTGTTTTCTTTATTTGCATGATTACTTGGAGGGCTGCTTGGAAAGATCAACTCTGCCTAACAATTCAGGAAGTTGTGTTTAGTATTTCCACTGTTTTTATAAGGTTTTTTTTTTTTTTTTTAAAGCTAGCTTTGTGGCTGGTCTGGCTGGGATGGGGGCTATAAGAGCTATAAAGAGTTGCTTCCTATGTTCCTGTTTCTGCCTGATTAAAGGGACTTAAGGGCCCAGGGGCACATTCCCCTCTTTCCTCTCCTCTCGGGGACTGGGCCTCCTCCTCTTTTAACTTTCTGAAGCTCCGGAAACTTTCTTTATCTCATCTCTTTTTGTCTGAGAGAGAAGGGAAAGGGAGCCAGTTATTAGATATTACTTTTTTTTTTTTTTTTTTTTTTTTTGGTTAAACCCCATCTTGGTCGAAAGAAGTAAAGTCAATCCACATGTGTACACACACACTCACACTCACTCACACACTCACACACACACACTCACACAGTTTTCCTTTCCTTCCCTCTTCCAACACTTATGTTAAGGCAGGCACCCCCAGGGGGGGAAAAATTTGAGCCCCTTTACTGACTTAGGCAGTTATGAAACTCCTGCTGATGTCAATATGTTAAGTTAGTTCTGTGTGTCTTGGGCAGGTTTCATAGTGGCAGTTCCAGTTCTCAGCTCCTTTCCTGAAAGAATGGATTTCCAGGTAGGATCTTAGGATTTAAAGCTCTGGAAAAAGACCTTAGAGATCACTTCATTTTACAATCTAAGGAACTGTGGGCCAAAGAGAAGTGACCTTTCACCTCTGGGCTATTGGAATAGTCTCCTAATTGGCCTCCCTGTATCCAAGCTCTTCCCCTCCAATGCATCCTCCACACAGCTGCTAAATTGTTCGTTCTTTCTTTCTTTTTGATGGGGCAGTGAGGTTTAAGTGACTTGCCCAGGGTCACACAGCTAGGAAGTGTCAAGTGTCTGAGGCTGGATTTGAACTCAGGTCCTCCTAAATCCAGAGCCGGTGCTTTATCCCACTGGACCACCTAGCTGCCCCCTAAATTGTTATTTCTAAAGCATGGGTTTGACCCTATCACCCTCCCTTTTCAAGAAAATGCAATGGCTCCCCATTGCCTCTACTATAAAGTACAATAAACTCTAATATTTGGCATTTAGAGCTCTTAGCGTTCAGGCTCCTGCCCATCTTTCCACATGGGTGCTAAAACCTCACCTTCTGCAGGAAGCCATTCCAGATCCCTCTTAATTCTAGTCTTCTCCTTCTGTTGATTATTTCTAATTCGTTCTGTATGTATCTTATTTGTATCTGGCTGTTTGTGTGTTGTTTCCTGTGTTCAAATGCCAGCCGTAGACACTTACTAGCTGTGTGACCATGGGTAAGTCACTTTACCCCGTTTGCCTCGTTTTCTGCATCTGTAAAATTATCTAGAGAAGTAAATGCCAAACCACTCCATTATCTTTGCCAAGAAAACTCCAAATGGTGCCACAAAGAGTCAGACATGACTGAAAAGTGACTGAACAACAAAATAACCCGTAAACCCACAAATATTGGGGGATCAACAGACATAAGTTCCAGGCTCAGTTCTGCCACTGGTTAGCCCTCTGAGTGGACAAATCCCTTCATGTCTTTGGGCCTCAGTTTCCATAAATTTACCATGAAGATGACAGGGTGAGATGGCCTCAAAATGGAAAGATTTTGCTTTACATCTGCCCTTCAAAATCTCTGTTAACTTTTTTAGTCCTTTTTTACTAGAAGCTGAGCATTCTTACCTGTTACCCTGGTAACCATTCTAAGCATTTGGAACAATGGTTTAAAACATCAAATTGCAATGGTGGCTCTAGCTTAATAACCAGGAATTGTCAATGTTCCAAGGGTGTTTGGTAGCAGTCCAGTGACTGGTTACGCTAGGGTTCCCCACATTATTCTGTTCTCATGTGAGTTTTTCTTACCTAGTTGTGTTCCTTTCAATTAGGTTCTATGTTATGTATAAGTGAAACACGTGATTATGAAATAATAACTTCTCTACCATTGTTTAACTTTCAGTGATTCTTTTTTTTTTTTTTTTTTTTGGTTTTTTTCAGTAAGGCAATTGGGGTTAAGTGACTTGCCCAGGGTCACACAGCTAGTAAGTGTTAAGTGTCTGAGGCCGGATTTGAACTCAGGTACTCCTGAATCCAGGGCCGGTGCTTTATCCACTGCGCCACCTAGCTGCCCCTGTTTCAGTGATTCTTACAGATGATCGGAGTTGGAAGAGATCTTATATAAGCTAATTTGTCTCTTAAAAAAATTCTTAGGAATTTTTCTAACAACAAATCTAAAAATTTGCTTCCACACAGCTTTCATACATTAGGCCAAGTTCTGCCTTTTCAGGGCGAAGTAGACTAAACTTAATTCTACTTCCATTGTGGATCACTTTCTGGAATCACTTTTTAACTCACTCAACTTTATTCACAAAGTTATAGAATTTCATGGTTGGAAGGTACCTCACTGACCATCTTGTCCAACTTAGATTGGAATAAGAATTCTTACCATTGAAAACCCAAACTTCCAGTAACAGCCCATTCTATTCAGGAATAGCCCTAATCATGCTAGGAAGCTTAATTTGGGCTTTTTATAGAGTCTATGCTTTGTTCCTGTCCTAAGAAGGCCAAAGAGAACAACTCCACTCATTCTTCCATATATCAGCTTTTACATCTTTGGATAGCTTATATCATGTTCTGTATAAGCCTTCTTTAGGCCAAACATCTCTAATCTAGGCTTTTCATCATTTTAGTTACCCTGATCTTAGACAATCTCCATCATATCAGTGTCATTTCTAAAATGTAGCACTTCAGAATTGAACACAAAGCATGCACGTATGGCCTGACTAGGGCATCTAGTGCTTTTTACCAACTTTTGGTCTTAACTGAGGTTGAAATTGGAGGTACAGGACCAATGAGTATAGTACCTCTAGTACCTTAAGTTCTTTAGAAGAACTTAAGGACCAGATTTGCTTTTGCAGAAGCATTCACATGTGTTCACCTTCATTTCTTGCAACATCTGTACACTAAAACAGTTTTACTAATTAGACACTAATAAAACGGTCATCTTGCTCCAGTTAACATTGTAAGAATTTCAGTATTTTCAAGTCACTATCTTGTTTGCAGCTCTATCTAAACAAGGTTTATTTTTCTCCCTGTTTAAAAAAAAAGTGTGTATATTTACATACATACATACACACACACACACACACATATATATATATATATATATAAACAAAACCCAGACTTTAATATAAAGACAAGAATACTCATTCTTTAATGTGGTTTTTTAAAAACATTTGTTTGTTTATTTTGGGGTGGGGCAATGAGGGTTAAGTGACTTGCCCAGGGTCACACAACTAGTAAGTGTCAAGTGTCTGAGGTCAGATTTGAACTCAGGTCCTCCTGAATCCAGGGCCAGTGGTTTATCCATTGCACCACCTAGCTGCCCCCTTTAATGTTGTTATATGCACTGAAGGAGATTCGATCCTCTGCTAAGACAATTTCAGTTATCAAATTGAGATCTCAATGTTTTGGCTGTTGACTATATTTTTGTATATCACTGGTGATGAAGACTTTTACCTCTTTCCTGTCAAATAATGAAATTAGTAATGGCAAAAAAGGACTTATATTAGTGCTAGTTTCTAAATTAAAAATCTGGAAACTCCCTGAGCTCCTGGGACTTCTTTACCCTGGCCCATGCTGACCCTTCTCTTAGTTGAGTTCCTCAATTTTGGGGAAGGTCCAAGGTTGACTGACCTTTATTCCCCTCCTGATTTTTGCTTCTGATTTCAGACTTCATTCAATACCCCTGAATCTCAGGGGGTGCCATCATTTTCTCCTCCACCTTCCCTTTTTAGCCTTTTGTGAATTTTTTCTCCCCATTCGAATGTAAGCTTCTTAAGTTCAGAAATAGTCTTTCTCTTTGCTTGCATTTGTATCCTTAGCACATAAGTAAGACTTTAATAAATGTTGTTGCCTTGGCTTTATTGCCTTCTTTGTGGGAATTAAAATTTTTTATTGATTTCTTATATTTTCAAAGCACCAATCATCATAAGAAAAAATTTATTTTAAAATTTTATTATTATGATTATTTTTAATAAGAAAATTTAAAAGAGGAAATGCAGTTGGTTAAAACTGACCAATACACCAGCCAAGACCAACCATATATGCAAACTATGGACCCATAGTCTTCCCAACTCAACAAAGAAGAGAAAGAGCTTTCTCTTGTCTCTTCTTCAGGCCTCCCTGAAATCTTCTTCAATCATGTGCCCTAATCTGTGTAGCTATTCCTAGGTGATGGATGACAGATATCTATCTACTTCCATCTACATGCTACCACAGAAAGTGCAGGCAATGTTTTTGTTTACATGAGACTTTCCTTTTTGTTTTCAAGCTCCTTGGGGTCTATGCCTAGCCCTGAATCAAAGGTCATAGACTTTTTTATATATTTAAAAAACAGTTTTCAAAAGCCTTGGAAGGCAGTGCCTTTTTTTCTGCTACTTTTAGAATGGTAACTCTTAGATTCTTGAAATAGGCCATAGAGTCAAACTCCTAAAAGACAAGGGGGAGGGGGATGGTTAGTAGGCTTGGTAAGGGCAAGAGACTTCAATGCATCATGTGTGTGTATGTATATATGTATATGTTTTTCCATTGAAGCAAATTACAGTGTCTTTTTTTCTCAGTAGATGGGCTTTCCAGGTAGTAAGTAATTCATGTGTGGTTCCTATTAGTCCCTATTGATCACCTTTTCAACTTCTCATGAGAGAGAGGAAAAGCTTCTAGAATTAAGGAGGGAATAATCCCCTTGCCTGGGGGGAAGAACATTCACCTTGTTGCCACCCTGCTGATGAATGAGCCTTTCTAAATTCAAGCTCTTCATTGGATGAACACCTGTATGTTGATTGGCCTCAACTTGGTCGGACCTTTCAGAACATATGTTCTACTGCTTATGGCCTTAGAAAACCCAGGGTTGCCTTCCAGGCCGTGTTCAGACTGAGGCATCAGATGTTATTAGATGAGGGTTAGTGATCTCAACCAAGACTAATGCAGGCATTACAAGGCCTAGAATTTTAAGGAAGGCAAGATAATAAAGTTATATTTGCTTGTAAACCATCCCCACCCCTTTCAGATTCCTGTTAGCTTTGGGGCTAAAGTTCTTCGCCATCATTTATTTAAGAAACACACATACAAACACACCCCCTTGTGTTTATTGGGGCCAGTTCTAGACCTGTGCTTTGAGGGATTGGGAGGAGTAGGAAATAGATACTTATAAAACAAAGGAAGGAACCTTAGTAGACATGTGTTCTAACAACTCCCCAACCCCAAACACACACACACACACACACACACACACACACACACACACCCTCATTTACAGATGGGGAAACAATGTGCTGTTGTCTGTATTCGAGGAGGAGAGCTAAAGAGGTACCCTGGTAGCTAGAGCAGGAAGAGTAATAAATAAAACTACAAGAGATACAATCCCAGGTTCTGAGGAGTTCAGAAGAAGGAAAGACCAGTTGGGACTCGGGCAGCTAGGTAGCTGGCTCTGCTTGGTTTCTTGCCAAGATAAACTGATCACTTCCAATCTCATCTCCATGCTGCTAACCAGCCTTGATGTAGACTCCATGGAACAAGATAGCCCTGGTCTCCCCCTATCCCCACCCCCACTCCAGCTTCCTTTTGTGTGTTATCTCCCTCCGTCAGATTAGAAGCTCTTTAAGGGCAGACACTTGTCTTCTTGTTTGTATCCCCAGTACTTAGAACAGTGGCTGGCACACAATAGTAGACACCTACTTATTCAGTAAAAACACTTATTGAGTTCTTACTATGGTGCCGGGCACTGTGCTAAGTACTGGACTTAGAGTTGACATCAAAGTTGGAGTGAAAGGCTAGAAAAGAGATACAGAGACACACCAAGTCAGGAAGACCTGAGTTCAGATCTGGCCTCAGACATTTACTAGCTCTGTGATCCTGGACAAATTAACCTTTGCTTGCCTCAGTTTCCTCATCTGTAAAATGGGGACACTAACAGCACCCACCTCGCAGGGTGGTGGTGAGGATCAAATGTGATGATTGTTGTAGAACCTGATTAGCACAATGCCAAGCGCACAGTAGGCACTTGGTAAAAGTTTGTTCTCTTCCCTAAGGCATTCAGGAAGGAGGCGCCTGAGCTGAGCCTTCGAGAACAGGCAGAACTTTGTTTAGTTCACATCTAAAAAAATATATTTCTGTTCTTAAGAAGCAGCACTCTTCAGGAAATGATGGGGCCATCTATTGTTCCGTGCTAAGGGAAGTTCACGGTGCTGGGGAAGCCCAGGTGGTGATGGTTATTATAAGCTAGGTCTATTTAAGGGCAGTAGACCATGTTGCTTTAACTGTCCAGCAGAGGAGGGAGTGATGGCTCCAAGCCCATCCATCCCCACCACTAGGAGGGGGGAAAAAAGACTGAAAACACGGGTTCTGGTATTGAGGATTTGAGAGGGGGAGGGAATAGTCTATGTAAGGTGATTTTTGCCTATATTCTGGGAATCTGGTAATGGGGATGCCTCCAACGGTAGAGTCTTAGGGGTCTGGGCTCTTGCAGGCTTCTTTTTGTATGCACATATTAAGAGCTCTGGGACCCAGAAGAGCCCTACCTTCCTTCTCCTTTATCCCCTTGAGGGGGCTAGGGGACTCATGACTTGCTAAGAATAAGGCAAAATTAGTCACCTTGAGAGAAGCCCCAGGGAGGGTGAGGAAGAAGGAAGGAGGGGCTGGTGATAGGCCAGCTAGACAAGCACAACTATTTTGAGCCTGGGTAAAACGAACTTTAACACCTACTGGCAAAATTGTTAGAAGGGCCACAGTGGACAGTTTAAGGCGTTTTGTCAACTATGAGGTACTATTCCACAAGGGTAAGCTATTTTTAGGATCTGTGTTTTTCTTGGTCATCTTTCCCCAGGGAAATCTCTGCTGTTGGTAGTTGCAAGAAAGTCTTTGTTGGTGTTGATCCTCTTTTCCTATCACTGCCTGAATCTAGTAGCTCACAGAATGAAATGGGTACATAGATTTACATCCCAAACCTGTCATATCACAGAAAGGGGACAGAGAAAAAGCAAAGCATCTCTCACGCTAATGAAAGATTTAAAAAAATAAGTTGTGGAATGAATTGAATTGATCTAACTTGGCAACATTTAAACTCTTTTTTTGTTTGTTTTTATTTAAAAGGTATCATTTACAATTGTAGCATCTTAGAATCAAAACCTAAGGTTTCACTAAGTGAAACCTCTGTGAGCCTCTCCTATAAACTTCTCCAAAGAAGGATCCACAGATATTTGTTAAATAGGGGGCCTGGAGTTAATTATCTAGCCCCATGGTATCAAATAAGAGATGGGGCCACTAAATGTACATAAGGATTCCCATGGTCACATATTGATTTAGAAAACCACATGTTAACATTATCTATGTCTTACTGTATTTTTAAAATATATTTTGTTAAATATTTCCCAGGTACAGTTTAATATGTTTCTGGAAGCATTCAGGAGTGTGGTGGACAGGCCATGTATTTAACCCCTCTGGTCTAATGCAGTTCTCTTTGTCAGTTCAAAGTTCCCTTTGAAACCAGGATTTAAACTGCTCATTTGGGAATACCAGTTTCCAGATTTGCTTACTGCTAAATACAGCCTTATGCCCTTAGGAGGCAAAGCGATGTCATGAAAAAAATACCAGGAATTTGGGAGATGTGAGTTTTTTTAGACCTTGGTTTGCCACTGTGTGACTGACCTTGGCTAAATAACTTTCCCTCTCTCATTGTCAGTTTCCTCATCTGTAAAATGGGCACCAAAGGGATGTTCCCTTTCATTTGTATGCATTGAAGTGCCATCTAAGTGAGAGGAGTGGAGTTACAGTTTTTACCCTGATTCTCTAAGCTGAAATGAGTTGTTCATGACCTGCAACCAGGCCTCTTACCTCAAACTTATCTCTCTCTTTTTTTCCCTTTTTTTTGGGGGGGGGCAGGGCAGTGAGGGTTAAGTGACTTGCCCAGGGTCACACAGCTGGTAAGTGTCAAGGGTCTGTGGTCAGATTTGAGCTCAGGTCCTCCTGAATCCAGGGCTGGTGCTTTATCTACTGCGCCACCTAGCTGCCACCCCCAAAACTTATTTCAAACCACTTCTGAGCCCCCTTGCCTTGGACCTGCACCCCTATGGGGCAGCCCAGAAACATAGAGCTTTAGAGCTGAAGGGAAACCTAGAGTTCTAACCCTAATTCCCCTCATTCTTTTTTACAATGATTATTCATATGAAGATGGTGCAGGAAGACCCTGGACTCGGAGTTAAGAGCCTTGGGATGGGATTGGCAGTGGTACTTGGGAATGTCTGTAAGCCTATAAACACAGGGATTTACTTGCAGTAAATGGGGGGGGGGCGGTATCTGTGTGTGAGGAAATCACTCAGAAAACTGTTAATCTTATATAACTGTGAGTTGATGGTGGTTATAATGGGATAACCCCAGAGGGACAGAGAGAACTTACATTTCTTGCCCTTGCTCACCGTAGCCGAGCACTAGAACCCATAGAGTGCAGGGCGTTAAGCATAGGATAGGGTTTTAGTGAGTGCTTATTGAATGAATGGAAAATAATAGCTAACACTGATACATCCTTTAAGGTTTGTAAAACACCTTATTATCCCCACAACAACCCTGTGGAATAGGTGGTGTTATTATCCTTTTTTTACAGATGAAAAAGTTGAGGCTCTGAGATCAAGTGACTTTCCTGGGGCCACACAGTTAATGCAGGATTTGAACACAGCTCCTCCTAACTCCAAGTCCAGCGGTCTGTCCAGTGGACCACCTAACTGACTTAGTGAAAAGTGATTGGTTCATTCTTTACCAAGGCAGGACTTCATTATGGCCTTTCCAAAGTCTTCTCCACCCCATCCTCTTCCCCTTCTTGGCATCTACCCAGAGTGTGCCCCACCTTTCTTTCAACCCCTAAAGGATAAAAAAACATGTCTCTCTAATATGCTTGGTGTAAGTGTAGGGCCCTGAGTTAAATTGCATGAAGTTGGTGATACAAGTCAGATGTTTGATAGGAGGGTTTGGCAGTGAAATTTTTCCCAAAAGGGATGGAAATCTCTGGTGGGACAGCTTGAGGAAACATGGATTGCAGCAGCTGCGCTTCTGTAGCAAATGACCTGCAGATCAAGGTTTTTGTCAGTATCTTGAGCTTCACAAGAACAAATATTCACCCAAAAATAACATTTAAAAAATAAACTTCCAGTTCTTCCTGTTTTTATAACTTGTCTATTTCCTCAGAGTTTAAGGCTGGTCTCTAGTTTTGGGGTTATTAATCTTCAGAGGATCAAGCCCTCCATAGAAGTATTTCCTGTACATGTTTATCTACCCTGTCTTCAATTATTTTCCCCAAATGATAAGGGAACTTTTCCATACTAATGTGACAGAATTTTTCTTTAAAGTGGAGATCTAGAATTGGATGATTTTGAAGGTTTTGTAAGACCCAAAAAAAAAAGTTTTCAGGAACATAGGAAATACATGTGGTCTAGTCATCAGGTCAACAAGCATTTATTAAGTGCCTACTAGTAATGACAAAAGGTGGAGTCATATTTCTCCCAGTAGGTCTTAGGTAGGCTTTAATTGATATCCCCTACAATTCTTGAAGGGTTAGGAGCAACTACTTAATGTCAGAAGTCTTTGGGGAGATAAAGGGGTAGCTCAGAGGGATTTGCTTGATGAAGTCCTAAGTGCCATAATGATTATGTATGATAGAATAATGGCCCCTTCAAAGTACAGTATATCTTTGAGGGAAAATTGCCATTATACCACTGGGAAGATTAGAAAATTAGAAGTGGTATGGTTGTGTACCTGGAGAGGGTGAAGTGTTTACAGTCCAAATTCAGACAAGCCACACTGCTTGTAGGGGTCATGGAAATAAACCTTAATCCATTTAAGTGGCCAAAATTCAGCTGTAAATCTAGTCTACTGGTATTCTAAAGGAATCACTGTGTGTTGGCTATTGTGACAAGTTCTGAGAATACAAAGAAAGACAAAAACCATCCCTGCCCCCAAGGAGCTTACAATCTAATGGGGAGCAGAAAAAAACTATATACAAACAAGATATATACAGTGTAAATTGGAGAGAATCTCAGGGGGAAGGCATTAGCATTAAGGGGGGCCCAGAAAGGCTTCTTGCAAAAGGCAGGATTTTAGCTGAGACTGAAGGAACTGTGGAAGCAAAGATGAGGAAGAAAGCAAGGAGAGTGGCCGATGAAAATGTACTTAGTTCTATTTCCCTCACCACCACTGTCCACATACGCTTCACTGTGCTCACAGGTCAGCAGTTGGAAGGCAAGTGGGTAGGCCTTTAGAGATCTTTTAATATGTTATTTGGTCATGGACCTTAATGCTCCCTAAAGATATGAGGATTGTTTTATTTCATCATCATCACCATCATCATTATTCGTTTTTTGGAGGGGTTTTTGTGAGGCAATTGGGATTAAGTGACTTACCCAGGGTCACACAGCTAGTAAGCGTCAAGGGTCTGAGGCCAGATTTGAACTCAGGTACTCCTGCATCCAGGGCCAGTGCGCCACCTGGCTGCCCCCATCATCATCATTATTGACTGATTCTCCCTATCTTGG
Source organism: Dromiciops gliroides (assembly GCF_019393635.1). Classification (NCBI taxonomy): domain Eukaryota; kingdom Metazoa; phylum Chordata; class Mammalia; order Microbiotheria; family Microbiotheriidae; genus Dromiciops; species Dromiciops gliroides. The sequence goes on from NC_057862.1 coordinate 581,304,544, forward strand.
ACATTTAGGTGGCACAATGGATAAAGTGCTGGGTCTGGAGTCAGAAAAATCTGAGTTCAAATCTAGCCTCAGATATTTATTGGCTGTGTGACCCCAGGCAAATCATTTAACCTTGTTTGCCTCAGTTTCCTCATTTGTCAAATGAGCTAGAGAAGGAAATGGTAAACCACTACAGGATCTTTGCCAAGAAAACTCCAAATGGGATCATGCAGAGTTAGATACAATTAAAATGACTGAACAACTCCCTATCTTGCCCAGACCAGAAGTGTGGCAGCCACTCATAGACCAGATTCCAGTACAGATTGACATGAAAGCTTGGACTTGCTCCATTTTGCCTGTCCTTAAGCAGCCTGGTGGTCCCTTCTCCTCCCTCAGGGGCTCATCACACTAGTACCAGATGCTGCTGATATGTCTCAGAACTCTTGAGCTCCATCTTTCCATCAGCCTTGACCACACCAGGAATTTGCCACCACGACCATCCATCAGTGAGGGTACTTAAAGATTAAAACAGCTATCCAGCATTTTAGGACATTCAATACGCTTATTGGTCCACCTTATTCTGACCAGCCTTGTCAATGCTTTGTTGAGATAGGATCATAAAGGGATCTTAGAGGCCATCTAGTCAAACTCCCATGTTTTATAGACAAGGATACTAAGGTCCAGAGAGGCTATGACCCATCCAAGGTCACACAGTAAGTAGCAGACCTGAGATTCAAACTCTGGTTTTGTGACTCCAGCTTCAGCAGTGCATAACACTGGCTGAGATCTGATAGTTGTAGGGGAAAATAACACACCCAGCTTTACTCAGCTCTTCAAGCAAGGATGGGACCAGAATAACCTTACAGCTTTGGAATTTCAAGGTACTTTTGCATCCATTCTCAAAATTGAGATAAAATGTGTATCACAGGCAGTCAAGTGGTATATTGAATGACAGGCACTTTCACAACTATGTTGGGGGGGGGTGTGTGTGACAGCTTATTATCCTTGTTTTACAAATGAGGCAACTGAGGTACAAAGCCATTAAGTAACTTCTCAAGGTCACAGGAATAATGATTAAGCTTATTTCAAGCTATAACTGAGACAAATAGACTGTGTTAAAACAGTTCCTTTCCACTTGAATGCACTTGTAGGCCCATTGGCACAGGCTTAAAGCTTTAAGCTCTGAAGGAAATACTTTCCCAATGGTAAGCCTGAAGCTGCCTGAGCCTACTGTTCCTGAAAACGCTCCCTTGTGGCCCAATGTAATGGGGATTTTCCCAACCTGCTTGGTGAAGGTTATCCAACCCTGACCACAGATTATTCTAGAGTTGCTTATAGACACAGTATGTGTATGATCAGAGAATCAGTGGGTGTGAGAATCAACTTCTGGGCAGATATTTATAATAATATTTTTTTTTAATTTTGAAATACTTCCATTTCAAGCTATTATCTTTCGCTAACTAGCCTTGGGAGAGAAGGCCTGACTTTAGGATGCCTTCCTTTTTTCAGTGAACTTTTCTCTCCTATTTCATCAGACAAAGGAAAGAAAGAAGAATGATATTTTACATTTATGTAACACTGTATTATTGGAAGGGTAGGCTGCTTATCTATCTTGTTTTGTTGTTCTTTGCCTTGACCCTCAGATGAAGACTCACTGAATTCATTTATCCCTCAATCTCCTCCTATCCCCCCACACCCCCGCCTCCCAAATAAATCATTTAGGATGTGCAAAGTTGAAAAGTGTTAGAAATAGTTTAATTGAATTTTATTTAAATAAAAATCTAGCATTTCACGTGAGGTTTTTAAAATGAGGCATAGTGAATCATTCTCTCTCTCTCTCTCTCCTTCCCTCTCTCTCTCTCCTTTTTTTTCTCTCATGCACACATACTTAAAAACCCGTAGCACTCCCTTAATCACATCCAAACTACTCCTCTTCTAGACTCAAGGTATATAATAATAATAATAATATCAATAACATATAATATTATATAATACCATATATGTAGTATATATGATATATAATACTATATAATCACCATCTTAACTCATCTTTTTCAGGATCCTCTGTTAATCGTCTAATTCAACCCTAAATCATCTTTTGGGGTTTCTGTGCCCATCCATCTCTTCCTCTTCCCTCTCCCCAGCCCCCACATACACCATGCTTGTTTTCACTCCCACCCTTATCTTTCCCTCTACCTGGAACATTCTAACAAAATCTTACTCATTCTCTTCTTTTATGATACCTTCCTAGTCCAGCAGTAATCTTCAGAACATTGACTTCAGGTAATGTGATATAATTGAAAGAAAGCTGACTCTAGAATCAAACTTGGGACCTAGGTTCAAATATAACCTCTGATGTTAAGATTACTACCTTTGTGACCTTGGGGTAAGTCACATAACTTTCCTTGGGTATTAGTTTCCTCACTTATAAAATGATGGGTTGGACTCCATGACCTTTGAGGTCCCTTATGAATTTCATATTCATATTTCGTATTTCTTTCATATTCATAGCCTCTTTAGGATCCAGGGCTATCATTTTTATCCTTCATGTTTGGGAAAGCTGCCATTATGGTAGAAGGGTAAATTCTGGGGAAGGGAAGCAGGGTGATTTCTAATGGGAGAACCTTTGACTTGTATCATTAGGAGGTTATTTTTATGATTATTTCCCCCCACAAGTCAATCACACTGAAGCTCTTGCTGCTGATGTTAATAGAAAGACCACCCTCTATCCATGAACACAGTGGGAAGGAATGGGATTGGATGGATGCATGGATGGATGGATAAAAAAGCATTTATTAAGCACTTACTATGTGCTAAGCACTCAGATGGAAAGGACCTATCTTTAGAGTACAGTAACAAAGTTGATAGTAATGCATCTTCTGTAATGTTATTTCCACTAATAAAACCACATCCATTTCTGCTTTTGAACAATTTGACTACAGACACCTACAAAGCCACCTTGGATTATAAACCTCTCTTAAATTATTATTAAATTCCCCATGTGAAAACCTTTAGAATAATTCAGAGGCAGGATGAGAATAAGAAATAGAAGGATCAGTGGGGGGATACCAATTAAAACTCTTCAGAGCAGTGTTTCTTAACCTTTTTTTGAGTGATAGACCTCTTTGACAGAATGGGCCTCTTCTCAGAATAATGTGGTTTGTTTGTTTTGTTTTATTTTTTAATTGTAATTGAAGGAAATACTAAATATCAATTATAGGTTAGTGATAAAAATTTAAATTTTCCACCTTCAGAGTTCACAGACCTCTTGAAATCCTCCGACTTCAGACTATTGTTTTAGACAGTGACTTCTCTTACAGGATCTATTTCTTCCTCTTCTCAAAGTCTGTGGATCCAGGATCATTCCCCTGGAAAAACCATTCAAATAACCTTGTAGGAGATTCCAAGCAGATCTTTCTTAAAGAAGCTTGCTGATAGAAGATAGAAATGTTCCATCTTTTGAACCAACAGATGTAGTTAGCATTCAGTTCATTGAAGTGGGAATTGAGGAATAACATGGATTATAACATTTGTCTAGGTCTATGTATGCCAAGGGTGTAATATGTAAACCATCTTAGGGTCACTTTCTCTTAATGTAACTAGTAAGGCTCCTTAAGATTACAGATTACTTCTTTTTTCACCTTCCAGAGTCTTTCCTTACATCATATGTATTGAATATTAATAAGTTGGATGAAAGGGCATGAGTAGCATGCATATTGAATTTCAGGCAAATCAGTCAAGTACCCTACTATTGTGCTAGGGAATGACAGGAAGCTGGAAGGGTAACTAATCTGTTGGATTATAGAATCAGTGCCCAAAAGGATCTCATAAGTCTGAAATGATGGGCAGAATTGAATATTAGGAAATTTTAAAGGGAGAAATATCAACGTCTTAGACTTTTACAATTGATATATTTTTTTTAACCCAAGTCCAACAAGAAGGAAATATGGCTAGACTTGAAGACTCTAGTGGCACTCAATGAGTCAGTAGTTGTGTGTTAGAGGCTCCCTCCCCAAAGAAAAAGCTAATGCAGCCTTTTTAAGGGTGAGGAGGGGAGACTAAAGCTGTAATTTCATTGATAGGAAGGCCTTTCATTAGGGGAAATAGCCTCTATTAATTCACCTGATCAGGAATTAAAAGTCTTAAGAGAGGTACTGAGGGCACTGAGAAGTGAGATGAGTGAGTTACTTAAGGTGACACTGCAAATATGTATCAGAAGAAGAACTTCAACCCAAAGTTACTGCTTGGTTGATGGAGGCCCTTTTCTCCCTCCTCCTCCTCTGCCTCCTCCCTCTTCTCCTCCAGTGGTCTCATTCTTAAACAGTGTGGTAGTTCATGATCCACAGGTCACCGCAAACAAGTCAGAGAAAGGGTGCCAAAATTTACTTTTGAGAATACAGCCATTATAGGAGGGAGAAAAATGGCTGGAGGCCTACATTGGTGTCAGAACTTGCCACCTGGCCCAGGGAAATATCTTGTGGTGCCTTCTTGCGGTTAGATTTGCATTGCTAAGAGAGAGAATTTGTTCTCCCCTGTTCAAACTATACCAGGTGTTGGGAGGAGGGCACTGCGAGGAGAAGAGAGCTTCAATTAATGATCAAACTTGAACAGATTCTGAGAATTGATAGGGACTGGAGAAGTGATCTCTTCTACCCACAAAAAAGGGTAACAACTTTTTAGATATTTAAAGACAGATATCATAGATATCATGTACCCCCAAACCTCTTTTCTTGCCTAAATTTTCATCTCTTGTCATCTTTGCCAATCTGATGGATGGGAGGTAAAACCTCAAAGTTATTTTAATTTGCATTTCTTGTATTAATTATTTGGAACATTCTTTCATATACTTGTTGGTTGTTTTAGTTTCTTCTTTAGAAAACTGCTTATTTGTAACTGTAGACAACTTAAGACTTAGTAAATGGCTTTTATTCTTATGTAATTATATATATTATTTTTATTTTTTTTTTTTTTAGTGAGGCAGTTGGGGTTAAGTGACTTGCCCAGGGTCACACAGCTAGTAAGTGTTAAGTGTCTGAGGCCGGATTTGAACTCAGGTACTCCCAACTCCAAGACTGGTGCTCTATCCACTGGGCCACCTAGCTGCCCCTTTTTTCTTTCTTTCTTTTTTTTTTTCAAGGAAATGGGGGTTAAGTGACTTGCCCAGGGTCACACAGCTAGTAAGTGTCTGAGGCTGGGTTTGAACTCAGGTCCTCCTGAATCCAAGGCTGGTGCCTTATCCACTGCGCCACCTAGCTGCCCCTCAATTATATATATTATTGATGTATTGGTTTTCTGATTTTTATTTGAGATTTTTGATGTGAAGATTCTTCTCCCCCCCCCCCAATTTCTTATATTCTAGCTGTGTTTATTTTGTTTGGACAAAAGGAGCTTAGTTTTATACATTCAAAAATTTCCCCTTTATCTTTTATAATAATTAATAATAATTAGCATTTACACAGCATTTTAAGTTTTTCCAAAAGCTTTACAAATAGTATCTCTTTTTATTCTCAGAACAATCCTGGGAGGTGGATGCTATTATTATCATCTTTTTACAAATTAGGAAAACTAGGCACAAATAGATTAAGTGACTTGTCATGGGTCACTTAGCTAGTAAGTGTCTGAGGCTGAATTTGACTCCAGGTGCTATCTCCTAGGCCCTTGAGCAGCCTCTCTCTCCCTTGTTTAGAAATTCTCTCCCATCTCCCCTCCCCAACCGTTGTTGTCCATTTTCTTCTAATGTTGAAGTGGCATGACGTTTTAAAATTATGGATCTTTTTGTGTATATAAGGCCACATGTCCATTGGAAGTTCATTGTGGTATACAATTTTACGTAAAACCTCATTTTTATTAAACTACTCTTCAGTTTTCCTTGAAAGGCAACTAAATCACTATCTAGTCATTTGTATTCCTGAGGTCTTCAAACATTAGGGGCTCTTCCGTTCAGTTGTTTCTGAGTTTTGCTTGCCTAGTCTGTTTCACACATCAACTTTCCCCTTCTTTTGACTTTGAGATTATTTTAAGATAGTACCTGATAGTACCATATATGTATATGATGGAGTTTCCATTTTAATAGTGCTAGGATCCTCTTGTTCCTGCTATTTTTCATTTTTTCCCTTGACATTTGTGACCTTTTGTCTCTTTGCTTTTGTTATTTTGCCTACTTCTACAAAGAAACTTATTCGGAGTTGGAGTAGAATGGTGCCAAATCTGTAAATTATTTAAGTGGTATCATTATATTTTTACTATGTTGGCACGACTTGACCATGATCACTGAGTACCTCTCCAGTTATCTAAATTTTATTTTATTTCACTAAAGAATGTTTTGCAGTTGTGCTCCTATAAATTGTGTGTGTGTGTGTGTGTGTGTGTGTGTGTGTGTGTTGGTAGGTTACCTCCCAGATGTTCTATTCAGATGACTTTTTCCCTAGCAAAAATAGATATCTTTATATTAGTTAAAACAACAGCAACAACAATCCTGCTCTCCTGAACTTTCCCTCCACTGTAATGTTGCAGTGGGGGAGGGAGGGAGAGAAACAGGCAAAGAGGTGCATTTGCATGTATTATTGCAGCTGCTGATGTAGATAATTGGTTTATCTCTCAGCTGGATTCAAGTGTGCTCAGCTTCCGGTTTTATCTCTTCTTTGCCAGGCCCCTAGTTTTTAGGACCTTAATTGCACCATCTAATTGCTGGGAAGTCTGGTATGGACTACAGACCAGTATAACAGACATGATAATCAGAGACAGCACAGGAAGTCTCAGCAGATAGTAGCAGTCTGTCAGCTCCTGTCTTTCTCACGAGTAAGACCTTGTCTAGTCTCTCCAAGGCATGTCTTGTCAGGCTCTTAAAACCAGAAAGATATGAGAAAGGAAACCCGATGCATTGAGGTTCCTTGAAAATCTAGTTTTCCTTCTGGTTTCATCTGATTGCAGTACAGCAGCTGCCTGATGCTGTCTTACAACATTGCTAATAAAAATGACATGCAGTCAGCTTTCAATTATCCGAATAGGGATTGGCCATGCCAAATATTTAATCCCTGAAGGGCCTCTCCCTGCTGTATAACATGTTTCTGATTCTGGGCCACCTTCCCATCTTGTCATCAGTGGTTAGTTCTCAGGAACTATAAACTCATTTTATCATCCATCTGAGCTAAACACTATTAGGAAAGTAAATCTGCTGTTTAAATTCTTTTTTTTTTTTTACTCTTTCATGCAAACCTTATTGTAAATGATATTTGATACTTGATTTAACTTGGCACAAGAAATTACCCACATATAACTAATTATTCGACTCCTTTAGCACCAATTCCACCAATGGTTAGAAACTGTTGTGGGCAATGGGCTGTAAAGATTTTATCTCACATAATCAATCATTATACTCAGTATCTATTATTTAAGAAAACTATAAAAAGCTACTCTAGATTCACTAGAATTTTTTTTTTAATTTTATTTATTAATTTTTTTTTTGTTACAGGGCAATGAGGGTTAAGTGACTTGCCCAGGGTCACACAGCTAGGAAGTGTCAAGTGTCTGAGGTCGGGGTTTGAACTCATGTCCTCCTGAATCCAGGGCCCATGCTTTATCCACTAGGCTGCCTAGCTGCCCCCTGCTGGAATTTTTAAGTGAATAGGTAGTTCACTAACTATGGAAGCATAATAATGGTTATAATTTTAATACTATGTTAAAGGTTTCCAAAATATTCTACATATGTTATCCCATTTGACCCTTACAACAATTTTGGGAATGTGAGATTTAAAATTGGATATAACAGTATTAAACTTCCCCTCTTAACTTTTCCCAGACCACTAAGAAAAAGAAGCCTCTGAGCTTTAATTAGTGAGGGATTAGTTTTTATTGCTTGGGAATTATTTAGATAACAAAAGGTGATACCAATTAGGGAAATAGAAAAGTAGAAATACAAATGAATAATCTTAGATCTAAGCTTAGTCTATTTTCCTTTATAAAACTCACCAAATCCCAAACTGCCCGCCAGGCCAAGAACCAGCACACCCAAAGCCGAACATAAACCACGTGCGCCACCACGGCTAAGTTGAAAAGCCAGAGAGAGTGAACTTCTGTTCCTCCCTCAGTTTTAAGCTGGTGTCCTGGAAGTTTGTTGCAGTCTCCTCTTCAAAAGGGAGGTCCTTCAAAAGCCGCTTCAGTGGCATGCGCTCAACTCTCAAATGATTCAGCTAAAACTTAGGTTTTTTTACCACAGGAAGTAGGTGTTACGATCCCCATTTTGCAGGTAAGGAGCCTGAAGCTCTGAGAGAGGACCAGTGACTTGCGCAGAAAATTTCACCCAGCTAATAAGTGATTGAGGCAGGATTCAAACTGAGGTCTTCCTGACTCCTAGTTCATCATTCTTGTCTATAATGCCACATTAAATCCACATAAATTGGAGCAGCAGAAATGGTAATACATGTATGTGTGAGAATATATTATTTAGTTTCTAGAAGGCATGCTTATCATTTGGAATCATGACATGTTGGGCTTAATACAAATTAAATCGATAAGTCTTTATTTGTATAGATTCACTTCTTGACCAAGGTTCAGAGTAGCTCTCAAGAGGACGGGAACCACTTTTGTGTCTTCAACCTAAGAGTCTATTTTTTTCTCTTCTGTACTGTTTCAGTCCCAAGGCAAGTTCTTGTCAGTCCACCAGGGCACAGCTTATCAAGGGTGACTGGGGAAATGTAATTTGAATGGCTTAAATGACGGATGAGGGTAATTTAAGCACTTCCCACTGTCTTGTTTAAAATTCTGAGGTCTTTCACTCAGGGGTCAGGAGAAGGGGCACATCTACTGTCACCTTATTTCCTCTCTGACTCTGTTAAGGAATCCTTTCTTAATTGTTCTTTCCTGGAGTTCTTTGCTATATGTAAAGAAGGACACCAGTGGGCCTTCTTTAAGGCTCCACTTCGGGTTTATTGGCTTCATCTTCATCTACTTTTTAAGATTCAGAACTCATTGAAAGCTCCAGGTAAGTGTGACTGGAGAAACAATAATCTTCTCCTCCACCAGGTATATACTGATCTATGAAGTAAAGCTGGCCTGGTGACAACTGGGGTGGTATCTTAACCTTAGGAGGAGATTCAGGAAGGCGCTTGCTGCCTATGGGCATCCTAGCTTCATTAGCTCCTGATAGTCACGCCTGTGTCTGCGGATGCCTTCTGAAGTGGGGGCATGGAGGAAGGACTGAATGTACCTTCACACTTTCTGGTCCCTGAGCTCTGTGTACTAGTTTGCTTAACTTTTGGCATATAGGTATTAGTAGCACAGATGCTATGTGGTCTATGGATTTGTGTTGCTTTCAGCCACTGCTGTATTGTGACAAAACCCTGTTGGCAGTTTAGGATGCTCAGAAGTCAACACGAGATTTTCACTTAGATGACAAGGGAAGCCAATTCAGAATTCCAGGGCAAGGGAAAGAGGGGTAGGCTTTTACAAGAAAGGGAGGGAGTTTTTGAGAAGGAATTGCTGGATCGCTTCAGGTTCTCTGAAAGATATTGATTGGTATGTTTGCTCCTCATCTGTCCTTATTCCATCGCCCAAACAGAATGTATCTTTCCCTCCAAAGTAGGAGTTCTGAACTTGGGAGTCCACAGGCCCTTTGGGTCTGTGAATAGATTTCAAGGGGGTCTGTGAGGTTGGATGGGAAAAAAATGACATTTATTTTCACTTAATCTTTGGTTTCTTTTGTAATCCTTTTGTGATTTTATTTTTTAAATCATAAAAGTATTTTATCATTTTCCAGTTACATGTAAAAATGTATATTATGCATTTAAAAACATTCTTCTGAGCAAGGGGCGCATTGGCATCACGAGAATGACAAAGGGATCCATGACAGGAAGGAACTTTTGCTCTAAACCCACCCTTTATCTTTATTTCCCTGTTTTTGTTTAGGACACCATCACTTTATCACCCAGGTTTGCATCCTTGAAGGAGGCTGAGGCCTTGATGTTTTCCCTCTCCTTTACCCCGTAGTCAATCCCTTGCCAAGTCTTGTTGATTCTTTGTTGTTGTTCAATTGTTTCAGTCTCTTTTTGACCCCTTATGAGATTTTCTTGGCAAAGATACTGGAGTGGTTTGCCATTTCTTGCTCCGGCTCATTTGACAGATGAGGAAACTGAGGCAAACAGGGTTAAGTGGCTTGCCCAGGGTTTCAACTCAGGAAGATAGGTGTGGCACTCTATCCACTGAGGTGCCCAGCTGTCCCCTTGTTGATTCTAAAGCTACTGTATTTCTTATTTCCATCCTGTCTCCTCTCAGTCACCAAGTAAGTTCAAAGTCTCGTCATTTCTGTAGCTGTACACCTTGTACATCTCTTCTATTAAGCCAATCAAGATTTGGAGCATGAACGTTCTGAGGATGTTCCAAAGATTCCAGCCCAATTTTGACTTTTAAGTAAGGACTTTGAGTTTTATAAAGGAATTTCCAGTAAATTGAGACCCATACTTCATGACCTTATTTTCTATGAAGCCCAAATAATTGCGTCTTAGTTTTTCTCAGTGAGGAACTGCTTTTGTTTTTCTCAAAGGTGTATAACCATTTACTCTAGCTGTGTTTATTTTGTTCATGCAAATGGTATTTCATTTTATGCACTCAAAATTGCCTGGTTTGTCTTTTATTCTAATGATGATGATGATAACTAGCATTTATATATAACGCTTTAAGGTTTGCAAAGTGTTTTACAAACATTATTGGTGCTGTTATTATTGTCATTTTACAAATGAAGAAACTGAGACACAGAGAGGTTGAGTGAAAAATTATATCTTTGCATACATTATGGGGAGGAGGATATTGCTGAGAGTGAAACTGCCAACTGTACCCTTTTGTAACTAGGACCCCCTTCTAGCCTTGGAGAGGAACTGCAGTAGCAGCAGCCAATATATGGATTTACAAGGAAGGACTTTGAGAGCTTTTGGCAGGTCAGGATCTTTTAGTTGAAGGAGTGGGAGGAGAAGGGCAGGTTTTCCTAAATTTAACAGTATGTCTGGATGTTGAGCTTTTGATAGAGCTCAAAGTTTAGGGGCCAGCACAGAAATGAATCTAGCCATTTAGTTAACACCATAACCTTTGCTATTATGTAAATTATTCATCCTGGAAGATCTGACTTGTAGAGATGATAGAAACATTCCTGTTCAGCTCAAATTGATTTATTTTTCAGAAACTAAATATATCTATTTATGCCTGATTTCAGAGTTCAGCTTGTTTGTTAGCTAATGAAATAGCATTTACTAAGCTCCTTCTATTATCAAGCACTCCTAGTTAATGGTAATACAGAGACAAAAATGAAACAGTTCCTGCTCACGGGTAACTTACATTCTATAAGAGGAGACACATAGTCGCCTGGAAGTGTATACAAAACAAGGATATAGAACATTTTTTCTTTTTAAAATCATAAAAGTATTTTATTATTTTCCAGTTACATGCAAAGATAGTTTTCAACATTTGTTTTCATAAGATTTTTAGTTCCAAATTTTTCTCTTTCCCTTCCTTCCCCAAGATAGAAAGCAATCTGATATAGGTTATATATGTACAATCACATTAAACATATTTCTGCATTAGTCATGTTATGAAAGAAGAATCAGAACAAAAGAGGAAAACCTCAAAAAACAATCTGCATTCAGAATCCACAGTTCTTTTTTTTTCTGGATGTGAAGAACATTTTCCATCATGAGTTCTTTGGAATTGTCTTGGATCATTGCACTGCTGAAAAGAGCCAAGTCTGTCACAGTTGATCATCACACAATGTTGCTGTTACTGTGTACGATATTCCCCTGGTTCTGCTCACTTCATTCAGCATCAGTCCACTTAAGTCTTTCCAGGTTTTTCTGAAATCTTCCTGCTCATCATTTCTTATAGTACAATAGTATTCTGTTACATTCATATGTCACAACTTGTTCAGCCTTTCCCCAATTGGTAGGCATCCCCTCAATTTCCAATTCTTTGCCACCACAAAGAGAGCTGCTATAAATATTTTTGTACGTGTGGGTCCTTTTCCCTTTTTTATGATCTCTTTGGGATACAGACCTAGTAATGGTATTAGAACATTTTTTTCAAAAGGCAGTTTGCACTTAACCCCCATTGCCCCACACAAAACAAAAACAAAACAAAAAGGCAGTTTGGAGGGAAGCACTAGCAGCTGTTATGGGGTCAAGTAAGGCTCTTGTAAAAGGTGATATTTGACTTAAGCTTTAAAGGAAAATAGAAATTCTAAGAAGTGGAGGTTAGGATGAAGTGCATTGTAGGTATAAGGGAAAGCCTATGCAAGAGCACAGGTGGGATGTGGAATGCCATGAGGGAGGAAATGCAATAAAGTGGTTACACCTTGGAATGATATGCCAGGGAAGGGTAGGTTGAAACCAGATTGTGAAGGAGGAGGAGTTTGTATTTTATACTAAATTCAGTAAGGATGCATTTGAATTCTTTGGGAGAGACTGGGGAGAGACTTGAGGCATGGGATAAATTAGGAAGCTATTGCAATAGTCTGTGTGATAAATGAAGAGGATGTGTACTAAGCTGTGTAGGCTGAGAGAAAGGAGCAAACATGATAGGTATTGAGAGATAAAATCAACACAACTTGGCAACTGATTGGCTGAGCGGGGAGAGAGAGAGAGGAGCAGAGAATGATTCCATGGCTGCAACTTTGGGTGACTGGAATTAGGATGTTGCCTTGAAAAAAAATAGGAAAGTCCAGAAAAGGGGGGGGTAGGTTTTAGGGTTAAAAAACAAAACAAAAATGAGGAATATTTTGGGTATTTTTTATTTCAGATGTCAATGGGATATTCAGGTGAAGATATCCTGAAGTCAGTGATGAAAGTCTATCTACCTGAGTACCGTCTCAGGAGAAAGACTAAATCTCGATATATGGATTGTGACTCATCTGCCTAGAGATGATCATTTCAAATTGAAAAGATCACCTAGAGAGGAGGGACCATGTATTGGGTATGCTGACAGAGTGGGGTATGAATGATTATTCAGCAAAGTAGATAGGAGAAAGAAGCAAGAGAGTGCTATGTCAGGAAAATCTTGAAAAGAAAGAATGTCCAGAATACAAATGCTGCAGAGAATGGGAGTCAGGAGTCCTTTCTAGAGCTACTGGCTAACTGAATGATCTTGGACACATTCAATTCCTCATCTGTAAAACAAGAGAGTTGAATGAGAATGGTATCCAAGATCCTAATGAAATATAAAAATTCCGTTACAATTAAAGTTTTGTAAGGTTTAAATATTAAATATTAAGGACAAACATTCATTCTTTTATCTGCTTTAAAAGTTGATAGCTTGGGGACAAAACTTAAATAGAAATATCTTTGCATGTGCAAGTATCTTCCTTTTGGAAGGCATAAAGAAGTAGGCGGGGGGGGGGGCGGGGAATGTTCTCTTGTATATCATTTAAACAGGGATCAAAGATAAAAATTAAGTGACTGTTTCGTGGTCTTTCATGGCAGAAACTACTGTGGGGTCTGAGGCATGAGGAATATCACAGATGAGACACTCTTAGAAAAAAGGCTGTCTGTTCTTTCCCATAAGTCAGCTCCCTTTGTATTTCAGTGACGTATGTTGAATTATGTTGTTTTTTTTTTTTAAGAGAGTGGATTATTTTATTCTTAATCTGATTTCTTATAACGAACTGCATATGTTAAGTGTAAGAATGGTAAAAACAGATCTACAGATTATATAGATTTTTTTAAGACTGTCTCCCAACTATCTCAACTCTCCAAATATGAATAGAACAGGTGAGTCTGTTATTGATGTTGGTTATTCCTGTTCATCTGTTGAATGTTTGATGTGCAGCCCAAGGTCTCATTTATGTAGGAAATAGAATAGCTTCCTGGGAGTCAGTGGAAATTTACCTGAAGATCCCACATGTACTGTTGTTACCCTAGTGGATTTAAGATGTCATTGATGTGGCTATTCCAACCAGTGATGTAGATTTCCTTCCCCCTTCCTGTGCCACTCTTGTCTGTGTCCTTCCTGAAGTTTGCCACAGGGGCATCCAATCCTGTGTTCTTTTTTAATCCTAAATTTCTTTGTTATTGCATATTTCCTTCCTTGTTTGTAACATGTTGCAGCTTCTTGGGGCTTACTATACGCTCTTCATTGCCTTTTGGTGGATCTTCAACTTTATGGTCATTAGTAAAGTCATTCTACTCAGGGTGCGCTGATGATGCTGATTTTTTTTGAAGTCCTGAGTCCTTTTTCAGGTATTTTTTCAAGTATAATTAGTAAAGTGCTATGATCATGATAATGTTGATAATGCTAGCTAACATTCATATAGCATTGCATAATTCTTCAAAGTGCTTTTCTTACCACTGAGTTAGGATAAAATACTGTTATTCCCATTTTGCAGATGAGGACACTGAGCTTAATTGACCCAATATCACATGGCTAGTAAATGGTGAAGGTGGCTTTTTCTTGTTATACCAGACTGCCATTTGCTTACCATTAAAAGCTGAACTCAGAGCTAATGTTGACATTAGCAATGGCCCTTGACCAGTGTTTATTTAGGAAGAAAAGTCAGCATTAGTAGTATTTGGATAAAATCAACATGAAGGAGGGTCAGGAATAGAGCTTTCTTCTCTTGCCTTGGGCCTGAACTGGTATATTTCACTGATTTCTGGGTCCCTTTCACACTTTTTTCCCTCCTCCCACTAGCAACTGTTTCTGTCTGTGAGTGGGCCTCTTTTTCTGCATCAGGAAACAATCCTATTTGCTGTCTTTTCTGGTAGTGATTTTAGTAGTGATATTTGGGTGGCCTTAGACATTCTGTGTTCACTAATTCATTGTTACAGTTGGGCCTAACCCCTTGCTCTTAGGGTTTGTTTGGATTCTTAGCTACTCTAACTGGAAAGTAGCCAGCTACTCTCAACACTAGCTAGTTTTAGAATTATGTATTCTAGCAAATGCAGTGGTTACAACTAGATTCTAAAGATGTGCAATCTCTTTGCACAGATCAATAATTAAAAATCTAATTGAAAGTAGACTTATCTTACAAAACGGAGTTACCCTCCCCCGCCCCCCCCCCCCACATTGAAGCCTCTCAGATACAGATTCCTAGTTCTTCATATCATTCTTGTATTGCTAATCAGCCAAATTACCAATAGAGATAGGGTAATTCCTTCTCCAAAGACTCTACCCTTGATAAAATGACAGGCTTTTACAGACTTTTTTTCCTAGTGGTGTGTTCCAACTTCTCCCCCTGATTTTGTCCATTGTAATATATAGTAAGTCGAATTCCAGTAACATGCCCAACAAGTCTTTATACTTTGGGAAGTATACAAGTACAATTTTAAAGATAGCTGAAGTAAATTATCAGGCTTATTACTCAGCACAAATTATTGTTGTTTTTGTTGTTATAATTAATAGCAGTAATACTGATGATCATAATACTGACATATAACATTGGGAAGTATGAAAAGCATATTATATATGTTTTACTAGGTAAGCCTATATATACTGTAGGTATTATGGTATTTAGGTGTCCCTGACTTTGTGACTCTGTCACTCCCTAGTTGTGGGTCACAGACTGAGGGTGGACTAAGGATGAGGCCCTTAGAATGTATATAGAGTGAAGAGCAAGTTCAGAAACAAATAGTACCTTCCTAGCTTTAACCCCAGAAATAGTTGGTCGTGGTTGGGTCCTCAGTTTCAGTCTGAAATCTATAGAGGAATAAGCAGGAAAGGACAGGAATCCCAGACCAAAAGGAAACCTACAGTTCTGTTTCTTTGAACCTGCAGAGTTTTAAAAGTCTTAACAGCAATCTGCTTGAACTTCAGGCAATCAATGGTAAGCCCACAGGTATGCTGCCCAGACCCAAACAGGCCAAGAACTTGCAGAACACAAACCAGGAAAGCAATGATCAGAATTTGTACCCAATCAGACCATTTTGGGAGCAATGAAAACTTGTAGGTCCCCAACTTGCAATCCAGGAATAACATAACACTCAGTGTCCCAGGACAAGAGCAGAAGGACACAAGAGGGTAAGATTAACCCATGCATTCCTTCCAGAAATAAACAGAACATGCCCCTGATGTAAAGTCTATAGTCAGGAAGTAGGCTGGAAGAATAAGGAAACAGAAAACTCCACCATAGAGCACTATTATGATGACAGAGATGTTTAATACATAAACCCACAAGAAGAGAATGACTACAAAATATCTTCAAGGGCTCAGAGAAAACCATAGATAGAGCATAGATTCAACTACAACTCCTAGAGGAAATGAAGCAAGAGATTTTTGTTTTGTTTTAAGGCCAAAAAAATATTTAAGAAACTAAATGAGAATACTAGAGGGAAAGGTGCAAAAAGAAATGAGAGCTATGTAAGAAAGAGAATTTACATCTTGAGAGAAGTGGTACAAAACCACATCCCTGAAAATTCAAATGAATCAAGAAGCTATTGATCCCCTGAGACATAGAAACAAGAAATATTAAACAAAGTCAAAAGACTTGGGGGTTATGGGGGAAGAATAGAAGAAGATGTAAGATACTTCATAGGATAAATAACTGACTTGGAAAATAGATTGAGAAGAGATAAGTTGAGAATCATTGAACTACCTGAAAGCCAAGACCCTCTCTTCAAAAAATAAGAGCCTTGATAGCAATATTTTGTGAAATCATAGAAGAAAACTGCCTAGACCTCTAGAATCAGAGGGCAAAGGTGAAAGTATCTATCAGTCACCTCCCGAAAGAAATTCCAAAATGGAAACTCCTAGGAATATTTTAGTCCAAAACCATAGCCTGCATGTAAAAAAAAAAGTACTGCAAGAAGCCCAGAAGACAAAATTCAAAAACTAAGAAGCCACAGTCAGGATCACACAAGATTTATCTGCCACTTCCATTTAGGAGCAAAAAGTTTGGAATAATTCCTGAAAACAAAGGATATATGTATAGAAATGAGAATAACATATCCTAGAAAACTAAGTAAAATCTTATAGGGGGAACAAGGGGAGCTTAAATGAAATAAAATTCCAAGCATTCCTGATGGGAAGACAAGAACTGAATAGAAACTCTGAAACACAAACATAGGAGTCAAGAGAAAGATAAAAAGATAAACTTGGGAGAAAAACAATCAAAAGTGATTAAACAAGGATAAACTGGCTGTATTTCAGTGCAGAGAGATTTTACACACACACACACACACACACACACACACACACACACACACTCCATCAGAACTCTGCCCTCATAAGGGTTCATAGAATGAGTCTAAGTAGACAGAGGACTTGAGAATAAAATATTTTGATGATTTTAAAAGAAAAATGGAAAAGATGGGGAAGACGAATACACCAGAATAGAGGCAAAAGGTAAGAGGAAGGATAGAGAAAATTATCTCACATTACTGGTTTACATAAGCAGAAATCTATGTAAATAATAGAGAAGGAATAGGGGGAGGAAGGCAATGCTTGAACTACACTCTTATCTGAATTAGTCAAAGGAGTGAAGACTACCCACACATAGACTGAACAAGGAGACAAAGGAAAAGGGGATATAGGAAAAGGTTGAATAAGAGGAATGGCAGATTAAGGGGAGAAATTTGTCTCAAGCAAAACAAACTCTGCAGAGAGTGGATCTCAAAAAGGAGCTTAAAAGATAAAAAAAGAAAGTTTTAGGGCGATGAAAGAGAGAACAAGAATAGGTGTAAGGGAGCAAAAGCAAATTATACCAAACTTTGAGTGCTAAGCTTACTCCTCTTTCACCATTCTCTTCTTTATAAAGGTGGGGTGGGGGCGGCTAGATGGCACAGTGGATAGAGCACCAGCCCTGGAGTCAGGAGTACCTGAGTTCAAATCCGGCCTCAGACACTTAACACTTACTAGCTGTGTGACCCTGGGCAAGTCACTTAACCCCAATTGTCTCACTTAAAAATAAACAAACAAACAAATAAATAAATAAATAAAGGTGGGGTGGAAGACAAAGGGAAGGAAAAGTATAAGAGACTGATGGAGAAAAATTTGCAATTGACAGTCATAACTATGAGTAGGATGAACTTATCCACAAAATGGAAGAGGGTACTAAAATGAACTAAAAAGTAGAATCCAACATTATGTTGTTTACAAGAAATTAACTTGAAACAAAAAGATATACATAGAGTTAAAATAAGGAGCTGAAGCAAAGTTTATTGTACTTCAGCTGAAGTTTTAAAACGGGGGAGGGAAGGGCAATAATCATGAGCTCCAACAAAGCAGTAGCAATAGACTTAATTAAAAGAGGTCATAGAGAAAATAGCACTTTAATGAAAGGTACCATAGACAAAGAAATAATATCAGTATTGAAAGTATATTCAGGGGCAGCTAGGTGACACAATGGATAGAGCACTGGTCCTGGATTCAGGAGAACCTGAATTCAAAATTGGCCTCAGACACTTGACACTTACTAGCTGTGTGACCCTGAGCAAGTCACTTAGCCCTCATTGCCCTGACCCCCACCCCCCAAAGTATATTCATTAAATGGAATGGCATCTAAATAGTTAAACAAAAAAAATTAAACGAATTACAAGGAGAAATAAATATTAAAGTTATATTTGTGAAAGAACCTTAGTTTGCCCTCCCCAGACCTAGAGAGACCCAAACAAAAAAGAAATGAAGGACCTAAATAAAATTCTTAAAAGGTAAATCTGATAGAGCTTCAGAATATTTACAAAAATACAAAATGCTCAGATTAACAAAAAAAAAGAAAGAAAGAAATAGAAGAATTAACTAACCCAACCTCAGAAAAAGAAAATTTCAAAACCATAAGTGAATTCCCCAAACTAAAATCCCCAGGAACAGATGGATTTACAAGCGAATTCTATCAAATGTTTACAGAACAGTTAATTCTAATATTACATAAAACACTTCAAAAAATAAGAAAAGAAAAGGTCCTACCAGATTTCTTCTTTGATGCCTAAACCAGGGATAGTAAAAACAAAGAAAACTATAAGCCAATATCCCTAATGAATAATGTTGTAAAAAATTTAAATAAAATATTAGCATGGAGACCACCACAACAATATATCACAAAGATTATACACTGTTACCAGTTAGATTTCCAGCAGGAATTCAGGGCTCATTTAATATTAGGAAAACTATAAACATAATTGACCACATTAATAACAACCCCCCAAAATCATGTGATTATATTAACAGATTCAGAAGAAGCTTTTGATAAGATACAACACCCATTTCTGTTTTTAAAATATATTAAAAGGTATAGGAATAAAGTGATCTTTCCTATTATAAGTAGTTTCTATCTAAAACCAAGTGTCAGTATTATTTCTTGTTTGTTTTTTTGTTTGTTTGTTTGTTTTTGCAGGGCAGTGGGGGTTAAGTGACTTGCCCAAGGTCACACAGCTATTAAGTGTCAAGTGTCTGAGGCCGGATTTGAACTCAGGAACTCCTGAATTCAGGGCCGGTGCTTTATCCACTGCGCCACCTAGCCGCCCCCATCAGTATTATTTCTAATGATAATAAACTAAAGACTTTCCATCAACAGTTAAACAAGGAGGCCCATTATCACCATTACTATTCAACATAGTCCTAGAAATGCTGGCTATAATAGTAAGGGGGAAAAAAGAAATTGCAGGAATAAACAGGAAAAAAAAGAAACAAAATTATTGCTTTTTGAAGATTATGTGATTGTGTTCTTAGAGAATCCTACAAAGTCAACTGAAAAACTAATCAAAACAATTAACATCCACTAAGTTGTAGGATATAAAATAAATCCACATTATTGGCAGCATTTTTATTACCAACAAAATCCAATAGGAAGAGATAGAAGGAAAATTTCATTTAAAATACCTTGTCAAAAGAGTTCTACCAGTAGGGTGGTCCACATTCCTACTTATTTCCTTATATTGGGAGATCTCATGCTGCATTCACAGTCCTCACCCCCAAAGTACCCCCATAGTAGGTGAGAGAAGCTTAGAGTCAAATGTTAAATATGATCGACCAAGTCACCATATTCAGGGCATACACACACACTTAACAGAAAGAGTAAAATACATAGGAGTCTACCTGACAAGATATACACAGAAACTGTATAAACACAATTATAAAACATTTTAGACAAAGATCTTAATAACTGGAGAAATATTACTTTCTTTGGATAGGCTGAGCCGACATAATACTAATAGAAATATTACTTAAATTAATTTACTAATAGTAAGTGTCTGAGGCCACATTTGAACTCAGGAAGATGAATCTTCTTGACTCCAGGCCCAGCACTCTATCCATTGTGTTACCTAGCTGCCTGAGGTTGATCAGTGGGACATATTAGATATGCAGATGAGCAGAGTAGCCTAGAGTTGAATAAATTTTAAAATCCCAGATATTGGGGTAAGAACTCATTATTTTGAGTTTTACAAGTCTTTTTTTCCCCTTTTCTTCCCCAATAAATAGTGCTTTATTTTTTCCAATTACATGTAAAGATAGTTTTTAACGTTCATTTTTATAAAATTTTGAGTTCCAAATTTTTCTTCTTCACTCCCTTCCCTCCCCACTTCCCAAGACAACAAGCAATTTGATATGTTATACATGTACAATTATGTTAAACACTTTTCCACATTAGTCATGTTGTGAAAGAATAAAAAAAGGGAAAATCTTGAGAAAGAAAAAACATAAAACAAAACAAAACAAAAAAAGTGAAAATAGTATGCTTCGATCTGCATTCAAACCCCAGAGTTCTTTCACTAGATTTGGATAGCATTCTCTGTCATGAGTCTTTTGGAATTGTATTGCTGAGAAAAGCTAAGAATATCATAGTTGATCATTGCACAATGTTGCTGTTACTGTGTACAATGATAAACATATTTTTCAGTCTGGTAGAAGGTAGATATGTATGGACAAACATATCTCATACCAAATTTGTACATGTTAGACATTGAGTGACATCATAAACAAATAAGAACAACATGGAAGAAATTACTTACTACATCCCAAAATAGTAGAATGGTTCATGACCAAATAAGAGACAGAGAAAGTCACTGGAAATAAAATAAGAGTTTTTATCACATAAAATTTGAGTTTTTATATAAACAAAATGATTGGAAACTAAAATGAGAAGAGAAACAGGTAAATGGAAGAGGGATGGATCTTTGCAGCAAGTTTCTTTGATAAATAAAAGTCTCATTTCTAATGTATGTAAGGGGACTGATTCAGATTTACAAAGAGCTATTCCTCAATTGATAATGGTCAAAAGATAGGAACAGGCAGTTTTCAGAAGTAACCCAACCTATCAATTACCTTATGAAAAATGTTCTAAATCTCTAATAAGTAGAGAAACTCAAATTAAGATGACTCTTAATTCCATACATCCGTCAATTTGGCAGAGTTAACCAAAAAAAGAGGAAAATAACAAATTCTGGAGGGATTGTGGGAAAACAGGTGCATTAATGCACTATTAATGGAGCTCTGAACTGGTCTAGCAAATATCAAAAACATTTTGGAACCATGCCCACAAAACTCTTAAGCTGTGTATATGCTTTGACCTAGTGATACCAGTACTAGGTCTTTACTTCAACGGTTAAAGAATGAGGAAAAAGACCCATATGTACAAAAATATTTGACAGTTGGTGTTTTTTTTGGTGGGTTTTGGTGGTGTGGTGGTGGTGGTTGTGGTGGTGGTGGTAAAGAGTTGGAAACTGAAGGGATGCTGATCAATCAGAGAATGGTTGAACAAGTTATGGTATGTGAAGATGATGTTATACTATTGTACTGTAAGAAATAATGAAGGGAATGGTTCTATAGAAATTTGGGGAGAGTTTTATGAACTGATTCAGGGTGAAGTGAGCAGAACCAGGAGAATTCATGCAGTAGCAATGGTATTGTAAAGACAAACTATTTCAAAAAAAATTTCAGAATTATGACCAACCACAGTTCCAGATAATTCATGAAGAAACATGCTACCCACATCATGAGAGGTTGTGGACTCAGAGTACAGATCAAGACCTCTTTTTGGGGGGCGGGGGACATGGCTAATGTAGGAATCTGTTTTGCCTGACAATACATATAACAGGTTTATCAAGGATTGGTGAGGAAATGAAAGGGAGAGAAGGTAGATTCTCCATTTGAGAAAATTTTTTAATTAAAAATACTCAAATAGTTCTTACATGCATCTCATAGGGATCTTTTCATTAATCCTTCTAATGGTTGGCATCTATCCTCTTAGCAAATTCCCTTGAGCTCAGTTTTCTTTTGGATCAACTCACTTTGAATTCCTTTAGTGCTTTGTCCCTTCCTTTCCTATTCTAACCTGCCGTGCCTCCTCTTGAGCTGATTTTTTCCAACCCTTTCAGTCTTACTCAGCTCATCCTGGATTTTCTTCCATCTGTTCACATATAATTTTTGCAAACTCCTAGAATTCCCTTTTTTTCCTTGCAACTTCATCTTCTACCATCTTCCAAAACCACCTGCCACTTAGGAAACTCACTTAGAGAAGCTACACAAGTTACTATGCTAAAGAAACCTTCATTTGATGTTTTCAGTGTTTTAAGTTGGCTCACAGCACTTAGCATAATAGCCCATCAGAATTTAATTATAGTTCAGCTAACCTGGGTCCAGCAAGGATAAACACTCCTAAAATCCATTATCACTTTTCTGTAGAGAGTCATTCACCATTTGGTCCAAGGCTTTATAATAGATCATATACAGTATCATAATTGGAAGGAACCTCAGAAGCCATTTAATACAATTCCAACCCAAACAAGAATTGTTATAAAAATATTAAGTGAAATAAACCCCTTTCCATTTTCTTTCAAATCTTGTTAAAGTTAGCCACCTCTTGAGCTTTTCATGTCAACCTCGGCAAGTCACTTAACCTCTCTTGGCCTCAGTTTCCTCAACTGTTAGATAAAAAGGTTGATCTACATGACCTCTAAAGTCCTTAAGTCTATCAATCCTGTGGTGGAATCCATTCCCAATCAGCTCCCCTTGTTGTTTTGGCTCGGAAACAACCCTATTTCAGAAGCTGACCTGTGCCTGTCTATTACTGCATTTTTTTCAAGTATGCAAAAGCTTGCCAGCAAAGTCAACAAACTACCGTCAGAAAGTCACTATTCCTGAGTGTACCCCCAGAGTAAGCTGCTATTGAAACAGCTGCCTATTAAATAAAACATAGGACTGATGTTTTTTGGTTTTGTTTTTAAGGTTCATCCTTAACTGAAGACAGTAAACCATGTTTCTTTTGTTCAGATTTCTTCTTCCAGGGAAATAGCCCCGGGAGTTTCTTCACCTGCATTATCCATTACTGCTTGGTCAGAGAGTTAGCTGTAGATTCATTTTTCCAAAATAAATAAGCTTTTTCTGCCAAGAAAAATATGAAGCTTGGGGGGGGGGCGGCGGATATCTCAGGAACTGTAAGGGAAAGTTGCTTTTCCCCTAGCAGGACCTAGTCCTCATCTCTTGTTGATCTCGCTTAGCTTCTTTGCTCCATCCTTGGTTTCCATGGATTGCCTGGCTGCTTTATCCATCATAGATTTTGCTGTCTGGCACCTACCATGTTAATCTGCTTGCCTGCCTTCTCTACCTTTAAACTAAAGGCATTAACTTACTTGGTTTTAACATGATTCACAGATGTGGCCATGGAGGGGCTCAAGAGCAATGATCCAGTCAACCCGGAATTCGGGGTTCTGAAATGGGGTGGCTCTTGTGGAAGAGGTCAA
Organism: Dromiciops gliroides; assembly: GCF_019393635.1. Taxonomy (NCBI): domain Eukaryota; kingdom Metazoa; phylum Chordata; class Mammalia; order Microbiotheria; family Microbiotheriidae; genus Dromiciops; species Dromiciops gliroides. The sequence goes on from NC_057862.1 coordinate 581,328,165, forward strand.
GAAAGTTAATAAGCCCTAGAAACAAAAGCAGCCCCAGACTGGGCATGTTTCAGACACACTGCCACAAAGAAAGGATTTGTGTGTTTCTTTATATGTGTGGTATGGAAAATACTATTGGTTTCAGGTTTACTTTTCAGCCACATTTATATATAAGATATTAGATTTAGAGCCTGAAGGGAATTTCAGAAGACTAGTCAACTCTTTCGTTTTAGAGATGAGCAAACTCAAGCCTGGAAAAGTAAAAGGAATTGTTTAACCTTGGACAAGTAAGTAGCAGTCAAACCATAACCATCTTACTCCAAATCCATTGGAGACCAGTCTCCATTATTATCCCACTAAGCAGATATGAAACTGGCTAATGATCAGGCTAGCTGGCAAAATATAACTATTAAGCAGAAAAAGTACCAAGGACCCCAAACCACACTGGACAAAAGATGTGTTCCTCTTCTTCTGAACTGCTGACTTCCATTATACTGGATGTTTGGCTGGTGAACATAGCTGACATCTAGATTTGCTGACAAATCTTGACACTAAACAGGCTTTGGACTTTGGCCATAGTGTATACATTTGTGAGCAGATAATCTCTAAGGCAGCCATGCAGATTAACTCGGGCCAGATTTTCAAGAAACAGAATACCAACAAGCAAGTTTGAATCCCGCTTCATCGGGATGCTAATGGCTCCTGCTATCAGTCATTTCCAGGAAATTTGTAAGTTTATAAAGTGCTGGTAGCAAAAGAAGGAAAATCACGTAGACTCAAAGGCTAAAGGAATTTAGCTAGCCAGAAGGCCTTTGGTAGCCTTTCTCTTCCTATACCTGAGTGATGAACTAATGGAGAGAAGTCTGCGGCAGCCATACCTTCCACAAGTTGTGTCCCATAGACCAGAGTGTCAAACATCTGCTGAGGCCAGCAATGCTACTAAGAGCTCCAGAACAAGATTAAAATATAATTGAGAAATATGTAGTAAAATAAATAAAAATTTAAAAACCTAGAAAATGTTAATATGTGATTTTTCTGAGTCAATATGTGACTGACAGGGATGATCCCAGTTTCCATTTGATTTGTTTTTGTTTTGTTTTGTTTTGCAGGGCAATGAGGGTCAAGTGACTTGCCCAGGGTCACACAGCTAGTAAGTGTTAAGTGTCTGAGGCTGGATTTGAACTCAGTTACTCCTGATTCCAGGGCCGGTGCTCTATCCTCTGCACCACCTAGCTGCCCCTCCATTTGATTTGACACCCATTGCCACTGGGAGCTCCATCAGTGGAGCCAAACCCCAGATACATAAATATAGATATTGTAGGTGTAGCTCCTTTGGCTACTGTTTTTGGTACAGTTCACTGGTTAGGATTTTGTCCCTCCCATATGACAAAAGACATGAGGGCTGTCTGTTTTTTTCTATCTGGAGAAACTGATTAACCAAGACTGGACTCTTCTTAACTTAACTGGATTCTTCTTAAATGGCTTTAAACGCTTAAAGGACTTTCATACAGTTATTTAATATATGTATATATGTAATAAAGCAATTAATTCCCCAGTAATTTAGGGTCTAGTTTGAGCTAGAGATCTGATTTATAGACTATTTAGAAAAGAAATATGGCTTTAGTGCTTTTAAATACAAGGAGAGTAACTCATAGGAATCTGGGAGTTCATTTGATATTTAAACTCTTGCCAAATGGATGTTTTTGAGGTTATCAGTTTTAATTAATGAGATTGCATTGGAATTAGCATGTCATTTGATTGTAAATTGTTTTTCTCAAGTGGTTAAAATAACTGTTCTGTCAAATTTTGTTAGACTAGTTCCCTATGGCGTTATTTATTAATAACTTGTTAAATTGCATTACCTAAGTTCCTTTTGTTAGCAAAGGGTGAAGGAGCTTGTCCTCCAAACTCATGTTAATGAGATTTTATTGTATCATTATTCAGTGTATATGTATGTTTGTCACAGACATCTCCACTCTTTTGGAATCATCTCTGTGGGAAGTACCTTTGAACAGCGCTGTCTCAAGATTAGGATATTTTAGAGAAAAAAGGTGACTTGTTTGGGTTCTGTTGCATTGGGGTGGTCTGCCACCTTCTTTTATCCCTTTTCATTTCAGAACCTTCTCTAATGGGAAAAACAAATAGCTAGCCCATCATTCATTAAGTATTCATCGAGGCGGTGTATGAGGAACTGGGGATACAGTGACAAAAATGAGTTTCTACCCTCAGGGGACTTCCATTTTGGACTGCTGGAGAAGGGGACAGTATGCATGCATGTTTACAAATAACAATTGTCTATAAAGTAAAGATGAAGTCATTTCTTCACAGGGGAAGCCTCATACTCACAGCTCAAGGGATCAGGAACAGTGTCATGTAAGATAAGATAGCACAAAAGCTGACCTTTGAGAAACAATGAGTTCTAGTTTTTATATATACATGTCTGTGAAACATCTCATCAGAAATGCCCAATAGGCCATGAGAGGGTAGAGAGGGGGTGAAAGCATTTTATTAATTGGTAGACACTATGCAAAGAACTTTGGTGTTATTATCCCCAGAAACAGAGACAGAGGAACAGTGGGTTGTCCAAGGTCTCAGAGGCAGAGTTTGAACTCAGTTCTTTCTGACACCAGGCCCAGCACTCTCTAGTTAATGTACCAATCTAGCTGCCTGTTGGTGATACATACTAGAACTCAGTTTAAAAAAAAATTGAAGTCTGGATAAATAGATTTGAGAATCATCTGAAAGAGCTGAAAGTGGAACCTATGGGAACTGGTAAGATTACAAAGAGAAGGTGTATAGAGCCAAGAACAAAGGGTCAGATCCTTAGGGTACACCCAAGGTTTTGGAGGAAGGATATAGCTAATGATCCAAGCAGATTTATTTTGTTTATTTTATTAAGTCTGCAACCATTGATCTTTTGCATGGCACCTTGTCCAACATCCATATATGTACTACTCCAGGCTGAGGGTTGTTTTTTGTTTGTTTGGTTGGGTTTTTTTTGGTGAGGCAATTGGGGTTAAGTGACTTGCCCAGGGTCACACAGCTAGTAAGTGTTAAGTGTCTGAGGTCGGATTTGAACTCAGGTACTCCTGAATCCAGGGCCGGTGCATTATCCACTGTGCCATCTAGCTGCCCCCAGGCTGAGTTTTTAATAGAAGACTCCCAGATGTTTTAGGTAATACAAAAAATGACACACATTGCCATTGTTTTGTTTTGTTTTGTTTCTTCCAGTATAGAACATATATGCTGAATTAAATATTATTCTCCAAATTAATCTCATTGAGATGTTATAGGCTTATTTCAGCCAAATTAATAGTCAAACCAGTTAGTACTTCGTCTTGGAAATTGCCTTCAATGTACAGACCACATAGGAAAATCAGGCTTACTGTTTTAGTGTGTCTGTGTCTGTGTAACCTATCAGGCATTCTGCTAACCTATACTCCTAACAGTGCCTTTGTGTTTTCTTCATTACATTCATAATTGATACTCATCATGAAAACCCTAAGGTATTTCATGTCCCTTCCAGGTGTCAAAGACTAAGAAACTTTTTTTAAGACAATATATTGTTAGTGTTGAGTATACTGTTATTGCAAATTCTTTGAAATATAAAATATTTGTAAAGTATGTAAGTTTCTATTACCCGCTTTATCCCTCAGTCCTGCCCCATGCGGTAAATTGACTTCAAAGTACATTAAGGCAACGCTAACATTAGCCATGGTTGTTTAGGAAAGACCAAAACATAAGATCTCTTTCCTTTAGGTATGGCTATTTTCATTTGAGATGGTCAATCAGAAGAGATAAAATCGTAGCAGTAAATGTTTCCCAGTGATTTGGGTTTTTATCTTGATTATGGACCCTAAAATGTGTACCCCTTTTTTGCCTGTATAACTTTTATGTTAATTCATGGAGCACTTCCTTAGCCACATAAAGAAACTCAATGTATTCCTCTCGTGGTTCAAATGTGTTGGTATTAATGCTATGAATGAGGCTATGAATTGTGTGTTCATTAATAGCGAGAACAACCACCAAATTGTCACATAAGAAGTGAGTATAAAACATTTCTTTAGGGTTTTATAAAAGATGCAGCTGTTATAAACAACTTTAGGGCATTTATAACATAAATACCAAACAGTATGACTGAAAACAGGTTGCCAACTTTTTTCTAATTTAGGAAGCTAAACCCCTCCTAAAAGCACATCTTGTTGAGTCCTAGTTAAAAAAAGAATATTGATAACACAGGGCAGCTAAGTAGCACAGTGGATAGAGCGCTGGGCTTGAAGTCAGGAAGACCTGAGTTCAAATCCAACGTCAGATATTTATTGGTTGTGTGACCCTGGGCAAGTCACTTAATCCAGTTTACCTCAGTTTCCTTATCTGTCAAATGAGCTGGAAAAGGAAATGGCAAACCACTCCAGGATCTTTTCCAAGAAAACTCCAAATGGGGTCACAAAGAATCTGACACAACTGAACAGCAACAGCAACAATGATACCATTTGATGAGATGATTTCAAAGCAATTCTGGCTTGTGTAGTGTTGCTTTCTACACGAGTCTGATCAATGTTTCTAAGGGACACCTGGGTGTGCACTTACGTTTATTTAGTTCTGAAGCTGAAAGAGGTGAAATCTCTTGCAACTTTGAACACAGTTGGGGTAGAGGGGAGCAATTCATAGATATAGGTGTACAGTAGTCATTTCGGTCTTTCTTTGCGCTATGTGTTTTCTGAGGTACTTTCAACGCTCTCATCAATGACTGATCATTGCAACTTACAGGAATTTTTAAAAGAATATTCTAATTGGAAAAAGCATCAGTCAGCTGTCAAGCTTCCCAGCTTCCACTTTTGAGAGCAGGATGTTGAATGTGAGTAATGACACAACAGGCCTATAAAATGCAGAATAACCCTCTGATGACTCATCCTGTACAATGCAGTATATTTGTCAAGGAGACTGAATCATATATGGGGGAAACCACTTTTCAGGCAGCCAGCTGGTTCTCAGGTCAGCAAGAGACGATCCATTTTTATCAGAAGGTTTATAGTAGCAATAATGGTAAGACCGAGCACTCTGGCTGGAAAATGTAGAGGAAATGGCATCTCCCAGCAGGTATGTGCTTGGTATTTACATATATCTTATTTTGGCATTCTTTTCTGTTGCCTGTCTTCTCCATTTTCTGATCTTTTTTTTTTTTAAGGTTTTTTTAAAAAAGCAATTCTAATCATGGAAGGCTAATTCATTTAAAAAATATTTATATTTCTTCTGTATGCATGTATATGAAACTTCATCTATAGATGGAATCAGTCATTTTCTCCTCTTCCTTTTATAGAAAAAGAATTTTTTTCTATGTGGTCAAATGTGAAATATTTTCATATTTAGTTCCTCTCATGAAGTCTTGAGTTTAAAAGGGGGGGTTGTAAAAGTAGAACCCCTTTTGGTGGGTAATTTTGAGGTTATTGCATGAATAAAGGATGGTTGAGTTGAGGAAGGGGAGTTATTGGTAAACTACTGAGATCTATATAGAAAATTTCTTTTTTTCCTTTTGGAATTTTTTTTGAAGATGCATGACTTCATGCAGGAAACATTATAATAAATTAATGTTATATTTGCAAATCAAAATGTAGCCATGCTAAATTCATACAATTATTTTTTCATTGAGGCAGGGTGGTATAGTATTAGGTAGGGAGGAGTAAATATAACTTAGAAATGTCATGGATCATACTACCTAATCTCATGGTTAAGACTTCTTGCTGAAATGAAGGGCCTGCATTTTATTTTATTCCCCCCCCCCTTTTTTTTTGTATGAAAATCAAACCATGCTTAATCCACAGAATCCATGTACTTAAACATGCTAAGCATTCCATTATATGTTGACAGTCTATTCAGTGTCTCCCCATTTTAAAAATAAATGAATTTTTTGAGCCTTAGACATTACGGGCAGATGGCTATAGATAGAGCATGGCTTGTACTATTTATGTTTCTTTGGGCCGGCATGGCAAAGGGTCAAGACCTGTAACCCATCTATTCACTAATTCTCTAAAATCTAGAGTTTCTTTAATTGCATTTATAGGCACAGCCTTCTATTACTAGCAAAATATCAACTAGTTTTGAGGGTACCAAGCTTGAAAAATATACAGGCATTTTTCCATATCCTTTTCCCCCACGTGAAGCCTTCAGTAATGGTTTGTTTTTTCTTAGGTTCCTTGAAAAACCAGTTTTATAATATTAGTTTTAGGAAAGCTGCTAATGAATACATGATTTATACATCTCAGTAGTATTCATGTGTTAGATAAGGTAGGAAATCAGCAACAGGGAAATGTTTTGTTTTAGGGTGGGGGGTGATAATTTTTTTGTTGTTGTTTGTTTTAGTTTCTTTGGGAGGAGGGGGGAAGAATCAAGGTGTCTTTCCTTTGGAATTGCCAGTTTACATAGGAAGATATAGTCAGCTTAAAATCTCATTAATTTTACATATTGTATAAATGAATGCCACCTGTCATGCCGTAATGTGCTAATTATAGTAGAAGACAATAAGGAAGAAGAACAATATTTCAAATATGTGGGAGTTCTGCGAAGAATTTTCCTATCACTTCTGTGCTTTTTATATAATAAGTTGATGTTTAATAAATAGCATTTGATAACTTTTTAAAAAGTCAGATTCAGTGTGAGGACAGATTGTCAGTTATTTTTTATTGAACTTTTTTTTTGTCAGATAAGTAACTGAAGAACTATTTGTTAACTTAATTAGATCAATTGTTCTGTCTTTTCCAAAAAACATGGCCCTTTCCAACATCTTTGATATATGCATCAGAATTAATTTAGCTCCTATGATGCTCATTAAAAACATCTGTAAACAGATCGTCGATTAAAATGTCCATGTTATGGGACCTATTCATTTTATCCTGAGATCTTTTATAACTACTGACTTTAAGTGGCCTAAAGCATTTCATTCTTCTTAAAGATGTATAGTGAGTTATTTGAGGTTTGTCGGTTTTGATTGCTAATTGTGTTTTCCGTGATAATCTCTATGCACACAAGAGTATCCTCCTCTTGGCCTCCAGTGATTTCTGCATCTGAGCCTTTCTTAGGACTGGACTGATCCTTTCAGGAAGGTATAGATTCTTTCTTTTAGCTTACTTGCTTTACCCTCCTCTCTGGGTGTATTGATCATTATGATATTTTGGGGAAGAGAATTACTTCAGAGGTTGTGTTGGCCAGTCCTTAGAGGCTTCAGTACCATTGAGAGTTAGGTACCTTCCATCAAGAAAGAAGTTTTCATGTCTTTTTGCTCTAAGTGAAAAAAGACCCTTTAACAATCAGTCAGTAGATTTTTGTAGGCCTAAAAAGTTCAAGGTTTGACACTAGGAACTGCAGAATACAAAGAAATAAAAGACAGCTTCCCACACCCCACTTTCATCCTCTATCAGATTATTTGACTCTTCCCAGTAGAGTTGGAATCCATCGTCCCTAGAAGTAGATAACATTCCAAATTTTCTGTCTCCTTTGGTATCTGACAGCTTATTCATAGAGAAATGGAATGTTTTTTCCTTCCTTGGTAGTTACCATGGAACCGTTTTATTCTATCCTAAGATACTGCTCAAACACTGTCTTCTACATGAAACCTTATCTTATTCCCCTGGCCACCAGTCCCTCCTAGTCCATCTTATAGTTAACTACTTAACATATGCCTTTATTAACTTCTGTGTGACATATATATATATATACACACACACATACTTCGGTTTCTATAGGTACTTGTCTCTCCCGTTAGGATGTAAAACTCTTTGCATAAAAGTCATTGCATTCTTTGTATTTGGATCCTTAGTGCCTACACACAACAAACATATAGTTGGCAATTAACAAACACTTGTTGATTGATTCTTGTTACATACCCAAAATATTGAGGCAGTTTGGCCAGGCGGCATATTATTATTTACTTCCTCAAATTTTGTATTTCTTCTTCACTTCTCCTTATCTTACTGACCTTTAAATGAATGACCACAGCCCTAACACCAAGCCAACAAAGAAATTCCGTCTTACTTGTAATTAGTTTTTAGGAAACCTCAGTTATAAGCTGACTTGGTATCCAGCTCTGCTGCTTTTTACTTGTGTGATCATGGGCAAGTCCTCTAACTTCTCTGCGCTTCCCTCATCGGTAAAACAAGGAGATTGGACTGTGTGACCTCTAAGGTTCCTTCCAGTTCTGAATCTTTGATATTTTTATGATCTTTGCTACGGTTACTATTAGGTATATGTTGGGTTTGTTTTGCTAGAGATTATTAGTGAATGTTCATTATATAGTGGTTGATGCCATAAAAACAAAAGATAAAAATTCATGTGTTTTTGTACATCAGTTCACTCATGCATGTGAAAGCCTGGTACACCAACCAGATTAGAAAATTTTTGGTTAAGACTTTGTATCTTCTTTTGGGGAACAAATTTATGGCACCTCCTTGTTAATCTGTGCTATAAGAAAAATAGTAAGTTTTATGGTGCTATGTAAATATGAATTATAATTATTAAACGGACCTTAGAAATATTATACCCCTCTCATTTTGCAGATGAAGCCCGCTACTTATTGTCTATGTGACCATGGGTAAGTCACCTCATCTCTTTGGGCCTCAATTTCCTCATCTGTTGAATGAGAGGGTTCATTGGACTTCGAAGATCTCTAGATGTGTAATCTTATGAAATAGGTCCATAGAAATGAAGTGAATTTGTTGTAAAGATTATGTAAGTAGTTAATGGCAGATCCAGGAGGAGAACTCCAATTTCCCAAGTGCCAGGAAGAAGGTTCTCCTGGGTGTCTTAGCAATCACATGGATTTGGAGTCAGAGGACCTAACTTAAATCCCATCTCCACTGTACTGCTTTGAAACCCTAAACAGGATTCCTTTTCTGAGTTTCAGATTATTCTCTGTAAAAATGAGGGCTTAACTAGCTGTGTGACCCTGGGCAAGTCACTTAACCCCAATTGCCTCACTAAAAAAAAAAAAAGGAAAAAAAGGAAAAAATAAATGAGGGCTTAGAGTTGGGTGATTTGTAAGGCCCCCCTCTAGATCTCAATACAATCCAGTTTGGATTGGCCGAAATTTGGAATGGCAAAGGATTTCACAGATAGTATTTTTAAAAGGATTTCACTCAAGTAACTACTTTTGTTTTCTATGTTTCTGTGAAGGCGAGGGCATACAGAATGAACTTGTCTTAAACTGGTGTTTTCTTCCCAAATATACAGTCTCTCTCTTCCACTAGAGACCTACTTTAGTGCCTCATTAGGCTTTGAAAGTTGGGTCGATAAGCATTTACTAAAGCACCTACCATATGCAGTCTTCCTTGTGACTTCAAGAAGCTAAAACATGGGCAGTGGCCATACCCAGGAAAAATCATCTCAGCAGATGGGCTAAACTGGATTGAGAGTAATCTACAGGCCTCAGACCCCCATGGGTGAGTTAGGGGGGCATCTACCCCAAGCCTGTGAAGATGTCCACCCGAGGAATGTTAGGATGAGAACAGTTTGTTCCATCCAACTTGAAGGTGGCAGAAGCAGGTGGAGAGCTTAGAGCTTGGTCCGACCTTGAAGACATCAAGGTTATGTACTGCATCCTTGGCCGTCCTGACTTTAGCCTTGCCAGTGAACTTGGATGACCCTGGAAGAGAGAATAAGACCGATGACTTTGTGCAATTCACCTCACTTAAATCCATTCCACCCACGAGTCAAAACATCATGATGTGATGTCACTGGTCATTTTCAAAAACGAAGGGCAGACATCAGGATGTGCAGGCACTGTGCTATATGCTGGGTATAGAAAGAAAGGCAAGAGATAGTCCCTGCCCTCAAGAGGTTCACAGTTCAGTGACTGGGTTCTTAGCATTAGGCCCATCACACTGTAAGTTCTGATAAGTCTGAGAAGGCCACCAAGTTAAAAGGTTTTGATTGAAAGCTTGGCAGTGGAATTTGTTTTTACTAGGAGATCCTTTTTTTTTTTTAAGTGAGGCAATTGGGGTTAAGTGACTTGCCCAGGGTCACATAGCTAGTAAGTGTTAAGTGTCTGAGGCCGGATTTGAACTCAGGTACTCCTGACTCCAGGGCCGGTGCTCTATCCACTGTGCCACCTAGCTGCCCCAGGAGATCCCTTTAAAAAAGAAATTATTTTCCAAATTACATGTAAAAGCAAATTTTGACATCAATTTTTTAAAACTGTGTGTTCCAACTTCTCTTATTCCCTCCTTCCCCTTCCCCCCTCTCCCTGAACTCAAGCAATTCAGTATAAGTTATACATGAGTAGTCATGCAAAACATAGGAGATCACTCTTGAGTAAATTCAGGAGACTCTGTTTTCCAAATGGTTGGCCACCAGATAATGATTTGATGATGATTGTTTGTTTGTGAGGAAGGGAGGGGTGGATACAGAAGCTAAGAAACCTTCTACTGAGGTTGTAAAGAAACCTGATCTGAAGTGGAGGAGGAACACCCCACATTATAGTATTTAAGATATTTAAATATAGTCTTAGTATATTAATCCAATAAGCAATGTCAATTGCCCCTGAATCCAAGGGCCCTTTCAGTTGAGATAAGGGGACTCTTCAAATTATTAATAAAGCACCAGCGGCATGTGTCATGAAGGCATGAGAAGGGCGAAGAGCAAAATTAGTGTCTTTGGGTGGGCGTCTGTTCTCATCCTGTAGCCAAGGAACTGTAATGTACAAAATCAGGCAGGAATGCATTCCAAAGAAAAAGAAAACAACCACTTTTTTTTTGTTTGTGTGATATTAAAAACATAACTGACCTGTGTAACAGAACTGGAACTGTTGCAAAATAGCTTTTCTCCCTCATCCTTTCCTTTTTCTACATTAACCTCTGACTTAAGTTCTTTCCCCCTTTGGACCATTGCTTTTTTTTTTTTTTTTTTTTTTTTTTTTTTTTTTTTTTTGGTGGGGCAGTGGGGATTAAGTGACTTGCCCAGGGTCACACAGCTAGTAAGTATCAAGTGTCTGAGGCCGGATTTGAACTCAGGTACTTCTGAATCCAGGGCTAGTGCTTTATCCACTGCACCACCTAGCTGCCTCTGGACCATTTGCTTTTAAACTCCTGAAAGCAGGGGTATTAATGACTGAATTCAACTTGAAATATACTTGATGAAAATACATACCATGATGATGATTCTTGGAACTCTGACCCCTAACCCTGATGTCACTGATTTTCATGGTAAAGCAGTTAAAGATATCCAGAGTAAATCATATTCTTCTAGAGGACAGCCAGAAGCAGTGAAGCAATTTGGTGTGTTTTTACTTGAGTTGATAACTTTCCTTCTTTCAAGGTAATTCTATGAGAAAACCTTTTTTCACCCATATTAGAACCATCAGTAAATGAAAATGGTTGTGTTTTCAAGACAAATTTATGAATATCTCTGTTTCACACAAGGAAACAAAGTTTAGTCAATACTTTGATTCATAATCAAGGCCATGAGGTTTTCCTAAGTTACTTTGGGAAAAATGAAGGTATTATTTGCTCTTTGCTGTCTTTCCTAAGATGCACCTGTAACTCAAACAAGCTGAGATGTGAGAAGTGGTTTTGAAAGACTATGAAGGGGGCAGCTAGGTGGCGCAGTGGTTAGAGCACCAGCCCTGGATTCAGGAGGACCTGAATTCAAATGTGGCCTCAGACACTTAATAATGACTAGCTGTGTGACCCTGGGCAAGTCACTTAACCCCAATTGCCTCACAAAAAAAAGAAAGACTATAAAGATCTATACAAAACTGGATCAAAAGATGGATAGATTTCTTTATTAAAAGATTTTTCTAAAGAAGAAAAATGTAAATGGAACCCTTGCTTTTCCCCCCCAATATGAATTGACATGGTGTCTGATGTACCACTTGTGGAATAGATAGTGATTTGGGGTAAACGATAGTTTTGGTTGGTTAAGATGTGGTTGATTAAGAACTAACTGGTTGAAGGACTGTACCCAAGAATCCTCAAACTTAGTCTTAATTTCCAAGAACACATGATCACATATCTAGTATCCTTCAGAAACAAGACTAGAACAGAGGTTTTCCTGAATCTAAACGCTGCCCTCTAACCACTTGGCCATTCTGCCTTGCCTTGGGTTGCAATAGTTTTATTGAAGATGACTTCCTTTGAGAACCAGAAATGATTAGCTTACAACAGACTGTACCAAACTGCCAACTTCATCTCATGGCAGTGCGAGCATATGGTACAATAATACTGGTAAAGAGTTGTAGTTGAAGTGATAGAAGTATAGGAGACTCACCTTCAAGACCTTTTCCTCAATAATCAGGTGTCTTCACACAGAAATTTAGTTCAGTGGGGCAGATATTCCTCATAAGTATATCTGATTAGCTGGCTGGATTGACTCTGATCATTGCGAGTGAAAATGATTTTTATAAATCATTTAGCTAAAGCCACTACTATTAATTAATCCAATAAATACTTATTAAGTGCCTGCTGCAGGGCACCGTGAAAGGGGCTGTAAATATAAAGACAGAAGGAATGGTTCTTGCTCTCAGGGAGCTTACATGAGGAAGGGGAAATAGGAAATACAGTGCATACATATAGGAGTAGAAAATAATTTGAAGAGAGACTAGCAACTGAAGGGTAGGATTATGGGCATGGAAAGGCTTCAGAAAGGAGGTGACACTTGATTGATAGAGGCTAAGGATTCAGAAAAGTACATGGCAGGTGGTGAGTGAAGGAGGGGGTGGGGAAGCTAGCCTTTGCCAAGACATAGGATGGAATGTCTAGGTTCCAGGCCAGTCTCTCTGGAATGTATATTGAATTAGATCTAGAAGGGACCTTAGAATCTATCAAGTTCAGTGCCATCTTTTTACAGATGAAGGAAAGTGAAACACTCAGAGATTAAATGATTTACCCAAATTACTGAGTCAGTGGAAGTCAGGTCTTCTTGATTCCAAGGCCAGTACTTCAATCTACATGCCCTCTAACTGCCCCTTGTAACCAGAGTCAGTCAACTAGCATTTATGAAGCACCTACTATGTGCCAGGCTAAGTGCTAGGAAAACACAGAAAGGCAAAACAAACCAAAACAGGCCTCTTCTCCCGCCCCCAGGGAGCTCACAGTCTAATGAGGGAGACATACAGACAACCATGTACAGATAAGATATAGACAGGTTAAATTGAGGGGGAGGCATTAAGATTAAGGATGACTGAGAAAGACTTCTTGTAGAAGGTCGGATTTTAGCTGGGATTTGAAAGAAGCAGAGGAAGCCAGCAATCAGAGATGAGGAAAGAGATTTCTGGGCACAGGGAACAACTGATGAAAATGCTCAGAGATGGGAGATAGGACAGTCGTGTCCAAAAAATAGTGAAGAGACCCAGTGTTACTGGATCTCATAGTATGTGGAGGGGAGGAAAGTATACAAAGACAGGAAAGGGAGGAAGGTTATAAAGGGTTTTAAGAGCCAAACAGGTGGGGTGGCTAGATGGCGCAGTGGATAAAGCACCGGCCCTGGATTCAGGAGTACCTGAGTTCAAATCCAGCCTCAGACACTTGACACTTACTAGTTGTGTGACCCTGGGCAAGTCACTTAACCCCTATTGCCCCGCAAAAAACCCCAAAATAAACAAAAAAGCCAAATAGGTGTTGATACTTGATCCTGGAGGTAATAGGGCATCACTGGAACTTATTGAAAGAGGTGTTGACATGGTCAGACCTGTGTGAAAGGAAGGGAGCTGAGAGGAGGATGGACGAGAGTGGGGGATACTTGTGGCAAGGAGACTAGTAGTCGAGGTTTGAGGTGATGAGGGCCTGCACCAAGATGGTGGCATGTCAGAAAAGAGGACACAAAGCAGAGAGGTTATAAAGACGATAAGTTCAGAAGAGGGGTGAGTTGGGTGGGCGGGAGAAGATAATGAGTACAGTTTAGTATATGTTGGACTTAAGATGCCTATCAGACATACAGTTCAAGATGTCCTAGCTACCATCATGGTAGCTTTTCTCCAGCCCCATCCCCTCCCCACCACAAAGCCTTATCATAGGCTTATATGCTATGAGATATAATCATGTGTTTCAGTTCCCCGGGAAATTAGCTTCCCCAAGGGTCTCTACCGTTGATGTCATCGGTGAAGTTCATCAGAATAGAAAGCCTAGAAACAAAATGGCCTCTGGCTTTTGCCGAATATAATAGTATTGATTATTGTGGGAAAGATGGAGATAGATGGCCTAAGCCCAGACCTTATTTCCAAAAATTACACATTATAATGGTGCTTTTCAAGTATCTTAAGGTGATTTCTTTAAATTTTATATCTGAATATATTCTAAAAGGAAAAACATACCTAAAAATATCCAGTTAAAATAATTTTTAGTTACAAAGTTTTGGGTCTTTTTTTTTCTTCCCCTACCCCAAACCATATTACTGGGGAGAAGACAACTTTATTGTCAAAAAAAAGAAAAAATAATAAAATATCTTTTTAAATGCACATAAGTGAACAGAAGGAAGCTCAAAAGGAAATGGACGAGCAAGACAGCTTTGAACGGAACATGGGATTTAGAAAAGTAAGCCGGGTTTCAGTTATGATCTGCATTATCTGATCAACTTTGCGTCTACAGAAATGCTCATTTTATTTGGCATTTAAGTTCAGAATGAAAAAATATTAATTCACAAAATCTACTGTGGTATCTACTGAGATCATATCCATTTTTGGATCTCCCCCTGTACCTAGCTCAATGCCTCATCCATGTTTCAGGAATCTGTAGTTTTATTGACATAGATGATAACTCCTTTCACCAGTGACGATCATGGGCCCTCTGTAACTTAGTAAAGGATCTTAGTTACACTGGCTGAAAAATTAATCCCATTGTGGTCAGCCTGGTGATTATCCTCTCTGAGCTTTCCTGGATGTAGACAGTCAGTCTTGACATCCATCTTGTCCAGTAGTTAGATTTGCTACCCATAGGGTATTGAAAATTATCAATTTAGTTGCAACATCTGTTAATCCATTGATTTCCAGAGTTAATTTCAGTGATCTCATTGGTTGGGTAGGGTTACCCCCTTCTTGTCTCCCATAGTGGACATTATAGTTAAATTAATTAATCCAATTAAACTATTCTTCCTCATCAGCCTTATTTATGATCCAGCTACTTCTACGTAGGTAAATCTTACCATGATGGATTCATAGGATACCTCAATTTAATACACCTTGGATATGCTGTGGGTCAAATAATGTCTTTCATAATATAAACACGTGAGTCGAGTAACGTGCTTTGCTTTTAAGACTGAAATTATTCCTGGTCTGTCCATACGCTCTGACAACAAGTTCCACAGTTAGGATCAAAAGCTTGAAAAATTCCACTAAAAATTGCCAGGGTCAGCTTTTACTGCAGAGATTCATTTTCACATTAATACTCGTTCACAGATGTTATCATTGGAATCATGTGTGCCGTTTTTAACAGAGGTGTGCAGGAACTTTTGTTTTACCTTATAAAACGACTTATTTGTGACACTGAAGGCTGTGAAGACTCTTCAGCCTTTACACCAACCTTCCAGTCTATTCTTTGCAGACACATTTAAAATTCCACGTGGCTCCAAGAAGCTGTAGCATGCACAGCAGCCACACCTTGTTGGAACCGTCGTGGCAGGGGGTTGAGGGTAATGTATAGGCCTCAGACCTCTAGATAAGTTGAGGGATGGCTACCCCAAGCATGTGAAGACTTCCCTCAGAGGAATGGGTAAATGAGAACAGTTTGTTTCAGTGGCCACAGAGATAACTAAAGCAGACTCTGTAGAATGCTTAGAGCTTAGTCAAACATCAAAGATTGTAAGGTCATCCACTGTGTCCTGGGCCATTTCCAGGCATCTTGACTTATGTCTTGCCCCTGGACTTGGATGACTTTGGAAGAGAGAGTGAGGTTGATGACTTGGTGCGACAACTCTGCCTCACTTCAATCCAATTCACTTGCAAATGAGGACATCACCCCATGATGCCATTGGACTTCTTTGAAAATAAAGGACGAGGGCAGCTAGATGACGCGGTGGATAGAGCACCGGCCCTGGAGTCAGGAGGACCTGAGTTCAAATCCAGCCTTAGACACTTGGCACTTGCTAGCTGTGTGGCCCTGGGCAGGTCACTTAACCCCAATTGCCTCACTTTAAAAAAGAAAAGAAAGGACATGGGGCAGCTAGGTGGTACAGTGGATAAAGCACTGGCCCTGGAGTCAGGAGGACCTGAGTTCAAATCCAGCCTTAGACACTTGGCACTTGCTAGCTGTGTGGCCCTGGGCAGGTCACTTAACCCCAATTGCCTCACTTTAAAAAAAAAAAAAAGAAAAGAAAGGACATGGGGCAGCTAGGTGGTACAGTGGATAAAGCACTGGCCCTGGATTCAGGAGGACCTGATTCTCTGACCCCTTCTTTTTTGTTACTCTCTTCTCCCATGGCTCCCCAAATACCTTTTTCCTAGTTTTTACCTGCATCTGCGTTCATCCTTTCTGTCTTCCTCCTTAGTGAGGAAGGACTGAGTGATTCTCCATCTAACCCCTCTTTCATCCTCTACTTCTGTCTTTAAATTCCCTCCAGCAGCAGTGTCATCTATTCCCATGGCTTTGATCTATTCAGATATGCCCCCCCCCCCAAAAAAAAATTACGAAATGCCAGTTGGACTTTTCCACCTGGATGTTCTTTGGACACAGATAGCTACATACACTCCAAACTGAATATCACCTTCCTGCCAAAATTGGGCCCTCCCAATAGGTTCCCCATTTTGGTCTGTCTCCTTGTTTTCCTCTCTCTCAAAGCTTTATCCTACCAGTTCATTATAGTGTGTTCCCTATCTGTCTAGCTCCTCTTTTTCATATTCTCACTGCTGCCATCCTAGCTCTTGGCTGCTTGTTCTAAGAGCTTCTTTGCTCTCTTTCTCTCCCGTTCATTTTGTTCTTCACCTAACAGCTTAAGTAACTGTTCAAATGTTCTAATCACATCACTCTTCTCCTCCAAAACCTTCAGTGGCTCCCTCCTGCCTCCAGGATAATCTATAGACTCCTTGGTTTGACATTCAAACCAAGCTCCAACTTACCTTTTCAGCCTTAATTCATTGCACTCTTCCTCAAGCTGTCTAAACCTCAGCCAGACTCATTTCGCAGGCCATTCTGTTTGACCTCTTCAATTTACATCATTGTTTTCTCTAACTTTTATTATAGTTATTGGTGACTGTGCAAATCACAGGCCCTAGAGCTTAAAGGGATCTCAAGAGATTTTCAAAAGGAAGGAGTTACAGAGGCAAATTTTCTCTTGATTTAAGGAAAGATTTCCTGCCAGAGCTTTCCCAGAGTAACATAGGCTGCTTGGGAAGGTGGCACAGTGGCTAGAGCTTGAACTTGGAGTCAGGAAGTCCTGGGTTCAAATTTGGCCTCAGACACTAGTTGGGTGACTCTAGGTAAATCACTTCATTTTCCTGTGCCTCAGTTTCCTCATCTGTAAAATGGGGTTAATAATAGCACCTACATCCAAGGGTTGTTATGAGGATCACATTTGATCATATTTGTAAAGTATTTTGCAGACCTGAAAGTGTCACATAAATGCTAGCTATTGATGGTGGACATGATGCAGATTTCCCTTCATTTGAAGATAAACAAAGTCTGGATGACCACTTGGTTATGTGGTAGAGGAGATTAGGAGATCTCTGAGGTCCAGGTCTCTTCCAACTTTTTGTGTACTTACGTAATTCAATTCCTTCATTTTTCAGATGAAATATCTGAAGCCCAGAGTTTGCGACTTTGTCGCCTCACCCTCTGAAGTTTTAAGTTCCTTAAGAGGTCTGTGTTGTTTTTCATTTTCCCCAGCCTCTAGCTGATAGTGCCTTGCATCATTGAATTGTTTAAAACATGCATATCTAGGGGTTCAGCTGGGATCGGATAAGATGATTAAGCGTACATTTTAGAAACTTAATCCGTGTTGGATTTTCAGTATATGTTTAGCCTCAAATGAAAAATCCAGGCAGGGTCCTCCCTAGGAACACTTAACTTAGAACAGAGCCCTGGAATTGCTGCTGCCCAAACAAATCAAGCCAGTGCAGGTGACCCTCAGGACCAGTGAGCCCCGAGTCCTTTCCTCACTTCCAGTGGACCCGTCAACCCTGATAGATCTACTCCCAAGCAACTAGTTGAACCTACAAGTCATTTTTACCCAAGTGTGCTCTTTTCATTTCCCTTGTCTTCAACCTTCTGTGGAGCTATATTCTACCTCTAATCTCCCATGTGGGGACCAATTTATTTATTTATTTACTTATTTTTTTTTATTTTTTTTTTAGTGAGGCAATTGCGGTTAAGTGACTTGCCCAGGGTCACACAGCTAGTAAGTGTGAAGTGTCTGAGGCCGGATTTGAACTCAGGTACTCCTGACTCCAGGACCGGTGCTCTATTCACTGTACCACCTAGCTGCCGGGGACCAATTTTTAATTGAGGAGTGTTAGCTAAGTGGCTCACCGCAATACTAGGACAAGGAAGGAGACCGGTAGCCTCCCTCAAAACAGAACAGGATTTATTTTAACAAGAATAAACTTAAAAAAACCCACACAAACAGGATCAGTAGGATCAAGGGAAAGGAAATAAAATGGGGAAAGGGAAATTATACAACCTGAAGAAATACCACCACCCAGGAATCAGCTGAGAGTACACAGCAGAGCTCCTGTCACCTTCCAGCTTCCAGCTAGGATGGCGACTTTTCCCCATTTCCCAAAACCCCACACAGCCCCCAGCCAATTTGCTGGCTGCTCTGACAGTCACATGACTGCCCTCACTAGGCTTCCAATCATTATAATTTTGCCAGGCCCATGTAGGCGTCTGCGAGTGGTGATGACGTGAGGTGCCAGCACCATGGTGACGGCTACAACCAGTGGGTGGAGCACCGCGTGGTTTGCAGAGCCCCAGAGGCCAGTGCTTGCCGAGGCATAAAAACCTCAAATAACAATTAATTCTTTACACCCAACTTCATCAGAGTCTGGCTAGAGAGGGACCCAGCAAGTCTTTAGTTTTAGGTAGGGTCCCTTTTCCTAGGACTGTACTAAGTAAGGCAAGATGTCTTCTAGGTATCCCCAGTTAAAACTTGGAATGTGGAAGAAACAATGTTCTAAGTGGAGATGGGTTTCTGTGACAGTGATACTGTTAATAAAGTACTCTGGTCCAGCTGTGTTATGGGTTAATTAATAAATAACCTTTTGTGGGCTGGCCTTGGAATTTAATCCTGTTGTTTCTATGGAAAAGTGGATTCTGAGTTTGAAAAAAACTGCTTAACAAACGAACTTTTGGAGCACATCCCATTTGTAATTTGGGGGCAGCCTCCATTGCAGAATTTACCGTAGGGTCCTCTAGAACTTGAACACACACAGTCTGTTTTGTGCTGTTTTCTTTGGCAGCTAACTCAAAACTCACCCTTTTTCTAAAATTTGCTTTTTAAGTAGTTTGAGAATTGAATGGGCAAATGGTATTTCTCCCCCTTCCCCTTTTACCCCCATGTGACTAACTCTTAAAACAGATGGGGGAAAAATACTTTGGGGGAAGAGTTTGCCGTATTAGTCCTGCTGAATTTGTTCAGTGGTAGATTATTGAGTTTGGACTTTTTCCTTTATTTTGAGAGCCCTAGCAGTGTAGCCCTGGAGCATCTCAGATTTGTCGATTGACTACACAGTGGGATTGTTATCAGGTGAGAAATGTAAACCCAGATAGGTGAATTGACTGAGAAAATTTTATGCACAGTTGCTAGCAGTTTGCTGAATTCTTTGGAGAAAGCTGGATTCCTTGTTAGTCTGTGCATGTGTGTGTGTATGTATACGAGTGTGTATGTGTACACATGTGTATGCATGCATGCTTTTTCTGAATATCCAGTCCTCTCCTCCATTTTCTCCTCTCCCTTTTCTTGTCTGTCCTCCCCGCTGGAAACACTGAATTGTGTCATAGCACCTACACTGAGTAGTATTTGTGTCTGCTTTTTTGTTTTCAAAATTAGTTTTGTTTTTCGAATGCATTAACTTTTTTCACGTCTTTGTGGAATGCTTTGGTTCTGCGTTGGATCTGCTAAGCCTCCAAAATATCACAGTAAATTGCTTGAAAGGGTGTGATGATGTTCATTAGTTCATCCTTCATTCATACATTCATTTAGCAAGCATTCATTTAATAAGTCTCCTTTAGATAGTGCTATAATGAGCACATGGATGGTGCAATGTACTTTAGGGGTCATAAAAATGAATGTGGTGAGCACAGAGAACTATTAATGGTGGAAGAGAGGCACATTTCTGTGGTGCTCTGTTCTCCTCAAAAGTTAATGAATCAGGCAGCTAGGTGGTGCAGTGGATAAAGCACTGGCCCTGATTCGGGAAGTCCCAAGTTCAAATCCGGCTTCAGACACTTGACGCTTACTAGCTGTGTGACCCTGGGCAAGTCACTTAACCCTCATTGCCCTGCTCCCCTCCCCCCCCAAAAAAAATAGAAGTAAAAGTTAAGTAAAAGTAAAAGTTAATGAATCTACAGTCATTTATTGAGTACCTGTTGGGTGCCCGATGCTGGAGATAATAATATGAATGTGACCTAGTCTCTGTCATCAAGGAGGTTACACTCTACTGGGGAGATGCAGCACATATTGGTGAATGGTGTTCAAGCATAGTCTAAACAATCCCAGATATTGTGAGCAGTTATTGGGGCAGTAGGTTTTGTCACTGTAGTGATGTCAATCCAGATAAAGCATTTCTTAGGCTCTTGACATGCCAGGCATTATGCTAAGTGGTAGGGGTACAAATCTAAGCAAGCAAGAAAGTCCCTGCTTTCAAAGAGCTTATATTCCTTTTTTTGCCCGGGGTGGGGGGCAATCAGGGTTAAGTGACTTGCCCAGGATCACACAACTAGTAAGTGTCAAGTGTCTAAGGCTGGATTTGAACTCAGGTCCTCCTGAATCCAGGGTCTGTGCTTTATCCACTGTGCCACCTAGCTGCCCCCGACCTTATATTCTAGTGGGGAAAGACAATAAATAAATGGGAGGTCAAGGGACAGGGGGCAGTAAATGTTTTGTGGGCTGGGAGGTGGCAAAGAGACCTGTGCAAGATAAGGCAAAAGCCAATCCACCAGAGCCAAGGTAAGGTGCAGGTTAATCCTGGGGAAGAGATGGAGGTGATGGTCCAAGGAGATAGGGCATATTGTAGAGCAGACCTTGATTATTGTGGAAGTGAAATGTGTAGGTGGGGAGGAGTATTCTACAGGAGAGTAGATAGATTGGATGATGTGGTAACATGCCCTTGCTGAGCAGATTCTGGTGTCCATGCTGGTAGCGGAATAGGATAAAGCATCATCTGGGAGGTTAGCTTTGGGTAGAGGATTAGTCTGCTAATCTTCCAATCTGGGAAGCTCTGCAAATCCCCCAAAGTTTTCTGGAATTAAAATTCTCCCCATGGACAATGCCATTTGTGTGTGTGCGTGCCTGCGAATGTGCTACTTTATTGTGGGCACTCCCTCCATAAAATGTGGGTGCCTTTTGTTTAGGACCACTCCAAAACAAGACTGATCCATGTGACAATTGAACAAAAGGGTTTTACAGATATATTTTATAGGACAGTGCTAGAGGTTGTTGTCATAAACACTTTTGAGGGCTCAGTCAAAGCAAGGAAAGTGAAAACCAGTTATCCTCATATAGTTTCATTTAAGGGTGGACTAACATTGTCTCTGTTAACAGGAGGACCAGGATGGAGGCTCTATATCTTCAGTTAGATGAGAGCTTACTTTATAGACTAGCATTGGTGTTTATATTTTTTTGCTTTACCAGAGGCAGGGGTGGTGTAGGGCCTGGGGTAAGGAAGACTTCAATTCAAATCTTCCCTCTCAGACACTTACTGGCAGTGTGAACCTAGGCAAGTCACTTAACCTCTGTTGCCTCAGTTTCCTCAGCTATAAAAGTACCTACTTTACAGGGTTGTTGTGAGAATGAAATGAGATATTTGCCTTGGCCCATAAAAGGTTCTTTATAAAGGCATATTGCCTTCCCCTTCCCTTCTTTTACTGGGGAGTTAAACTGGATTCTGAGCATGCACTCTGCTTTTCCCAGTACACCAGACTGCTGTCTCAATTTATCGTGTATTTGAATTATTACCAGCTTATCAAATGTACAAAATTCCGTAAACAGAAGTGTTTCCGATATCTAGTAGTTTTGGTGGGGTAAATCATAGCGGAAGAAAGGGTTCTTAAGAGCTGGATTATCTTTGTTTCACTTTGTCATCCTCTGATCCTAATTAGGAAGCCCATTACACCAGTCTTCTTCACATGAGTAGTAGAAGAGAAATCATAAACCAAGGATTTAGTCTTTTGCCTCTCAAGTTTCGCTTGCCCCAACTTCTGTGTTGTATAAATCTCCTTGAAGCTCTGCCCCGCAGGGATAGTTAATTTTGGTTCACTCGGGCTTCTTTTACCTCCAAACAAGTTTAGATTCATTAAAGTCCATAAATATTTGCTGAGTTGAATTTGTTTTATTTTAAATTGATTTTACTTGAATTTTTATTCTTTGCTAATTCTAGAGCTAACTGAATTGTAGTCTTTATTTTTTAAAATTTGTAAATTTGAAGTAGATTTCTTGAATATTTGCTAATGAACTGTTGTGATGTTAAAGGCATCTAGACAAATGTCCTAATATTAGGTTTAAAGATGTTATTAATAGTTCTCTGGGGTTTGGGATTCTGATGCTAATAAAACTTCCAACCCTAATTTCCAAAATTGTCTCAACAGATCCTTAAAATAACTATTTGCAATTGGAGAAAAACCATGAGTATTTCTGTAGTAGACTGCTTACTAGGAGAGATTTAGTAAGGAAATATTTTAATATATTATTTATTCAATTAACATTTTATCTATAGGTAAATTTTCTACTTTGAATTCATTTCACATTTTTTTTTTTTTAAGAAGCAAAGGCAGGAGGGGCTGGGTGGCACATTGGATAGAGCACTGGCCCTGGATTCAGGAAGACCTGAGTTCAAATAGGACTTGACACTTGCTGGCTGTGTGACCCTGGGCAAGTCACTTAACTCTCATTGCCCCGCAAAAATGGATGGATGGATGGATGGATGGATGGATGGATGGATGGATGGAAGAAAGAAGCAAAGGCAAAGCTGAGGCCTGTCCTCTTAGTGGCAGAGGAAGGTATAGAGTTCATGTCAAGGAGAGTAAGAAAGGGGTACGTGTAGAGGAATTTGCCTTGACACAAAATAACAGAAACTGCAAAAACCAAAAATGGGTTCTTCAGGAGAGCTTAACTTAAGAGTATATTGTTTTGGGGCAGATGTGTGGCGTAGTGGATAAAGCACCAGCCCTGGATTCAGGAGGACCTCAGACACTTGACACTTACTAGCTGTGTGACCCTGGGCAAGTCACTTAACCCCCATTCCCCCCCTCCCCCAGAGTATATTGTTCTTTTTTTTTAATACTTGTGGCAAGTTTAATTGTATGACTAGAAAAACAATGTACCTATCACATGGCATGAAATAAAGCTCACTGATGAACTGATAATAGTCTTAATGGGGTCATTGACATCATTTTTGTAGGTTGGTAGAGGAATCAAGGAGGACTCCACCTTGTTAAGTGAATACCTTGTTGAAAATTTATAGGAAGACATAGGCAAGATTGGGTAGGCATTGTTGGGTCTTTAGTAACTTTGTTAAAAGAATACCAACATCAGGAACATCACTGATTCACTCAACAATTAAATGAGTAAAAATGCTTTTTACTATTTAACTCAAAATATTTTAAAAATTCATTTTAAAAACTCAAAGTTAATTGGGAAGGGTTAGAAAATCTTTGATTCAATAATTTTTATCTAAGTAATGGGACTTTTTTTTTAGTTGAGTTGAGTTTAAAGAAATGAGTCAAATTTTTCTCATTTCCCCAAGCCCTACTCAACAGCTTACAATTTAGTTCATCTTCAAATAAGGCTTTTGTCATAAATGAGCCCCCGGCTATCAATCAATACACATTTATTGAGTGCCCATTATGTACCAGGCACTGTACTAGAGATACCAAGGTAAAAATTAAGTGGTCCCTCCCCTCAAGATCCTTACACTCTATTGAGGAAATCAGCATGTACACACCCAAGGAAATACAAACTATATATCAAGTAAGTATAAGGTATGGGAAGGAGGCAGTACTGAATGCTTTGTATAGGAAAGGGTGCATGAACAGAAAGAACTTTGAAGGAAGGTGGAGATTTCACCAGGTGGAGGTGAGGCAGTTCTGTGGGCAGTGGGGGGAGGGGGGGGTACTTCGCCAGTGTAAAAGTATGGAGATCTATTATTGCATCTCTTTTCTACCCAGGCCAAAAAAAAAAAAAAGGGCGGGGCGGGGTGGGGCAGGATCTAGTGTGGTGATGGGATTCAGCTTCCCAGGTTGAAGTTAGGGAGAGAAGGAAATTTGGTGCCCTACTAGTACGGGGTAATTTTCTCTTATCTCACTGAGTGCATCTGAAACCCCTCTTTACTTTTCAGATGGTTGTCCTCAGGGACTACAAAATAATCTTACGAGCCCAAGTAAAACAAAAGTGAATTGTTTCAGTCAAATATATAATCATGGGGCAGCTGGGTGGCGCAGTGGATAAAGCACCAGCCCTGGATTCAGGAGTACCTGAGTTCAAAGCCAGCCTCAGACACTTGACACTTACTAGCTGTGTGACCCTGGGCAAGTCACTTAACCCCCATTGCCCCGCCAAAAAACAAAAAAGCCACAGTCAAATATATAATCATATAACTCATTTCAAATGCAAATAATAATTTCCTTTGGATTATGTCGTCCTCTGTGTTGTATGAAAGGAGAGAAGATTATGTCATCCTCTAAGTACCCAAAGATGGTGCCCTCACCAGGCTCACATTCTAACTGGGGAGACAAATATGAGACTAATTCAGCCCATTGGAGATGTGTATAGAGCCAGATGGTAGCTACGGTGCTAGCAGCTGGGAGGACAAGGAAAGGACTCATGAAGATGGTGGGATTGGAGCTGAATTTTGAAGGAAGCCCAGAAAGCTAGGGCTGTAGGGGGAGGAGAGGAGGGGGAGTGTCCCAGCCAGTGAAAAGGGCTTCAGAATGCCAGGAGATGGAGTTCCCTGCATGAGGAACAAAGTAAAGGCCAGTCTAAGCCAGATGGTAGAGTACACAGAGGGAAGAGTAAAGCGTAAGAAGATTGAAAAGGTATACATGTGTGGTTTCTTTTTTTAATGCTTTAAAAGCCAAAAAGAGCGTGTTCTATGTGGTCCTGGAGACCGTAAGGGGGGGCCTGGGAACAGGATCAGACCTGCCCTAGTTTTAGGGAAATCCCTTTGGCAGAGTAATGGAGGATAATTTGGAATAGGGAAAGAATTGAGGCAGGGAAGAACAATTAGAAGGGACTGAGTGACTTGCTTAAAATCATACCTTATTAAAGAAAGCATCAGGGGCCGACATAAAATCCAGACCTCCTGAATCCCAAGCCAGTCCTCTGTCTGCTAGACCATACTGCCCCTAGGGGAAAACAATGAATAATGCTGGTATCAGTAGGGATTCAAGTACACATGGAATTCTGCTCTGGTGTAGAAAATTACTTTCCTCACTGATTGAAAGGATTGTTATGGAGCAGCCAGTGTGTATATGGAAATAGCCTTAGAGAGCTAGGTGCTGTGTGACATTTTGGCAAGCCCACCCCATGAATGCCTCTCCACTGAGATGATTAGAAAGTTCCTCTCCTGCTGGGGACATCATCACTCTTCCCCCAAATGTCAAACTCAGAAAGTTATTGTTATTCTTTTTTTTTTTTGGCGGGGCAATGAGGGTTACGTGACTTGCCCGGTGTCACGCAGCTAGTAAGTGTCAGGTGCCTGAGTTCAGATTTGAACTCAGGTCCTCCTGAATCCAGGGCCAGTGCTTTAGCTGCCCTGAAAGTTATTCTTTTATAAGGAAAGAAGCCACGTGGGTTACCCTTCTTCTGTTTAGATTGTGTGCCTGACCTTTTCTTTCTCTATTGAAGTCATAGTTGTAAGCGGCAGACAATGTGGTAGATAGCTTTGGAATCAGAAAGACCCTGGTTCTGTCTCTTTACAAATACTAGTGGAGTGACCAAGAGCAAGTCGCTTAACCTCTCGGTGCCCCCAGGCAATTCTGTAAAATTAAGGTTCCTGGTTGTTAGTGAGGAGGCCATCATAGGTCTGAACTCTCCCATCTCCCCTTTCAAATCGTAGTCGACTTCATAATACATTGACAAAACAGTGCTATGGATATTATATTACACTAATTCCCTAGTTGGTGGTGTTTTTTTTTAACACTTGCCCTTTCAACTCCCCTTTGGAAGAAAGAGATTTGGGTTAAGGTTTTTGTTTCCTTACTACCCCTGTGTAGATTTTGGGGTTTTTTAAAAAAATGATTCCACAAATCAGTAAAAGTTGAATCAGTCTAAATTTCCATGTTTTTCCACAGAGAAGGTTTCCTTTTTGTTCTGGGCATAGAAGAAACCAAAGACTTGAATAGAGAAATAGAACTTTTTTTTTTCCAGATTTGTATCAAATACATTCCCAAGGCCTACAGCATTCCCAAGTGCAACCTGAACCAGATGAAAATGTAATTGGGAAATATTTAACAAAATAAATAAAAAACCAAAACCTAGATAAGTCGTTTTCCAAGAAAGTTTGGTTTACAAGGATCCTTATGTAGGTTTAGTGACTCCTTGTCTATTTAAGTTTGACACTACTGGTGTTGAGAACTCTACGAAGAAGCTTCTGTTGCCGAAATACATTTGCAATTGCTCTTATGTTTTTAGTCTTGGAAAGATGTCTAGGACAACATTGCAAGTTGAAGTGACTTACCTAAAGTCACATTTAGTATATGTCAGAAGCTGAACTTGAACCCAGATCAACTCTTAAGCTGACTCACTATCCATTATGCTACAGTGTCTCTATTGTAATACGTAAAATTACAAAGCTTACAGAAAATAGACTAGAAAAAGAATGAAAATTTTTTAATGTTGTGAGTTGCTTCTAAAGTGAAGGAGGGTCAGAGGAAAGAGCTCTGATTTTGAAATCGGAAAACCTGAGTTCAGATCCCAGCTTGGCCACCTACGAAACCCTGTGGGCTTTTCCTCATCTGGAGAATATAAAATAGATTTAGTAGGGCATCTTTTGAGATAATAGTCCCACTTCACCACCCTACGGTCTTCCAACCCCCCATTAGTGAAAAGGCACTAGACTGTGACCTTGAGCAAGTCATTCATGGTTTAAAATCTAGAAGAAACCGAACACACCACCCCCTTTTTTAAACAAGTGAGTCCCAGAAAAAAAAATGGAATAATTTGTCTAAGGACAGCTGTTCAGTCATTTTACAGTTGTGTTTGACTCATTTTACAGTTGTGTTTGACCCCATTTGGGGTTTTTCCAGCAAAGTTACTGGAGCAGTTTGCCATTTCCTTCTCCGACTCATTTGACAGATGAGAAAACTCAGGCAAACAGGGTTAAGTGACCTGTCCAGGGTCACACAGCCAGTAAGTGTCAGAAGCCAGATTTGAACTCAGGAAGATGAGTCTTACTAACTCCAGGCCTGGTCTCTGTGTACTATGGCACCACCTAGCTGCCTCTAATCTAAGGGCATATTGGTAGTAAATTAGTAAGTAGGATGAGGATTCAAACTCTGGTCTTCTGACTCCAGGTTCAATGCCCTTTCTACATGATACCACGGGACTGCTAAAAGCTATGTTTGTATTTCTGCATCTCTACTATTTCTTGCTTAGCTCATGATGTAACCAAAAGCAGGAAGGCCTTGAGAAGACTGATTACCCCCTCCCTACTCCTTTGAGTAAAATCTGCAGCCATGGGATAAAGATAGATTGAGGGGAGTGAGCTTAGAACCTGGTTTTGATTCTGCTATTGACTTGGTATATGACCATAAATAATTTAATCTCTACCTCAATATCTTCAACTACAAAAGTTAGAGGAATACCAACCCTATCCACTTTACAGGATTATCATGAGGATCAAGTGAAAAGAATATATGTGAAAAGTGGAGTGGGGGAGTATAAAATGCTGTGCAAAGATCTAGAAGAAACCTAACACACAACACCCCCTTTTTAACAAGTGAGTCCCAGAAAAGATAAAATAACTTGTCTAATTCAGTTGTTGTTGTTTTTCAGTTGTAATTGTTTATACAAATTCGTGAGCAGCCCAGGGTCAAGAGGATTCCTCTTCTTGAGTTCAAATCTGGCTTCAAACACTTATGAGCTGTGTGACCCTGGGCAAGTCACTTAATCCTGTTTATATCAGATTCCTCAACTGTCAAATGAGCTGGAGAAGGAAATGCCAAACCACTCCAGTATCTTTGCCAAGAAAACTCCAAATGAGGTCAGGAAAGAGTGAAAAACAACTAAACAACAACGTAGAGATGCAGGAGATTTGTACCTAAGTTCAGAATAGAGCTAGAAAATAGAATGTTATTACAGGATGAACAGTCTGGGATGAAGAGAAGGCTGGGAACCCAGAGACCCAGTCAGCACCACATAGAAACCTTACAGGAGCCAGCTATTATGCAGGGAGGGATAGGATTCCTTTGGGATTCCCTAACTTTATTCTCTAATATGAGGAGAATAGAAGTTCCTTGAGGGACTGACTCCCTCAGAGCCTAACCACAAGTACATAAGAAGTGCTTGTTGAATGAATGGATTTTAGGCATTATGGTATTTCTGACTGCAAAATCCTTTCCTAATTTTCCTTCCCCTTTGAGCTCTCTTTTCGTCTCCCCCAATATTTGTAGGCCCAGCAGTTCCCTAGCATAATGACAGGCACACAGTAGGTACATTATAAATACTTGTTGATTAATTGAGGCACAGAAAAGTTGACTGACTTGGCAGGGTTACCAGAAGAGTTAGGAGACCTAGACAGAAGAAGAATTGGGGGGGGGGGGAGATGGGGGTTAAGTGACTTGCCCAGGGTCACACAGCTAGTAAGTGTCAAGTGCCTGAGGCCGGATATGAACTCAGGGACTCCTGAATCCAGGGCTGGTGCTTTATCCACTGCGTCACCTAGCTGCCCCCAGAAGGAGGATTTTTAAACAAAAATAACAAAACCTCAATAACTCAAGCCACACAAGCCAAATGCCAAAACTTAGTTTGGGTTAATGTCTAATAGGTATTTGGAGAAGGCCTTCCTGTAGAACATACCTTCTAGCCTCTTGTGTTCCTTTAAGATTCTATAACCTAGAAATGTGGCTCTGCATTTATTATAGCAGCCTTTGCTTTTCTCCATTCATCCTATGGTAGAACTATTGTCTCTCCGTCCTTTGATAAAGAAAACAAATCCCCTTCAATTCCTTTACTTGTCTATGTCCCCTCCACAATAACCCCATCTGTGTTTTTCAAAGATGGCATTTTCTTTCCTTCCATAAGGAAAAAAATGGGCGGAGGCAGGGTCTGGGGAAGAAGGAACTCTTTCTATAGTCTACCTTTTAGTAGGCAAGTTCATTGTCGTTTTTGTTCTGGGTGGGGTTGAGTGACTGAAGACCTTAAATACACAGCAGATAGGAAACAGTTGGCTGGCTGCCCTGCAGCTGGATAATCCAGACAGATATTGTTTCCTTCTCAGTTTTTAATGCTCTACTTTAACCCTGTTGACTTCTTTTAAAGAACCAACCACATGCTTCAGTGCCTCAGTTCATCCTGGTCCACTTTTTTTTTTTTTTTTTAAGATTGGTGTATTCAGGGGGAAGGGGGGACAATGGGAGGCAGGGTGTAGGAGTAGGAGAGAGGACGGGAAGGAAGATTTTGCAAAGAGCAGAAAGTTACAGTAGGAGTTGGTGGCATGGGGGAGGTATCTCTTGGGTTGGCGAATATCTCCCACCTGAATTTTAAAAATTAATCTCTCATTGGTAAAAATGTTTTCTTGAAATGTTGAATGGATTGCATCAATTCAAATGATGCAAACTTTTTTTCTTCACCCATAATCTCCTTTCATGTCTCCATACCCCTCTACCTCTCCTCCCAAAAAGGTGCCCCTAGCTGCTGAAGCCCAGTAAAAGACAGGTCATGTTTAAATCAGAGGTGTAGGGGACTTGAGTTCTGCACCTTAGTAATTTCCTGTCAAAATGAACTGGTAACGCGGGTATAGGATTAGGAAGGCCAATGTGGTTAACTCTGGGAAATGCCTCAGCCAGCCTGTTCTAAGCCCCTGTGGGAGAGATGCCCGAAGAACACAGAAAAGTTTGTGTATAGCTGATGTGGGTAGGGAGAAAGAAAGAGCATTTAACATCTGCCAGCCAGAGAAGTGGTAAACAAAGCCTAGGCTCTAGAGAAGTAATCCAGCCTCCTAAACTGGTTTTTCCTGGGCAGTCAAGGCCAATGAGTGAGTCAAAAACCTTGTTCTTTAAGTGTGAATTTTCCAGCTAATTGCTTCAGTTTTCCACTTCATTTTCCATTAGCAGGGGCAGCCTTCCCCTTAGACCATGGTAATTCTATACATTTTTGGAGAAATATAATGCCAAAAGTTTTTTTTTTAAACATTAGAATGCAAATTTCAGGCTACCCTAGTTCTCAGAATTATCTGCAAATAATTAGCTCCTCTTTTACCTAGTTTGCTTTGCATGTGTACACAAGGAGAGACATTCCAACTCTGTGATGGACCTTGTTCCTCATTTGATCTCTGACCATTGACAAGCATTTAAATTTTATTACTCTGCTTTCCCTTCAGTGAAATGGGAAAAATAGCTTGATCAGCAAGCTATTGTGACATTTGTGAGTCTACTTTCATTAAACATCTTCTATTTCATCAAAAATCGAAGCTAAATTGTTGTAAAAGTATTTGTGTATATATTTCACCTTTGATATGTGAAATGTGTCTAGACTGTCCGTCATATGCAAATAGACGAATTACCAAGTTGATGGTCTTTTGGAAATAAATAATTGTTCCAAAATGTGACAAAGAATGAGAAAAGGCTGGATTTGGTCTCTGGAAGAAGCAGAATTTGGCAGATTTTCAGAGTAACTTATTGTGAAACTAAAGTTATTTAGACTAACAAATAAAATGGTAAACAGAAGGCTATGTTGTAGGCGAGATAGTTGAAGGAAAACGTTTTGTAAGCTATATAAACTGTTTGGTGATTTGCTTTTGATTTGAATGTTTATCATCCTTGTAATCTTATATCAAAACATAACTAGATTTCTGAAATGTTGAAAATCAGTTTTTATAAAATCAAGTTTTAAGGGTTAAAGACTGTCTGACCTTCCTTTTTAGGAAAATCAAACTGAAGGCATAATTTATAGATGCCACTTGATACATAGTGTAACTGGTTATATTTTCAGAGCTTGTACCCCAAACTCACTTGTAAATAGGCTGTACAAGTTTCCATTTAAATCTTTAGAATAGATGTATATGCCTTTACATGACCATAAGATTTTTAAATATGACCTAAGAATTATTAAGGAATTACATTTTATGATGATTTTTGGCAATTACCTTTTTTGTTATGTCAGTGTAAAGATTTATTAGTAAGGAATTGCTCTCTAACATCTTTTCCTTTTTAAACAAATTTAATACAATGCAGTTCTTAATTCACAAAGTCATATACAAATTATTCAGTCAGAGAGTCCTTAGATTTCATCTAGTCTAGTGTCCTTGTTTTAGGGAGGAGGAATCTAAGATGATAGAAGTACTGTGGGGTACCAAAGATAGGAAGGTTTCGCTCTGCATGTAGAAAAGTCATAGTTATATCAATTTTATAGAAAACACACAGTGAACCTCGAATTGGAAAAGACCTGGGTTCAAATCCCATTTTCAGTACCCACTAACTTTATAAACCATTGGGAAGTCCTTTAATAATGGCCAGCATTTATTTATAAAGCACCAAGAGCTTTCACAAATGCTTTACAAACATTATCTCATTTGATCCTTGGATAACGCTAGGTAGTAAGTGCTATTATTATCCTATATTTCCAGCTGAAAAACTCGAGCAATTTGCCCAGGGTGATATATTTAGTTGGTTACTGAGGCAGGATTTGAACCCTTGTCTTTCTGACTCCCAAGACCAGCACTCTATTATCACCATCATTATCATCATCACCACATAGCTGCCTGCCCCTAACCTTTCTGAACCTCTCTGTAAAATGGGAATGGTGATAGTACCTGTAATAACTACTTCACAGGATTGTTCTGAGAATCCAATGATAGAATATCTATTTAATTGCTCTTTAGACATCTTTGGAAGCTATGTAAGTATCCATTGTTATTAAAAGTAAAAATGCTTGTAAATTACATAATTAGGGAATGTTTTATCCTGGTTAAAAAGAAAAATATATTGGATTTCTGCTGTTATAGCTGTCATTTTAAATAGTGCTTTAATGTTTACAAAGTGCTTTATATAGGTCATCTCATTTGATGCTCACCACAGCCCTAAGAGGATGTTGTTATAGGTATTATACCCTAAGACAACTGGGGCTGAGAAGTCAAGTGACTTGCCTGTGGCATCAACTAGTAAGTGTAAGAGAATAGATTCAGATACATGTTTCTTCCACATTCTCCACACAATGCCAGGTTGCCTTTCCATAGAAGACAATATTAACTCTTGACCTTATGAGTGCTAGTTTTCCATATTTAAGTTGTGTTTGGGATATTGGTTTGTTGGCCCACTGAAAGAGTTTGTTATATGGAATCAGTAGGAGGCAAAGCTCACAACAAATTTATCTTACCAAGTTGTGTTTTTTGTTGTTGTCATTTTAGTGACAGCTATATTGTTCGTGTCAAAGCTGTGGTTATGACCCGAGATGACTCCAGTGGGGGATGGTTACCTCAAGAAGGAGGTGGTATCAGTCGAGTTGGTGTCTGCAAGGTCATGCACCCAGAAGGGAATGGAAGAAGCGGTTTTCTTATCCATGGGGAACGGCAGAAAGACAAGCTGGTAAGAACAGATATAAAACTTGTGGATTAAATTGCTGACAACTGATTTTTTTTCCCTGAAGATAAGTTTAAAACTTTTCTCCCCAACACCCTCCCCATCCCCTTTCATGTTTCTCTTTTTCTTAATTTCTAATTCTTAGGAGAAAAGTTTCAGAAGTTAGACTCTGAAGCCAAGACCAGATTACATAACAAGACCTTTGTTTCAAATAAAGGCTTCTTCATCCCCCATACCTTAATCTAGGGGTACTTCGTGTGTGTGTGTGTGTGTGTGTGTGTGTGTGTGTGTGTGTGTGTGTGTGTGTGTGTGTGTATGCTGGGGATCCCTTGGACAGTCTGGTGAAACCTATGTACCCCTTTCTCAGAATGTTTATGAATGAAAAAAATAAAATTCTTGGGCCTACAAAGGAAACCAGTTATATTTAAATATGATTATCAAAATGCTTTTCTTTTAAAAAGTTCACAGATCCTAAGTTAAGAACCCTTGCCTTAGCCCAAAGTAGCTTCGGTTGCAACTGAACTGCTTTTCTCAGTCAGTGATAAGTTTTCAGATGTCTGGGTTGTTCTCCCCCAACCCCCACCAGATTTAGAACTTCTGCCATCTTGGTGGAATTAAGCAAACTACCCATTCAGAGATCAGACCTTACAGCTATGACGGAGTCAGTCACATTGTATGGCCCAGTGGCTGCGAAAGCTTTGAAACCTAATGCATTATTCAGAGCGAGCTATTCCTGAGTTGGATTGGTAGAGTTAAAATGTGGGGGCAGGTTGTCTCCTGGCATACTGTTCCTTCCAAATAGATGTTTACCTAAAAGACAGTGTAGCTTTTATTGCACAAAATTAATGAATAAAACATGTTTTGGAGGGGGAAAAAAAGCAGTAACAGGAAAATTAGCCAAATCAACCTTCTATTGGCATCTGCTTCCTCCCATGATTCTTTGAAGAAGGTACTTTAGTGTTATAGAAACTAAAAATATGTTGAATGCTAACTCTACTTTAAATTAGCAATAGTGTTTATGAAAAAGCTATGAAGTTCTCCTAGAGGCAGCTCGAACACTCTTCATGTTTGTTGCCTATATTATGTACTGGAAATTTACTTTCAGAAGCCAGAAAGGGATTCAAAATAGTCAACATATCCTCAACTAAATGCTGTATGCTACGTAGGAAGTATATGTAATATGCATAATAAGTGTATAATATGAGCAGGTTAATGTTACTCTGAGGATATTAACACTTACATTCTTAATCTTTGTATTGCAGAATTTGCAATCTGAATGTTCTTTTGCAGTCACTTTTCCTTTTTTAAAAGCAATTAGGAAAGAGAGACAATTTTAGCTATAGGTCAGAAGATTTACATTTTGACAGTTCTAAAAGCTTTTGTTAATAAGCCTTGGGTGCCAGTATCCTTCACTTCCTGCAATGGTTCTATTATAGAAACATTCATTGTACATAATGTGAATTTTTGTAAATGGAAACTTATTTGGGAAATAATAAAGAAGTTCATTGATTTAAAGGAATTGTTTGAAAAGAATGATTGGTAAAGAAATTGTTTACTTCCACATTTT
The DNA here is from genome assembly GCF_019393635.1 of Dromiciops gliroides. Classification (NCBI taxonomy): domain Eukaryota; kingdom Metazoa; phylum Chordata; class Mammalia; order Microbiotheria; family Microbiotheriidae; genus Dromiciops; species Dromiciops gliroides. Next base: position 581,362,572 of record NC_057862.1, read on the forward strand.
TAAAACTTATTTTTGGAAATTTAGATTTCTCATGTAATTTTATTTAAACTAATATAATATTGTGTGTGTGTGTGCATGCACACATGTGCATACCAAAGCAGTATAACATAGGGACTCAGTCAAGACTTAGCATTGGCTTCCCTTTTACATTTTACATTAGCCTGATAATTAATCACTTAATTTTTGTATAAAAATTTTCTTTTTAGTGTTAATTGTACAAAGGGTACTTCTGTCCATTCACCCAAGAAGCATTCTAAGCATAGAATTCTATTGTTGGTTCTGGGAAAGCTTAGCTATGACAAAACATGACCTACTAGAGCCTGGAAGGATGAGAAAAAAAGCTTCAGGATTATGACACATATATACACATTTCAGTTCATTCATGTGTTAAGTACCTATTGTGTGCAAGGCACTGTGGCACATAATGTTTAATGCAGAATAATGCATGACACCTGCATAAGGTTAGTGCAAACTGTATAAAGTCCCAATCGAGGGAGGTGGTCATTGAATTGGAGTTTAAAGAATGGGTAGGAATTGAACGGGCCAAAGATGAAGGGTAATGCCAGTATAGAAGGGAGCATGAACAAATGTGGGGAAGTACACAGCACATAATGGGCATAACAACCAGCCTGGCAGCAACAGTAGTAGTAGTAGTAGTAGTAGTAGTGGTGGTGGTGGTAGTGGCAGTGGTAGTGGTAGTAGTCATCCCCATTTCTTAAGCTGATTTTTTTTCTTCTTCAAAAGGGAAAACTGTTACATGTTGTGGTAGGTTTTTTCCTTTATGTTCACATTATTCAGGTGACTGGACCAATTTCAGCATAAATTTTCCTAGGAGAATTGACCTTTGGTTTTAATCTAAGCATGGAAAATTTCAACCAAAGGATAAGTAGTTGTTGTTTTTTTCTCCCTGAAATTGTAGGGAGAGTGAAGAGTTAGTAACATTGGTTAATTTGATTTTTTAAAGATTTCATCTAGAGGATATTGCAAATTTTTAATTGTACAGACATTTGTAACTGTAAAAATCCCTAATTTGGACTTCTCTAATTCCAGATTTATTATTATTCAGACACAGGTTGGTCTGAGCTAAAGTTGTTTCCTTTTGCACTCACTATTCCACACCAAGCAAAGCTCTTTGCAAATAGTAGGCACTCAAGAAAAATATTTGTTGAGTTGAGATTTTTTAAAAAGTTTTATTAGGCAGTTTTTAAAATAGTAAGCATTAACCAGCAGATAGAGGGTTAGCCTTGGAGTCAGGAAGAGGACCTGCCTTTGGTACAAATAATAGCTCTATAATGAAAATTAAATCCAAACTTCTCAGTGTCCCAAGCAAACCTGTCTTAAGACTCTGAATTATGAGAGGAGCTATTGAACTGTATCAGTGGAAGGCATTTCCTTGTGTCATTTTAATATCCCTAGCGATAGTAATAGTATATAGCACTTTAAGGCTTTCACACACGTCTCTTTTGATAAAAATGTTGAAATTATCCCCCTAATCCACCTTTAAATTTTATTGATTAATAAGTTATGTCGGGGGCAGCTATGTGGCATAGTGGATAAAGCACTGGCCCTGGATTCAGGAGGACCTGAGTTCAAATGTGGTCTTAGACAGTTGGCATTTACTAGCTGTGTGACCTGTCACTTAACCACCATTGCCCCCCCCCAAAAAAAAAGCGTTATGTCAATAAGCTGCTTTGATTATAGATAATGTAAATAGAAGGTTAGTGCACTAGATTTAACTCTGACCCCAGGCTTTTTAACTCAGCCACTGCCACTAGCTACATGACTATATATGAGCTACTTTGCCTTATTGAGACTCAGTTTCTTCACCACTGGCACAAGGAGGTTAGACTGATTCCTTTGAAAAGTTTCTTTCAGCCCTAATGATCTGTGATTGATTATCCTGGTGCTTTGATACACACTAAATTACCAACCCCCCCAAAAAAATCTTATTCAGGGACTTTTATTTGACATGTTGCAAGTTATCTTTTTTTGAAATTATCAATTTTATGAACCCTTCCAAACTTTTTAATTCTCTTAAAATAATATGATTCTAGTTATTTTAAAATTGTTGATAGCTTATTCTTTTGTGGGGGGGGTGAAGCAATTGGGGTTAAGTGACTTGCCCAGGGTCACACAGCTAATAAGTGTCAAGTGTCTGAAGTCAAATTTGAACTCGGGTCCTCCTGAATCCAAGGCCCGTGCTCTAAATACTGCGCCACCTAGCTGCCCCAATAGCTTATTCTTTATATTAAATTTAGACCAAATTCTACCGCTCTGCCTAGTTCTTCTAAATTAATTCTTTACTTTTTTATTGTGATCACGACCAAAGAAACATTGAGATTATACAGCTAAACAAAATCCTCATAGCATTCAGAATATTGAGGTCATGGGGTGGGGGGGGGGGTTGTGGGGCAATGAGGGTTAAGTGACTTGCCCAGGGTCACACAGCTAGTAAGTGTCAAGTGTCTGAGGTCAGATTTTGAACTCAGGTCCTCCTGAATCCAGGGCTAGTGCTTTATCCACTGCACTACCTAGCTGCCCCAGAGATCTTAATACATTATGGAAGAAAACCAGAATATTTTAAGACCAACAACAAAAGAAAATTTTTCTTTTACCTATTTAAAATGACTATTTAAAACAACTTTAGGAGATTAGTATTTATTCAATCAGTAAGTATTTAGTGAGTACTTCTTATGTGCAGAGCATCATGCTAAATAGTAGAATATAAACTAAGACTTGGAAATGACCCATCTTCAAAGAGCTCAATGACTTAGGGAAACAGAGTGCACATGAAACTGTTGTAAAAATAAATGATAGCCAATGAGTAAATCGTAATTGTGTGGTACAATCAAAATATATAGGCAGCTAGAAGCACCATGGAATGCGTGTCAGATTTGGCATCAAAAGACCCTGGTTAAAAATCTCATCTCTCTTTTTTTCACCACCTATTCAACATTAGGCAATTCACTTTAATCTTTCTGGGCCTCCGTTTCCTTGTCAATAAAACAAATGGTTTGGACAAGGTAACATGAAGGCTCTTCCAGCCTCAAATTTGTGATCCTATTTAATTCCTAGGGAAATGAAAATCAGTGCAAGCTAGGCTAATCAGAGCAGGTTTCATTAAGGAGATGATTTGAACTGAGCCTTGAAGGATGGTTAGAATTCTGAAAGGAGTGTTTTTATATAACAGGATCAGCAGTTGGCACAGAATCAGGAGTGAACTTGATGCATTTGTGGGATGTTGTTTTCATCCCGATTCATTGACATAATACTTTTTCCTATAGAGATCTTTATAACTTTTAAAGCATTTTCCATACATGATCTTATCTGATCCCAACAACAACTGGACAGTTATTATTCTTGTTTCATGGATTACAAAACAGTTTCAGAGAGGTTATATGACTTGTCCAAGTGGACATAGCTAGTAAGAGACTGGAAAGAACTTAGTTTTTTTTATCTGTTGCACCATTTTTAGAGCAAGAGAGGGAATGACACGATATAGCAGTATTCAAGGAAAATGAGTCTGTCATAGATGGGAAGGAGGGACGGCTACTGGAGTCAGGAATACCAGTTGGAAAGTTATTTAGTCCAGTAATAAGAGCCTGAATTAGAAATTGCCACTGCAAATGGAAAGGAAGAGCTATTACAAAAGCTATTTCTAAGGAAAAATTGATAGGCCCTGGTGACTACCTGGATGTGGGGGGACATACCAGAGAAGGGCGTCCAAGTCTGAGTTTGGGTAGCAGAGAAAATAGTAGTGTAATAAAGACAGACCAAAAACAAGTTAAGAGGGAGTGAGGGCGAAGATAGTAAATTCATTTTTAAATGTATAGAATTTGACCAAGGTATCCCAATCAATAGGTAGTTAATTGGATCTGAAGAAGGGACAACTTTTAAAGGTTAGGTTGGCACCATTAGTAGAGAGATTATAGCTGAAACCTTGAGACTAGATGAATGAAATAATCAGTTAGAAAACAGAAGAAAGACAAGAACTTATGAAGTAAATTGAGAAGGAGCAGGTAGAGAACTAAGCAGGACGAGAAGAATTCAATTATCTCCCAAGCCAAGGGAGGAGAGAATTTTAAGTCAACACTTTGAAATACAGTAGAAAGAGCAACAAGGATAACAATGCTGGTATTTAAGTAGTACTTAAAAGTTTGCAAAAGAGCTTTTCATACATTATCTCACATGAATTTCATAACAGCCTGTATTATTCTCATTTTAAAGATGAAGAAACTGAGGCTCAGAGAGATTGTGTCTTGGTCAAACTGATAGTATGGATCGGGGACAGGGTTCCAAGCCATGTTTTCTTGATTCCAAATTTAAACACTCTATTATTGCCATATGGACCAAAAAGATAAAGAAAATGCCTTTGACTTGGGGAAGGTGGGGTGGTAGAGGTTGTGGAGTGGCACAGTGCCTGGTACATACTAGATGTCTAAGACATTTGTTGATCGGTGACTTTCAAGAGACTAATTTTAGTAGAGAAGCAAGACTGCAGAGAGTTAAGTGGGTGGTAAGAAAAATGAAATAATGTGTTTAAAGTATTCATTTGAGAAATTTGGTAGCCAAAATGAAGAAAGAAACAAGGTAGCAGGTAGAAAAGAAGCAAGGAATAAAGGTGGCTTGATTTTTGTTATTGTTTTTGGAGTTACTAGACCACACGATGCCATCTCTTCATAACTAGGCTTCTAGACCCCATTAAAACCATCAAACTTGTAACTATACCCATGTATTTAAATCTTTTTAGGTGGTATTGGAATGCTACGTAAGAAAAGACTTGGTCTACACGAAAGCAAACCCAACATTTCATCATTGGAAAGTTGATAATAGAAAGTTTGGGCTTACTTTCCAAAGCCCAGCTGATGCACGAGCCTTTGACAGAGGAGTGAGAAAAGCAATAGAAGACCTGATTGAAGGTACTGGATTCTCTTAACTAGACTGGGCTAACTTCACATGGGGATTGTGTGGTTTTTTTCAAGTTTCACAAATCTTTTTTAATGCTGTATGTTGGGCGTTATAGGATTTTTGTTTGTTTGCTTTTTTGGCTTGAAGGGTATTTCTTGGCAGTGCTTTTGGACTGGATTAGATGGCTAGATGCAAAGACTTGGTATCCAGTCCAGCCGACATTTATTAAATGCATACTTTTTGAAAGCCATTGTTCCTAGACACTGGATATACAAAGATTAAACAAAAAACAGGCCCTTGCCCTCAAGGAGTTTATCCTCTCCTAGGAGAATTACAGAGCAGGTCTAAACCACCAAGGAAAGGTATTTCCCATAATCAGTGATACATGTCCTGAACCTTGAATGAAGACAGAGAATCTAAGAATGGCTCTGGGGAGGGATACTGAAGTGGACTCCCCAAAGCAAAAAAAAAAAAAAAGAAAGAAAAGAAATGGGCCTTATGATATGCAGAAGTCATTTAGGTTAAAGGAAACCTTTCAGCAACTGCTACCCATGACTTTGGGATACTTAACCAAGACAGGTAGCATTCTTGATCAATCGAATGTGTTGAAATTCTAGAAATGAATTCCATATATAGATTTCACTCTAGTCCTGTCCCCAGAATGCCTTTGTTTTGGGGTATATCCAGTTGGCTCCAAATAAACTCACAGTCATATTCTGTGAAGAAAAGACTCCAGGAGGCTGAGATTCTGGGAAATGATCCAACAATTTGTACCCTGCCCCCTGGATTCTGATTTAGTCTGTGATCGATCAGTCAAATAACTGATAGATATTTATGGAACAGCTCCTGTTTATGTCCATAGGGTATCTAGCACAATGCTGAAAACCTGTGGTCAGTCCAGGAGTGAAGCCCAATAGTACCTGTTAGCTTTTAAATGGACAGAGTCTCCTATTCCCCTTCCCCAGCTGTTCCTAAGAGGCAGCTGATTGCAGATTTGCATAAAGTGCTAAACCTACGGTTAGAAAGAGCTGAGTTCAAATGCATCCTCACATATTAGCTTTGTAACCCAGAGTAAGTCATCTAACCTCTGTTTGCCTCAGTTTCCTCAATTGTAAAACAAAGAGAAAAGCACAAACCTCCCAGGGTTGTTGTGAGGATCAAATGAGATAATATCTGTAATATGCTTAGCACAGTGCCTGGAACATAGTAGGCATTTAACAAATGATTATTTCCTTCCTAATCTAGAATACTTTAACTGCAGATATGAGGCAGAATCTCACCATCCTCAGAAGGTAATGAACCAGAGATTATATATTTTGGAACTAGAAAGGACCTCAGAGAGCATCTAGTCTAACCCCCTCATTTTACAAGTGAGGAAACTGAGGCCCAGAGAAGTTAAATAGCTCTCCAGAAGTAGTAAGTGACAGAGCTGGAATGGGAACACAGGTCCCCAACCCTAAATACAATACTCCTTCCATTGTACCACTCCTACCATTTTCAGGAACCTATGTTCCCAAAGGTATTTAATACTTTATGAGGTACCCAGATAGGTTTCCATTAATTTAAAATAGTTTTGTGCTGCATTCCTTTTAGGCAGAGGCTCGGACTAGAAGACCCTCTATGCCTTACTATATTGACAACCATGAGGCCAAAATATCAAGAAGTACTAATATAGCCTTCTCATTCATTAGTTATATTAATTAGAGAATTGGAAAGGACCGTAGAGGTTGTCTAATCCATTCCCTCACATTTTACAGGCAGCATCCTATGTTCTCTCTGGATGAGTAACAAAAAGGGATTTAGATTTTTGTTCATCTCGTAACCTTTGTGCTTTCCAAAGCACAAACTGGCTAGTTTATTTTTTTTTTAAATGGAAGAATGAATCAACTTTTTGTATCTGTGAGTCCATTAATAAAAACACTATATTTTAAGATAAAGCTAAAAAACCTTAGCACTTAGCTCATCATAGTTTTCTTTTATATTATACATTCTAAAGAATAGGAATCATAGAATTCTAGAAATTGAAAGGAACCTAGGTCAATTAGTGCAGTCCCTCTTTGCAGGATTTTACAGTTGAGGAAACTGAAACCACAAGAGGTCAAGAAATTTGCCACCCTGCCAGTTAATGCTCTTCTCCCACCCCTTAAATCTAACTTCTATTTCTATTTATTTCTTTCTTTTTTTGGTCAGGCAGTTGGGGTTAAGTGACTTGCCCAGGATCGGGTCACACAGCTAGTATGTGTGTTAAGTGTCTGAGGCCAGATTTGAATTCAGGTCCTCCTGAATCCAGGGCCGGTGCTCTATCTACTGCGCCACCTAGCTGCCCCAAGAGCCATCTTTTATACCAAAGTTGTTGTTTTTTAAGAGGAAGAAGGAAAGATTCAGCAAAATCGATTAGTAGTCAGTCAGCTAATAAACATTTATAAAGCGCTCACTATGTGCTAGGCACTATTTTAAGCACTGGGGATACAAATAATAAAAAGAATCCCTTCCTTCAAGAAGCTTAGAGTCTAATGGGGGAAGACAGTACCCAAAAGGAAATTGAAAAGTAAGGAAAAGGGGCAGCTAGGTGGCGCAGTGAATAGAGCACCAGCCCTGGAGTCAGGAGTACCTGAGTTCAAATCCAGCCTCAGACACTTGACACTTACTATCTGTGTGACCCTGGGCAAGTCATTTAACCGCAATTGCCTCACTTAAAAAAAAAAAGGCAAGGAGAGAAGGATGCTATGGAGGCATGATGGAGCTTGATCCAAAAGAACACAGCCTAGGGGCAGCTAGGTGGTGCAGTGGATAGAGCACCAGCCCTGGAGTCAGGAGGACCTGAGTTCAAATCTTGCCTCAGACACTTAACACACTTACTAGCTGTGTGACCCTGGGCAAGTCACTTAACCCCAATTGCCTCACCAAAAACAAAACAAAACAAAAAACAACAAAAGAACACAGCCACATGGAAAATGGAAGCTTGGGGAGGACTCCTTTGCTCCGTGGGCCAATCAGAGGGGTAGAGGGTACTGATGAGTACTTAGGCTGTTACAATCTTGAAGGATAATTAATTTCCTGATAACCAGGTTCCTGGCACCATGATCGATAGAGTCCAGTATATCCAAAACCAAAACCTTGATTTTATACAATGTTCCACATCCATGGATCCCTTTGCCTCTGCAAAGGAATAGGGTGATGGGTCTTCCCATATCTCTTCTTTGAGGCCAAGCCTATTCTTTATAATTTCACAATATTCATCTTCAGCTGCTACCAACAGACTTTTAATTGTTAATTCCAGTGGTCGTTTTTTTAGACCTTAAACTTTTTCACCCTTTAGCTTTTGACATTGTTGGGCAGACATCCAGGAAAAGGATGGTTTTTTCTACCTTAGTTCCTGAGACACCATGTTCTTCTTTCATCTCTCTGCTTCTCCTTTGCTGTCTTCTACTCTCTTCTTGACCTCTTAAGGAAGATAAAGGAATGGTGAAAGGAAACAGGCATTAGTAAGCACCTGCTACGTGCCAGGTACCTTACTGAGCACTTTACAAATATTATCTCATTTGATCCTCACAGCAATCCATGATTACCATTTTATAGTTGAGGAAACTGAGGCACAGAGTGGGTAAGTGACTTTCTGAGGGCCACACAGCTAGTCTGAGGCTGAATTTGAACTCAGTTCTCCCTGACTCCTGGTCCAGCACCAGCTGCACCAGCTTGCTTCCTCTAGATGTTCGCCATTGGTCTGTCCTGGGCTTTTTCAACAACCTCTTCCTTAATTCCCTGGCTTTTACCTATTGCATCTACAGACATGACTTTTACATATCCTTCTCCACCTCGACCTTTCTTCAGAGCTTCTCCAATTGACTATAGGACATTTCTACTCAGGGGTGCTACCTTAAGCTTAATACATACAATCTGAGTTTCAAATTAAAAATTAACAAATGTCTCAATTGCTTACTATTTGCAAAGAACCTCTATTTGGGCAATGTAGTGTGATGTATAAAGAAGGGGACTTGTCATCAGAAAGAACTGGGTTCAGGTCAATCTTCTCTTACTTATAACTATATGACCAAAGTCACCAAGTCACTTGAATCCCCTGAGCTTCAGACAACTCCCCAAGACTTATCCATTAAGTTGTCTGCTAAGAGTTCTGTTGGTGGAGGGTGGTCTGGCACTAATCACATCCCAGATCCTTGGGTGTTATATTGATGGATGCATAAAGCCCTCAGCTTTGAGCTTCAACATTTCTGGCAGTGGTTTTGTCATGGACCCAGTCTTCTGCATCACATCCTTTGTGTGGTCGTTGAGTCTTCCTTCTGCCTACCTCTCATATGCAGTCAGTTTTGAATATGCCTCCTCAAAATCTCTCACCTTTATTCCCATTTCTCCATGCTCACTGCTAACACTTCATCCATTACTACCACCCATTTACACTGCCACCATAACGTTCTAAATAATTTGATTCTTATTCTCCTCTATTCCATCCTTCACTTTGATTGCAAGATATTTATCTTTCTTTTTCATTGATCTGGTCTTAGGAACAGATGAACACTGGGCTTGGAGTCAGGAAGACCTGAGTTCAAATCTGAACTTAGACATTTAATAGCTGTGTAAGCTAGAGCAAGTCACTTAACCTCTGTTTCCATTTCTTCCACTGTAAATGGGGGATAACAATGTCTACCTCGTTGGATTGTTATGAAAATTAAATGGGATAATATTTTTAAAGCACTTAGCACAATGTCTGACACATAGTAGGAGCTTTATAAATGATCCTTCCCCAATTTCTCCTGTCTCTTTAGTGGCACTCTATTATATATCACGTTCAAACGCAGAAACCTACACAATCTGGAGAATAATCTCCCTTTGCATTCTTATTTCATTTGACTTCCATACGTCATGAAGAAGTACAGTTTTGTACTTTGGGGTAACATCACACCAAAGATATTAGGCACAACAGTGACCTTGTTTGGTGCCATTCTAGACTGATCACAATCTTGTACTCTGAAGAAAAACTCCTGAGTAAAGAAAGGATGGTGATGATCTTGGTGACTTCTATATATTTTAACAGCCTGTCCTTTGAGTATACTCTACTGATTTTATTTTTCATTGACTTCAGTGAAGAAATTAACGTTATTCTTCAGAAACAGCTCTGGGTTTTTTTGTTTGTTTGGTTGGTTTTGGGGGTTTTTTGGACATGGATAGTAGTACAGTGGTATTTGTTTCTTAATGAAACCAAAAATTAAAGAAGGAACTATATTCTAAGGGGAAAATTCATTTTCTATTTTTTGTTGTTGTTGTTTTTCCCTAAATAGCATGGAGTTTACGGATTTGATCCAAAATGACTAAATATTACCTATTGAATTGTGTCACAGTCATGCCATCCAAGGTTGCCCACAATGGATTACTAAGCATGGCTGTCAGAGTTGGTGGCTAGGATCCACGGGCATAAACCTCCAGGGATATTCTGCCTTCCAGCGAGCCGACCCTGGATTCCTCCCATTGAGAAAGATATATGACTAAGGATGACATGTGAATAGCCAAGTCAGAACTTCCTTTGGAAGATATATTTGGTTTATTTCTTTTTTAAAAAATTGTTTTAATCTATTTGAGCAAGAATAGCATGTTCTTCACTCATTATTGGGTGTGGGAAGAGATGGGTGAAAGTAGCCTTTTTAAAAAGTGCATGGCCTCAAACTCACTTAAGCACACAAAGGTTTTAGTCTATTATTAACTGCAACTGTGTGATGGCTGAACAGATAAAAAATAATTTTCCAAATTTAGGGTTGTTACAGACAGCAAGTGTTTGAAATGTAAGTATGAAACATACCTTCAAAATTGTTGATGAAATGGACATCATTCCACATCTCTGTTATTAACAATCACTAGCATTTATGTAGCTCTTTAAGTTTTGCTGAGCACTTTGTATCTATCATCTCATTTGATCCTCAAAACAGTACTGGGAAGTTATTATTATTACCAGAGTCACACAGCTAGTACATGACTGAGGCAGATTTTGATTTCAGGTCTTCCTGACTCTAAATCTATAAACAGCACCACTTGGTTAGTGGTTAGGTGTTGCCCCTGTTACCTGGAATGGATTCTGCTCCATCTTAATTTGTCTAGACAATATCATTTTCTTGGCTCTGTTGTCAGTACACTCTCTAAGTTACTTTAAGTGGGCTTTGGGGCATCCGGGTGGCACAATGGATAGAGCACTGGCTCTGAAGTCAGGTGGACCCGAGTTCAAATCCAGCCTCAGACACTCACTAGTTTCATGACCTTGGGCAAGTTACTTAATACCAATTAAATTAAACCCCAAATAAATTTTAAGTGGGCTTTGAAGGGAGGAATTCTTGTGTTCAATTGAAGTCATTATAGAGAGAGGGGCATATGTGCCAGTAGTATGTTTATTTGGTTGTGCCATTTCAGGCACTGCATTTTAATATTTAGACAACTGTTCTTCACACTTTTTGTAGGGAGATATTTTGTTCTTCTTGTGTATTGGCAAAGGAGGAAATATAGACTCCTAGATTCAGAACTAGACAGTCCCTCAGAGGCCATCTAATCTACCCCCACCTCATTTTTTACAGATAAGAAAACCAAGGCCCAAGTTAAGTGGCTTTGCCAAGGTCACACATGTAGTATCATTATTCCTGAAAATCCTAACCAAGGAATGGGTCAGAGCTTAATTTTTAATCACTTTACACAAAGGGGAGGGGAGGGAGACTGAATAAAAAGCTGATAATGTTGTATATATTTTTTTCTTGCCAACCAGTAACTTTATTTTAATTACTCCACACATTATTAATCTTGATAGGGCAAGAAGAGAGGGTAGGGCCATTGCTGCTTGTAAATATAAGCAATTTTTTGATTGTTTAGTCTCTTTTCCAAGAATATTTATATAGACTTGCATACCAGGATGAAGAAAGATGTGAAGTTGTAAATAAACTTAGCTTTTGTAGGCTGATTGCTGTTCCACGACGAGATAAGCTGGGTTGGTTTTTTTGTGGGTTTTTTTTTTCCCCTGACATGCCCCTAGGTTTTAGCTGAAGACAGCAGGGTGTAAATAAGTCCCCAGAATTCTAAGTGCCAACAGAAGAAGCAGTGCAGTTAAGGGTCCAGAAATCCAATCTTCAACCTTTGCCAGAGATCTTTACTTTTAAATCATAAGAGTTGGCATAATCTAGCTTTTAAGAGTCCTAGAATGTTCGGATCTGGAAGTGATCCCAGAAATCATTAAACCCATTTCCCTCATCCTACGCTATGAGAAAACAGGGCCAGAGAAGTTGCCCAAGGTCAAACGGGTCATTAGTGGCCAGCCCAGCCACTGCTTGTTAACCGGCTTAAGTAAAGTTCTGCTCTGATTCCTCATAGTGGCATAACAATAACCCTTGGGATCTCAAATGCTCTCTCAGTGAAGCGTAAACTGTGAAAGGTCCTACCAGTGCAAATGAGGCTTCAAGGACGGCAGATCTAGTAATGAACTGGACTGTCTCATTTGATGATAGACTGATCCCCAATCTGAGAGGCTCATCACTAGAGGGCCGGCCCTTTGTTTGGCCACCATGATTTATGGAACCCATCTGCCAAAACAGAGGTGGTTCCACTCAGCCATCAGTGGAAGGGTCTGTAGATGCTCAATAAATCACAGATCTTGAGGCATCTAGAGTGTAAAATGTTTGCTGCGTTTTTGTATTTTGTCAGTGTCGATCCATTTTGACCAGAAACACAGCAGAATATTAGCTAAATTGACGTTGTTCTTGAAAGTATAACATATTCCTTGTGGTCAACTTTTCTTCTATTTATATACACACACACACACACACACATATATATATATAAAATTTTTCTTCTTCCCATCTCCTTTCTAGGATCTACAACTTCTTCTTCAACAATCCATAATGAAGCCGAGCTTGGAGACGACGACGTTTTTACAGTAAGTGCACTTAGTCCGTCGGGTTTGTGTTGTTGTTGGGTTTTTTCCCCCTCCTTCAGATAATTGGATGAAGAATCAAAAAGGTTCCATTTATGGGTTCCAGTTACAGGCATGAGATAAGGCTTTCAGACTGTGCTTGATTCTTTTCTTCAGATACTATCATTGAGCGTGTGTGTACTTTCACATTTTCATCCATTCTGATTTCTTGTTCTTCAGGCCTTGTATTGTCCTTGGAAAATTTAATATCACACAAAGCATCAATCCTCCAAGGGGTTCTGCACTTTCCTTTAAATATACTTCCTTATGTAGCTTTAAAGTAGATTTCTTTTTCTTCCTTTTTTTTTTTTTTTTGAACATGGCTAATGCAGACATCTGCATCCTTCCCAATGGGGAGGGGAAGGAGAGGCAGAGAATTTGGATGTTTTAAAAAAAAAAAAACAATAAAAAGTCTATGCTTCAAATAAATAAATATTAATAACTTTAAATAAAATAAATTTAGTAAATAAAAAATAATTAGAAATGAAAAGACCTAGAGAGAATAGAGGTATATATAGGGATTATAAGGGAAAGGCATTTGATTAAATGTTTTAGGGCCCAATCAGTTGCTTTCTGTGATGATTTGCATTGTCATTTAATGTCAGACAAGTACTTTGTCATATGCCCAGGGCTGGGCTGTGGATTTCATAAAAGTAGAAGATAAAGAATCTCTGCCCTCCTGTTAGGTAAAGAAGAGTGATAGAAGACAGGTTTGGTTTGGTTTTTAAGATCCATAAGGCATTTTATAATTAAGTATGACAGGTGTTCAAAGAAGGGGCAGAGTAATATGGGCTGGAGATGATTGGAAAAAAAAATTGTGGAGGAGGTGAAACACTTGGGGGCTCTTGAAGAGGGGATCTGGAGTGAGAGGGTTTGACTTCCAATTCTTCGGCTGCTCCCTACTACCCATGTGGTCTCTGGAATATCACTTAATCTCCCCGTGTCCTCAGTCTCCTGCTCTGTAAAATGAGAGGGTTAGGTTTCATGTTCTGTCGAGCTCCTAAATCTGTGATCCTATGGGGAAAGACTCAGAGCTAAGAATGACCATCATGTGTGCACAGGACAACGAGGAGACCCTGCCTGACTTGAAAAGAGCCACCCACAGCGGTCATTTACCTCTGTGAGATGATTGGTGTGGTGTGGATCTGAGCAGGCTTCCTTGAGTCCTCTGACCAGATTCTCTCCACAGTTGGCATGTTGCTGATATCATCTGTTTCTTTGTCACAGTTTACAGAGACAAACAACAGCAGGCGGGTTAAAAGGTGGCTTCCTGTGCTCGGGAGCAAAGTTATCCTTAGCAGCTGCTTCCCAGCTACCTGCCAGCGGTGATTTATAGAATGGAGGGGGGGGGGGGAGGAGGCCCGATTGAAGCCAGAATAGTTTATTGCTATCCTGTTATCTGTAGAGATGTGTTTGCTCGAAGAGGTTAAAGCCTGTTTCTTCTACATTTCTTTCTCATACCTATAAAACTGGGGTAGAAAGTTTATTTAATTTACCTAATGAGAGATGAGGCACAATGGAATTATAGAAGGGGAACTTAGGGATTATCTAGTTCTACCCCTTTATTTTTCAGATTTTTAAAAATTAATTTTTTAGATTTTTTTTTTAAAAGGTTCAGTCCAGAGTCAGAAAACGGCCTGTTTTAAATCACATTTAGATCAAGGAGCAAATGTGAGACTAGATTCTTGAGTTCTCTGGATCCCAGTGTTCTCAAATCAATGTACTTAAAAATAGGGCGTTTTACTAATGGGCAAAAGATCTGAGGGGAAGGAAGGTTCTATCAAGTTATACTTAATGTTTTACATAGCTAGGTTTTAGCTGAGGAGGTCTGTTTAAAAACCTCCCAGTGGAAAGATGTATAGAGACCCACAAACCAGGAACAAAGAGTTCTCCTACAGCCTCCTTATATTCATAACTATGGGAGTAAATGATCTACTGCTGAAACTCAAGTGAAAGAAATGAGCAGCAATTCTTAAATAATGTTCATTCTTACCCTGGAAGGTGAGTGAGGATTCAGTGGTCCAAGTCATTTGTGTCTTATGCTTGTATGGAATGACTGCTTAGGAGTTTTTAGTATTTTTTTTCTTTATGAGAAGCTGGGACACCAGCCCACACACAATTCGGGATTAGTTGAGTAATGTGTGTGTTTGTAAAACTAGCCTTGTGCAATATATTCTCTAGTATTATATGTTCAGTGTAGGACATTGGAGCTCATTTCCCAAGTTTCATTTCTGTGAGCTTTTGATTATTCAGATTTTATATCATTATCACTTGCTGCACAGCCTTTTAAAGAGTTCTATTTCTTCCTCAAAAAAATGCATTTATTGATCTGCGTATGTGTAAGTTGCATTTATCCCCAGCATATTAAATTTTAAACCTTACAGTCCAGTCTAACATCAGAACTCTTGGATTCTTGCCACTCTTCAGTAGTTTGCTTATTATTCCAGTTGTTTTACATGATACCAAGGGTAATGCAGCTTTGGGGATCTTCTGTGGGGGTCAGCACTGTCATGTGGAGATCTCCATGGGACTCTGAGCAATATGAATTGGTTCAGGAGTGGAGTGAATTGGATTGAAGACAAAGTGCTGAAAATACACTCCAAACGTAGGTTACCTTTTAAGATCACAGTCTAAATCCACTCTATATTCTTAGGTGGATCACATATTATTTCCCCTACCTCCAAGCCAAGCTGGGACTCTTTGCTGATCCCTGTATACCACATTCCATCTCCTACTCTGTGTCTTGGCATAGTTTGTTTCTCATGCCTGGAACATACTCTCTTCTCACTTTGGAGGATCCTTTAGATCCCTTCAGGGCTCAGATCCAAGAGGCTTTTTCTGATTCCTGTAGTCATTAGTTCCCTGCTCCTCCACCCTCCCCATCACCAGTCATTTTGTATTTGTTTGGTGTTTTATTTATCATTTGGTATTTTGCCCCGCTAGACCACAAGCAACTTGAGAGCAAGGACCGTTCCATGTTTTTGTGTCTGTGTCTCCAGAGTAGTATGTAGAATAGGTATTTAATGTTGAATTGGATTTTCAGATCAACAGTCTTGCTGCATTTCTTTGTCCCTCTTCTTAGAGCCAATAGATTACCTAGCCCTCTCTGTGCATGTTACCTGCCTCTCTAACCCTCCCTCCGCAGATTAGCTGAATCAGCCGTCTCTTTTTAGCAGCTTGAGGGGCCTGTAGTTTCTGTAAATGGGGTGAGTGGATTTCTTCCCCAGCCTAATGCTTTGAAATACACAAAGGGGCACTTTGGAAGGGGCATTTTAAGTTTATAGAAGCTCTCCAAAACGGTATGGCGGGGAGTCAGGTTGCCAGATAAAAAATTAAAGAACACTGGGTTATACTTAGCTGGCTGCCAAATTCCTGTTCTTTAGCGATATCAGTTCATAAAAATCTGGCCCTGTATATACGGTTGCAGTCTTCTAAAGCCATTCTTAATCTTTTTGGATAGATAATAGTAGCCTGTTTAAATTATGCAGCTGAGGGGTGTGGGTGGCTGTGGGGGAGGGGGGAGTATGTATAAATGCTTGCTCACTATATAGTCTAATCTGTAATCTGTGGTTGTCTTCTTGGCATTTCAGCAGCTGTTGGCTGTGTGAATAGCAAAATTCTGATTTTAAAACCAAGGATTAAGGGGTGTGTGTGGGTGGGTGTGTGTGGGTGGGTGTGTGTGTCTGTGTGTCTATGTATGCATATATGTATACATATATTTTTTTCCAGGTATTTTCCCCTATTGTGTTAGTAGCTTTTACAGTTCATTAAAAGCCACAAAAGAATGGGATTTCCTGGAATCTTGTAGAGTAGTCTATTAGCTTCTGGGGTTCACCTCCCTCCTGGTTTGGCCTGTGATTTATTGGAGTAGCATAGTGAGCCCTCTCTCCCCTCCCCTTCCCCCACTTTTGTCTTGAAAAGGATTAGACTAAAGTGATAAAAAGGATTTGATGGAAGGGAAGTCAGGGGAGATAAGTCTCAAAAGTGAATATTTTAGGCTTGCTTTTTGTTTTCCCCAAATCTTATTCATAAGGAGCTAAAATTTCATGTGGATGTTAACATCTTGTTTAATGGACATTTTTTACATCATTGATTGTTTGGGCTGTTTTTCCCAACTCTTAACAATTATATTAAAAATGTTGAGACAACATTATGGATCCCTTGAAGGGACAATCTCAATTTCTTTCAGCCAAATGAATTTTTGCAATTTGCTTTGTGTGTTGGGGAGGGAAGAATTAGAAAGAACACAATAGCTCTAGTAAAACAGACACCACTGTTTTTCATTGCTGGGTATTGAACTCAAGGGAGTTTTATCTTCATAAAGAGGTGGAATTCTATAGCTCAATTAACCTTTTAGTGGCTGCCCCTGTATTCACTGTAGCCTATTAGGAAGCAATCTGTGCTTCCTGTTTGGGGATTTGGGTGGTCTCTTTTCTGTTGCAAGGATGCATCCAGTGTGGATGACAGAAGTTAATGGGGAAATGTTTGAATTGCTGTGAGATGAGGAAAACCATAGACATGTCAAGTCCTTAGAACCATTGATCTTAGAGACAAAAGGAACCAAAAAGATAATCTAGTCTGGTCTCAGCCTTCCAATACTTTTTTATTAGTGCAGTGAAGCAAGCATCTGATCCCCAGAGATTTTTTAAAATTTTTATTAATATATTTTGTTTACATTACCTTCATTTCTGAATATATCTCCCTACCCCTACCCAATAATAAAAAAAGAAAGGAAGGAAAAAAGTGATTTATAAAAATTAATTGGGGTAGCTAGGTGGCACAGTGGATAGAGCACCAGCCCTGGAGTCAGGAGGACCTGAGTTCAAATTCGACCTCACACACTTAACACTCACTAGCTGTGTGACCCTGGGCAAGTCACTTAACCCCAATTGCCTCACCCAAAAAAAAAATAATAATCAGCACATCAACGGAGTCTGGCATTATATGCGGTATCACCCACCTGTATTCGCTCACCTCTGCAGAAGGAGAGAGGTACGTTTTCTTATTTCTTTGGAGCTAAGTTTGGTCATTTTAATTACATAGTATTCCATTTTCTGACTTTGGTTCCTTCACTTATGTTGTTATAGCCATTGGGCATGTTGGTTTTTCTTGGTTCTGTTTACTTAATTTTACATCAGTCCTTATCAATCTTTCTATGATTCTCTAACTTCTTCATATTCATCATTTCTTAATGCTCAGTAATATTCCATTATATCCAAGTACCACAATTTGTTTAGCTGTTCCCCAGTCAGTGGACATCTAATTTGTTTCCAGTTCTTTGCTACTACGAAAAGTTGCTACAGTGAATATTTTGGCGTTTATGGGACCCTTTTTCTGTTAGACATCCCTGGAGATTTTTTAATGACCTGCCCAAGGTCACAGTTGGCTATCTAGTGCTGGATTGAAGACCCAGAATCCAGGGCTCCCGCCTTCTCATTTATTACCTTTTCCATACCCCAGCTCTTTTGCTCAGTTATGTTAGGTATATTTACTAAATTCCCATTGGTGTTATCTGAAACAAGAATAAGGAATGCAATAATAAAACGGCAGGGCTGTCTCTGAACAGAGGCAGTGTGGCTCAGTGGAAAGAACAGTGGATTTGGGGTCAGAAGACCTGGGTTCATATCCTAATTCTGTCTCTTATTACCTATGTGATCCTGGGCAAGTCATATCACCTTTATGGGCCTCAGTTTCCTCTGTAAAATGAGGCGTTTAGAACTTGATAACCCCTATGGTCCTTTTTGACTCTGCATATGATTCTATGATCTATCCTTGGGCCTATAAGAAAGGGAAAGGGCTGAGGAATAGAGGATTAACAAATTTCAGTTCCCTCAGAGATGGAGGTTGCTACCAGTTCATTTTGTTTTGTTTTTGCGGGGCAATGGGGGTTAAGTGACTTGCCCAGGGTGTCTGAGGCCGGATTTGAACTCAGGTCCTCCTGAATCCAGGGCCGGTGCTTTATCCACTGCGCCACCTAGCAACCCCTAGCTACCAGTTCATTTTGCAAATAGCTATCACACTGCAGAAGAGCCTATGAGGGCAGGGGAATAAAGAAAAAATGCAAAGTATTTTAGGGTGTCTGCATATGAATAACCCGGGGTTCTAAAAACAAGACACCCAAGTACTGGTCTTTCTCACCTAGCCATGATAAAGAACACTTAGATGGACACTTGTTTAAAGAATAATGTAATAAACTGACTATCTTTGAAAGCAATACATGGCATTGATTTGAATTGACTGAAGAGGAAAGAAGTGAGATAGAAATCGGCCACTCCAGGCCATACCTAGCTCTTATTTGCTTTGTGATAATATAGCTTTATCCCCAGCATGTATATTTTTTAAAAATAAAATAAAGTAGCACCAGATTAATTCCCTGATTGTTTGAATGGCAGATTTCTGATAATTCCATTGTACTCTCAGGGGACCCCCCCCCCCAAAAAAAAAACCCAAAGGTGTGTTAGGTGTCTTTTTAGGACATTCCCGTGTGTTTTGCTTTCTAACATTTAATTGAACAGGGACATAGCCTATAAGAAAATCCAAGTCTCCACCCTAGTGGGTCAAATTTCTAGCCATAATTTTACCAAGAGTGTAGAGGTTCGTTCCATGCTGAGAGCATGAACTCTTGCCTTTCTGAGTTCCCCATCTCCATTTTACTGGGTTTTTTGAGTGTTGGGAGCAGTTGTTGCTAATGTTAATAACCCTTTTCCCAGGCCAGGGCAAGGTTATAAATGAGTTAAAATTTCCCTCTCTAGAGTTCAATGGAGTGTTGGTGTAGGGACCGTTACAGAGGCCGAAGGCTGTTTGATTTGGAAATTTGCATGCTTTGCTTAACACTTCCTTTAAGGGAATGAATGAAAACTTCTCATTTTCCCAGTTTCTAAGCTTTTCCATGAGAGAGAGAGAGAGAGAGAGAGAAAGAGAGAGAGAGAGAGAGAGAGAGAGAGAAGAACAAAGTAATAGAACGTTAGCCCATTTTTCCTCTTGTGGAATAATGCTACTCTTGGGTCTTAGTTGCCTTGTCTGTAAAATGGGGCATTGGGCTTAGACAACTTTTAAGTTTTCTCCCACCTCCAAATTTATGTTCCTGTGATCCTACACCCACAAAAACTAAAGCCATCTTTGAAAATTGGTCTATACCAAATTCAATGGTGGTTTTGTTGTTTGTTCGTTTGTTTGTTTTGTTTTGTTTTGTTTTGTTTTGTTTTGTTTTGTTTTAGAACTGTGATTTCAGCCCTCCAACAATTCCCAATAGGGAGAATTGGCAAATTGCTTCTCATCCACAGCCCAGGGCTTTAGAGAGTATCTGAGGGCATGGAGAGGTTAAGTAATTTGCCTGTGCTTACACAGCTATTGTCTGTCAGAGATAGAACTTGAACACAGGTCTTCCCAACACCAAACTAGGCCTCATGTTCTAACTAGTTACACCAAAATACAAAATCAGAAGGGGGAAGGAGAAGATAAGATTTTGGTAAAATGAGTGATAAAACAATAACACTAAACATTTAAGGGTTTACAGAGCACTTCACAGAATTTATTTCACTTGTATCTAGAAACAATCCCATGAGTTTGACAGGGTGGGTATTGTTATTCCCATTTTATAGATGAAGAAACTGAGATGGAGAGGTCATGTGACTTGCCCAGAAAGGTCAGATATGGGACTCAAACCCAGCTCCTACCGACTCCCTGTTGTCCTGTGTCTTTCCACCACAGCCGGCTGCTTCTCAAGGTTTTGGGCCAACTCTGCCTTGTTCCTGGGTTGATCATAGTACTTCTCCTTTTGTGACATGAAGTGGTGGACCTGCTTTATTTCCAAAGTGTGTGCACATCTCTAAATAGTTTGCTGTTTAAAAGCATTTCCCTTGAGTGTCTTTTCTGTGAGCTGGGTTTGATGAGTATTTATTTCTAAATCCTTTCTAGTTGGGATACATTTCCCATGAAGCATCCTTTCTGTGAGCTGGGTTTATGAAAATGTCTTGAATGTATTGAATGCACCAGATTTCATTAATTT
Organism: Dromiciops gliroides; assembly: GCF_019393635.1. Lineage (NCBI taxonomy): Eukaryota > Metazoa > Chordata > Mammalia > Microbiotheria > Microbiotheriidae > Dromiciops > Dromiciops gliroides. The sequence goes on from NC_057862.1 coordinate 581,383,442, forward strand.
ACTTTGAGGGTCAAAAGAGTTACCAAATATCAATAGGTGTTTAAATTGGCACATTCAGGTTATATAAAGCCTGACGTGAGGATCAGATTCCACATCACTCTGCTCTTCCTTCTAGTCTCCTTTTAGCTGATGGGCTGAATTTACTCAACAGCTTTCTTTTTTTGTGCGATTTGAAGTTATCATAAAGGCTGAAAATACCTCAGAAAACTGTTTGAGTAGATGCGATGGATGGCAGGTTTACAGCATGTTAAGGGAAATGATAATGTTTTATTTAATTCCTTAAAGGAAATTTATTTTTAAATTATTGGTTCATTTTGCTTCCTTACAACAAACCCCTAAGTAAACTCCCCTGTGAAGGAACATTCCCCCAAATAGAAAGGTACAGTGTGCCCATTAAGAATATAATACTAGGGGCAGCTAGATGGCGCAATGGACTAGCTGTGTGACCCTGGGCAAGTCACTTAACCCCAATTGCCTCACTTAAAAAAAAGAAAAAAGAATATAATACTAAGGAGGCAGCTAGGTGATGCAGTGGATAGAGCACCGGCCTTGGATTCAGGAGGACCCGAGTTCAAATCCAACCTCAGACACTTGACACTTACTAGCTGTGTGACCCTGGGCAAGTCACTTAACCCCAATTGCCTCACCAAAAAAAAAAAAAAAAAGAATATAATACTAATATGGATGGCTAGATGGCACAGTGGATAGAATGCCAGGCCTGGAGTCAGGAAGACTTATCTTTCTGAGTTCAAATCTGGCCTCAGACACTTAATAGCTATATGACCTGGGCAAGTCACTTAACCCTGTTTGCCTCAGTTTCCTCATCTGTAAAATGAGCTGAAGAAGGAAATGGCCAACCACTCCAGTATCTTAACAAAACAAAACAAATGAAGTCATGAAGAATTGGACATGACTGAAATCATAGAGAAACAATATTCTGGTCAAATGCAATGTTCCATATCAATTGTTGTTCAATGTTGAGTTCTATTTACATTGTTCTAGTCCTTTCATATATTTTTTCTTTTGGTTCTGATTTCTTTTGTGTGCTCTTAGACCTCACTGGGCCTCATTTCTCCTGTAAAAAGAGGCAGTGGGGGCAGCTAGGTGGCGCAGTGGATCAGGCACTGGCCTTGGATTCAGGAGGACCTGAGTTCAAACCCAGCCTCAGACACTTGACACTTACTAGCTTTGTGACCCTGGGCAAGTCACTCAATCCTCATTGCCCTGCAAAAACAACAACAACAAAAGAGTCAGTGGTTACATCACTTCAAATGAGTATTACAGTGTTTCTCCACATTCTTCATGTTCATCATTCCTTGAAGTATGGTAATACTTATTATATTTTTATATCATACATACTTCAGCCATTCCATAATTGATGGGCTTATATCTTTTTTCTAGCTTTCTATTATCAGCAATAATGTGGCTATGAACATTTTTTGGACACGAGGATATTTTCTTGCTTTTAGTAACCTCCATGAGATACCATCCCAGTAGTGAAGTCTGTAGGTCAAAGGGCACGAGCAATTTAGTAACTTTTTCTTGCATGATTCCAAATTGTTTTCCAGAATGATTGAACCAATTCACAGCTTAAGCAGCGGTGAATTACCAGGCCTGTCTTTCCACAGCCTGTCCAGCAACAGGATTTCCCATTGTTGCTAATTGATAGATAGTAGTAAAGGAATAGATACCTCAGGATAGTTTTATTGCTATTTCTCTTATTAGGGAGGCATATAAATTTATTATTACATATTATAAAATATATATTTGTGTTTTTAACATTTTTCTCCAGGTGAAACAAGAATGTTTTAATTCACACCCTTAACTTTTTTTTTTTTTTACTTTTTGTTTGTTTGTTTTTGTGGGGCAATGGGGGTTAAGTGACCTGCCCAGGGTCACACAGCTAGTAAGTGTCAAGTGTCTGAGGCCGGATTTGAACTCAGGTCCTCCTGACTCCAGGGCCAGTGCTCTATCTACTGGGCCACCTAGCTGCCCCCACACCCTTAACTTTTGAGGCTGATGTCACATAATCAAAACACTCCTGAGGTATATCTTGAGTGACCTTGTTCACAATAGAAAGCTAAGCTGAATGGACCGATCATTCAGTTAGCATTCATTAAGCACCTACTATGTACTTAGCATTGTGCTTAGTGTTAGGGATACAGAAAAAGATGAAAAGACAGTCCCTGCTCTCTGCGACCTCACAGTCTAATGTAAATGACCCAGTATAGTTAAATGTTATACTGTAATTTTATATTGGCATCATTAAAGTATCAAAGGAGGTAATTTCTCCATATTTCATTTCTATGGAAAAAATATAATGCCTCATAGTGCAACTTATAAATAATAGCTAGAATTTAGATAGCACCTCAGCACCTGAGAGAGGTTGATGTTATGTTTATCCCCATTTTATAGATGAGGAAACTGGGGGAGACAGTGGGTAACAGACTTTGCCCAGGGTCACACAGCTAGTAAATATCTGAGGTCATATTTGAAGTCATGTCTTCCAGAATTCATGCCCAATGCTCTATCCATGGTGTCACATAGATTCTAGTACCTAACAAGAGACCTCAGAAATCATCTGATGAGGCCCAGAGAAATTGGAGTTGGTCACTGAAGAGTGTGTGATGTCCCAAAGCATTCTTCTAAGCTTTGTACTAATTCGTACTAATTCCTACATTCATACTTTGTTCTCGTGTTTATCTAGTGAGGTAGATACTATTGACATTTTAACTTGGTCATCTAGGATACTGAAATTTTACCACATATTAAAATTCAGAGCAAAACATTTTTATTGTACAAAAAAACCCTTTTCTCTTTCTCTGCAGATTAGTCCCCTCTTTATTTTCCTTCTTTGTCATACCTTTGTCTTGTCCCTTAGGAGCACCTAATAGATTGCACATCAGCTGCCTCCAAAGGCTTTGAGCTCAGCTTTGTTCCAGACTGTGCTTCCCAGTTGGAGAGGGTTACTTGGAGTGAGAGTGGGGCCTCAGGGCCTGTTAATTTTATTATCTCCTGTGCTCTGGAGTCTGACAAGGAAATGACTGACAGCCACTTCCTATTTACCTGGGGAGAGGTGATTAACTATTCCAAATTCACCATGGGATATATCACTAGGATGGGATTGCTCAAGTGGGAACTGAAAGTAGAAGAATGGAGGGAGAACCTGGGGAAAGGGTAGTGAACCAAAAGGGCTTCCCCAGTAGCTTGGACATTTACTTTCCTGGTATTCTGAAAAGGGACAGCATTCCCACTTCTCCAAGGCAGAATCCCCTGGTGGGAGGCTGATAGGTTAAGCTATCAGTCCAACCTGACTGACCGCTGTTGATTCCCTGGAGCCTGTTACATTCAGTCCCTGGGTAAAGTTGGAGAGAGAACTAACCCTCCAGGTGAATAGGAAGCAATTGCTTACAGTTGTGTATTAGCAAGAAATGGAGGTACCTCTGTGAGTTTTATTTGTTTTTAATCGTTCTTAATTTTGTTGGACCCAGCAGATTTGCAGTTTCAATTCACCAGCCAATCAGTAAACATTTATTAAGTACCTACTAGGTGCCAGGTAATCCTTGGGCTCTTGTGTTGAATTCTGGATAAGATGTCAGGGGAGGTCACAAGTGCAAGTAAACAATCCCTAACAAATGTTTTTAAATAATCAGCCTGGCCTGTAGAAGAAGCACGGAGGTGCTACTAAATCAAACCAAATTCACTTCTGACTTTACTTCAGAAACCCAAGATGGGCTTCTCTAAAGCCATAGGTAGTTCATTCTTCCTCTGACCTTGCATGGGAGGGTTTCATAGTGGATCTGGCTCCTTATGCTTTTTCTTTATGTCATATTTTGGTACTTCTTGTGCCCTTTAATGGGGGTGCCTCCTCCACTGATAGAGATTGCCACTCCATTATGCTTTCTCATCTCATGTCCTGTCCCATGATTTCCCATAAAGCGTTTACTCTGCTGAAGACCTTCCTCTTGCATTTCTTTTTGCTTTGTTTTGAGGGACCTGTCTGCCACTGCTGCTTTTAGTTTGCCGAAATGCAAACCATGTCCTTGTCTAGCCATATATTTTCTATGATTTTTTAAATTGCTTGTTTTTGTGGAGCAATGAGGGTTAAGTGACTTGCCCAGGGTCACACAGCTAGTAAGTATCAAGTGTCCGAGGCTGAATTTGAACTCAGGTCCTCCTGAATCCTGGGCCAGTGCTTTATCCACTGTGACACCTAGCTGCCCCCATCTGATTTTTTTTTTTAATACTACTTCTCATATTCAAAGCAGTGCTGATGACTTGCTTGCAACCTGCTGAAGAGTAGACATCTTTCCATTGCTTCGGGGGTTATTTGAAGTTTTAATTATTCCAAGAGTCCTGTGTTTAAGGGATTGTAGCCATAAGAGTATCACCATAATATTGGTGTTTTTTTAAAAAAAAAAAGATTGGCGTTTTGCAACAGTGAAGAGTTCGTTATTGCTGGATGCTTAATGCAATTTACCAAATGTACCTTGATTCTAGACTCAGCTCATTATCTATCTGTAGCACCTATCCAAAATACACAGTTGGTGAATGGATTTGACAGCTTACCATTCAATTGCAAACTATCATCTCCAAAATATGCATGTCTTATCCATTTTGTTTTTCTAGTGTAAATGGTTTGTTTAGACTAATCTCTTTCATGGCTATGGATTTTTATATAGGTTTTTCGTTGTTCAAAGGTTCGATGCAACTAATATGCCATGTGTGAATAATAATGATTAATGTTCACAATGGCTACATGAGTGAATAGTACCAATTACATAGGGCAGATGGGTAACACAGTGGATAGAGTGCCAGACCTAGAGTCAGGAAGACTCATCTTCCTGAGTTCAAATCTGGCCTCAGACACTTAATAGCTATATGATCCTGGGCAAGTCACTTAACCCTCACTGCCCTGCTCCCCCACCCCCAAATAGGGAATCCTACTTTTGTCCAAACATTACCCAGGGCTCTTCCATGCCACTAGCAGCATATCACTTTATTTAATGTTACTATTAATTGGCTCATTGGACAAAGCTCTCTATAAAACAAGGCTTAAATAGACTGAATATTTTTGAGGAAAGGGGTAGTTGTGGAAGACATTTTGTCTGAAGGGTCTCCAAGGTGGTATACCCAACTAAGCCGCACATGAATTCTTGAAATTGATAAATAAACACAACTGAATCCTATATTCTCTCTCCCTCTATCACCTGTGGTGGGTAAAAAGCCAATCTGCTGCAAAAAATCATCTGGGAAAGGTTTGTGAGCTTTTGAAGAAGTTCCATTGTAGCCTATTAAAAATGATAGTCTTGTTCACCTCACAGAAAAATTATTCAGAGTTCGGCATATGAATGACATATGACACATGAATGTGGGCAAGTCACTTCACCTCTGGGCCTCAATTTCATCTTTGTAATGAGAGGATTGAGTTAGATCTTCGCTTCTAAAAGGCCCTTCCAGCTCTCCCAATCTCTAATTTTATGCTTAAATTGTTGCCTGCTTGATTTTTCTCTTGTGTTCATTGAGGTAATGGGCTATAATATAATAGTCTTGTTCACTTCCTTCTCTAGAGATGAGTTTGTGGGTTCTTGAAGGTTTCATTCTATAGAATTCTGTCTGCAGCAAATGAGCCTTCGAGCTTTTTCACTAACAAATGTGACCAGCAAAAACTTCCTTTTTGAAAAAGTAGTAAACCAAGGTGCCCTTCAAAAGTGAAACAGTCCTAGAAGCCTTAGAAACCCTCCCTCAAAGGCACTGAATTTTGCTGCTGATTATGCTCTGACTTTTCTCCCCTCAGGCAAAACACACGGGGGGGGGGGGGGTCCACCTGAAATTATTCAGCAAACTTCCAATTATCTGCATTATCAAACAGGTTAGAGGCCTGTACCTATAAATCCCTAAATCTTTCTGTTTAATTAGCAGTGAAGTGAAGCAAATTTGTTCAAGCGTGACTCAATGTTTAAATCTTTCAAACACTAAGCATTCCAAACCTTGAAGCTTGAGCTCAACATTATGGACCTGAAGAGCAGGTTCTAGAACAGGAAATGGCCCGAGGAGTATTTGTGAAGCAGATAGTCCACTTGTGATGAATAGAAAATTAAGTTGCAGAATCAGTCAATAAGCATTTTTTAAAGACTTAGCGTGTTTGAGGCACTATGGTAAGTGCCTGTGATAATGAGAGGCAAAAAGCTTTCCCTGTTCTCTGAGCATACTCATAGGGGAGACAACATGTAAATAAGTACATAAAAGACAGATACTACAAAGTAGAAGAAGCTAACCAAAAAGGGAAAGGCATTAGTAGCTGGGGATAATGGGAAAAGTCTCCCTTGAGAAGGTGGGATTTGAGCTGAACCTTAAAGGAGGCTAGGAGGGGCAGCTAGGTGACGCAGTGGATCGAGAGTACCTGCCCTGGAGTCAGGAGGACCTGAGTTCAAATCCGGCCTCAGATACTTAATACTTACTGGCTGTGTGACCCCCAATTGCCCCCCCCCCCAAAAAAGGAAGCTAGGGAAACTCAGATACAGAGATAAAGGGATGGAGCCAATGCAAAGGCAGGGAGGTGGGAAATGGTGTATGATGTTTAAAGAAGTGCAAGTAGACCAGTGTAACTAAATCATTGAGTTTATGGTGGGGGGAGATAAGATTTTTAAAGATTAGAAAGCTGAGAAAGAGGGTCCATTTTGAAGCACTTTAAATACTAAACAGAAGAGTTTAGAGGAAGGAGCTACTCCCTGGAGCTCACTCATGAGGGAGACAACATGGTCAGACCTATACTAACTTTATATTGTTGGCTGAGTTAAGGTTGGATTGGAGTGTAGAGAGATTTGAGGCAGGGAGACCTGCTAGAAAGTTATTACAACAATCCAGGCAGGTCTTGGAGCCCTAAGCTAGAGTTGTGGTTGTATAAATGGAGAGAAAGATACAAATAAGAGCAGAACTTTCAAATATATGGGTAGCAGTGAACTGGTTGAAAATGGAAAATTGAACAAAGTGAGTAAAAATACAATAAAACACAGGTAACATTACATTTAAAAACCAAACCAATATACAGCCAGCACAGATCCTTATGTATGGACTTTGTGGCCCACATTTCTATTTGAGTTTGACACCACCGAATAAAAGGTTGGCTGTGTGGGGTTTGGATAAGAATGAGGAGTAGAATGAAAGTGGGTTTGTGAGCTGGGAGGGTGAGGGTGCCCTCAACCGTAAGATGAAAGTTCGGAAGATGGAGTGTTGGAGCAGAAGGTTAATGTAGGACATCCAGTTTGAGATGTCTATTTGGTGATGTGTAACTATAGCTCAGCAGAGAGCTATAGCTGGCCTAGCTATATAGATCTGAGAATTGTTGGCATAGAGATGGTCATTGAACCTGTTGGAGCAGATCCAAAAACCAGATCTGATCATTTGGATCAGGAAAAAGGCGGGGAGAGCAGGATGAAGCCTTGTGAGACCCTGAATACCTCCTAACTGACATGGAGAAAGAACCTGCAGAAGAGACTAAGGAGAGCAGTTAGATAGAAGAATTGGGTGGTTGTTGTTCAGTCATTTCAGCCATGTCTGACTCTTTGTGACCCCATTTGGGGTTTTCTTGTGTGAGATTTAAAATTGGATATTAGATTATAAATCTCCCCTACTTAACCCTTCCCTTAATTTATCTCCCAGACTAGTAAATGGAAGAAGCTTCTGGTTTTCTAGATAGAGCCTTTATTGTATATAAGGTGTTGTTGATTAGAAGGATAGGAAAATAGAAATACAGTACAAATCGTCTTAAATCTAGGCTTAGTCTATATTCCTTATAAAAACTCACCAAACCGAAAAAGGCCACCTTTGGAGTGAGGGAGACCGTCTGTGCCGCGCCGCCAGGAGTCCCGCCAAGCAGGCAAAAAGGCTCCTCTCCTTCTCTCCACCCCGGAAGTCCCAAAAACCCTGCAGGCAGTCTGACATGCGCAGCAGGCGGACTGTCCATCTCCTCCCCAAAAGGGTGGTCCTTGAAAAACTGGCGTCTTTCAGTTATCCTAACCGACTGTTAAAAACTTTCATATTTTACCACACTTGGCAGAGATACTGGAGTGCTTTGCCTTTGCTTTCCTTCTCCAGCTTATTTTACCGATGAGGAAACTGAGACAAACAGGGTTAAGTGACTTGCCCAGGGTCACACAGCTAGTAAGTGTCCATGGCCGAATTTGAACTCACATCTTCCTAACTCCAGGCCTGGTTTCTATCCACTGTGTACCATTCATTTGTCAAAGTTCTATAGACTGAAAGAAATTGAGAAATTGAATAGTAAGGTGTGCTCTTTTCTGGAGCAAGCTCCATGAGTCTCATCACTGTGAATGTTAAAACGGGCAGCTAGGTGGCACAGTAGATAAAGCACCAACCCTGGATTCAGGAGGACCTGAGTTCAAATGCAGCCTCAGGCATGATACTTACTAGCTGTGTGACCCTGGGCAAGTCACTTAACCCTAATTGCCTTGCACCCCCCCCCCCCCATTTCTAAATCACCTTGCTTATTACAGATACTTTGTATAGACATCTGAATGTTAAAACTGAAAGATGCCTTCAGGGTCATCCAGTACACTCATCCTCAAAGGTTGTACTTGGATTTTTTTGTTGTCGTTGTTATGCTTAGGGTCACATAATAATAACTCACATTTATATAAAGATGAATGTACCGAGTGGCATGGTGATTAGAGCACAGGACTTAGAGTCAAGAAGACCTTAGTTCGGGGCGGCTAGGTGGCGCAGTGGATAGAGCACCGGCCCTGGAGTCAGAAGTACCTGAGTTCAAATCCAGCCTCAGACACTTAACACTTACCAGCTGTGTGACCCTGGGTAAGTCACTTAACCCCAATTGCCTTACTAAAAAAAAAAGAAGAAGAAGAAGACCTGAGTTCAAATGCTACTTCAGACACTTAATAGCTTTGTGCCTGTCCCAGCCTTAATTTTCTCATCTATAAAATGGGGGAAGTAATGGCACCAATGAGGTCACAGGGTTACTATAAGAATCAAATGAGATAACATTAAGAAAACAGTTTGCAAACCTAAAAACACTTGTGGGAATACTAGTACCTGTTTTGTTTTTGTTTTTCTAAGATTTGCAAAGCAATTTCTTGGCAACAGCTTCATGAGGTAAATATTGCAAATATTATCCCCATTTTGTAGATGAAGAAATTGAGAGAAAATCGAGTGCTCAAGAGTTCTTAAAATAATAAGTATCGGAGCTGGGATTTAAAACCAGAACTCCTGACTACAAGCCCAGCTCTCATCTGCCTTACAGAGGGCTGTCTTGCTTGTGATGTTTATCTTAAATGCCACTGATTCTCCGTGCAAAATAACCCCTCCATCCAGTTATATCTTTTGTTATTGTTGTTTTTAGAAAGGGGATGGTGGGAAGGAGACCACGGTGACCTCAACTCTTCAGCCTGATTTGTGAAAAACTTATTGAAAATGTTTAGCATGGGGGCAGCTAGGTGGTGCAGTGGATAAAGCACTGGCCCTGGATTCAGGAGGACCTGAGTTCAAATCCAGCCTCAGACACTTGACACTTACTAGCTGTGTGACCCTGGGCAAGTAAGTCACTTATCCCCAATTGCCTCACCAAAAAAAAAAAAAAAGTTTAGCATGGATTGGCTGATCATCTATCCAAAATGGTACAGAGGGCATTCCTGTAATGAGTAGGCAATTTGGGTGATGTCTAACATATCAACAATTCCCAGAATTCTAGAGTTAGTCCAACCCCACTTCTCTTTCCCAGTCCATTAAAGCACCCTTTTCCTGAATTATTTAATACAGGACTTGATTGTTCTCTAAGAGATGGTTAAGAAAGGAAAAGTCTAGTCATGTCCATTCTAGGTAGGAAATTAACATATCTAGCCCTACCAAGGAGTGACCTAGGTTGTATAATCCCTAATATTGTTTAAGATGAGATAGAAATTTGCTTGAGATGAAAAAGTTGGCTACGTTTTCTAGGCAGAACAGAAAATGGAGGCTCTATTGATGTTTATTTGTTGAACATGTCCGGAAATTAAATGAACCACATCATTATATAACACTTTGTGCTTTATAGTAGGCCTTCCTTCACATTAACCCTGAAACATATGTGGCTATAACAAATATAATTATTCCCCTTTTATAACTAGGGAAACTGAGACTCGTAGAATTTGTGATTTAACCATGTACTAAGTGGTAATGTATGGGCTGAAACCCAGCTAGTCTTGACTCCAAGTCTAATGTACTCTCTATAGGATCACTATTCATGGGGTTATAAGAGCTAAAAGAAATTTTAGAGGCTATGGAGTCCAACCCCTTCATTTTACATACGAGGAAACTGAGGCCCAAACATGTTAGGTGACATGCCCAAGGTCACAGAGCTAGCTAGTGCCTGAAGTAGGATTTTAACCCAGGTCTTTCTGATTCCCAAGCCCAGTTCTATCTTAACTACTGTCCTCAGTAGGAGTTTCTGAAAAGAGGAAATTTCATAATGTTTTTATGATTATTAGCCCTATAGTAAACCCACCACTCATGTTTGTAATGCGGCAAAATCTTCTATTTTGTCATTTCTTTTTTAAGATCACCTTGACTCATAGGTTTAAAATTTCTTAATTTGGATCTTGGTCAAACTCAGGAACAAAAGCAACTGATGCAGGTGGCAACTAAGCCTTGTTGCATCCTACTTCTCTGAGGTCCCCCCCCCCCAATAATCATATACGTGTGTGTGTGTGTGTGTGTCTTTCCTCCCCCACCAAAAAATTGCTCATCGTCAACCCTCAATCTGATCAGAGTGGAAAGGATTAAAGATGTTGGTTGGTACTTTGGCAGAGCCTCTGTGACCATATATGTTCCTTGGAAGAATACCAGGAAGGAAAAAAAAGAATTTGACCATGAATCATTTTTAAATCGGAGGCGATCCTTTGTCAAACTAATACTCAGCTTGTGGGTACAAATCACACGTTGGTACTTAAGGACTGTCCTCCTTAGTGTTTCTGAGTTTTAAAGAGAAGAGGGCACCCTAAGCCTAGATAATACGACCGAACTTGAAATAGTTTTCTACCAAACTCATCCTCCTGCTAGCAGATGCCTAATCCTTGCTGCTGGCTAGGAGACTTGTCCAGGCTTCCTCACCTTAGATCCACGCGGCTTCCACAGGCCATGTCACTGCAGAGTCCTGTCTTCTTCCAGTGCCCCCAGGGAGAGCTTAGAAGAAATAAAATAATGGGTGAAAGGGTGAAAATGTGGTTTCCCTTCCCACACGGATGACCTTATAGGTTCATTCTTTCAGTTGTGCAATTCACACCCACCCGTTTGGAAGACTTGCCTGCCATTATGGATTGTAAATAAGTTTCAACTTCTGACACATCCTGTCTCTCATGGCTGCCTTACAACTTTAAAATGAGAAACATAGAAGCAACATTGTAATAGCAAGAGTGTTGGCCTAGGGACCAAGAGGCTTGATTTCTAGTAGCAACTCCGGCTTGTGATCCAGACCAAATCACTTCTCAAGCCTCAGTTTTTTCATCTGTAAAATGAGCAGATTGACGTAGAAGACCATTTCTAGTGCTAACGTTTTTTGATCCTGTGCAAATTCCAAGAATGGAATCCTATACTGACAATGTGTAGTAAGAGCAACCAGAACTGGGTTATTCGAGTGATTGAGGGAGGGAAGACAAGACTAGTGGAAAGCTTCATTTGGCTGATTCCCTAATCTCCAGGCACCCTAGGCATAATACTTTACCTATTTTTGCTTGCAGTAGAATTATAGTCATTATTCATCTTAGCCATAAGTCACACAAAAGTTTGTACTAGAATAAACAAACAGCTGATGTCATATAGTGTATAAAGTGGATTTCTAAGGAACCCTATGCTGGGGGGGGGGGCAATTGGCGTTAAATGACTTGCCCAGGGTCACACAGCTAGTAAGTGTCAAGTGTCTGGTCCTACTGACTCCAGGGCCAGTGCTCTGTCCACTCTACCACCTAGCAAACACTGTGCTTTTGGTTAAATAAATAAACACCCCAATCACCAACACTTCCCAACTTTACCCTTGCCACCCTTACATTTAAATTTGCATAAATTAAGGTGCATATTCATATCTGGGGGTTTTGTTTGTTTTTGCGGGGCGGTGAGGGTTAAATGACTTGCCCAGGGTCACACAGCTAGTGTCAGGTGTCTTGAGATCATATTTGAACTCAAGTCCTCCTGAATCCAGGCCTGGTGCTTTATCCATTGAGCCACCTAGCTGCCCCTCAATTCAGGTTTTTGAACGCATTTAATACAATGAAAATAGTGAAGTGGTTCCTGTTCTGATAACCCACTCACTTTAAAGTGGAGTTAAACCCTTTTGTAACCAACTTAGAATAGGACAGAGAGTCTGATGATAGTGTTATATATACATTTCAGTTTTGTGGGGTTTTTTTAAACTAATTTTTTTTGTTGTATGCCTGATATGGGGTTTGCAAAATATCATGCGTGTTTTTCTAGACTCAGACATAACCAAACCAGTAATTTGCTTTCCTCCACTATGTATATTTGTTACAAAATTTTGTTTTGTTGTCGTCATTCAGGGAAGGTAGGAGGAGAAAAAATAAATGCTTGTTAATGAGGGGGAAATTTTTTTAAACTGAGTCCAAGAATCCAGAAGTTGAGTTATAGATTTACTTCAAACTTGCCCCTCCCCCCCCCGTGCTAATTTTCAAGTAAATACACTGTTTAAAATGTCTAGGACATTTACACTAAATATATATAGTATTATTAATAAGAATGTCGGGGCAGCTAAGTGGCACAGTGGATAGAGCACCAGCCCTGGAGTCAGGAGTACCTGAGTTCAAATCTGGCCTCAGACACTTGACACTTACTAGCTGTGTGACCCTGGGCAAGTCACTTAACCCCAATTGTATTACCAAAAAAAAAAAAAAAAGTAGGAATGGCTGTCTTGGAAGGAAGCGGTTCTGCTGGTTGAGAACTATCTTTACATGTAAAAAAATAAAATACTTTATTAATTTAAAAAATTAAATTAAATTAAAAAAAAAGAATGAGTAAATGATAATCGTTTATGTATAACCCATATCTGATTGCTTACCACCTCAGGAAGGGGGAGAGAGAGGGGAGGGAGGGAAGGAAGGATAAAAATTGGAACTCAAAATTATAAATAAAAATGTGTATTACTTTAAAAAAATGAGTAAATGGAAAATGTATGGATATTTCAGGGCAAATTCAGCTCCACAGCTAGAGAGAATTCTAGAATTGTCACCTTGTATGTCATAGGCACTTAATAAATATTATATGAATGAACAACTTTTGCCCAAAGAATAGTAACGTTCATTAAAATCTATGGTGATGACTCTGCTACAAGCATCCTTTTTTTTTTTTTAAGTGAGGCAACTGGGGACAAGTGACTTGCCCCAGGGTCATACAGCTAGTAAGTGTCAAGTGTCAGAGGCTGGATTTGAACTCAGGTCCTCCCGAATCCAGGGCCAGTGCTCTATCCACTGCACCACCTAGCTGCTCTGAAGCATCCTTATTTTTAAGGGTTTCTCTATCAAAAATTAAGCTCAGATTTAGAATTTTTTTCTTCATTAAGTTCATATTTATTTCCTAAGAACTGAAATAACCACCAACCATCACTGCTCTCGATTTAACTGAAATCAACCACTGGGAGGACAGGATATACTAAATCCTTAACTTAAAATATGATAGTTGCTCCCACATTTAAGAAACTTTATTTTTCCAAAGTCCTTTGTGGAGAGCTATATCTGCTAAAACTGTTGAACCCCACATTATACCATGGCAAATCTCGCTACCTCTCCTAGAATATGCCTATGATTTGGGAAAACTAAACCAGGATGCTATAACTGAAAAAACATGTAACATTCAGAAGCTAATGCCACTGAGTAATTGGGGAGAGTTGATTTGTTTTAAATAAAAAGAAGTGGGGGCATCTAGGTGGCACAGTGGATAAAGCACCGGCCCTGGATTCAGGAGTACATGAGTTCAAATCTGATCTCAGACACTTGACACTTACTAGCTGTGTGACCCTGAGCAAGTCACTTAACCCCCATTGCCAGGCAGTCAATAAATAAACAAGCAAATACATAAATAAAAAGTTTTTGCCAGTGTGAATTAACATTACTTTCTTTTTTTATTACACAGCATGAGTTAACAATTCTTTCCCTCTTAATACAGACAGCTACAGACAGTTCTTCTAATTCTTCTCAAAAGAGGGAGCCACCCACCCGGACAATCTCTTCTCCCATGTCCTGTGAACACCGAAGTATATATACCTTGGGCCATATCCATGACCAATATAGTGCTGACCACTATCAACTTGAACAAGTGAGTAGCATCTGTCATTTTCATGGCCTTTCGCCCATTCATTTGTGTGAGCTTCTTAAGAGAAGCAGCTATTTCTTGCCTTTCTTTGTATCCCCAATACTTAACACAGTTAATGTGACATAGTATAGTGCTAAATACCTGTTGACTTCAAGGCCAAACTCTCATGTCTTGTCTTCTCCGTGAAGTTTTCCTTGACTAGACCTCCCTACATTGATCCTTCCCTTCTTCTTTTCTCTTAATTCTTATTGTTCTTATCTGCTCCACTGCTGCCTTGTATTACTACTAATGACTCCTTTTTTGTGTGTATATTCCGTTGCCCCAACTAGACTTTGAGTGTCTTGTGGACACAGGCCTTGTCTTATACCTCTTTGTATCCCTTGTGACTAATAGATATACAGTAGGTGCTGTCTAATGTTTGTGATCAAGGATAAGTGGGAGATTTTTTTTCCTGTTCTATGTAAGGTGTTAATATCATCATCTAAAAGGATACCTGGGATCAGATTCATTTAAAAACTAAATTCATACCTCTTATTCCATGAACCACTTAGAACATGGGCAAAATTCTTAAGCCAGATGCAATCTAGGGGTGTGGGAAATAGTATCTGGAAAGATGGATGGAGTAGCCAGACCAAAACTCAATTCTCTGCTACCCTAACCTAAGTGCCTTAGGGCATGTAAACCAACTTCCAAGACTGAAGAAGTATTTCTATAGCCTTGGGCTCCACTCACAAGAGTATCATTGAAGCCACTGACTTGGGTGACTGTTCCCCATTTGAACCATCCATTTAGTTCTATTTGTTTTTTCAGGGCCGTAGACCATATCCTTAATCTTGTTATTTTATAACTATATGACATTGTTCACAGTAGGAATTGGGAAAGAAATCCATAAACAAGATCATGTCAATCAGCTAGGTGGCACAGTGGAAAGAGTGCTGGCCCTGGAGTCAGGAGGTCCTGAGTTCAAATCCGACTACAGACAATTACTAGTTATGTAACCCTGGGCAAGTCACTTAACCCTGTTTCCCTCAGTTTCCTCATCTATAAAAATGAGCTAGAGAAGGAAATGGCAAGCCACTCCAGTACCTTTGCCAAGAAAACCCCAAACGGGGTCAAAGAGTCAAACATGACTGAAATGACTCAACAACAACAAAAGCCATCCCTACTGCTCTAAAAACAGCTCAAAGTGGATGATGAGACTGGCTAGTCTTGTCTTCATAAAGGCCTTGTTTGGTTTGTGTGGTGTGTTTTTTTTTAATTTAGTTATTTAAAATAGAAACAACCTATATTTTTTTTCTGGTAGTAAGGTAGCAAAATTTCTTTTTCACTGTTCATGTGGATTCAGTTCTCCCCACAAGATTCAACTTACCTCTTCGTCTGTGATGATCATTTTTCATTTGTCACAGAGTCTAAAACAAGGATCATTAAGAGCATAGCTTAGAGCTGTAAGGCACCTCAGAGTCCATGAAGTCCAATCATATTACAGATGAGGAAACTGAGGCACAGGGAGGAGTGGTATTAAGTGACTTTCCCAAGGTCCTTTGGTTAGTAAGTTGTCAGAAAAATTGAAGCTAGGTCCTCCGATTCCAAATGCTAGTTATCATTACACCACGTTTTCCCCAACATCATATGCAGTCCTGCCATGGTGTTATCCAAAGCACCGATACTGTAGGCTTCTATTGTTTCTATTAGACTTGAGGCCTGAGTTATTAAAATCTCAAGTCACGTTGGAGGAGAATAAGAAGGGGTGATCTCGTCTAGTCCAGCTCCTCATTTTACAGATGCCTGGCATACAATAGACATCTAATTCATGCTTCCCCTTCCTTCCAGCCCTCTAACATTCCATGATCCTATTCCATGATCCAGAGAACAGTTGGTGAGGGCAGGACTCCTGTGAACTCCATCTGCCTTTGAGCTCAATCCCCTGGTCACCGCAGCCTTAAGCGATGAGGGCAGAGGCCCAGTGTGCTTTTTTCCTCCCATGGGTTCAGCACAGTGCCTGGCACATACTCAGTGCTTGATTAACTGACTTCCCATATCAGTGAATTATTCTAGGATTTATAATGTGTTCGATTAATTTGCTGATCACTAATAAGCTGTTACCCTTTCTTCTGTTACGCTGAGCTGTTCTTTTTATTCTTTTTTATTCTTGTATCTTTATTGGCTTACCTTCCCAACTAGATTTTAAGGTTTGTTTTTTTGTTGTTGTTGTTGTTTTGGGGGGGGCGGGGGTTAGCACCAAGGACTAGTACTTTTTAAATGTTTATTATTCTCCTACAGTGAGATAGCATAGTGCTTTTCACATAGTCGGCACTCAAGAAGTACTTATCAAATGAGTTCTTCAAACAAGTGCCTTTGATCAGCATTGATCTGGGGAGGGCAGGAGAGGAGGGATGCCTGGTGCGTCAAGAGGCAGTCTTAATTCTGATTGGTCGTTGCTATTAAATAAATCCCATTTGTGTGTCTCCCTGTTCTCAACCCTCTTCTCGAGCAGTCCATCCCAAGACCATACCGACAGGTCAGTTTCCCTGATGATGAGGAGGAGATCGTCCGCATCAACCCGAGGGAGAAGATCTGGATAACAGGGTATGAGGATTACCGGCATGCTCCTGTGAGGGGCAAATACATGGACACGTCGGAGGACGCGGACTCCTACGTGCGCTTCGCCACCAAGGGTGATGCCTCCAAGCACGACTACACCTACCCCTATGTCGACCATTCAGACTTTGACACGGGGGATGACCCCAAAGGAGGGGGTGGAGGGAGCGTGATTAAGACTCAGCCCAACCGAGGCAAGTCCCGACGGCGGAAGGAGGATGGGGAGCGGTCCCGGTGCGTGTACTGTAGAGACATGTTCAACCATGAAGAGAACCGAAGGGGTCAGTGTCAGGATGCCCCTGACCCCATCAGAACTTGCATCCGCCGAGTGAGCTGTATGTGGTGTGCAGACAGCATGCTCTACCATTGTATGTCCGACCCCGAGGGAGACTATACGGACCCTTGTTCATGCGACACCAGCGATGAAAAGTTTTGCCTCCGGTGGATGGCACTTATCGCCTTGTCCTTTCTGGCCCCATGTATGTGCTGTTACCTGCCCCTCCGAGGCTGCTACAACTGTGGGGTGATGTGTAGGTGCTGTGGTGGGAAACACAAAGCAGCTGGATGAAGACAATAGCCCATTGCTCAATCTCCCTCTCTCCTTACCATTGACAGGGGCTCATTCCCCCCTAAATGAGAGCCTCTTTGCCCTAGCCCTGCTGTACCTGGAGACGTCATTCCGGCCTGGGGAACCCACCCGATGGGTTTGCCACTTGAGCTCCAGACAGCCACTCTTAATTGTTCTCTCACACACGCACACACACATACACACACACCACCCCCAGTGTTGTAATGAAATTAACCTTCGGCATAGACTATTGTATTATTAATAATCTGTAATCCAACTGATTGTCTTGTACATGTTTATATGCCCTGTCCCTGCCCTCCCTGACCCTCCCCTCCTTCCAACTTTCCACTTCAAAAGGAAGGAGACTACTGTCCGAACTGTTGATTTGCAGGGAATTTTTTTGGTTTGGGGTTTTTGGAAGAGCATCTGAAGACTGTATCTCGTTAAGCTTGCTTCGACAAACCACCTGTACCCAGCACATTTGGGATACCTACCAAAATCAGTGAGAATGATGCAATCCCACCAGAAGTATTCTAACCTGCAGTCAGTTATTATGTGTATAGAAGGTGTGCTAGCGTGTACTACAACACGATATTGCTATTACCATTCTGAAGCCAAATTTCTTATGTCATGTAAACTTCAGTTTCTGTTTTCAGTCCGTCATCATTTCTTTTGCAAAAAAAAAAATGCATTTAAATTATTCACTAATGGAAAACATATCCATTCATGCAAAGACAATGAGAAATAAGCCTTAACATCAGAAGGAGTCCTCACAGTTCACGTGTTTCCAGCAAGTGCTGGAGAAGCAACTTAAGGTTTCTATGAACTACCCAAATAATTACAAAAGTAGAATTTAAAGGATTTAAGTTTCTAAAAGGGGGGCAGGCAGTATGATGTAGTATAAAAAGACAGTGGACCAGGCTGGGTTCCAAGTCCCAGCTCAGAACAAAGAAGTTGTGTGTGACCTTGTGTGGTTCAATGGAAAGCGCACTGGATTTGAAATGCAAGGACCCAGGTTCAAATTCTGGCTCTCCCACTTACAGCCTATGTGACGTTGGGCAAGTCACTTCATTTGTCTGGACCTCATCCACAAAATAAAATGAGGGCGTTGGACCACAATCACCTAAGATCCCTTCCCACTCTAAATTAGTGATTCTGTGTCACTTTACCCTCTGTGGGGCTCAAATTCCTTATCTATAATATTAAGGGGCTGATCCAGCTGATTCCCCTCTCCAGAATTCTGCAATATGATGATTCTGGGACGGGAATGAAATGGTGGCATTTCTCCCTCACATTCTCCCATCTTAGAGTAAAACACTAACTTCCAAATAATTCTTCTTTTTGCTCATTGTTCTGCAAATGGACAGTAGGTATCCAAGGGCAGACACAAAAAACAGTTGTCAAGATCCACTAGGATTTTAGAGAAACACTAAGGTTGTGGTGAATGAAACCAGAAACTTTTTCAAAAGTAAACTTTATATTAACTGTATAGAGGGAAAAATGTTAACCTCTGTAAAGCTTAAGGTTTTGTTTTGGTTTTGCATTTCCTAATCACTTCCACATCACCAAATTCCAAATTTGTACTTGAAAAAAGAAAATAAGGCCATATGTAAAATACAAAAACTTCCCAATGCCTAAGTGTCTTTCTCCCTTGACTCAGCACCCGGTCTTGATGTTGTCATTAGGAGTGTGCAGATGTTTCCAACAGACTTGTCCTAAAAAAAAAAAAAATGTCTTCTCTCTATGTACCAGGCTTGTAATTAGCTGGGGAAAAGAGTATTTTTCTAACATATTACAAGGAATAGCCAAATAATTTTTTTATTGAAATAAGAAAAAAAAATGAAAAATGTAGAGCAATTAGCGGTAACTAGCATAGTACAATCAGAACCGTTCCAAGGCCGTTAGGGGTAGGCATGTCCATCCACGCTGGCACTGCTCTTCCTGCCATAATTTCTTTCTGCAGTCAGTTGCCAGTCGAGCGCATGGCCTGATCCACCCCTCCCTCCTTATTGCACATGGACGTCTGTCTTCAAGGAAAGGGATTTCTCTTCTTTTTGCCAATTCCATTGGAAAAGTGTTTGCCACGAGTCACCTTCTTGGCAATGTTTTGCTTTCTTCCAGTTCTCGGGGAGTTGATTACAGTGCTTGGAGTAAAAACTATCAAAAGCAAGAAAACATACCCAGTGTGCTTTTGACCTAGAGTCATCAAATGCTCAATTCGTAGCAGTTCCTGGCTTAAGCCTTCTAGCTGGAAAGGGGGCTCAGAGGGAGATTTGTCCGATTCTGTAGCATCGGAAGAGGAATCTGCCGTCCCTGGTAGGAAATGACCAATCTTGGTTTAGCGACAATGTCGGACATCCAGCCAGCCCCCAAGCCTCCTATGAGAGCTGGTGTATTCATTCCCTCTGTGAATCTCTGGAAGGCCTCAGTCTCTACAAAGCACAACAAACACTAACCCAAGTTTCTGGTCAGATCCCAGTTTAAGTGCTCCTCTTTATTTCAGTAAGAAGACATGCTCCAAAGCAGCCTCTCGGTATGTGGGATCTTCCTCCTCTGTTACCTGTTGCTGAAATCTTCCTTGGCCCTACTGCCCCTTCAGCAGCCTGTGGGCTGACCCTCCCAACTCCCAGTACAGCGCTCTTTTTGGTTTCTGAAGCCAGTGTAAAAGGGCCCAAAGACAGACCCCATGGGGACTTTTGTAAATATCTCTCCCTACTCTCCACACTGCAGCTGAACAGTGTGTGGTACTTTCCCAGTCAGCTTTGCAATACTGACTTCAATCATCAGAGAGAGAGAAAAACTATTCAGATTTTATTTTTATACCTGTGGTAACAAAAATGTTAACCAAAATTTTTTTGTCATCGTTGTGAAGGTTCTCCCACCCACCCCAAGCTATTTGCTCACATCTACCAATTAAAGTGCCTGAAGCATAATTCATTATGTACCTGTATCCTAAAAGTCAAAACCTGTTGTATTGATTTTTTATAACAAGCCTTTTTACCTCTGTGTAAAAAAAATATATATACACGTGTATGATGTACATTTTAGTTCTTAACTTTTTTTATGGTTTCTAATATGTTTGATCAATGTAGTTATTGCTTTAAAATTTACCATGTAAATATAAATACATCATATCGTATTGCTGCGTCCTAGAATATTTGTCTAGAGATTGGATGGGGGAAGAGGAGGGAATGTCAGGGTGTGTTTTTTTCCAGTCTGAATGAAAGGGACTTGCTTTGGAGAGGAAGTTTACACTGACACTCAGGGATTTTTTGCATCCTGCTTCTTCCCTGCCAAGGTGAGTGGTATGTCATTTTCCCCAGAGGAGAGCAGACAATTCTTAAAGCAAATACATCAAGTGAAAGGAATGTTCTCTTGCAGGGAGGAGATCAGCAGCTGCTCTATTCCCAGGACTTACCCTCCTCTATTCAGAGCTCCACAGAAAGGATCTTCTAGGATTTTCCTATGTTGCAGTGGATGGGGGTGGTTGTCTGAGGTCTGGGTTTGGGAGGACATAGTTTCTTTCAGAAAGTATTGTTTTTGGTTTTTTTTAGTGAGGCAATTGGGGTTAAGTGACTTGCCCAGGGTCACACAGCTAGTAAGTGTTATGTGTCTGAGGCCGGATTTGAACTCAGGTACTCCTGACTCCAGGGCTGGTGCTCAACTGCGCCACCTAGCTGCCCCTTTCAGGAAGTATTGTAAAAATAGGGTCATTCTTCTAACCAACTTCTCAGATTTGGTTAACTTCATCCTACTGTTTAGTTCCCCCAAGAGTCCATGAGTTGGAGCAGTAAACTACCTCAGAGCCCCCCAAAAAGGGGTTTGCTTTTTGACACTACCGGCAGGAAGGTAAATCCCTACTGTATTGCAGCTGGAGCACACTCCCTTAAAAATAACAAAAGTTCCCCAGATCTAGCTGGCCTAACATCTCCCACTCTGCAATCTCTGTCTTTTATCTCACCTATAATTTGAAAGCACTTGGTGCACATAGTAGGCACTCAATAAAAACCTATTAACTGAAAGGGTTGGACTGGACCATGTGTTCTCTAAGTTTCCTTCTGGCTTGAGACCCTATCATCACCCCTCCCATTTCACCTTTGGCGGGGACTGGAGAAGAGGAAATAAGTTTAACATAGGATCAATAGGACAAACTCATCTTGACCTTCCCATGATTACCCTCTATGTGACCTTGCCTTCCCTGGGCCTCTGAGGTCCCAGCTGTAGCTCTATGATCCTTTGGTTCCCCCTGCCCCTTTTTATCTTGGAGGACATTTCCCCATTGCCCTACTCCAGAGGGGACTATTCAAATTTATCTTTGAGGAAACACGAAGAGGCTCTGTTTTTTTAAAAAATGTTTCAGGCAGAACTAAGGCACCGTCCAGCACAGCATATTTGTGAGCATGGACACCAGTAGCCTAGAAGCTGAGACTGCTTTTGCTGCCTTGATTTGGTTTAAATTCTGGCCACCACAGAGGCTATACAAACACACATGATTGCTGCACAAATGCCCTGGGCTTCCTCCTAAGCAAATACAGCTCAGAAAAATTCTGTGGTCACTTTCAGCGCAAACCCCGCAAAGGGCAGGAAAGCAGAGCCGTCTTCTTCAGGTTTTTGATCCTCGGGAGCATTGGGTTGTTTATTTTTCACCTTGGCTCATGTGTCCTTTTGGGGGGAGGGAACATGTATTTATTAAGTACCTACTATGTGCCAGGAACTTCCCAATTATCTGATTTGATCACCACAACAACCCTAGAAGGTAGGTGCTGCAATGATCCCCATTTTACATTTGAAAAAAATGAAGTAGACAGAGGCTAAGTGACTTGGTGGTGCTCATGCAGCTGGTAAGTATCTGAGGTCGGTCTTGACCTTCAGTCCTCATGAATCCTGGCCCAGCACTCTCTCTGACTTGGTGTAAGTTCCTGCACGTACCACTTGAGAGAATTCCCCCTCTGGGGAGGTGGACCCAAGATGGTGGAGAGAAGCCAGATTCTGAAACAACAGAACCTACAAAAAAAGTGAATTCCCCTTCCTCCATTCCTCCTACAAAGTCACCTGACCTTCTTGGTGTTTTTTGTTGTTGTTTTGTTTTTTTATTGGTAACTATATTCCAATATAATTGGTTTCTTGTATTATCCTACATATCTTATGCTTTTAAAACAGTATTCTGATAAGGCGTCCATAAATTTCACCAGACTGCCAAAGGAGTCTGTGACACCAAAAAAGGTTAAGAACCCCAGATCTAGATCTGCTGGAGGATTTTGGGAAGAGCACAGATAAGAATTACATGGGATGACCATGCAAAGGTTGTTATCTGCACCAATGGAGGGAGTCCCCTCACCAAAGATCACAAATTTATTTGTATAAGAGGGTAATCAGGCAAATTGAGGTTTGCTTCCAGAGGTCCCATGGGGACCTCTTCAACCTTATGATTTGTGGGGCAAAATAGATGGTAAAAGGTGACTTTAATACCCTAATAGGTTTGTAGAGTGGATAGAGCCAGGAAGACCTGAGTTCAAACCCAGCTTCATGTACTTCCTAGCTGTGTGACCCTAGGCATGTCACTTAACCATTGCCTGCCTCGATTTCCTCATCTGTAAAATGGGAAAATAGCACCTACCTCTCAGGATAAAATGAGATACTTGCAAAATGCTTTGCAAACCTTACAGCTAGATGGCGCAGTGGATAAAGCAGCGGCCCTGGATTCAGGAGGACCTGAGTTCAAATCTGGCCTCAGACACTTGACACTAGCTGTGTGACCCTGGGCAAGTCACTTAACCCTCATTGCCCCGCAAAAACAACAACAACAAACTTACAGTGATATACATCAATAATAGAACATAGAGACATCTGAAATTATTAGAAAATCAAAATGGTGTTGTGCAAAGGAGGCAGCAGGCTATAGAGGATGGAATGTTGGATTAGGAATCAGAGAGGCTTGAGTTCAGATATTCCTTCTAACCCTTAGTAGCTGTGTGACAGTGGACCAGTCTCTTATGCTTTGTTTCCAGTCTCCCCCACCCACTCCCCACAACTCTCTAGGACTAACCTCCTAAAGCACAACTTGTGATCCACATAGTTGGAAAAATAGATCCTTTCTGTATTCTCCTGTAAGAATGATTTGATCAGGGCAGCTAGGTGGCGCAGTGGATAGAGCACCGGCCCTGGATTCAGGAGGACCTGAGTTCAAATCCAGCCTTAGACACATAACACTTACTAGCTGTGTGACCCTGGGCAAGTCACTTAACCCCAATTGCCTCACTAAAAAAAAAATTTTTTTTTTTATTTTTATCAAGTAGGAAAAGGTAAAATACATATTAGTTCTCTGAATTCAGGTGAGAAAAAGTAGATTCTTTTCTGGAGGTGAATACTTTCAACTAAGTTTATCACTCCTGGGAAAATCAGAAGTGCCAGATTCAGCTTCTGTCTGGGCTGTGTGACAGAGATACAGCGGGGGATACTTTTCTCTCTGTTCTTAAGGGTGGACTCCATTGAGCTTGGTCCTATACATGTCGATTCTAAGTTCTGCCCAGTGGTGTGGGGCTTTAAGAACAACTGTGAAGAAGTAATCAATTTTCCTTTGCTGTGTTCTGAATAATCACATCTTATCATGAAGAGTCATCTGTCCTCCATCAGAGCCCTACTCTGATGCTTCACAGTGTCTCGAAGGTGACCCTGAGCTCTCAAAGGTTATGCCAGCAGAGTTAAAGTCATGGCAGGTTGTGCCAAGCTGGAAAGGTTTTGAGTATAGGCCTGATGACAGGTTGTCTCCTGTCCAAGGACTAGCCTAGCTAAATACAGAGAGGCTTATCACCAGAAAGTTGGCCACAGCGAAATGAATTCTCTGGCCATGGCAACCCATGAAACAGACAAAAATACAAAAGGGCCCAAAGTCTTATGACTTCTGTTTTTGCTAGGACAGTAAAGGCCTGGAAGAAAGGAGGGACAGATGGTGCTAGGAATCACACAGTTCTCTATCTATAGACATTAATTGAATTTGTGGTGCTCTTAATGTGAAGTTTTTCCCCCCCAGTGCCCAATAGTTTAGTACAATACTGAAGAAATGAAACCCCTTCCATGTTGGCATTCTTGCTAATGAAGCCAGATAATACTTGATTTTTTAATGATATTTCTATGGCAATTATAACCAGAAAAAGCAATTTACTGGTCATGCATCAGAATGAGAGTTAGCAGAAGGACAATTCAAAGGCTGTACTGGTACTCATATGTGTGGAATATTGAAAGAAACAAAAGAAAGCCCTCCACCTTTTAGGGTAAATCTATGAAAAGAATCCTCTAAGATGAAAAGTGGGCTGTGATCTCTGATAGAAAGAATACCCATATCAGTGAGGTCACAGATCTGTCAAAATATGGAAGTAAATAATAGAAAACACCTCTAAAATTACTGAATATCATGGAATTTTCCACAATTTGTGTCACTTCAGGATTCAATTTAGTGAATATTTTCTCTTATGTATAGGCACTTGCTACACAGTAAAGATGAAGAGATAAAAAAATTTAGACCTCAAGGATCTTATAATCTAATAGAATCTTAAAGTCATCATTATGAGTATCAAGTATTATACTGAAAGTGAAAACGCAGTGTAATTGAGTTCTGATGAGCAAAAACATCACATAGTCCTACCAGGGTAGCATCCAGAATGATGTCACTCAGAAAGAGCTGAGGCTGACAAGGAGAGCTATGCACAACAAAAAGGGGGGTTGTTTTTTAAGCTATGATAGGGGAAGGGATTAAACCTTGCTTGGGATGGCTGGGAACTGCTTGGGGAATATCACCTTTGCAGCTGGTGGACAGAACAATGATAATTGCTGATCACAGAGGAAGACAGAACTACTCAGGCATTAGTTTATTTTTGTGTTCTCTGACAAAGAGATTTGGACTGGAAAGGAGAGAACAATGATGTCAAGTAGGGACTTTAAGATAATTAAAGTGAGATTAAAACAATATTCTCTTCTCTCCCTCCCCCCCCCCCCTCTCCCATTATACACCTGAGGCTAAGACATTAAGTGCCTTACCAAGGATCACACAGCTAATGGGAATTTGAGACCCACTTTAAACAGTGATCTTCCTGCTACCTAGTCCAATACCCTCTACCTTGTAGTAAGTGAGTTTGTCTAAAAAGGCTGTGACTATTGAGAAACAAACTGTCCTGCCTTTTCTGAGATTCCTTCCTCTGAACTTCTAGAAGACTTCTTAGCTCTAATCCTTATTTATCTTTGCCTATATCTTATTTCCCCAGATAGATGAGAAACTGGTGGAAAGCAGAGACCAAGTCTTGGTATCCTCTCTTCCCAGGCTGAGATCAACTGATCCTAAGGTCTTTGTGGCCAGCCAATGTTTTGCCATTAGTTATAACATAAAATTTTCTACTCACATCAAGTTTTGCAAGTCCGTCATTTCCTCATGAAAACCCTGCAAGGCAGGCAGTATCAGTATTGGTGCACTTTTTACTGAGGTTCAAAACAATTAAATGATTCACCTAAAGTCACCCAACTACTTGTCCCGGACTCATTTGTATTTCAAAATTTCTATGCAGCTCTGTTTTTTTAATCAATAATATTTGGAAGTCCTCTATTTCATCAGAAGGGAAGCTAAGTGGCAGAGTTGATAGAATACTGGACCTGAGTTCAAATCCAGCTTCAGACACTTAATTAGCTGTGTGACCCTGAGCAAGTCAGCCCTGTTCGCTTCAGTTTCCTCATCTATCAAATGAGCTGGAGAAGGAAATGGCAAATTACTCCAGTATCTTTGCCAAGAGAACCCCAAATGGGGTCACAAAGAGTCAGATATGACTAAAACAACTGAACAACTATTTCATCCAAATGTCCATTTTTTCTTCTATAGGATTTATACTCAGTTTTGCTGAGTGAGTTTTTCTTGGTCTTAAGCCATTATCTTTTACCTTCTGTATTCCAAGCTTTCTACCCCTTTTTTATTCGTGACTGCTAAATCTTGTGTGATCCTGACCATTGTACTTGAATTCTTTCTTTCCAGCTACTTGAAGTAGTATTATTTGACTTGAAAACTCTGGATTGTGCCTATAATGTTCACGAGAGTTTTAATTTGGGGGTTTCTTTCAAGAGGTGATCAGTAAACTCTGTCTCCACTATGTCTTTTTGTTCTTAGAGATAGGGGCAGTTTTCTTTTATATCTTGAAATATTATATCTAAGCTTTTGGGGGGGGGTTGGCCATGGCTTTCAGGTAGTCCAGTGATTCTCAAACTATTTCTCCTTGATCTGTTTTCCACTTTCATTGTTTGTGCTATTAGATACTATTTTTTCAGCCTTTTGACTGTTTTAATATATCTTCTTGTCTCATAGAGTCATTAGCTTCAATTTGGTCCATTCTAATTTTCAGTGTGTTTGTTGCTTGGGTAAGGTTTTATACCTGTTATGCCATGCTGTTAATTCCCCTTCTAATTTTTCCTTTCATAACCCTTTTCTAATTTTCCCTCCAGTGTTCTCATTTTGTTTATTATTAGTAGTAGTATAATAATAATAACTTTAAAAAATACTGTTATTCTGTCTCTTCCAGGAATTCTAGTTGAACTCGAGCCCCTGTTACGTTTTATTTTGAGGCTTTGCATGTAGATGGTTTCGAGTCATTCTATTTTTCTGGGTTTGTATTATGAGCTTCTTATTACCATAATAATTTTATGATAGGATGATATTTTTGTTTATTCATTCTTTCCATCTACTTTTTTTTCTGACTATAGACTTTATATTAAGGTTAGGCTCTGTACACTTCCTGGAAGGAATATCTGGATCAAGCTTGTGTCCTGTTGGATCCTGCTATGTCCTACTACTGCCTTCTTGGGGTACTGACTGTTGTGTTATCCAGGATCAAAGGGGGCACCTCAGGCCAGAGACCTACAGGCTTTCAATCTTCTCAAAGTCGTCTAATACAAGGCAAAGTTTGATCACTGCCCTCCTGGTCTGAGTTCTGTAAGTTGTTGACATAGGTTTGAGTCTGAGCAACACAACTATGGGCTCAACTGGAGTTTCAGTAGATTGCTGTTAGACAAACCTACTATCAGCAACTTTAAGGCTCTGTGGGTTCAGTGCAATAAGACTGTAGGTTCCCCTTGGATCTGAGTTCCCTACCCAGTTATTCTACTACAGGCTTCAGACTTGGTTGGGGGTTGGAACCTAGATCCTGCCTATTCCTGATCTCAGAGCCACATGCTCCTGCTTACTTCTGAACTTGCTTCTGAACTTGTCCCTTGCTCCACACACACAACAAAGGGCTCATGACCATTTTTTACACTGAAACTAGGCACAAGTCTTCTTTTCAATCTGCCCGGGATCTGTGCCCCAGAACTGGGTAGCGAGGTAGAGAGCTCCAGTTGACACTTGTTCCCATATCTTACACAAGGTCAGATCCCCTTATGCTAGATCTTGGACTTCTTACTGTAGGTCCTCTTTAATTATATGTGCTGGAATGTTCCATGCAGTGTGTGTTCATTGTCTCTCTCTCTCTCTCTCTCTCTCTCTCTCTCTCTCTCTCTCTCTCTCTCTCTCTCTCTCTCTCTCTCTCTCTCTCTCTCTCTCTCTCCCTCTGCTGACCTAGGCTAGAAAAATGACTCACTGATTTTTTTCCCTTGGATTTCCTGGTCAGGACTCAGGCTACAGTTTTCTAGAGCTTCGTAGAGGGAAGCTCAACTGTTTTTCTTTTTACTACCCTACTATCTTGTTAGTAGATTTTCACTTGTTATTAATGGCTATTTCCAAAGAACCTCCAAGAATGGCCCCAGAAAGACATTTTCCTTAATAAGTTTTGGCAAAAAGTAAAGTTTTATTTCCTTCCTTCTTTTCCTAATTCTTGACTTCTCAGATACTGCAGACTACTGTTGCTCCTCCTGTCTCTCTAACCCCTCATGATCTTGCTCCATCATAGGATCTTCTTTTTCATCAAGCTGTCCCAGCCTCTTTTGTATACATACTCATTGGCAGTGGCACTATTGCTTCTAATTTTACTCACATTGGAGAAGCGGGTTCATTTATACTCCCTGGGTGTCTTTTGTTGTTGGTTTTTTTTTAAGCATAGGAATATGGTAGGCTTGTGAATGCACCATTCAAATCTATGGAATCCTCCTCATCATTCCCAAACTGGTATTGCTGTATGGAAGGAAACTGGGACCCAGAGACCTCACACACACAAATGTGGAGTGGTATCAAGATGCTGACTTCTGTACTTAGTTTAATACCAGCTACTTCTATGAGTACTCAAACAAGTCTCACTCCCCCTCCTCTAGAATTCCACACAATTGAAGCTATAAAGTCCTGAATACTCCCTCAAGATCCCTCATAGACAGAGTTACTGCCAGGCCTTCAGGCTCCCAAACACAGCCTTTATCATATACTCACTCACACTTCCTCTCACATACTGCACAACTCTCAGTCATGCTACCTTCTCTGTCCATCTCATGGGTCATTATACCAACCTCACACACCCAAGGGCTAGTCTCTACCGCCACAAATCTACATAATCACCAGCATCATGAGAATGTCTCGACACTCCTAAATATGTCTCGGGAATTAACAACAGCTGCGATTGGCCTTTTGCCCAAGTGCCCAAGTAGCCTCGAGTGCACAGCTGTTCCTCACCTCCTTTACTGGCATCCCCAGGGGCTAATAAAGTGGCAGATTCAGCGCTCCAACCCTGATCTTCTGACTGCAAGCCCAATGTACATTCTGTTATCCCTCATAAACATTTATTGTTGAATTTTGTTTTATTGCACTCTGGTATCGTAAGGCATGGATTAAAAATATAAATACACATATGTGTATGTTACATATTATATACATGTGTATATACATGTGTGTACAATACCTGCGTGTATGTGTGCACAATGCAGAAATACATAGGGTTGGGTATGTATGTATACATCTACACATGTGTGTATACATATATAAACATGTAAGTACAGACATATATAAATAGATATATTTCTCTCATCTCCTCTAGGCTACTATGCTGTCATTGACTGAGCGGGTTCTTGAATCAGTTTCAAAAGGTATTCTCTCTGACCCCCAGAGTTGAGAATCACCAGTATCTGACCAGTTATGAAAGCTAGCACTGTAGGTTGTTACCAAAGCATCCTGTGCAGTCCAGAGAAAAGGGAAGAAGAGTGGGACAGACACACTGGGACTGTGGTCTGTCTCTGAACATATCCTCTGGGGTCAGGAAGTTGTGGTGCGGCCTTTGGGTAGGGTTTTGAATTGAGGGTCTTAGCTTCCTCCCTGACTTGATGGTACGAGTTGAAGCAATTATAAAAAAGCTGGTCCCTGACCAGGCCTGAGATATTTACATAGTGGAAACTATGCCTTTCATTTTGTGTGCAGCCTGTGAATCTCAGCAAATATTTTTAGGCCTCCCTGCATTCGTGCACAGCCCATCAGTGTCATTCATCAGCTTTTAAGTTCTCTTCACAGGCTCTGAGCCACTGAGAGAGGCCTGGCTCAGAGCACAGATCACTTAGCTTGTCTGCTTCCCCCTCTTTCCAATGCAGAACTGGCCAAGAGGAGAACAGTGAATTTTACAGCTGGGTTTAGGATTAAAAAGTACACGTATGCATGGACTCTACCTACATACACACACATATACACACACAACAACAACAACTGAAAACAAACAGCCCACAAACCATGGGCATGTAAAATGATACTCAATGTACATACATATAGCACTACTTGGAGAATAAGAAGAATTGTGTGTTTTCCATGATTCGTTTTCTTTTTTAGTAACAGCAAGGGAGGTTGGCCCTAAAGAGCCAATCTGCCATTGCAGTGTTATTTTAGGAGCCTTTATGGAAAGTCAGTCTGAAAGAGAGGAAAACCATTCAGTGTTTGGCTTCTCACCTTTTTGCTCGAACGGAGGCCAGCACTGTGGGTTTCCCCTGGGTCCCCATAGACAGAACAAGCATGTCCAACTCAGAAGGTGGTCCTGGGGGAGACAGACAAACTCCGCTGACATTCCCAGGTTGTAGGCAGGGTGCTAGTTCACCCAGTGCCATCAAAAGCTCACAGATTTCCTTTATCCTATCGAGAATTGGGTTAACTCCTAAGATTGGGTGCAAGGGGAGCCGGGGTGGGGGTCTGGGAGAAAGCCAGGTTTTTTTGAAGTCTGACTTGAGCCTAGAAATATGTGTTGACAAAGCCGGGTCTAAGGAAATCTGTGCCTGGCCTTCCTTTCACCAGCAGGTGTTGCTGCCTCGGGGCAGGGGGGGGGGGGCGGGGCGGCACAGAGAGCCACTAGCAAAATAGCAAAACTTTTCATTCCAGCCACCATGAGTGTATGTCTTTCTAGGATTGTGCTTGAGTAAGTTACCAAAACATGGTGCGGTTCTTTGGAGCTGACTCACCAGCTTGGCAGAGACGAGTGGGCCTTCCACTCAGGAGGCCTGGAGTCACCCTAGGTCAAGACTGACCTCCTGAGTAGCCAGCCATCTGTGAGAGACGGGCCTAACAGAGAAGCCTGTGCCTGTGTGCCTTCTCTTAAGTGTACAGTTTCCCACTTGACGAGCCCCACATTCTGGCTTTGTGTTGGAATCTCAGCTGTTAGCAAGTGGGAGGAAGTCTGATCCCAGGGGCTAGGCTATAGCCTGAAAGCAAAGGATCCTCTGGGATTCGGATCTCAGCTTGACCACCATAGCTGGCTGACCTGGGCTGAGTCCAAAAGAAAACACAAAAAGATCTCCTTCTGTAAAATGGGAAGAACATCTACCCCTCCCTAGCTCACAGACTTGTGTTGGCTGGTAACTAAGATAACTGGAAAGGCTGAACGAATACAGACTCTTATAGCTGGAGAGAACTTTTGCTTAAAATATTATTATGGCATTTTCCTGTGTAATTAATTTAAAGGTAAATAAATCTGAATTCATTAGTAAAAGATTTCACTTAAAAAAAATTTCCAGGGGCAGCTAGGTGGCGCAGTGGATAAAGTACCTGCCCTGGATTCAGGAGTACCTGAATTCAAATCCAGCCTCAGACACTTAACACTTACTAGCTGTGTGACCCTGGGGAAGTCACTTAACCCCCATTGCCCCGCACAAAACAAAACAAAACAAAACAAAACAAAACAAAACAAAAAATTTCCAGGGGCAGCTAGGTGGCGCAGTGGATAAAGCACCTGTCCTGGATTCAGGAGTACCTGAATTCAAATCCGGCCTCAGACACTTAACACTTACAAGCTGTGTGACCCTGGGGAAGTCACTTAACCCCCATTACCCAGCACAAAAAAAAACAAAAAAAATTTCCCCCCTTTGGTGATTTCATTGGTGCTGGGAACTCCTGATATGAAAATTCCCTTCACCAATTAGATAGGTGACTCATTGTCAATTTACAGTCTAATATTATTATTATTATTATTAATATATAATTAAGAATATATTTATATTCCCCAGAATATCAGTGCAGTATTTAAAAAATAAATAGATAAGGGCAGAAGGAAGTTCAGAAAGGGACAGAGGCAGTCACGGTAGTTTTGTTACTGATATGTTAAATTTAATATACACATAAAAATCCTTAAATGCTACATTAGTTCATGTTTCATATACAATGCTGTTTTCTCTTTTTTTTACAGATTGAGATTTTTATGCTTATTGATACTTAGATTCATAATATATATTTTTTTAAATAATAACCTGGGGCAGCTAGGTGGCACAATGGATAAAACACCGGCCCTGGATTCAGGAGGACCTGAGTTCAAATCCAGCCTCAGACACTTGACATTTACTAGCTGTGTGATCCTAGGCAAGTCACTTAACCCTCATTGCTCCACAAAAACAAACAAAAAAATAATAATAACCTGAGGATACTGAGAAGATAATTAACGAGCCCATAGTCTTACAGTATTGTCAGACTGTCTTGACTCAGTCTTCTTGACTTCAAGGACAATGACTGGTTATCCACAATCTCTGCCATTATCTGTTGCCTCTCATGAATTTTATATATGTGTGTGTGTGTAGGTAACAAATATATTATTCATATATAGTCAACATATAAAATCTACTATTTATAGATAGAAATATATGATATATAAATTGAAATTAAATGTAGAATTTTTAATTGAACATTGAATTTTAATTCAATTGAATTTTTTATTTTTGGAGTCCACCTGCCACCTGATTGATGACCCTTCCTTAAAGTGTTGGAATATTGAATATTGAAATTCAATATTGAATTAAATTCAAATTGAATTTAATTGAAATTGAATATCAAAAATGTTAATTGAATATTGAAATATACAATAAATCTAAATAATATATAATTATAGAATAATGGATATGTAATAATAACTCATTAGATTTGTCATTTTATTGCAGCAACTAGGTAGAAAAATAGATGGAGTGTTATGCTTGGAGTCAGGAAGACCTGAATTCAAATCTTGCTTCAGACACAAACTTTGTGACTGGGCAAATAATGTAACATTTCTCATTCCCTCATTTGTAAAAACGGGGATAATAATAATAATAATAATAACAACATCTACCTCATAATAGAAATAAACCTTTTACCTACCTGGAGGCTGGACCGAGTAATCTCTTGAGTGTTGCAAGAAA
The DNA here is from genome assembly GCF_019393635.1 of Dromiciops gliroides. Taxonomy (NCBI): domain Eukaryota; kingdom Metazoa; phylum Chordata; class Mammalia; order Microbiotheria; family Microbiotheriidae; genus Dromiciops; species Dromiciops gliroides. Next base: position 581,416,515 of record NC_057862.1, read on the forward strand.
GTATCTTGTTCCTACAGCATCTTGTAGGTTTGCTCATTTGGAAAAGGAAGTAGGGGTAGGATGATTTCTAAAGTCCCTTCCTACTCTAAAGTTCTGCAATTCTATCTGATGTGATGTGAGAACATCTCCTTTGCCATTGCCTACTTGAATTAATATTGGCATAGGTGTCTCTTCTCTCCTATTAGACTGTAAACTCCTCAAGGGCAGGGATTGTTCCCGACATCATCTTTGTAGCTTCCCATTGGATCCACAGATTCTCACATTATCTGAGTTATCATTCAGACCACTCTTTCAGAGAACAGGTGTTCATTTTAATATTTTATCAGCTGGCAGCTTCTTAAGGAAAAAAATCATTCTTACCCGCTTCCTGTGCCTTGATGGATCTGCTTTTAATATCCCCCAATTTGTTTTTTTAAAGCACTACTCTTCTGTATGGCTTCCCAAAACTTGCAATATATAAATGAAGTTAATGTATAGCTGGACATCCTTTTCTCCTTGGGTTTTTATGGAGGATAAGAGAGAGAGAGAGAGAGAGAGGTCTCTTACCAAGTCAAGAAGAAAATACTCTCAGCTCCATTATATGTTTGACACCAACTCAATTAGCCCTCTTCATGCCCTTTTTATCATAAGTACTTCCTGAACATCATTAGCTCCTGACTAGTGCTGCCAAATGAACTTGCTCCTTTTACTCTGAGAACATTGTCTGTGGAAGGGAACAAATCCCTGTTTGTGTGTCTTAATTGCAGTATTCTCCTTTTCTTGAATAATGGATATCAAAAAATGTGGCACAGATCCAGAAATAGACCTAGACCTAGATGATTCTGTGTAACCTATGGGAGGGAGGGAAGGAGGGAGGGAGAGAGAGAGAGAGAGAGAGAGAGAGAGAGAGAGAGAGAGAGAGAGAGAAAGAAAGAAAGATAGAAAGAAAGAAACTCTGTCCTGATCTATTCCCTGTCCATTCAACAAGTCAATAAACATTGAGTAAACATTTCCTGATAGAAAGCATTGTGTTAGTTGTCTGGGCCTCAAGAAAGGAGAAAGGGGGTATATTTGTGGGGGACTAAGGAAGATGTGATAAAGACAAAGGAAGAGTCTAGACAAAGTACCACAGGAAATTGGAAGAGGGGAAGATTACTTTAAGCTGGTGGGGTGTAGGGTCAATCAATCAATAAACCAAGAATTTATCACATGGCTTCTATGTTCCAGTCATTATGCTAGGTGCTAGGGATACAAAGGCAAAAGAAAAAAGAAGGAACCCCTATTTTTTTTGTGAGGCAATGGGGATTAAGTAATTTGCCCAGGGCCACACAGCTAGTAAGTGTCAAGTGTCTGTGGTCAAATTTGAACTCAGGTCCCCCTGAATCCAGGGCCAGTGCTTTATCCACTGCACCACCTAGCTGCCCCAGGTATCCCTATTCTTAATGGCCTATATTCTATTGGGAAAGCCAACAGGTATATCTATAAGCATATAGAGAACAAATACAAAATAAATGCAAAGTAAAATACAGGTAAAATCAAATTTGGGCAGCTAGGTAGTACAGTGGATAGAGCTCTGGGCCTGGAGTCAAAAAGAACTGATTTCAAATCTGGCCTCAGACACTTGCTAGCTGTGTGACCCTGGTTAAGTCACTTGACCCTCTTTGCCTCAGTTTCCCCATCTGTAAAATGAGCTGGAGAAGGAAATGGCAAACCACTTCAGTATGTTTGCCAAGAAAACCCCAAATGGCGTCATAAAGATTTGGACATGATTGAAACAACTGGACAACAAAAATAAATGGGTGCTTGACCCAGGATTCAGGAGTACCCGAGTTCAAATCCGGTCTGAGACACTTGACACTTACTAGCTGTGTGACCATGGGCAAGTCACTTAACCCCCATTGCCTAAAAAAAAAAAAAAAAAAAAAAAAAAGTTAATGCTAAAAAAATCATTTTTCTTTTAAAAAAAATTAAAAAAATAAATGGGTGCTGAATGGGAAATTTTATATATATATACATATATATATATATATTTTATATGTGTGTATGTGTCTCACACAGATACATACACACACAAAATTTGGACATAGTGTGGAATTTGTTCTGTTTGACTACATGTTTGTAACAAAGTTTGCTTTTCTTTTGTTCTCAAATGGGAGGGGGAAGGTAAAGTTGGGAGAGGAGGCAGGTTCTTGCTAATTTTTTTAAAAGAATATAATTTTTTTTTTTTGCAGGGCAATGTGGGTTAAGTGACTTGGCCAGGGTCACACAGCTAGTAAGTGTCAAGCGTCTGAGGTCGGATTTGAACTCAGGTCCTCCTGAATCCAGGGCCAGTGCTTTATCCACTGTGCCACCTAGCTGCCCCAAGAATATAATTTTTTAAAAGAAATATGGCTACCGATTGGATGTTGTAGTTGAGAGAGAGGGAAGGATCAAAGATAATTTGAAGTGCACAGCTTTTGTGTCTACCCAGAATGCTCTTAGAAATTTGAAAAAGGAGAGGACACTGTCAGGTGCGGGGGATCAAAAATGAGTTAAGTCAAGAGAAAGGCAGGTTTGGACTTATCTCTGCTTGCTTAAATCCTTCTTTTTAAGGTCTTGCTCAGGTGCCACCTCCTCCCTGAAATCTATCCTCTTTACCTCTGCCCCACACACCTGAAAAAGAGTTTAAGGTGCTAGTAGCACATCTTAGCAATGGAAAAAGTGACCCTGGGTTTCAAGTCTAGGCTAAGCATTGAAATTTAGGGGTTGGCTCCCAGAAAGAATGATTAAAGTTAAGGCTGGATGACCATTTGATGATCAGATTGTTTTTTTTTAATTAATAAAGTATTTTATTTTCTCCCCCGTTACATGTAAAGATAGTTCTCAACTTTTGTTTATACAAGCTTTCCAATTTCAGATTTTTCTCCCTCCCTCCCCTCCCCTCCCCCCTCCCCTAGACAGCAGGTAATCTGGTATAGGTTTTATATATATATGTATATTTGTATATATATACACATACATACACATAACAACATTAAACATATTTCTGCATTAGTCGTGTTATAAGAGAAAAATCAGAGCAATGATGAAAAACCTCAAAACAGAAAAACATCAGCACCAAAAACAAAAGAAATAGTATGGTTCATTCAGCATCTATACTCCACAGTTCTTTTTTTTTTCCCCTGGATTTGGAGATCGTCTTCTATCATGAGTTCCCTGGAACTCTTCTGTACCATTGCATTGGTGAGAAGAATATAGTCTGATGATCAGATTGTTAAAGAGATTATTCCTGTTTAGTTAAATTTCATTAGATGATACATAAAGCCCTTCCCAAGTCAGCTTCTATGAGGTCACAGGAATAGATGGGATCACTAAAGGAAAGAGTATGGAGAGAGAAGAGATGAGAGCCAAGGACAAAGATATGGAAGACACCATTTAGAAGGTGAGAGGAGGATAATGAGCCAATGAAGGAAATGGAGGAATGGTTAATCAAGTAACTGGGTGGGGTAGCTAGGAAGCGCAGTGGAGAAAGCATTGACCCTGGATTCAGGAGGACCTGAGTTCAAATCCAGCCTCAGACACTTGACACTTACTAGCTGTGTGACCCTGGGCAAGTCACTTAACCCTCATTGCCCTGCCACCCCCCCAAAAAAATCAAGTAACTGGAGTGAACAGTGTCATAGGAACTAAGGATATAAAGACATTATCTAAGAGATACTAAGAGGAAGCAATAGTGTTGAATGTTATAGAAACATCAAGGGGAGTGAATGAAGAAGAGGTCTCTGCTTTTGAAAGTTTAGAAATTGTTAAGTGATGATGAAGCTTAATATACCTCTGTCCCTTCACTGCAGAGGTGAGGGGGGTTGTTATGGAATGTAGTATATAATGTTAGATATGGTTGATGTGTTGGTTTTTTCCCTCTTTAAATCTTTGTTACAGGGTTTAGAGGAGTGGGGAAGGTTATATTAAAAAATGTAAGTGTTAGAAAATAAAATGTAGCAATAAAATTATATTTTTAGAAGAAGTTATTGGTGGTCTTGAATAGAAAATTTTCAGTAGAATGGTAGGGGGAGAATTGAGTTTTCAGGGGGCTAAGGAGTGATTAGGAGATGGTAAAAAGGAGAGTAAGTAAAGATTACACTTACTAGAAGTCTAGAAGTGAAGATAGGAGGAGAGAGAGAGGAAGGGAGAAAGAGGGAGTGGGTGGAGAAAAAAGAAGGGAGAGAGGAATAGTTTGAGGGGATAATGGAAGGGAAGGCTTTAAAAAAAAATTGTTAGCTGTTCTGTTGTTTTTAGCATGACCCATGGCCCTATACTGAAATCCTGGGTTTACATGAATTGGTTTCAAGTGTGATGTATAAAAAGTTGGAGAGACATAATTTCTGGGTGACTAATCATTTTATTAATGATCCTAGCATTTAATTAATAAAAAGGGGTCAGCCAAAGACCCTTCATGGAACCCATCCAACACTTATGTGCCCTCAGAAGAGTGGGTGTTCTTGAGGGTGGCAATCCACTCTGATTGGTTAATAAGTAATGAGAAGAATGAATATTATAATGAGAGGTGGGCTTATTCTAATAAAGGGCTGAGGGAATGTAACTTTGATTATGTCATTTACTTCCAAACCACTCCCAGCCTTGGATAATCTAATCAAAGAATTTATCTCAACCCAAACCTGAAAAGAACACATGGGCTTCCCCACCTGGGTGGGTTTGAACAAGATTGAAAAAATTAATCCAATCTTATTATCAGCAATGTCTTTCACATGTCGGCTTGGCCTAATAGAAAATAAGGTTTCAGAAAGGGATAAATCCTATCTCCTCAACATTAACAATTAGTTATTTAATATTCATTTTTCTTTTCTTTTTTTTTTTTTTTGCAGGGCAATGGGGGTTGAGTGACTTGCCCAGGGTCACACAGCTAGTAAGTGTCAAGTGTCTGAGGCTGGATTTGAACTCAGGTACTCCTGAATCCAGGGCCAGTGATCTATCCACTGTGCCACCTAGCTGTCCCAATATTCATTTTTCATACATTTTTCTTACCTCCCCAATTTTTTAAAAGAAAAAACAAAACTTTTGTAACAAATATGCATAATCAAGCAGAATAAACTCCCACATTGGTCATGTGTAAAAACGCATGTCTCCTTCTGCATCCATCCATCTATTCTCTGTTAGGAGGGAGATACCATCCTGCAGTAGCTGTTCTCTGGAATCAAGGTTGGTCACTACGCTGATGGGAGTTCCTAAATCTTTCAAAGTTATTCATCTTTCAATGTCGTTATAATTTTATTAATTATTCTGCAGATTCTTCTCACTTTACTCTGCATCAGTTCATACAAGTCTTTCTAAGTTTCTCTTAGAAATAATAATATTCTATTACATTTGTATACCAAAATTTGCTCGGCCATTTCCCAGTTGATGAGCATTCCCTTCTTTTCCATTTCTCTGCCACCACAAGATGAGCTGCTATAAGTATTTTTTTATACATTTTTTCTCTCTCTCTTTTTTTATCTCTATGGAGTATAGGCCCAGTAGTGATATTACTTAGATATGCACAATATAGTTACTTCTTGGGGATAGTTCTAAATTGTTTTCCAGAAGGCTGTACCAATTTATAGATTTCCCAACAGTGAATTAATATGTCTATTCTCCTTCAGCTCCTCCAATATTTGTCATTATCCTTTTTTTTATCTTTACTAATCTGAGAGGTGTGGGACAGAACAATAGAGGTGTTTTGATGTATGTTTCTCTAATTATTGGTAGTAATTTGGAGAATTTTTAAATGGCTATTGATAGCTTGGATTCCTTCCTCTGAAAACTTCTTATTCATATCCTTTGACCATTTATCAAGATGTGAATCAGTTCTTTATATATATCTTGTAAATAAGACCTTTATCAGAGAAACTTTTTTATTTAATTTCATTTTTTTAATTAACAAAAGTATTTTTTCCCTCTTACCTACCTTCCATTGGAAACAGACGACAAAAAGAAAAATGCATAGTCAAGCAAAACAAAAAAGATATGTATCTCATTTCTTTATCAGAGAAACTTGCTGCAAAGATTTTTCCCAATTAAATATTTTCCTTCTAATTTTAACTACATTGATTTTATCTGTGACCTTTTATAGATTGATGATATATCCATTTGGAATTTATCTTGTATATAGTATGAGATGTTAGTTCTAAAACTAGTATTACCAGGCTCCTTTGAAGGTTTCCAACAGTTTGTGTCAGATAGTGAATCTTTGTCCACTAGCTGAGGTCTTTGGGGTTACTGAACACTAGGCTACTGGGTTCATTTACTTCTTCTATATGTTGTATACTCTTTTTCACTGATCAGCTTCTGTATTTGTTTTATTGATTTTTTAATTAAATTTTTTTTTCAATTTGTAACAATAGATTTTCTCTCCCTCCCATTGAGAAAAGAAAAATAACACCTTTGTAACAAACATGAATAGTCAAGTTTTAAAAATTCCCAAATTATCCATCCCCAAGTATTTCTCAATTTGAACCTTGAGTCCATTAATTCTTTGTCAAGAGGAAGGTAGCATGTTTCATTGTTGGTCCTCTGGATCAATGGGTGTCCATTACATTGATCAGTTTTAAAGTCTTTCAAAGTTATTTTCCTTTAGAATGTTGTTGTTATAATATAAATTATTCCTCTGGTTCTGCTAGCTTTGCTCTGAAAAAGTTCATGTATTCTTTTCCCTTCCTTCTTCTTTCTTCTTTTAAGATCATCAAAACATAATAAAACCACTCCCAGGCCCATTTAACTTATTTAACTCTTTCTATGACCCTGGCCACATTAATGTTCTCCTGCCATTGGAATGTAAACAGTTAATCCTTTATAGTCTCTTCTAATTGCTCAACCATATTTACTTTTTTATATTTCTCTTGATTTCTGTGTTTGCATTTCAAAGTTTCTACTCAGCTTTTGTATTTACATAAAGAATGCTTAAGGGCAGCTACGTGGTACAGTGGATAAAAAGTAGATAAAGCATGGGCCCTGGATTCAGGAGGACCTGAGTTCAAATCCAGCCTCAGACACTTGACACTTACTAGCTGTGTAACCCTGAGCAAAACACTTAACCCTCATTGCCTACAAAAAAATTAATTTAAAAATGAAAAAAAAAAAAAAGAATTCTTGGAAGTCCTCTATCATTAAAGGTCCATTTCTTTTTTAACTTGTGGGAAATTATTCAATTTTGCTGAGTAAGTTATCCTTGATTCTAAGCCTATATCTTTTATCTTTTGGAATATCATATTCCAAGTTCACCTGTCTTTTAGAGAGGCAACAGTTAAATGATTCTGATCTTGCTTGATCCTGACTGTAATTCCTTAGTACTTCAACTCTTCTTTCAGTATACTTCCAGAAAATTTTTTTTTTTTGACCTGGGGTTCTTTTTAGAAAGTGACCTGTGATTTTTTTTTTCACTATTTTAACCTTGCCCTCTGATTATAATAGATCTAGGAAGCTAGGTCATGCAGTGAATAGAACACTGAACCTGGAATCAGCAAGAGCTGAATTCAAACCCAGCTTCATACATTTACTAGTTGTATGATCCTGGGTAGGTCACTTAACATTTGACTGCCTTAGGTTCCTCATCTTTAAAATGAGAATAATAATAGCACCTACCTCCCAGGGTTGTTGTGATAAAGTATGTCAAGCACTTTTCAAATCTTAAAAGTCCTTATGAATATTAGCTATTATTGTCATCATTACAGGCAAATTTTATTAATGATTTCTTGAACTATGGTATCCAGGCTTTTTTATCTTGGGGGGTCATAGCTTTCAGGAAGTCCAATGATTCTTAGATGTTTTTTTTTCTTCTTCTCATTTTTTCCAAGTCATTTGTTTGTTTATTTTTTAATATGAGGCAGTTTATGTTTCTTCTATTTTTTTTCACTCTTTTGAATTTGTTTTTTTTTTTTAAAAAAACATTTCTTTCCTCATGGAATCATTAACTTCTTTTTGGTTTATTCTAATTTTCAGGATATCTCTTACTAGGACAAGGTTTTGTATTTCTTGTACTATGTTAATAATTTATTTTCCAAGCATTCTTTTAGTGTATTCTAGCGTCTCCCCCCGACACACACCCTTTTCCCCCTATTCTTTCTTCAAGAGATCTCATTTCATATATGACATGGTTTTAAAACTCTTGATCCATTTCTTCCAGGAATTCTAGTTGACCTTTGTGGCCATGCTATATTTTTGTTTGAGGCTTTGCTTTTGGAAGTTGAGTTAGACTTTTCTTGTTTTATGTCTTGGATGTCTTTGGTTCCATAGTAGTTTTTTACTATAGGCATCTTTTTTCACTTAACTATCCTTCTAGATTTACTTCCCAAATTGAAACTTTCTGTTAGGGCCAAGCTTTGTAAACTTCTAAAGATAATCCTGGATCCTTGTTTGGTCTTACCCTGGATTCTCTGGGGACCTCCTTCTGCTTTTTCCAGGTATTGAATGATATGTTCTTCAAGAATTTCAGGGGTAATTCAAGCCAGGGATCTGAAGAGTTTCAGCATGCCCTAAGTGGTCTGATCTAGATTGACGTTCTTCCTTGTCTGAGTTTTGAAAGCTATGACCTCAGTTTGGGCGTAGGTAAAAGCCACTGTTTGGAGTTCCAGTAGACTGCTGATGGATGGCTTCAGCCACTGTCAACTAACTGTAAGTCTATAGGTTCTAAACAAGATAACTACAGATTCCCCTTTGGTCTGAGCTTCTTGCTCTTTTTACTTAACTGGGCTCCACAGAGCCAGGGTCACAATGACACAGCTGCTGACTTTCTGTTCCTGCTACTTGCCTGGTATACAGCCGCGGGCTAGGTCCCTGTTAGATCTGGGACACAACCACCACTGTGATCATTCCTGACATTAATACACAGCCCCAGGCCTCTCTAAGACCTAGCTCTGGGGTCAGAGTGACCCAGCTACAGGTTGGCTCCTACTCTTAATCCTTGCACAGTACATAACTTCAAGTCCTTCCTTTGCTCAGTCTGAACATGGTTCTGTGCTCTAGGATACAATCCTATAGGATCCATGCCTGTCCTTGTAGTAGAAAGCTCTGGATGGACTTTCCGAGCTAGACCCTCTACCCAGTGCCTGCAGGCAGCTCTGGCTGTCTCCCTACACTGATCTGGGCTGGAAAGATGTCTCACTGTGATTTCACTCTGGATTTCCTGATTACTACTCAGTCTGGTGCTCTTTCTTGATCTTTGTTGGTATAGCTATGGGAAAGAACTGAGTTGTATTACTTCCTCCTGCTCTTTACCAGTCTCAGTCTTCATAATTTTAGTAATGCAGATGCAATATAAGGACAAGATGGCAAAGTAGTCAAAAGTGGAAAATGGTATTTTGTTGAAATGAGTTAACTATAGAGTCTAGGCTATGAAGGGAAGATAAGAAAGTCAGAATAGAGATCATAGACTGGGGGAACATGGATTAAGGGGGGGTCAGGATAAGGATGAAAAAAAGATGTAGAAGGAAAAGGATAGAAAATTATGATCAAAGAAGGGAACTTCAGGGTTCATTAGCTTGAAAATATAGTCGTTTCAGGTAATAGCAAGGATAAAAATGTAACATTCATGGTGGATAGCTAAGGAAGAGTAGAGATGAAGGTGATAGAGATTAAAGAGATTGGTGAACTGAGAGGACAAGTTGTTGGAAGGATAGTCAATGTGAATACCTAAAGCCTAACAAAGAAGGGCAAGAAAGATTGGAAACCACATGATGTGGTCATGTGGGAAAATACATAAGAGGTCAATAGATCGCAACAAGGATTGTGACAGGATGAAATAATAGAGTTTTTGAGAGTGATATTTAAGAACTAAGCTCTTGTAAAAACTCTCAATTTTCTTCACTTTCACAGAATGATAAAATAGGATGAAATTAACTCGAGAAGGGGAAAGGCTGTTGAATAATGGTAGGAGAAAGTCTGGAAATGGCAGTGGAGAGTAAGAAATATGCCAGATGCTTCCTTCCGGTCATGTGATTTGAGTGATAAAAGTAAAGAGCAACCAGCATCTGAAAGAATAGCCAGGGATTCAATGTAATGGGGGGAAGGAACAAGCATTAATTAAGCACCCATGTACTACTCACTGTGTCAAATGGTTTATAAATATCTCATTTAATCCTTACAAAATCCCTATGAGGTAGGTGCTATCATTATCCCCTTTATACAGTTGAGAAAACTGAGGCAAACAGAGGTTAAGAGCCTTGCCAAGGGTCACACAGCTAGTAAGAGTCTGAGGCCATTTTTGAACTCAGATCTTCCTGACTCCAAGCCTGGCACCACCCAGCTGCCAGAATCAGAATCTCACAATCACAGAATTTGAGAGTTAGAAGGGATCTCAATGATTGTCTAGTCCAACCCATACATGAAAGGATCCACCCCCTCAATAATATATGTGACAATGTTTTCAAGATGAAGTCTGGCTTCAGTGCCAAGGGGTAGAAGAAATGTAAGAAGAGATAATGAATGGGAATTTGATAATAAGTAAGACTTCCATTGAACACAGCAAAGGAAATCTGCAGAGAGACAAGAGGTAATATAGATCTGAGCTATTAAAAGTTCACAGGAGCATACAATCAAAGGTTTAGAGCTAGAAAGGATCTTTATGGCACCTAGTCCAACCCTCCCATCTTTTTTTTTTTTTTGGTGAGGCAATTGGGGTTAAGTGACTTGCCCAGGGTCACACAGCAAGTAAGTGTGTAAAGTGTCTGAGGCTGGATTTGAACTCAGGTCCTCCTAAATCCAGGGCCAGTGCTCTATCCACTGCACCACCTAGCTGCCCCTCAACCCTCCCATCTTATAGAAGAGAAAACTAAGGTCCAGAATGGCTAATTTTCTCAAAGTCTTGTTGAACTGAACTGAATCAAATGAGTAGGGATGGAGTGGTCAGGGAGAAAGAAATAGGGAAAGTCCATTTTTATTGAGAGAAACAATCTCTGTAAAGAACAGGGAGTAGGGGAGCAAAAGGTTGGGATTTACTTGTCATATGGTAGAAGTTCCAAACAGGCAGAAGTTTGTAGAACAAATCAGCCTTGAGATTCTCCATTGAATATTGGTGTAATGGAGGAATGCTTTATAGACCTTGTCTCATAGTCTAATGCAGAAAACTGAAATGCAAAAGGGAAAAAGATAGTGATAAATGTTAAGAAAGGGACTGGAAATGGGAAATCACTTCAACATATCCTATTTCCCAGGTGAATTCCCATAGGATTTCAATATACAAGTGTTCCATAGCCAGCTTTAAGTTGATTATGTACTGAGAAAGTTTAAAATGGTATTAACACTTCTGGAAGACAGGCCCATGACAGTGACAGCCCTGAATGTACTGTAGAAGGGCATGGTTGCTCTCCAGAATCCCTATCCCAAGTGGAGGCCCCCAAATCGTTAGCTTCCTTGTGGATCTATCATGTATGAGTTTGTCTTTTTCTTGAATCCATTCATTCTTTTTTTTTTTTTTTTTGGTTTTTGCTGGGCAATGGGGGTTAAGTGACTTGCCCAGGGTCACACAGCTAGTAAGTGTCAAGTGCCTGAGGCCGGATTTGAACTCAGGTTCTCCTGAATCCAGGGCCGGTGCTTTATCCACTGTACCACCTAGCTGCCCCTGTGCCACCTAGCTGCCCCTGAATCCATTCATTCTTACAGTTTGGATCACTTCTCAGATATTGTGGATCTATCCTGTATAAGTTTGTCTTTTTCTTGAATCCATTCATTCATTGCAGTGTGGTTTACCATTTCCTGCAAAAAGTAATGGTTCTTTCTTTTTATCTATTTTCCAATTTCTAAGGGGGAGCTCCTAGCTTAGCCATAATTTGGAGAGCGAGATGCTCACCCTAGAGACATGTCCCTTTCTTGGTTTTATAGATCCTGAGCACATAAAGTACAAATCCTGCTAGTACCTACCTCAACCATCATCTTTCTAGATGTTCCAAATCCTAATTCTTTAGGCTAAATGACTTGGATTAAAGCCCTTCTTCTGGATTAATGTAATACCCTTTCACATTGGCATTCTTCCTCACTAATGTTAACAAGCCAAATCCCTTTGGCCAGATAAAAGGACAAAACAGACCATTTCTAGAATAATTTAAGGACCTATTGACCTAAGCTGTCCCTGTAAGATGAGTGCGGTGAATTAGATGATATGTATTGCAGGCCCCTCTTCCGATTCTAACATATACATGGCCTCTGTCATGAGGAAGAAATCTTTGCTTTTTCTTTCAGGGTAAACCCCTACAACTGCCTCATAAGCCTTCCCAACCAGCCCAATGCCATTTCAGTAATTCAGATCTCCTTGGATTTGACCTTTTGTGTCTCTATGTGGTAAGAAAATGGATTGAAGGCAATTCACAGTTTCAAACTTATTTAATTCCTAAGACAGTACAGTGTTGCCTAAATGTCTGGTATATATTATAGTATATAAAGCCATAATAAATGCTTCTTGATTGACTGAAGTGGAATAGAGGAAAGAAGTGAAAGGGAAGAGTACAAGGAAGAGAAAAATCTCTATTCATTTCTATGTACCTAACTTTGAGAAGCCCCAGATAGTCATTTGTTTTTTAACTGCTAGGTATTCAGTGGTCATTTAACACATTGACACTGGCTACCTGTTGAAAATGTATTCTGAAGAAAGTTTATTTAAAGGTGTAGAACATGAGATCCTGTGTATGAATCCTGGTTCAAATGCTTATCACCTTGGTGACTGAGCAAGTCATCACTGTACACCTCTTGGAGCTAAAGTCAAGTCTTCCCCCATCTGTAAAATGAGAGGATTGGACTAGATGACCTCTGACATTTCTTCCACCTCTAAATCTGTGATCCTACAAAGGACTAAAGAGAATGAAAATCAGTTCTAGCCTGCTCATTGCCACCATGTTCTAGTAACATTTGTTGATTTGGGAAGATTGGAGGCTCAAACTGTCTCTATTTCAAGATTTTAATATTGATTTTTGTTATTTGGATTTATTCATTAATCTGAATATTTTTGTATACAAAGAAGAAGAGAAAAAGAGGATTTAATATAAAACTTTGAATCTCTGTTGTTTATAGGCTGATTTTTTAAAGCACATAATAAATTTAACACATTAGTTCCAAAGGTGCCTTGTTTGTTTCTCTTTCTGATCTTCCTTCTGTTCTCTATAATTTTTTTTAATCATTTGGGATTATAAGATTTTTACTGACCCTCTTTTAAGAAAAGAGTGTAATTAAAACATATAAAAGAAAATGCACATATTAGGATAAAGTGAAATCCAGAATCACAAACAAGCAGGGCAGCTTTGAAAATAATATGGTAAATTGATTATATATCTTTTAAAAAAAGAAAAAGTTTTTTAAAAGCTCTATGTAATAGAGATTCTTAGATTCATTTGTAGTCATTTTTTGTTTGATTTTATATAGAAAAGGGTTGGGTTGGGGTTTTTTGGTGTTTGTGTTTTTAAGTTTATAATTTTTCTTCTTCTTTTTTCCCTTTTTTTTCTTTTTCTTTTTCTTTTTTTTTTGGGAGGCAGGCAGGGCAATGAGGGTTAAATGACTTGCCCAGGGTCACACAGCTAGTAAGTGTCAAGTGTCTGAGGCCAGATTTGAACTCAGGTCCTCCTAAATCCAGGGCCAATGCTTTATCCACTGCATCACCTAGCTGCCCCTACACCACCTAGCTGCCTCATAATTTTTATTTTTCAATTAACAAGCATTAAAAAAATTTAACTAGTGTTTGTTTCAATGAACAAGCATTAATCTGGCCTTCCCACTACCCCCTCAACTGAACAAATAATTCTTTTTAAGGAAATAAAGCCCTCAGTGCTTAACTGCATAGTCCAACAAAATAAATTCACATATTAGCCATGTCCAAAAATGTATGTCTGTTTCTTAATTTTAATTTCATTAACTCTCCATCAGGAGGTAAGTAACATGTTTCATTTTCATTTTGGACTAATGGTTTATTATTAGAATTCTAAAGGTTTTCAAAGTTGCTTTTCTCTATGATGTTATTATCATTGTATAAATTGTTCTACCAGTCCTCACTCTATATCATTTCATAAAGGTCTTCCTAGTTTCCTCTGAAACTGTTTCGTCATTTCTTATGGTACAACCATATTTCATGTGGAATATGAATGAAATTAATATACCACAGTTTGTTTGGACATTCCCCAAGAATGGGATATTCCTCTTATTTCCCAATCTTTGGCTACCATGAAAAGAACTACTATTAATATTCTGGCATATATATATATATATATATATATATATATATATATATATATACACACACACACACACATGTATATGTACATATATAATACACATACATGGGTGTGTATATATATGTACATGTGTATGTATACACATATATCCTTTTCCTTTTTCTTTGATTCCTTTGGGGGTATAAACCTAGTAGTAGTATAGCTAGGCAAATGGGTACGTATGTACAGTTTGGTGACTTTCTAAGTATAGTTCCAAATTACTTTCTAGAATGACTGGACCAAATTCACAGCTCCACCAACAACACACTAATAGGCCTGTTTTTCTATAGCCCCACCCCCCAACATTTGTCATTTTTTCTCCTGTTATCTTTGCCAGTCCAATGGGTATGAGTTAAGACTTCAAAGTTGCATTAATTTGTATTTCTTTAGTTATTATGTAGAGAATTTTATTATGCTTATATATTATTTTAATTATAATTTAGAACATTTTTTCATATGACTGTTGATAACTTGTATTTCTTCCTTTGAAAAATGCCTGTTTATATCCTTTGACCATTTATTAATTGGGGAATGTATCTTATTCTTATACACTTAAATCAGTTCCTTATATGTCTTGGATATGAGACCTTTATCAAAGAAATTTGCTGCAAAGAATTTTCTTCATTTACCTTTTTCCCATCTCATTTTTGCTATTTGGATTTTTGTGCAACCACTTTTTAATTTTATAAAATAAAAATTGGCTATTTTGTATGATGTGATCCCCTCTACCTCTTCTTTTGTCCTGAACTTGTCCCTACCCATAGATCTGAAATATAATTTTTTCTTGCTTCTCTAATATTTTTATGATGTGACCTTTTATATCTAGGTCATTTTCACATATCCATTTGGAGGTATTCCATGTGAAGTGTTGGCCAAAACCTAATTTTTGGCAGACTGCAGTCCAGTTTTCTCAGCAGGTTTTGGTCAAATAGTGAGTTCTTCTCTGAGTAATTGGAATCTTTGAGTTTATCATATATTATGCCTAGTATGTCTGTTTTCTTCTGTATGTGGTGTATCTAATCTGTTTCACTCACAAATCTCTCTTTTTAAACCAATACCAAATTGTTACTGCTTTGTAATACAATTTGGGATCTGGTACTGCTAGACCCTCTTTCTTCTCACTTTTTTTCATTAATCCCTTTGAAATTCTTGACCTTTTGTTTTTCCATATGCACTTTGCTATTATTTTTTCTAGGCTTATAAAATAGTATTTTGTTTGATTGTTACAGCACCGAATAAGTTAAATTTATTTAGGTAGTATTATCCTTTTTATTATATTGGTTTAATTTGCCCATGAGCAATTAATGTTTATTCAATTATTTGTCTTTATTTTTGCAAAGAATGTTTTATGCCTGGTTTCATATAGTTCCTAGGTAAATCTTGTTAGATAACATTTCCAAATATCTTATAGCTTTGTAATTTTTTTGGGGGGGGGTTAGGCAATTGGGATTAAGTGACTTGCCCAGGGTCACATAGCTAGTAAGTATTAAGTGTCTGAGGCCGGATTTGAACTCAGGTCCTCCTGAATCCAGGGCCAGTGCTCTATCCACTATGCCACCTAGCTGCCCCTGTAATTATTTTTAAATTGAATTTCTTTTTACAGTACTTCCTGCTAGCTTTTATTGGTTATATGTATAAATGCTGATGGTTCATTTGGATTTTTTTTATATCCTGCAACTTTGCTCAATTCAATAATCAATTTTTTTTTGCTCTGTAGGGTTGTCTAAGTACAACATCATATTATCTGCAAAAATCCCTAATTTTATTTCCTCTTTGCCTGTACTTATTCCCTCAATTTCTTTTTCATGTCTTATTGCTATATTAGCACTATATTAAATAGTAGTAGTGATTCTTATTTTACCCCTGGTCTTACTGGAAAGGCTTCTAACTTTTCTCCATTATTTAGAATGTTTGTTCTTAGGTTTAGATAAATATGAGTTGCTATATTAAGAAAAGATCCACTTATTCCTATGATGTCTAGAGTTCTTAACAGAAATGGATGGTGGATTTTGTCAAAAGTCTTTTCAGTATCTATTGATATAATCATATGGTTTTTATTTGTACTATTAACAGAGTTTATTACATTTATAACCTTCCTTATATTGAACCAGTCTAGCACTTCTGATATAACCCCACTTGGGACATAGTGTATATAGTCTTTTTAATATGTTGTTATAGCCTACTTAATATTTTAAGATTTTCCTACTAATATTCATTATAAATATTCATCTGTAATTTTTTCTTCTACTTTGTTTCTCCTGGGTTTAAATATCAAGACCATATTTGTATCATAGAAAGATTTTGGAAGGGTACCTTCTTTGCTTATTGTTGAAGTGTATGTACTATTGTAATTCCTTGTTCTTTGAATATTTAATAGAATTCACTCATAAATCCATCTGGTTCTGGAGGGGTTTTTTGTTCTGTGTATATTTTAAAAACATTTCAGTGATGCTCCTTTCTTTTTTGTTGTGCGGTGGCATCATTATCACTGGCCTTCCCTTTCCTCTTACCCTGGATTTTCTCCTCCAAAAAAAGTTCTTCCTCAAATCAAATAAACATAGTCAACCAAAACAAATCCACAGCTTGGCCATATCTGAAATATATTTTCCATTCTGCATTTCTAGTCTGTTGCCTTTTTGTCAAGAAGTGAGAAGCATACTTTTATCATCAATCTTCCTGAGTCATGGTTGTATTGATAGAATGATTGCGATGGTCAGCGTTCTTTAGTCTTTTTAAAATCCTTGCAGTAAGGGGCAGCTAGGTGGCACAGTGGATAAAGCACCGGCCCTGGATTCAGGAGGACCTGAGTTCAAATCTGGCCTTAGACACTTGACACATACTAGCTGTGTGACCTTGGGCAAGTCACTTAACCCCAATTGCCTGCACCCCCCCCAAAAAATTTGGGGGGCAGCTAGGTGGTGCAGAGGATAGAGCACTGGCCCTGGAGTCAGGAGTACCTGATTTCAAATCCAGCCTCAGACACTTAACACTTACTAGCTGTGTGACTCTGGGCAAGTCACTTGACCCCAATTGCCTCACTAAAAAAAAAAAAAAATCCTTACAGTAAGCCTCACAAAGATATTTACAAAATCAGTGTTAATTTACAAACAAAGAAAGTGAAATCCAAGGGCTTGAATGTTGAATATAAGGAAGTAAAGTTCCCTCTTGCCTTCCCCTCCTGCTTTATTCAGAGAATTGGGACAGCATTAGGGTCCTTTGAGTTGAGCTGAATCACAGCAAGCAAACACCTTGCACATTACCCTTTATAAGGTGGGGCATATACTTCAACAGTGTTTAAACCTTGAATTTCTTTCCATTCTATTTCACCAAGGTGTCTGTAACATTATAGGGGACAATTTTCTGACCTGCCAAATATTGTGGGGAAGGAACTGAGGGCATGAAGAAAAAAAATTGAAAACACTTATATCATGGTGTGATGTTTAAAATCTAAATTGTGGTCGCCTTAAATTAGAAGCTTCAGTACCAGTCTTTGGGCATTAAACATTTATTAAAGCATACAGATATTTACAAGGAGTACAGAAAGTTAAGAAAAAGAAGTCCTACCTAGCCTAGAGTTCCAGCCTGGTTGGGTTCTTCCTGAAGTCCTCCTCCATGAGCCTGCTTTAATCAGGAACTCCCAGCAAGCTGATTGTGGAAGCTTTTTATAGGTCCAGAACAGAGGCGGTCCTTACATACTGCTTCAAGCTGATTGGTTGGCATCATCCAAATCCATTGGCTTTGAAGGTGTTCTCAAATTGAGTTCACAGTCTAGCTTCTGAGAACAATACCTTCTTAAGGGCTAGCCAGGTGTGATTACAGTCCAGTTAACTCGAAGTAGGCTGATCAGCTGTCAATCACTCTCACTTGATTCAATCAGTCTTGACTAATCTCCAGGTGGGTCTTTGAGTATCTGCTAAATCCCATTATTTCATCACAATGGATAACTAGCCTCAGTGACATCTCCATGTACCCCATGCTCCTTCCCTCTCCCCCTTTTTCTATTCAATGACCCTTCTCCATGACTAATCCTATTTCTATCCTTTCTGTCATTCTTCCTGGAACTATGTAAAATATTCACATTGGAGAACTAGGCACACTTTCTCACTGCATTTAAGAGCATAACTGAATGAGAATGTTGTTACTCGTTCATTTCAGTTGTGTCCAACTCTTTGTGACCCCATTTAGAATTTTCTTGGCAAAAATATTGAAGTGGGTTGCTATTTCCTTCCCTAGCTCACTTTAGACATGAGAAAACTGAGGCAAATAGGGTTTGCTAAGGTTCACACTGCTAGTAAATGTCTGAGGTCAGATTTGAACTCAGGTCTTCATAACTGCAGACCCACCTAGCTGCCCTGAGAACAAGAATAATGGATGTCAAAAATGTATTCTCATGATATAGAAAATAAGGACTTTATGATAATAACTAACATTTATGTAGCACTTTAAAGTTTACAAAGCACTTTACAACTATTATTTCCTTTTATCCTCAAAATGACCATGTGAAGTAGATATTATTATTCCCATTTTTCATAGATAGAAAACTGAGGTCGTGACTTGCCCAGGGTTATACAGAAGTGGCTTAGCACATTGAATGTTAGACTTGGAGTCAGGGAGACCTCAGTTTGAATCTTGCCTCTAAAACTTTAGCTATGTGACCTTGGACAAGTCACTTAATCTCTCTGTGCCTCAGTGTCCTCATGTGTAACATGGGGATTAATAATAGCACCTGGGGGCAGCTAGGTGGTGCAGTGGATAAAGCACCAGCCCTGGATTCAGGGGGACCTGAGTTTAAATCTGACCTCAAACACTTGATACTTACTAGCTGTGTGACCCTGGACAAGTCACTTAACCCTCATTACCCTGAAAAATAATAGCACTTACCTTTCAGGGTTGTTATGAGGATCAAATAAGACAACATATGTAAAATGCTTTGCAAACCTTAAGGTGGTGTATAAATGCTAGATATGATTATTATGAGTAAATATCTAAAGTGGGATTTGAATTCTATGAACAATATTATGCTGAGTCCCATGAACATCATAAAGCTATAGACACCATGGCAGTGAGGACATAAACATGCACAGGTGAGCCTGAAACTGAGCTCCAAGTTGCTGGTTGCTTCTTCTGTTTTGTGTTTCCATATTGGAGACCAAGCTATACACAGCAATCCTGAGAGATTGACATTGCCATTGTTTGCTACTTTATGAGTTGTAAAAGCTGGGAGTTCTTGGGTTGGGTGCTAGTTGCCCAGTAAGTGGTGATTAATGAAACGACAGTTTCTTGGAGGAGATGACCCTGGACAGAACTGTTCTTGCAACTAAAAAAATGGAGAAATCCCAAGCCTAGCAACCTATACCTACTGGGACAGTACAGTCTGAGGTGAAAGTAAAATCTGTTCAGAAGAACCACAAAGTTGCATTTTTCTTTCAAGGAAAATTTAATATGGGTGGCAGGTTATTATTTCATGTGTTAGGTATCTGTCAATGTACACTTGGAAAGTCTTTTGTGTTCTAAGCATTTCTTTTGTGGTGGGGAAATAGTTGTCCTCTACCTGATATCACCTTTTCACTTTGAGAACCTTTTATAGAAAGGTCCTTCCCTTTTAGTGGAGTCTCTGGACAGGAGCTAGGTCAAAGCTTTGTTTCAGAGCTATTCCCCAGAACCCTGGGGTAGAAACTGTAAGCCAAAGAAAGCAAGGAAAAACTTGACATTCTTCTCTTTGGGGTCAGGCTGCTCCTAAAATGAACATGGGTCTGCTTGAGCCAAGAGCTGGAAGCCCTTTTTAGTCACAGGTGATATACTGAAGGCATGTTTGCTTATTAATTTTACTAAGTAATCTAATAAGATGTACCCCTAGGCATTCAAAGTCCATGCTTTAGGAACTGTTGGCCTGCATCCTATGCCAACTATATCTTTTTAGAGTCAACCACTTTGCCTTGGCCTCTACTGGTCACCTCCAGGAGTCCCCTAGAAATGCTAGATCTATTCCCTCTGCCTGTGGCCACCTAACTCCTTAGCCTTCCCAGGGTGCTTTGGGTCAGCCCCTTACTCTGGCTTCAGGCCAGAGCTGCCCTCTGTCTTCTCCTCCAGGCCTTCTCAAGTGCTACGAGAGCCACTCCCAGACCAACCCACCTTGGATTGCCATCTCCTATCTCTTGTTAGCAATCCCTCAGGAATCTCTTGCAAGACTTAGGACCTCCTGCACCGCATAGGAGTCAATATCCCTACTTCCCATGAGGTTGGACATCAAAGAGCCCTGAAAAACCTAATTACCTCCTTCCCTTAATGGAATTCTCTCTAGTGACTAATAATCTGCCTGATCTTATTCTTCCAATCATTCTCTCACCATCTCAGAAATTCTGAACCCACTTGAGTATATGCATATATACATAATATATGTATATTTAGATATATCCGTGTGTGCATATATCCATCTCTCTCTTTCTCTCTCTCATCCTCTATCCACCACTGCTTGCTCCCTTATTTCCTTCTCTGTTAACTCTACCACCTCCTCAATGTCCCACTTCCCATCTTTTCTACTGTGCTCTCTGGAAGGCCTGTTCTATAGTTAACAAACTTCCTTTCATCTGAAACTTTGTCCTTTCTCATTTCTTCTATCTTTTAGCACTTACTGAGACCTAGTTCCTTCCTAATAACACAGTATCCCTGGCTACAGGACCACTGTCCTCTAGGAGGGGATCCTCACAGTCTAATGAGGGGAGACAACATGCAAATAACTGAACATATACATTTATATATATATATTACATATATATATATACACACACACATACACACATACATACACAATGTATGATAAGAATATACACATATGCATGTATAAATTGATACATATATCCATTTGCTATATATACATATACATATGCTGCCTAAGAGAGTGAGAGGAGAGGTATATGGCTCTGAGTGTTATTATTCCCATTTTCCAGATAATGAAACCGAAGCTATTTGTCCACTGGCCCCTTAGCTTTCAGTATTTGAGTCTCAATTAGAATGCAGGTCTCCTTATGAGATATATCTTCTAATTCCTGCTCTTCCCTATTAAAAAAAATCTAAAATTTTGGGGGGGTCCATTTACTTAAGACATGGGCATGTTAATGTATTTTAGAATGAACCAGGTTAGGGGCAGTTAGGTGGCACAGTGGATAAAGCACCGGCCCTGGATTCAGGAGTACCTGAGTTCAAATCCAGCCTCAGACACTTGACACTTACTATCTGTGTGACCCTGGGCAAGTCACTTAACCCCAATTGCCTCACTAAAAAAACTAAAAAAAAAAAAAGAATGAACTAGGTTAAATATTTGTTAAGTGATACTATATACAAATTTACTTCTACACATCTCTCTCTCTCTCTTTCTCTCTCTCTCGCTTGCTCGCTCTAGTAAGTGCTGCACCTTTAAATATTTCTAGCAAATTCTTTCCAGTGTATTTATGGAATGGGAAGGAAGCTCTAATTGCAGATTTCCATGCTCTGCTGGGACTTGCTTGTCTCTAGATTAGCAATTCAGATAAGGAAGAAATTTGGAACTGGGTGCTTATTGAAAGAAAAATAAAACCTATCTACTACTAAGATCTACTTGGGGAGTCCTCAAATCATTCAGGTCCCCCTTATAGTACAGAGGATTGGGAAACTGTCAGGTAGCTGAACAAATATTCCATGGAATGGAGGTTGCAGGCAAAAAGGGTTTAGGAAATTCTGTCTTAAAGACAGACACTCAGCTAATCAGAAAAACTAGAACTTCCCAATTGAGCTCAGACCCCTCCATTATATTAGAATAGGTTTCCAAAGTCTTTTTTTCTATTTATATAGGAGTTTCTTAAGGAGGGAGACAACAGGGCACATTAGAGAAGACAAACTCCAGACAAACAACTTCCTGAAATTGACTTTGGTCCTTGACCAAATGTACATTACAGGAGGGGCTGGCTCAGATCCCCACACTGGGCCCTTGTGAAAAAATCTGCCTGGCAACAGTCTGGATGCAGCACTTTGGATGCAAGCTTTCATTTTTAGCTTTCCTCTGCCATAATTCTATTCAGATGCTTTGTCAGGGTGTGGAATTGATCCCCCAATCTCAAAGTCTTGGCCAATGGAGCACAGACTCTCTGGTCAGCTCCCAAGCTGGAAAGACTTCTAGTAGAGACCTGGCGATGGGCTATTAATCTACCAGGGTTGTTGCTGTATGACTGCAGAGAAGGGGACGTATGCAACAAATGTTGCAAAGATAGTCTATGTAGAGTAAGAGTGAAAATTAGAGAATGACCTTGAGGTTTTGAACTGGGCTGACTGAAATAAATTGCTCCCTATAGAACCTTGGCCAAGTCACTTAACTTCCCAGAGCCCCATTTTCTAATCTATAAAATACAGATGTTGGACAGATAGCCTCTGAGGTACTTTCCAGCTCAAGAGCCAGGGTCTTAGAAACTATGATCCTAGGGTGATATTCTCTACAGAAAAAGGGAATTGGGCTTACGGTGGACATAATCATAGAGTTAGAGTTTATTTTATAGATGAGGAAACTGAGACCCAAGGAGATTAAGTGATTTGCCCAAAGAAACTGGGGTAATAAGTGGCAGTCCCATGAGTAGAACTTGGGTCCTCTCATTCCAAATCCAGTCTTCTTACATTGCCCAACACCGCCAGAGTTATTCAACAAACTTGGTTCAAAGTTTTGTGGATTCTCTATTGTTTTTTTCTCCATCAGAATGTAAGCTCTTAGAGAGTAAGGCCTATTCTTCTCTCTCTCTCTCTCTCTCTCTCTCTCTCTCTCTCTTTTTGGTGGGGCAATGAGGGTTAGGTGACTTGCCCAGGGTCACACAGCTAGTAATTGTCAAGTGTTGGAGGCCAGATTTGAACTCAGGTCCTCCTGAATCCAGGGCCGGTGCTTTATCCACTGTGCCATCTTGCTGCCCCCCTTGTCTCTCTTTTTATCCCCAATGTTCAGTGCTAAACCTGCATAGAGTGATTGTTCACTGTTTATTTAAATTTTTTTCACTGATGTTCTTTCCTTTATTTTCTTCTATTTCTGGATATCTGTCCTTCCTCATAACTCCCTTGTGCTTATTTTTGTAATGAGCCCAATTTCTCTATACAAGAGACCAAGTAAAATAGTATCAGGATGATAATAGATACCATTTTAATAATGCTTTAAGGTCTGCAGAGCACTTTATAAATATTGTCTCATTTGATTTTCACAGTAACACTGGGAGGTAGATGCTATTATTAGCCCTATTTCATGATGAATAAACTGAGGTTGAGTTAAGTTATTTGCCCAGGGTCAAATAGCTAGGAAGGGTATGAGGCAGAATTTGAACTCAGATCTTCCTGAGTCCAAGCTCCATCTACTATGCCCCCTAGCTAGAACACCAGACTTGGAATTCAATGATATAGGTTAGTCCCAGATCTGTCACTTAGTGTGATCATAGGCAAATCACTTTTTCTGAGCCTCGATTTCTTATTTTGTAATTAACAATAATAATGCTAACTAATGTGTATATATATCTAAGGTTTACAAAGTGCTTTATATAGGTTAACTCAGTGATTACTGATCTGTCGAATGAATACAATGATTTCTGCTCCATACCTAGTCTTCTCAAGACAAATGATGTACTATACGAAAGAACATGTAATTTGTAAAGCATCATATATTTTAATATAAGGTATTAATAGTACTATACCTGTTCAGTGAGAATTGGTGTTTTGAATCCTGACCCTGAGGCAATTTATAATTGTCTATTACCAGTGACATTTTGGAATTTTAGAATTTTAAAACTGAAAAGATTTTTAGAGATTATCAGCTTCACCTCCATTTTATACATGAGGAAATTGAGGCTCACAAACTCTTTGAGAAAGAATATTATTCTTACTAAGGCAGGAAACAATGAGTAAATCAGAAAGTTAAATTGTTCAGAACACCCTATTCATAGTCTCTTAGACTGGAAGGCAAGTTAGAGTTCACCTTGTACAAATTTTTCATTTTATAAATAAAGGGAATGTGAAATCTAAACCAATTGGCAAGTATTTATTAGATACCTACTGTGTGCCCTGCACTGTCCCAGGTGACAGGGATACAAACATAAGCAATGAAACGAACTCTATTTACAAAGAGTTTTCATTCTACTGGAGACAAATGCATATCAATATAGACAATACAAATAGAAAATGAATAAGTACAAATATAATGGGCAGGCCTGGAGTCAGGAAGATCTGAGTTAAAATTCTCCCTCAGAAACTTACTAGTTGTGTATTCCTGGGCAAGTCACTTAACCCCTATTTGCCTTAGTTCCTCAACTGTAAGATGGGGACACATTGGAGAAGGAAATGGCAAATCACTTCAGTATCTTTACCAGGAAAACTCCACAGAAAAGTAGATGGGGTCATAAAGAATAAGACACAACTAAACAACAACAATAAGTCAGGAAGAATAGGATGGCCTGGGGTGAGGAGAGACATGAGACAGGGAAACTAAGGTGATAGAGCTGATCAGTTGCTATGTTATTAATTGAAAATACCTTTCATTTTATTTTATATAACACAGTTTCTAGATGTTTCATTACTCTCCATTGGACTTGTTTGTCAACATCTCTCATAAAATGTAAATATTTGCTTAGAGTCCAGGAAGTATAGCTTTAAGCTATTTATCTCCTCTTAGGAATTGTTTAGTTGCCTTGCATCTAAGATGTCAAGTAGAATTCATATGGAAATTAACTATTCCAATGAAGCTTTTGCAGAAGCAACAAAGGTGCCAAGAATTAGAGTTTTAGAACTACTGGAAGAGATTCTAGTCCAATCCCTTTATTGTGTAAATGTGGAAACTGAGGCCTGCAGGGGTGATTGTGATTCCTCTAAAGTCTTAAAGGTAGTCAAGGGCAGAATTTGGGCAAGAATTTGGTAGCCCAGGCTCTTGACTCTAAACTAAGTGATTTTGAACCAAGCTTTACTTTTCTTTCTACCTTCATGTCCCTGGCTTCAATGAATAGAGCAAACTGGCATTGCATCTGTGGTTAGGAAGGTGGGGTGGGGTCACACACTTTTCCACCTCTGTGTTTTGGAAGGAATCCAGTCACCATCATTGGCACCATATGCACAGTCTTTCTTATGTGATAGCTTTGTAAGTTATAGCCTGTCATTTTCTTTATAGTTGATCCTTCTGCTCCACGTCTGAAGCTGAGAATGAGTGATGTGTCTTGTCATCTGCTTTAATTCTAACTAGGTCTCTTAACTTGGTCTGCTGGGCTTCCCTGTTCTTTCTACTTTTCCTCCCTGCCCATTAACATGTATTTAATTCCATCCTTGGGTTATTCTTACACATGACCCCCATGAGATTTAGAAACCAGAAACTACTTGCAAGTCAATTTAAATTTTTTCCCCCTGAAGAACAGCCTTCTTCAAAATACAAATAAAATAAAAAAGGAAAATATTGGATGTTGTAGGGGATGTGAGAAAACTGGGACACTGATCCATTGTTGGTGGAGTGGTGAACAGATCCAACCATTCTGGAGAGCAATTTGGAACTTTGCCCAAAGGGCTATCAAATTGTGCATACCGGTTGATCCAGCAGTACCACTTCTAGGTTTATATCCCAAAGACATCCCAAAAAAGAGAAAAGACCTATTTGTACAAGAATATTTATAGTAGCTCTTTTTGTGGTGGCTAAGAATTGGAAATCAGAGGGATGCCCATCAATTGGGGAATGGCTAAAAAAGCTGTGGTATATGATCATGATGGAATATTATCGTGCTATAAGAAATGACAATGGGCAGCTAGGTGGCACAGTGGATAGAGCACCGGCCCTGGAGTCAGGAGTACCTGAGTTCAAATCTGGCCTCAGACACTTAACACTTACTAGCTGTGTGACCCTGGGCAAGTCACTTAACCCCAATTGCCTCACTTTAAAAAAAAAATGACAAGCAGGATGATTTCGGAAAAACCTGGAAAGACTTCCATGAACTGATGTATAGTGAAGTGAACAGAACCAAAATATTGTACACAGTAACAACAATATTGTTCAGTGGAGAACTGTGAATGACTTGGCTATTCTCGGAAATACAATAATCCAATATATTCCCAAGGGACTAATGATGAAGCATCCTATCTTCCTCCAGAGAAAAAAAACTGATATTGATTGAATATAGACTGAAGCATGCTATTTTTCACTTTCTTTCATTTTTTCCTTTTATTTGAGTCTTCTTATATAAAATGACTAATATGGAAATATTTTACATGATTGCACATGTATAACCTATATCTGATTGCTTACTGCCTCAGGAAACAGGGAGGAGAGGGAGGAAGGGAGAGATAGAATTTGGAACTCTTAAACATTAAACAAAAATGTTTATTAAAATAAAAATTTTAAATCACAATATCAAAAAAGAAAACCACAAATTAACATTTAAAATAAAATAAAACAGTCCAGATGAAATATATATAAGGAATAAAGAGAAACCTCACAGCAAAGTGATTAGATGACTGGTCTTGCCTCTGAATAAGCCTAGGCAAGTCACTTAACTTCTCAGGACTCCAAGGAAATCTCTCTCTAATTTTATTCTAAACTTAACATCAAATAGAATGGCTATTTACATACATATGAAACCCCCCAGATAAACAGTTCATGAAACTGTAGGTCTCTATTATCTACAACTTGCTTTTCTTTTTAAGACTATATCAACCTGTAGGTCTCAAAGCTATCCAGCTTGTCTCGCTTTCTTTCTGGCCTCCTGTTTTCTTTTGTTTTTTTTTTTAAGGATGATTCAATGACCCTCTTTTCTTTCTTTCTTTTTTCTTTTTTTTCCCTTTCTTTCTTTCTTTCTTTTTTTTTTTTTTTGCTACCCTATGCCTACCCTCCCCTTTCACCACCACTGGGGAAAAAAAGAAAAGTAAAATAAAGCCAAAAGTTAAAAAATTAAAAGGATACAAGTTTATCTTTTTTATAGAAATAGTTTCTAATTTGGGAGTTTCCTATGCTGAATAAAATCAAATATCTCCCAAATCACTTCCCCCCTCAAAAAAAAAAAACAAAGAAAAAACGAAATATTATAAGATTTGACAAAAAGATAGATTCTCTATATGCCATAATATTTATAACATCACTCTTTGTAGTACCAAAGACCAGAAAACAAAATAGATACCTATAGACTGGAGAATAGGTACATAAATTTTGGTATATAAGTATAATAGAATATAACTATGATGTAAAAAATGAGGATTGTGAATACCAAGGAGCATGGAAAGACTTACATGAACTGATAAAAAGTGAATTTAGCATAGTCAAGAAAATAACGTCTACAATGACTTCAAAAATGTAAATAGAGGGGCAGCTAGGTGGTGCAGTGGATAGAGCACTGGCTCTGGAGTCAGGAGTACCTGAGTTCAAATCTGGCCTCAGACACTTAACACTTACTAGCTGTATGACCCTGGGCAAGTCACTTAACCCCAATTGCCTCACTAAAAAAAAGAAAAAAGAAAAAAAATGTAAATAGAAAGAACTACCACAAAACAATCAAAACTGAATATCATAAAATTATGAGGAACAAAACTTGACCCAATGAAGAGAAAAAAATCCTTTCACTCCATTGCAGAGGTTATGACTCCACAAATGTGGAACGGTACATATAACCAGGTATTTTCAATATGTTGCTCAATTTTGCTGTATTTTTTCCTTTCCTATTTTTCTTTCTTTTTTAGAAAAGATAATTCCAAAGGACTGATGATGAAAAATTCTGTTCATCTACAGAGAAAGAATTGATTAACTC
Source organism: Dromiciops gliroides (assembly GCF_019393635.1). NCBI lineage: Eukaryota > Metazoa > Chordata > Mammalia > Microbiotheria > Microbiotheriidae > Dromiciops > Dromiciops gliroides. Next base: position 581,444,479 of record NC_057862.1, read on the forward strand.
TGAGTATAGATTAGACATATATTTTTTACTTTCTTTTTCAATTTTTAAAAATTATTATTTTTAAAATTTTGAGTTTCATATTCTGTCTATCCCTCTAGCTTCTTCCCCACCCATTGAGAAGGAAAGCAATATAATAGCCATTATGTGAAATCCTGCAAAACATATTTCTATATTAGGAATGCTGCCAAAAAAAAAGTAAGAATAAAATAAAGTGAAAAACAATCTATTTCAATCTACACTGAGTTCATCAGGGATCAAAGGATATGCATAATTTTAGAGCCCTTTGAGTATTGTTCCAAATTGGTCTCCAGAATGGTTGGACCAGTTCACAACTCCACCAACAGTGTATTAGTGTACCTATTTTTCCACACTCCCGCCAGCATTTTTAGTTGCATGCCCAATTTATTTATCTGTTCTTCCTCTTTCTTTATTAGTTTAATCATTTAGAGATATAAAATTCCCCTAAGTACTGCTTTGGCTGCATCCCACAAATTTTGATATTTTGTCTAATTGTCATCTTTAATGAAATTGTTTCTTGATTATTTAATTTCCAATTAATTTTCAATCTATACTTCCAAGACCCTTTATTGAATATAATTTGTATTAAATTATGGTCTGAAAAGGGTGATTTTAATATTTCTGCTTTTCTGCATTTGTTTAAGAGGTTTTTATGGCCTGATACATTGTCAATTTTTGTAAAGGTGTCATTTACAACTGAGAAAAATGTATACTCCTTTTATTCCCATTCAATTTTCTTCAGAGCTCTATTATATCCAACTTTTCTAAAATTCTATTCATCTTTTTAACTTCTTTCTTATTCAATGGGTAGATTTATCTAATTCTGAAAGAAGTAAATTGAGCCCCCTTCCCCTTTAGTATAGTTTTATTCTCTATTTCCTCCTATTACCCATTTAACTTTTCTTTTAAGAGTTTGGATGCTATGCTATTTGGTGCATATATGTTTAATATTGCTACTACTTCATTGTCTATGGTATCTTTCAGCAAAATGTGGTTCTCCTGATTATCTCTTTTAATCAGGTCTACTTTTGCTTTTGCTTTGTCTGATATTATGATTGGTTGGCAAGCCTGCCTTTTTCACTTTAGTTCAGGCATAATAGATTCTGCACCAGTCCCTTATTTTAACTTCATATGTGTCCCTCTGTTTTAAGTGTGTTTTTGGCAAACAACCTATTGTTGGATTCTAGCTTCTAATCCATTCTGCTATCCACTACTTTATGGGTGAGTTTATCCTATTCACACTCAGAGTTATAATTACTAACTGTATTTCTCTCCACCCTATTTTCTTCTGTTTATCCTTCTCTGTCTCTGTCTCTTTAACCCTATCCCTGCTCTAAAGTCTATTTTGCTTCTGACCACTACCTCCCTTAATCTATTTTCCCTCTTATCAGCCTCCTTCCTTTCTTTTAGCTCCTTCCCCTTCTACTTCTCTGTTGGATAAGACAGAGTTCTATACCTTGGTGTGTGTGTGTGTGTATTCTTCCCTCTTTGAACCAATACAGATGAGAGTGAGGTTCAAGCATTGCTCACCCATCCCATTTTATCTTCCACTCTATATAAGTTCTTCCTTGCATGCCATTTTTATATGAGATAATTTCCCCCACTCTTCCTCTTCCTTCTCATTGTACATCCCTCTTATTAATTTTTCCTTTTTTTTTTAGAGATCTTCCCACTATAATCAACACACACCCATACCTTTGATCTAGGTAGACTCCTTCTAACTAACCTAAAAATGATAAAGTTCTTAGGAAGTACATGTATCATCTTCCCACATAGGAATGTAAACAATTTAACCTTATTAAGTACTTTATGCTTTCTCTTTCATGTTTACATTTTTTATGTTGCTTGCATCTTGTGTTTAAATGTCACATTTTCTATTCACCATTGCTCTTTCTATCAGGAATGCTTAAAAGTTCTTTATTGCATTAAATATCCATTTTCCTCCATGATATATTATACTTAGTTTTGATTGACAGGTTATTCTTGGTTGTAATCCTAGTTCCTTTGACTTCCAGAATATCATATTCTAAGCCCTCTGCTTTTTTTTTTTTTTTTTTTTTTTTTTTTTTTTTAGTGAGGCAATTGGGGTTAAGTGACTTGCCCAGGGTCACACAGCTGGTAAGTGTGTGTTAAGTGTCTGAGGCCGGATTTGAACTCAGGTACTCCTGACTTCAGGGCCGGTGCTCTATCCACTGCGCCACCTAGCTGCCCCCCAGCCCTCTGCTTTTTAACAGTGGTAGATGCTAAGTCTTAGTAGTGGTCAAAATGTATGCATGGTTTTATATCCCTTTAGGCATAGTTCCAAATTGTTTTTCAGAATGATTGGGTTAGATTAAAACTCCAGCAACAATTCCTTAGTGCACCTTTTTTTCCATATCCCTTCTGCATTTGTTATTTTACTTTTCTGTCATATTAGCCAATCTGATAGTTATGAGGTGGTACCTCAGAGGTATTTTAATTTGCATGTTTCTAATTAGTACTGATTTAAACTTTTTTGCATGACTATTGATAGTTTTGATTTCTTCTTCTGAAAACTGCCTATTCATATCCTTTGACCATTTATCAATTGCAGAATGGCTCATATTTTTATGAAATTGGCTCCATTCCCTATATATTTGAAAAATGATGCCTTTTGGGGGATTTCTGGGGCAGAGCCAAGATGGCAGAGGAAAAGCAGTAAGCTCTTGGAACTCACAACATGATCACTCCAGAAAACCTCCAAATAATGCCATAGGACAATTCCTGGAGCAGCAGAACCCACAAAAAACGGGATGATATAATTTTCCAGGCAGATGGATTAGAAGGTTAGCAGGAGGGGGCTGCTTTGCAGGGGCAGGAGTGGAGCCCAACCCTATGGGGACGCTGACACAGATCCAGTTCCAGGCAGGCCTTGCAGAGAAAGAGACCCCTGGAGCCTCTGAATCTGCTGCAGCACCAGCATCTTCTGGAACTAAGCTCATGGTCTGGTGAGAGGGCTGAGTAGTTGTCAGGAGGGAGATTACTGGGGTCTCTGCTGGTGCTGAGGTGGAACTTTGGTGTTTCAGCCCTGCTGGGAACCAGGAAGTAGGCATGAGTGGTGATGGCCCAGGTGAGGGAGGGGCACAGGTTCATCAGAGCTAACAACCACAGCACAGAGTTTTGCTGCCTGGTTAATTAGCAAGTTAGCCTCGGTTATCTACAGACCGGACAATAGGCCAGGTGAATAAAGAATCTGCCCCTCCTTAAATCATTCCACGCCTGAAGCTTGGGACGGTACATCCTGAAAGCAGTGTCCCACTTTAAGAAGGAATTAAAAGTCAAGAAATTAGGGGGTGAAAAATGAGCAGAGAAAGATGTGGACCATAGAAAGTTTCTTTACTGACAAGGAAGGTCGAGGTGCACCCTCAGAAGACAATAGCAACATCAGGGCTTCTACATCCAAAGCTTCCAAGAAATATATGAATTGGTCTGAGGCCATAGAAGTGTTCAAAAAGATAAAGTAAGAGAAGGAGAGGAAAAAATGGAAAGAAAAATGAGAGTGATGCAAGAGTATCATGAAAAAAAAAGTCAACAGCTTGGAAAGCCAAATTGGCCAAATGGAAAAGGAGGTACAAAAGCTCTCTGAAGAAAATCAGTGCTTAAAAATTAGGATTCAGCAAATAGAAGCTAATGACTTTATGATAAATCAGGACACAATAAAGCAAATCCAAATGAATAAAAAAATAGAGAGCAAGGTGAAATATCTCCTTGGAAAAACAGCTGACCTGGAAAATAGATCCAGGAGAGATAATTTGAAAATCATTACACTACCTGAAAACCATGATAAAGGAAAGAGCTTAGAAATCATCTTCTAGGAAATTTTCAGGGAAAATTGCCCTGATATTCCAGAAGCAGAAGGCAAAATAGAAATTGAAAGAATCTACCGATCACCTCCTGAAAGAAATCCCAAAATGAAAACTCCCAGGAATATTATAACCAAATTCCAGAGCTCCCAGGTCAAGGAGAATATATTGCAAGTAGCCAGAAAGAAACAATTCAAGTACTGTGGAGCCACAGTCAGGATAGCACAAGATCTAGCAGCTTCTACATTAAAGGATCAGAAGGCATGAAATATGATATTCTGGAGGCCAAAGGAACTAGGATTACAATCAAGAATCACCTACCCAGCAAAACTGAGTATAATCTTTCAGGGGGAAAAATGGGACTCCAATGATAAAGAGAACTTTTAGGTATTCATGATGAAAAGACCTGAAGTGAATAGAAAATTTGACTTTCAAATACAAGACCCTAGAGAAGCATAAAAAGGAAAACAGGAAAAAGAAATTAAGAGGGATGTTAAAAGGTTAAACTCTTTACATTCCTACATGGGAAGATGATATGTCTAACTCATAAGAACTTTCTCAGTATTAGGGCAGATGACAGAAATAAATTTAGACAGAGGGCACAGGTGGGAGTTGATTATGAAGGGATGTTACCTGTAAAACTTTTTTTATTTCTTTTTTTTTTTGTGGGGTGGTCAGAGTTCGATGCCATGCCCAGGATCATGCAGTGGGTGAGTGTCTGTGTGTGTCTGAGGCAAGATTTGGGCTCGGGTCCTCCTGGGTCCAGGGTGGGTACTTTGTCCACTGTGTCACCTAGCTGTCCCATGACGACATCTTTAGGGTAAAATTGAAGGGTGAGAGGATTGCACTGGGGGAGGGGGAAGGGGAGAGGTAGGATGAGGCAAAATCCCACATGAAAGAAACAGGAAAAGGGCTTATGGAGTGGGGAGAGAGATGGGGAGGAGGGAGGCAGTGAGTGAGACTTACACTCATCAGAATTGGTTCAAAGACCTTAATCTCATCAGAGTTGGCTCAAGGAGGGAATAACATACACAACTGGGTGGAGTAATCTATCTAACCCTGCAGGAAAGTAGGAGGGGAAGGGGATAAAGAGGGAGGGGTGAAAGAAGGGAGAGAAGATTGGGGGAGGGGGGAGTCAGAAGCAAATCACTTTTGAGGAGGAATAGGGTGAAAGAAGATAGAAAATAGAGTAAATGTCATGGGGAAGGAAATGGGATGGAGGGAAACAGTTTCTTTTCTTTTCTTTTTTGTGAGGCAATGAGGGTTAAGTGATTTGCCCAGGATAACACAGCTAGTAAGTGTCAAGTGTCTGAGACTGGATTTGAATTCAGGTCCTCCTGAATCCAGGGTTGGTGCTTTATCCACTGCACCGCCTAGCTGCCCTGAGGGAAACAATTAACAGTAGTAACTGTGAAAAAAATTTTGAAGCAGAGGCAAGAGTAATGTAAGATGATGATTGATTGAGTGATAATGATTAGATGAAGATGGGGACTGATTGATGACAATGAGGATGGGTTGATGATGATAATAACGATTGATGATGATAAGCATATGGTACATATTCTGCTGCACTGTTGTGAAGAAAATTCTTTGTCAGGTATGACGTACTATATAAATGTTATCTATTACTGTTGTTGCAAGAATCAACCTCATGGGTTTACTGTAAGGAAATCTCTCTTTAAAGTATTATATAAATGTAGTTTTTGTTTTTGTGAAGCAATGAAGGTTAAGTGACTTGCCCAGGGTCACACAGTTAGAATGTGTAAAGTGTCTCAGGCTGGATTTGAACTCAGGTCCTCCTAAATCCAGGGCCAATGCCTTATCCACTATGCCACTTAGCTGCCCCCTTGTAGTTTACTCTTTTTTTTTTTTTTTTAGTGAGGCAATTGGGGTTAAGTGACTTGCCCAGGGTCACACAGCTAGTAAGTGTGTAAAATGTTTGAGGCCGGATTTGAAGTCAGGTACTCCTGACTCCAGGGCCGATGCTCTATCCACTGTGCCATCTAGCTGCCCCTGTAGTTTACTATTTAAAAAAAAAAGATGAAAAGGATGCTATCAGAAAAACCTGGAAAGACCTATATGAGCTGATGCAACATGAGATGTACTATATACAAAATAACAGCAATACTGTAAGATGATCTGCTGTGAATGACTTGGTTATTTTCAGTAATGCAATGATCCAAGACAACTCTGAAGGTCCTATGAAAATGCAGAGAGAGAACTGATGGTGTCTGAATACAGATTGAAACATAACTTTTTTGTTAGTTCCTTTTTCTGAAGTTTTGTTTTTGTGTGTTTTCTTTCATAACCTGGCTAATGTGGAAATGTTTTGCATGATTGCTCATGTATAGCTTATATTGAATTGCTTGAGTTCTTGGGGAAGGGGGGAAAGAGGGAGGAAGAGAATTTGGAACACAAAGTTGGTTTTTTTTTTATTTGATGTCAAAATTTGTATTTATATGTAATTTGGGAAAAAAATAAAATTCTAAAACCATTTTTAAAAAAAGAACTTATAACTTATAACAAGTGAAAATACAGGATAGGGGCAGCTAGGTGGTGCAGTGGATAGAGCACCAGCCTTGGATTCAGGAGGACCTGAGTTCAAATTTGGCCTCGGACACTTAACAATTACTAGTTGTGTGACCCTAGGCAAGTCACTTAACTCCAATTGCCTCACCCCCCCCCCAAAAAAAAAGAAAAGAAAAGAAAAAGAAAATACAGGATAAATAATTTAGAGAGGTTCTCTAACAATGGACCAAGGATTAGAGTTCCCTGTACAGAACCAGGAAGAAAGTTTACTGGTTAATGTTTTTCTATGGGGCTAAAACTACAAGGAGGGTCCTTCTGAACCCCCATACCATAAAGGATATTAAAAAAGATAGGGGGCAGCTAGATGGCGCAGTGGATAGAGCACCGGCCCTGGAGTCAGGAGTACCTGAGTTCAAATCCGGCCTCAGACACTTAACACTTACTAGCTGTGTGACCCTGGGCAAGTCACTTAACCCCATTTGCCTCACTAAAAAAAAAAAAAAAAAAAAGATAGGGGGTGGCTAGGTGGCGCAGTGGATAAAGCACTGGCCCTGGATTCAGGAGTACCAGAGTTCAAGTCCAGCCTCAGACACTTGACACTTACTAGCTATGTGACCCTGGGCAAGTCACTTGACCCCCATTGCCCCGCAAAAAAAAAAAAAAAGGAAGGAAATACACGTCTGGGTTGACCACGGATGTTTATGAAAAATAAAATGATGAGTAAAAAATACAACTTATAGAAGACTATATGAATGAGCTCAGAAACAGACAACAGTCAACTCAACCAAAGGAGGTTAAGAGAAGGGAAAAAAGAAAAGCCGATTCCTCTAGATTCCCCACAACACATCTACTTTTACCAACACTTCCAAAAATATTATGAGCTGATACTTAAGAGCAGTCTTTTATACCTTCCTAGAAATCCTCATTTTCTCCTTTCCTTCTCTGTGACCCTAGAAGGGCAAACCACCTCTCCATTAAAAATGGCCCTGGTCTACCTCTAGCCCCAAGTGAATAACTGCAAAGTGAAGCTGGCTTGTCACCATTTTGTGTGTGTGTGTGTGTGACTATGCCATCTACTTCTAAAAACTATTTCACAGGGCTTGTCCACTACTACCTGGAGATTAGTTCTGCTCTTTGAGAGACTACAAGTTGTTATATTTGTTTTCTTTTTTCTTTGTTTGTTTGGTTTTTTTGCAGGGCAATGGGGGTTAAGTGACTTGCCCAAGGTCACACAGCTAGTAAGTGTTAAGTGTCTGAGGCCAGATTTGAACTCAGGTACTCCTGACTCCAGGGATGGTGCTCTATCCACTGCGCCACCTAGCTGCCCTATATTTGTTTTCTAATGATTAATTTAACTGTTTCACAGCAAAAAAAAAAAAGTCTTTTTCAGAGAAACTTGCTAAAAAACTTCCTAAAAAAAGTTTCTCTGGGTTTTCTGCTTTCCTTCTAATTTTGGCTGCATTGGCTTTGTGCAACACTTTTAAAATTCCATGTAGTCAAAATTATTCATTTTACTTCCTGTGATCCTCTCTATTTCTTGTTTGGTCATAAACTCTTTATCCATAGATGTCTCATTTCTCTTCCTAATTTTTCCTCTACCACTCTGATTTTTAAACTTTTTCTTCTTTTTTTATCTCTTTCTTTAGCTTTTCCAAGAATTCTTCTTGGGTTTATGTTCAATCTATATTTTTCTTTGAGGTTTTGCTTATAGATGTTTTCATGTCCTTTTTTTTTCTTCATATCTTGAGCTTCCCTGTCATCATAATAGATTTTTATGATTAGGCTCTTTTGTTGGTTTGTTTGCTCTTTTCCAGCCTAATTCTTGACTTTGGTCTTATGTTAAGAGTTGGGTTCTGCTCTCCTAGGGATGGTGGGACACTTTCCTATGCTTTAGGCTTTTTTACCCTGATCTTTTCATAGCTACTTCCTGAGGTGTAGGTAGTATGATCAGGGATAGATAGATTTGGTCTCTACTCTCTTCGACTGAACTTTGGTCCTTACCTAAGGAGGGCTTCTGATCGCTCACAAACACAAGTGCCAATGCTCCTCTGCAACCCAGAATTTGGCAATGGGCAACAGAGTTGCGCCCAGTTCTGCACCCAGTGCCAGGACAGAGGTCCCCTGTAATCTCTTTCTGACCAATTGTTCACTCCCTTTACCTTCTCTGAATGATAAGAGCTTCTGAAACTGTTCCTGCTACTGCTATTGCCATTGACTCTAAGGCCCACAACTGGTGTTGCTGTATGGTGTCCTTAGGGCCAGTTCCCACTCCATTGTCATAAACCTCTCTAAGTTGTCTTGGGCTGGAAAAATGTCTGCCACTGACCTTTTGTTGGCTATGCTTCTCCAGAATTAGATTATTTTAAAGTTGTTTGGATAGGGATTGGAAGAGTTCAGCTTGAATGCTACCTCTGCTTAGCCATCTTAGCTCTGCCATATGATATCTTTATTTTTCTTCCCTCCCCCCCCAGCAAGATGGCTAATGTGGAAATGCATGACTTCATATCCATAATGGGTATTATATTTCCTGCTTTCTCAGTGGGTGGGAGAAGGATCAGAGGGAGGGAGGGAATTTGGAGCTGAAAATAAAAATAAAATCACATTATTTAAAAATAATTGTTATATGGATGATTGTGGCAGTGATACTGGTATTGGGGATGAGGGGTGTTAGAGGGAGCATTCTAAATAATGTGAAAATAAAAGCTATCAATACACATCTATTTCGGCCAGAGTGATAAACATGCCAGTGGTTGTGATAAATGTTGTGAAAGGAGAATTGATAAGACTTAGCAACTGAATATGTAGAGTAAAGGGGAAGTGGAGAGAATTGAGCATGATTCTAAGGTTTCAAACCTGGGTAACTAAAAGGATGGTGATGCTCTTATGAGAAATACGAAAGCGTGGAAGATGAGCTTATTTAGGAGGGAATCAATCATAATGAAGTTTGTTCTATAGGTGTTGACTTTGAGATGCCTATAGGACATCTGTATGGAGACATTCAGCTACATGGAGATATCCATTTGGTGCTGAGTGATTGATGCTTACAAGAAAGATGACTATAATAACAAAAGCTGGCACTTAAATAGTGTTTTAAAGTTTATAAAACACTCTGAATACATTACCTTACTTGAGACTTTCAACAACCCTCTAGATATGACATAGAGATATTTTTGTCCCCATTTCACAGAAAACAAAGCTCAGAGAGATTAATGAAATTCACCCATGGTGACACAGCTGACAAGGGCCAAAGGAAGGATTTGAACCCAGATCATCCTGATTACATGTATTGCTTCTATGATTGGAGTTATGAGTTATGTGAGAAAATAATTATTAATAATGGATTTTGAGGGTGACTCAGGGATCAGTCCTTTCCCCAACCCACTCTGGAAAGTGAGTTCTCCCTGAGAAACTTCATCAAATCTCATCTGGGACAAACCTAAGGGAACAAAAGGTATGGAGGTAGATTCTTTTGTCTGGATCAGTGAAGAACTGGTGGGATTAAATCACACTTAGATAATAGACTTTGCATTAAGCAACTTGAGTGAGGGTCTTCTGCATACTTTTCCTGCTATCATCTCTAGAGTTCTTTTTTTTTTTTCTTTAGTGAAGCAATTGGGGTTAAGTGACTTGCCCAGGGTCACACAGCTAGTAAGTGTTAAGTGTCTGAGGCCGGATTTGAACTCAGGTACTCCTGACTCCAGGGCCGGTGCTCTATCCACTGCACCACCTAGCTGCCCCTCTAGAGTTCATTTTAATGGAGACCACCTTCAAGTCATATCAACCAATAGAATTTAATGATACTAACCAATTAGCTTTGATCAATGTATAATGACCCACCTTTATCAAAAGAGGATTAAAAAACCCTTGGAAGACACCATGAGAGGTCTTGTACATCTTCGAGGTATTCTGGGTATTCTGGGGTTCTCTTGGTTCTGAGACCACATGGTCTTGGTCTCTCTTGGGTCTCATGCTGTGTCCCAGAGAGACAGCCAGTGTCTTTTGGGGCTTTTCTCCTGCTCGTGCTTACTGGTATGCTAAAGCTCTTTTCCTTGCTTTCTCTACCATGTGACCCGAGACCACAAGAAGTTAGGGAGACGCATGGTCAATCTTTTCCTGGTATAATACTACATAAATGAATATATGCTTACCCCAAAGTGGTGTCTATAGCAATAGCAATTAAAATGTCAAAAAACACAGTTTAAATTCTATCTTGTTCTGGTTCCCCCCTAGTCAGTACAGTAAATATGTTTATAAGTAGCCAGTATAAAGGAGCAAGAGCAAGACATAAGACTGCAAAGGGGAACATGGAAGTCATATACAAACCATCCCAATAATCAAAAGAGTATAATTTACAAATTGTATCAGATAGTGACCAAAAGTCATGTCCTGGTAATATGTGGCACTGCTGTCAGTGGACACGGGACATGCTGTCCCATGATAAGTAAATTCCAGACCAGCAGAACATCAAAAAGGTGCTATTAACTTTGAGATGATGATTTAAAAGTTTTACCAGTATCTTTGAGATGATTTGCTAATTGTCCTCAAGATAGTACCAATAGGAGTTGGTCTGTTTCCCAAAAATAACCCTATAAAAATAAGCCTTCAAACTCCTGTCCCCCAAGCACTCTCCCAGTCTCCATTGTGTTCATGCATCCTAGTGTTCCCCACTCTACTCTTTTCCCATTCTCTTCCTCATACTGCCTTCCTTCACCACCCCATTCCTTCATCTCTGAGCCATGCCATTGGCCTCTGTTCATTTTTCACTGCTCGTCTCTGCCTTTATGGGCTTTTTGCCCCCGTGCCCTCTCTGTTTATTTAACTAAAGTGTGATTGAACCCTGTTTCCCACCACCTATTGTGGTCTTTCCTGGCAAGTATTCAAAGAACTGGGTGTGCCTATCCTCATTCCATAATTTCATAAATTAATTATCAACTTGGGCTGAAGACATAGATTTGGGAGTCAACTGCTTAGAGATGATAATTGAGTCCATGGGAGCAGCTGAGATGAGAGAAGGGAAGAGGTCCATAACAGAGCCTGGGGATACCACAATTAGGGGATGAGATATAGATAATGATTCAGCAAAGGAAAGAGAAAATCGACATTATATGAAAGCCAAGGGAGGAGAAATTATCCAGAAGGGGAGTAGCCAAAAAACTCTATGTAACTGAAAGTTGCTTAAAGATCAAGAAGGATGAGAACTGAGAAAAGGCCTTCAGATTTATGCTAACCCTGGAGAAAGCAGTTTCAGCTCAAACCCAAATCCCAAGAACAGCTTCTCTGTTCCTTTAAGGAGAAACCAGCTCAGCCTATGTAAAGCAAATGCTGTTTCTACCATACAGATACTTTGTTGATGAAGATGTACAAGTGCGGGTACCTTTTCTGAAAGGGAAATAGTCCTAGAGCGATAACAAACAGAGCTGTTATTCTTGGCAAGAGTAAACCCACTGTATCATTTGGGGGGGGGCAGGGCAATGGGGAGTTAAGTGACTTGCCCAGGGTCATACAGCTAGTGTCAAGTGTCTGAGGCCGAATTTGAACTCAGGTCCTCCTGAATCCAGGGCTGGTGCTTTATCCACTGTGCCACCTAGCTGCCCCCTCCACCATATCTTCTGTAGGGAAAGCTACCATTTTTTTTCTTGCTGGAAAAGATGCAGGACAAAAAGGGTCCCTAAACTGTGTCCTATCCTTTCCTTGCTTAGTGACAATCCCATGGTGATTTATATGGATCTAGATGGCAATCAGAAGAATGATGAGAATAGAAAGGAATTTTTCTCTCCACAATCCAAATAACAGACTGAGTTCAAGGAACAAGAACCGGAAGCATAAATAAGAAATTCAAAAGATAGACAGTCTAAGCCCCGAGAGCTTCTGCTGGCTTCTGTGACTGGCTGTGTTGGGCTGTTGAGTCAGATTCACAAAAAGAGCTGAAATAGCTCCTCGGGTTATGATTAAAAGAGCTGACATCACCCCCTCACTGAACCCCACTCCTCTACCACCCCCACCCCCAGAGGTTTATGGAACATGTATAATTCAGAAAAAGATGAGTACATGGTGAGAGAACCTGAACAGGGCAGCCCAATGTAGATATCAATGTATGAGTAGCACAGAGGACCAGCAGGTGACGACAGTGCAATGGAGATTATAGCCTAGGTATGTTATGGCAGGCTCAGAAGACAGCAGCAATAGTTTAACATCAGTCTCTGCTATCAAGTAGTATATCTTCTAACAGGGGAGAAAACATGTAACTTATATAGGTACTTAGATACACATGAGATATATTCAGAGTATATAAAAAGGTCATCTGAAAGGGGAAGGCATAAGGATCTTGGGGGATGAGGAAAAGTCTTCAGCAATAGGTGGGATTTGAGCTGAGTCTTGACAAGTACTTAATAAGTACTTTTCACTAATTGAAGAAACCAGAAAAACTAAAAGAAGAGGTGCCAGGGCAGAGCATCCCAGGCATGCTGGAGATAGACTGCACAAAGAGGCTGAGATGGGACACAAGGGTTATTTGAGGAATTCTATGATTCACAGACAAACTTCCCCTGACAAAATGAGGGAGCAGAGTGGAGATGTGAGCTCCAACCTGAGTTGCCGCCTATAAAATGAGGCTTGTGAAACAAGAAAGGCAATCTGAGGTCCTCAAATGAAAGATTCTCTTAAGTACAAACTGTGTGGCCAAGCCCCGGTAGAAGCAGAATTACAATAATGTCATCTGCTGGGAATAAAGACTAGTTTCACAAAGAACCAGTTCCATACCTAAGGCTTCCTTCTTAAATGTGCTTAATGTATGCCAATGGAAAGTCATTACATATGCACAGACATTAATGGGGGGAGGGGTTGTTAATTGTCAAGTTAAACCTGACAGATCATCTTCAGGCTAATTTCACTTGGCCCCGGACTGTCTGCCTGGCTGGTTTTGTTTACATGTACAAAACCTGCAAAATATTTGGCTCCAACATGCTCCAGTCCCGAAAGCCCCGACAAGAACAGCTGTGTAAGACGAAGACTTCGAACTGCCACATACCACTTGGCTTATTAGTACTTGGCAACCTAGAGGTTGGAATCATTTAGTATAGTTACAATATGCATGCTATGCCTATTACTGGAGGTGTTTAGGTGCTTTAACCCCCAAACCAATGAGGATCTTCAAAGGGTAGGTCACACCATCTTGGAAATAGGATTGTTCATTCTCTGATTGGGCTGAACTGCTATCACACTTAATCAGCAAGGCCCTCATCTAGAGTCTTCTACCAAATACCCCATTTCATCTGTGAGGGGAAGCAAGCCAAAGACATTTCTTGTTTTTCTCTAAAACACCGCCAGGAGAGACTAAGGATCTTTGGACTAATCCTCAAATGGTCATTGGATTTCACTCTCCTTTAATTTTTTAAAGTGATTACTTATGGTCAACAGTAACATCAATAAGCCTGTTTAATTCCACCCTGGAAAACTCAAGTCCACTTTGTAGCTTGACTTCTAAAATTTGCTGTGTATATTTAAAATGATTAATATGTGGACTGTGCTGTGTCTAAATATACAGAAACATGAACCTGGCTTGTTTCTAATGCAGCTTTAGACCTAGCCAGTCACTCCACCCTCCCTGTTGCTATTTTCTTGGTATTCCCATTTTATGTGAAAGCATTTAATATTACCCATAAACCTCAAATCTCCCACATGTATATGAATTACTGATTCTTGCTCATCTGGAGAGCTTTTCCTGAGGCTTTTAAAAAATTTTGTTTATCCTACACAATTTCCTTCCTTCCTTCAAGTTCAGTAGGCTTGGTACCCCAGGGGTTTCCTATACTAGGCTAACCACTAATCATGTCCTTCTGCTCCAGCAACAGCAGCGAAGAATGAAGCTTCCTCCCTTTGCTCAGTCAAATGAGGATGTCAGCAGCAATGGTGAGCCTAAACAACACTGCTATTCATTGTCTGGAGATCTGGGAAAATGTCTTTGAATTCAGATAGCCAAATTAGCTGCTGCTTGAGGAACACACAGCTGCTGTGTATGGGTCCCATAGTATCTTCCCTCCAGCTACAATTCTTCTTAACATGAGCTCATCTCTACATGTGGGCCTCGAATTAGATTGTCACCACCAAGGAACACACCAAGAGCATTCTTGAAGTGAGCCCATCAACACAGAAGTGAGGACACGGGCTACTTTAAATACTTGCCTGCCCTTCCCAAATGTTCTGCTATGGGCTGTTTGGATTCCAAGGCCTCTGTTAACTTTAATAACTTAGATTCTTTCCATTTCTTGCTTTCCCGCCTTGAATGGAGATTTTGAAAACCCAATTTACTTATATGTCAAGTTCTCATATAGATCTGGGGTCTCTTACCAAAGTGAGCACAAAAATTGAAATAGGCAAAATTAAGTCAATGCGTAAAGAAAAATCCCCAACTTGATATATCCTGAAAGTGTGACAAATCTACATTTGTTCCAAATATCTTGTTTTTTGTTTTTTTTGTTTTTTTGTGGGGCAATGGGGGTTAAGTGACTTGCCCAGGGTCACACAGCTAGTAAGTGTCAAGTGTCTGACACCGGATTTGAACTCAGGTACTCCTGAATCCAGGGCCAGTGCTCTATCTACTGCGCCACTTAGCCGCCCCCAAATATCTTGTTAACAAATAATTCAGAATATACCTAATTGCATTCTTTAGAATGATTTGCTATACCCAGAAGACCAAGTTCTTCTGGATAGTTCTTATCAAAGCACTTTCAAATCAGAATAGAGACTTTAATCATTCCTGCCATACCACTCTCCCCATAGTCCCTCCTCCTGAGTTAAATCCATCCTCTCTCCTCCTTTCCTAACAAAGATATAATATCCTCCAGAGCACTTAGGAAGAGTCAAAAAAGAAACCAAATGGGATTTGCATTTATTCTTCATCTTTCTTTTTTCCTCATCTTTCCTACAACTCTCTTCAACAAGTCTCAGCAGAAACACATTGCCTTCCTCTCAGTTCAGGTCTGACAATCCCAAGGATCTCAGTCTTTGGAAGACAAGGCACTTTAAGACAGTCTCTTAGGAAGTACTTGTCAAATTAAGAGTGCCCTCGCTTTTTTTCCCCCAAGGTTTACCTGATGGATTCTAGAAACATAAGCCAAGGTGTGATATTTCAAACACATTATATGAAAAGTGCCTCCTCTGTGCCTAGCACCCTGCTAGGCCGGCGAAGATACCAACAACGTGACCTGGCCTTCACTCCTAGAAAAACTCCAACTCAGGGTGGAGCCTTTTGGAAATACCAGAATGAGAAGACATAGGCATTTGTTTTCAATAGGAGGTTTGGCTTCCCTGTTCCCAGGAGCATCTTAATTTTTTAGACTGAGAGTCCCTTAGCTTTGAAGCCTTTCCCCATGAGCCAGTCATGACAACTGAAAACTCCAAGGAAGGTGCTGGGGAGTGTAACACCTACATGACTCAGAATCTACCTTTGGCCTAAATGGAAATGGTTTACACAGATCCTCTCACAAATCCAAGATATCTGGGCTTAAATGGCTTCCTCCTTAAATCAATCTGCATATTCTTGGCAAGCTCTCTTACTCTGCATGGTGGGCAGCTGCAGTTTCAGCAGGGTATTTTTTCCCCTGACTATTCTCCTCTTCCTGTCTTGTGCAGATGCAGTTCTTTCCCTCTGTCTGCTTCACAGCTAATTATTTTAGCAACCAGGCTCAGATCCTAAAGAGAACAGATCATATTCTTGAAAGTAAGAACTATACTGAAATATAGAGGAAAAGTCCCTTTCATCTGTCTCATCCCTTCTTGAATAGCATCATCCAGAGGAAAAGCCATTTGGCTCTTTTATATGGTGAGCTTTACAACATTGTATACATTAACTCATTTGATCTTCTCCAAAACCCTACGAAGTAATAAGCAGGGCAGGTGGGATTAGCACTACTTTAAAGATGAGTTAACGGAGGCTTAGAGATGATGGCTTCTTTAGGGTCACTCAATAAATGGCAGAGTGGACAACAGAGGCTATACTTTCCCACTCTGCCATATCATCTCTCTACTACATCATGCTACCTATTTGCCTTTACTTTCTCTGCATTTATCTTTTACTAAGCCCCTGAAACCAGTTCTAGCCCACTGGGAGAAATACAAAGCTTAGATAAGACACTGGCCCTCATGGAGTTTATAGCCTAATAATAGCGGGAAATCTTATCATCAATTAATTAATCAACAGCTGGGAAGTGAAGGTGTGACAGTGTGCTAGGAGGCTGGAGGACAGAAAAGGTTTGGAACAGTTGCTGCAGAGACCCTCTTGCTGTCTCTCTGCCTCAGTATATTAAGTCTTGCTCTGATATTTATTTACCCAAGGGGTATCAATTTTGATAGTACCCGTTCAGTGAAAGCAAACTTCAGAAAGAGCTGTCCTTCCCAACTGCCATTTATCTGCTTTTGACCTGAATGTTCATCTGTCTGGTATCTTTAAGTATTCCAATTCCTATGATCAATAAAGATCAGTAGTATCTGGAGGCAGCAACCTCTCAAGTTATTAATGGACTGGGAATTATAACTGGGAAGCTTAGCATTTTCCTAGTCTCTCCCCTGTTTCTAGACACATACTTACTAGTATCTAGCTGAATGTCACCTGAACAAAACCATCTTCCATTCCAAGAAGAGGTTTTATTAAATAAACGTATATTGGGGCAGCTAGGTGGCACAGTGGATAGAGCACTAGCCCTGGATTCAGGAGGACCTGAGTTCAAATCTGGATTCAGACACTTAACACTTACTAGCTGTGTGATCCTAGGCAAGTCACTTAACCCCAATTGCCTCACCAAAAAAAAAACACCAAAAAAAAAAACAACCTGTATATTTAAATAGACAGTACACACAAATGTAGTAAAACATTAAATTTCCAAAAAAGCCTCCCTTTTTTGTTCCCAAAATTGTCCATGCAAGATTTGTTGTCTGTATTTATCACCAATCTTTCCTTCCTTTCAATCTGTTTCCCAGAGCAAAGACCTAAAAAAGGGAGTGCAGCACACATATAAAATGGAAATGGGAAGAAACAACAATTATTTTCAGCCTTTACTTTGAAGTTGTGTTCACCAAAAAAAAAAAAAAAAAAAGTGGGGCAGCTAGGTGGCGCAGTGGATAGAGCACCGGCCCTGGATTCAGGAGGACCTGAGTTCAAATCCGGCCTCGGACACTTAACACTTAACTAGCTGTGTGACCCTAGGCAAGTCACTTAACCCCAATTGCCTCACCAAAAAAAAAAAAAAAAAAAAGAAGTTGTTTTAGCAGTGCAAAGAGTAGGGTTTGGGGTATTTGGTCAGAATGTTAGTGCTTTGATAGTTTGCCCTTTCCTGGATGCTTACCATCTAAGGGACATGGACACACGATGACGAAGCACACACAGAGAGATGCTTACTCGTTTAAACAAACCAGTAAGAGAAGATGAGAAAGAATAGGAGCTAATAGCTGTTGAAGGGATGCTTCCCTGGTGGCCTGTCCTCTTCCACAAGTTTGCCAGTTTTGTGGGGAGTCTTCCTTTCCCCCTCCCTTCCACAACCTTGGTGGGAATAAGCAGCACTTGATCCTCAAGTTCTCAGAAATCTCCAAGATGATCCAACATAAATCCTGGTGTGTCTCAATTATCTGTGAGGGGAACAACTCGGCGATCTAAACACAATCCCTTTTGTGTGTGTTCATCTGTCAAGCCTTACACCCTGAACCTGTTAGTTCCCCGGGGCTGGATCTTGGGTACACGGAAGGTCAGAGCTTTGATAAGACGACACAATTTTGTGCTACCAGTATTTGATGCATTCGGCTTGATGTTACTATATCATCTACTAAGTCATCTTGTGCTGTGGCATGAAGTATAAGTGATTTGTTAATAGTTGGATCTAAAAGAAAAATGGCTTCAGGGGATAGGGGCTGAGTTAAAACTTAATTGGAACTTGGGGTAACAGGAAGGGAGTACTGAGGTATTTGCAGGATATTGTCAGTCACATGCTTGCTACACTAGAATTAATAAACACTAAAAGTATAGGAATAAAAACTTGTCACACCATTTTTTTATAAGTCAGAAATAAGAGGGGGGTAAGGGCTAGCAGCTTAAAAAATAGCTGAAGTGTTCCTGGTGTCCCTTACACCTCATGTTTTTAAGAAAAGGCTAATAGGAAGCATGAATACGCTAGAAAGCCACAGTTGTAGACAATACTGCTTTAAAAGACACCTTGTGATTGTTCAGTTCATTTTGCTGTCATGAGAAATATATTTATAGCAAAGTCATTAAAATTAATGTGTGGATTATTGGTCATTAAGAACAATTAGACACTGCTACTCTTGGACAATCTTCAAAAGGTCAACATTCAGAATTGATAAGGTTTCTAATGATCCAGCATGTGTTTTTGTAGCCATCTGCACTCTTAATCTCAGAGGTGATGTTTGTAAAGGTTGGAAGCTGTTTTGTTCAGCATGTTGACCCAGAAGTGAAATGCAAAATTTAAAAAGATAAATAAGCCAGTAAACAAAATCCAGCAGATCTCTTGCGGAATCAAAGGGAAAATAAGACATAGAGTAAGGGAAAACATCAAGCTAGGGCCTGGAAAGTCAGTGAAGTCAGGGGCAGCTAGGTGGCGCAGTGGACAGAGCACCGGCCCTGGAGTCAGGAGGACCTGAGTTCAAATCCGGCCTCAGACACTTAACACTTACTAGCTGTGTGACCCTGGGCAAGTCACTTAACCCTCATTGCCTCACTAAAGGAAGGAAGGAAGGAAGGAAGGAAGGAAGGAAGGAAGGAAGGAAGGAAGGAAGGAAGGAAGGAAGGAAGGAAGGAAGGAAGGAAGGAAGGAAGGAAGGAAGGAAGGAAGGAAGGAAGGAAGAGTGATCCAATGAAATAGAGTTGCTCCCTACTGACTCATAGGATCAGTAGATCCCATTGCTAGTAAAAGACCTATTTCTCAAGTGAACAGGAACCGAAAACTAGACATCCTCTTCATGGAGAGCATTCACCCTACCTTGCTAGGGCCCAGACCTCCATATCACTTGCCACTCCTTAGCAGACTGTTTTCCTAGCTTCTACTCTTAGGACATCATCCTCATCTTCCTCTCATGGAACCCTAGTCTCTGCTCCTTGGGTTGATTTCCTGGTTTGAACTGGTGAGCTTTTGTCTTATATTTCAGGAGGCAAAGGCCTCCACACTACCTCATATCCTTGAGCCAACCCCAGAATTCCTTTGCTTTCTTCCCCCATTAGAATTTAAGCTCACTGAAGGCAGGAGCTGTCTTGCTTGCTCATATTTGTATTCCTAGTGCTTAGCACAGTGCCTCTAAATGCTGTTGTTGCTAGGTGGTGCAGTGGATACAGTGCTGGGTCTGGAGTCAGGAAGACATCTTCTTGAGTTCAAATCTTATTGCAGACACTTACTAGTTGTATGATCCTGGACAAGTCACTTAACCCTGTTTGCCTCAGTTTCCTCATCTGTAAAGTGAGCTGGAAAAGGAGATGGCCAAGCACTTCAGTATCTTTGCCAAGAAAACCCCAAATGGGGTTACAAAGAGTTGGGCATGACTGAAAACTACTGAAAGACAGCAAAGCTAGTTAGCACTTAATAAATGCTTGCTAGTTAGCTTTCTTTCTTTCTCTACAAAGGAAGAAAGGTTTAGCAGAATGAGCATTGTACAGTCAGATGAGCCCTGTGTTTGAATCCTGGCTCTGATGCAATGTGACCCTGGGCAAGTCACTTCATCTCTTGGAGCCTGTTTTCTTGTCTATAAAATGGTAATAATATCTGAAGAAGGATCAAATAAAATATGGAAATGTTTTACAAACCAGAAAGTACCATATAAATGTCAGTTGTTGTTATATGGCATGACCTGTTTACTCTTTATTGCCTTCTCCATATATCTAAGCACAGGCAGTGTGGTGCATTTGAGAAAGCCCTTAGGAAAATCTGGGTTCCCCTGGTTTCCTCTGAAATATACAGGTTTTCTGCCCATTGGCATATCACTCAACCTTTCCATAGCTATACAAATGAAATTATATGTGTCTATACCTATGCATGCATAGGTATACATACAAAGTACCCCCACATATGTGTGTACACACATACACAAAATATACACACAGGGTACCCCATATACATAAACTTATGCAAGTCTTAAGACAAACTCAGCTACTAAATAGCTTTAAGAGTGTGTGTGTGTGTGTGTGTGTGTGTGTGTGTGTGTGTGTGTGTGTGTGTGTGTGTGTGTGTAAGACACACTAGAAGGCAGCTAGGTGGTACAGTGAATAGAGTACTGCACCTGGAGTTGGGAAGGAAGACCTGGGTTCAAATCCAGTCTGGGTTTGCTAGTTGCATGACCCTAGACGAATCACTTACCTATTTGCCTCTTGTTTTCTCATTTGTAAAATAGGGGTAATAACAGCATACTACTTCACAAGGTTCCTGTCAGGATAAAATGAGTTCATGTTTGTAAAGGTCTTAGCATTATGCCCGGCACATCGTAGGCACTATATATTGTAGGTAGCAGTCTATGCGGCTATTAGCTGGTTTTTTTCCCCAAAGTCTACAACAATATTGAACCTTACAGTTAAAGCTCAATAAATTTGTTCAATTATTGCAGAAAATATTTTTAGTTTAAACTTTTAATGATCTTTGTAGCAAGTTCTCTGATAAGGGCTTCAAGTTATATAAGGAAAGGACCAAATTTATAAGAATATATGGGGAAGGAGAAAACAGATTTTTGATGGAAAAAAATCTAAAACTATGAATGTCAAGTGAAGGCATCTGGATGTCATTTAGGAGGCAATGGGGTGACATCAAAGATTTTTGAGCACAGGAATTAATGTGATTGAGACGATGCTTCAGCAGGATTAACCTGGCAATAATATAAGGACAGAAAAGGGAGGGGTCAGGAGATTCAAGTGAGAGATGGTGAAAGCCTGAATGAGAGTAGTGCAGTTGAAGTGAGGCAGTAGGAATTTAAATAAGAAATCCTGAGTCAGCAATATCTAGCAATGAAATGAATATGGGGAACAAGGAAGGAAAAGTCAGGAAACCCAAAGGTTTTGAGCCTGGGTGAATTAAGTAGGTCTGGTAATACTATTAACACAGATGCAGGATATCATGGAACTATTGAGTTTCTCTTTAGGGATGGGGGAAGGAGAACATGGACAGGATGATGGGTTGTTTTAGGTTTAAGATGTTAATGACATGTCCAGAAGGTTGGAAATATGAGTCTGTAACTCAGGAGTGGAGATACCAATATTATTTAAAAAATAGATAAGGTCTTTGAAGGACAACTATGGGAAGTACTTACAAAATAGTTGTATTTCAAAAGCTCAATTTTCAGTGTGTTGATTAGCATTTAAAACTTTCACTTAAAAATATTATAGTGGGGGCAGCTAGGTGGCGCAGTGGATAAAGCACCAGCCCTGGATTCAGGAAGACCCAAGTTCAAATCCGGCCTCAGACACTTGACATTACTAGCTGTGTGATCCTGGGCAAGTCACTTAACCCTCATTGCCCCACAAAAAATAAACCAACCCAAAAACCCAAAAATATTATAGTTGGGTTCTCAGACTAGACCACACAAACCCATTTAGTTAATAAATAAGGGGAAACTCTACTACTACTACTACTACTACTACCACTACTACTACTACTACTACTACCACTACTACTACTACTACTACTACTACTACTACTACTACTACTACTACTACTACTACCACCACCAGTCTACATTCCAGATTCCTATAACAGGAGGCCACTGCATACCGGAAAAGGAAAAAGAAAAGTGAGCAGAGGAAAAGTGGGAAGAAGCTAAAGGGAAGTTAATGATGACACATCCTTAGGCTATTCAGTAGATAATTGGAAATATGAGTTTAGGACTGAGAAGATAGACCAGGGGTAGAGATAATGGCAACACATCCTTTTCCTTCCCCTTTTTTGGGCTTAGTACCAAAGGCAAAATTTTAGAACAGGTAAAATTTATCTTTGGTACCTTTGTACCTCCCTTTCTCAAGACACCCATGTTGCTTTAAGTGTCCCCCTGTAATACCCAACCTAATCCTCCCCTCCTCTCTCCTTAAGAAAAAAAAGAGTATGCCATACTCCAAGGTCACCTACCTCCCTTTCCCCAGTCAAAACTCTTTTATCTTTAAAGCAACTGATTCCAGCTTGTTAGAGGTAATCTGAGTTAATTCAAACTAATAAGTGACAAAGTCCTGGAATAGTCACAGATGTACTTATTTTTATTTTTTTAGTGAGGCAATTGGGGTTAAGTGACTTGCCCAGGGTCACACAGCTAGTAAGTATTAAGTGTCTGAGGCCGGATTTGAACTCAGGTACTCCTGACTCCAGGGCTGGTGCTCTATCCACTGCGCCACCTAGCTGCTCCCAGATTGCATTTATTTTTAAGAGCTAGGTAACAAATGAATCCCTAAATACATGGGCAATATAACAAAGTTAAGTGAAAAATTGGGGGCAGTAGGGGAAGTGATAATCTATATTTGGAGAGTCAGCATCATAGGCTCAGGGCAGGGGTCCCTTACCCCCTTTTCAGCTTACAAAGCTTCTTTTTACAGTTGTGGATCCTTGGTCTCTTAAAGTTCCATTTAAAAATTAAACAACTCCTCAAATGGAAACAGAGGGCTTAGAGGGGATTATCTGCTTCATTCAACTCTCTGAAAGAATAGGTAGGTGGCAATCCATTTAGGAAAAATAATTGGTTATAGCATTACTACCTATGCATAAAACCTGGAACCTATTCATCTTTTACCAGTATGACCTTAGGCAAATAATGTCACCTTTCTGAGCCTAGTTTTCCTCATGTTAAAAGCAAGAGGTTGGGATTAATACTGCTATGGTCTCTTCCAGCTCTAATTCTATTCTACTGTAGGCAACCACAATGAAATTATTTATTATGTGGATTGGATTTTCAATATCCAAAATAAGGTTGAAAAGCGGTTTCCATTTAAGGTTCCTTTTTAAATTGTTTATAAGTTGGGGAAAACACACAATCTTGTGGGCTGCAAGAATCTGTTACCTGAATTCCACTTAAAAGGCAAAGGATACTAGCTGTGTGGCGCTGAGCAAGTCACTTAACCCTCATTGCCCTGCCAAAACAAAACAAAAATAGGCAAAGGAAAAACTGGCCTCCCAGTTTAGAAGTAATTGTTTTGGCCTTTTGATTAAGACTACCACATTTTGGGAACCTAAAATGACCTTTTTAACACTCAAAAATTTTTTACACATGAAGTTTTTCAATGGTTAGATCTTTTTGTTTTGTTTTGTTTTGTATGAGGGTTAAGTGACTTGCCCAGGGTCACATGTCAGTGGGTAGATCTTAGGAAAAGAGTTGGAAATCCTAAGACTTGGGTTTCAGTTCTGATTGCTTCTTATTGTTTGATCTTGAGCAGATCACTTATTTATCCCACAGGCCTATTATGTAAGTGCCTACCATGCACCAGACACTGTGTGCTGACCTCTGGAAATACAGAGTCAGAAACAGCAGTTCCTTTCCTAAAAAAGATGAAATTCTATTGAGGAAACAACACAAATACTCAAGCAAATGCAAGCTATATACAAAGTTAATTCAAAGTAATTCTGAGGAAGGGGTACGAGCAACTGAGGGGGATCAAAAAAGGAAATGTAGGATGTGGCACCTGAGTTGAGCTTTGAAGAAAGCTACAAGGTCTAAGTAAGAGGAGTAAATGCATCCTAGGAATGAGGGACAAGCAAGTTGGCAAATGTGGCTGGGGGTACCAGAGCTCTGACACATAAGTGATATGACTTGCCTTTTAGACTCCTCAATTTATAGCAAGAGATGCTGGAGGCAATTTCTTCCAACCTCCCCCTTTTATGGATCAAGAAACTGAAGCCCATTCAGGCTAAATGACTTGTCCAAGATAACACGGGTATTAGGTGGCAGGGATGGTTTCAAACCCAGGTCCTTGGACACCAAACCCAATACCACTGTTTCTGATGTATCCACTGTATTCTGTTACTTTGATGAATAGGTAGAGAGGGGTTGGGAAGGAGAGATGAATAAAACTATTACAAGGGTTCATGAAAGAGATGATGAGGGCCTCAATTAGAGTGATGGCTATGTGAGGTGATAAAGTAAAAATCAACAAGCACTGGTAACTGACCAAATACTGGGTGGTAGTGGGGAATGGAGAGCTAAGAATAAAACCTAAACTGGGTTACTGGAAGGTATCTTTGACAGATATAGAAAAATTGCGGGAGGGGGTTTGAAGGAAAAGATAATGAGTTCTATTTTGGTTATGTTGAGTTTGAGATGCCAAACAGGGTGAAGTAGGACTGGAATTTAGAAGAATAGGGCTGGATATATAGACTTGATACTGATGAGAATCTTCCTGGGCCT
Source organism: Dromiciops gliroides (assembly GCF_019393635.1). Lineage (NCBI taxonomy): Eukaryota > Metazoa > Chordata > Mammalia > Microbiotheria > Microbiotheriidae > Dromiciops > Dromiciops gliroides. The sequence goes on from NC_057862.1 coordinate 581,469,207, forward strand.
CAGTTTCCCTATCTGTAAAACTCAAGGAATGAATAATGATTTCCTAAGAAATCATCCAGTAATTAACAGTCTAAAGGTTAATGAAAAGTCATCAAATTTTGAGTCAGACATCCTAAATTTACCACTTATACTATAATCTATTTCCTATTATCTTTTGAGGGGAATTTTTTTTTGGTGGGGCAATGAGGGTGCTCAGGGTCACACAGTTAGTAAGTGTCAAGTGTCTGAGGCCGGATTTGAACTCAGGTCCTCCTGAATCCAAGGCTGGTGTTTTATCCACTGCGGCACCTAGCTGCCCCCCTCCTATTATCTTCTGTCTGAGCCTCAGCAAGGCAGACATTTTCATTTCTTATTCTTTCAAACAAACAAAATCAACCCTGAAAATGAAAAGTCTGTGCAATAAAAGGAGAGTAGTTCACTCAGGAAATCCTTAAGTTTGGTTTCCTAAAGTAATGATAATACTGTCAATTCTCTTGTGTATATTTTATGATATACCTACTTTCCCCCTCAAGAAAAACAGAAAGGTATCCATTTATCAAAAGAAATTCAACAGGATCAAATTAATGTTGTGGTAGACCTTCCCCTTAGAGTTTCCTGAAGTGAATGCTTAAATTCTCAACCTTTAGGTGGTATTAATGTCTATGCATTTAAAAATTCATAATCAATCCATCTTTATGTACAGGAACATTTATAAATAACATCCTTAGTGAGCGTCTGTTGGTAAAATTTTGGATCTGGGGTTGTTTCTCAAGGAGAATACAAAGGGACACAACAGATCTTTTTCTTCTACCCCTCAAAACACATATTCAGAAGTCTAATTTTGTGTCAACTGCAAAAGATCTAACTATGGGGAAATCTACTTGGGACTGAGAAATGTGCTATATATGATGGGACCAATATATACTCCCTTTGTTGCCTCCCCACTCCCACCCCTAGATTTGTAACTTGACCAAACTGGAGGATGGGGCAAGGCTCAAGCTGTCCCTTCCTGGCCCACCCACAAAGGGTAGAGAGCCACCACACCCTGCCCTGCTGATCAGACTCGTTTCCATATGGAGCTGAAGGGGGTTTCTGGGTAGCTATGTGCTACTACTGTGAGGACTACTGTGAATGTCGTTGCTGTGTTTGAGTTAAGTAAACTTCCTTTTGTTAAGTAACCTAGCATTTTGTCCAGGCCTACCCCAATACCATATTCAGCAAACTTGTGTTTCTACTTATCCCACGCCATTTCCAACTTGGTTTCTACTACTACCACATGAAAATTCTTCAAGGTACCTATTCACAAGCCCACTTGGAAAGCTATCTGCAAAGCGCCTCCCAGTCTAGAAAACAATGAAGAAGGAAATGGGTAGTTTTGAATCTTCCTTGTTGCCTAAGGAGTGTTTATGTGGGGGGAAATCACATATTCCATTTAAATATGATTTTGCACATTTGCAAATAACTCTGAGCGAGAGGCTATGTAGTGGGGACGAGTTTTTTTTTGTTTTGGGGGGGTTGAGGGGCGGGAAGGGTGCCAGTAATAGTTCTGTGTTTGGCTTTATAGAGTCAGGAGACTGATTAGAATCCTGCCTCAGACACTGACCTTGGATAAATGATTTCATCTGAGTCTTACCTTCCTTACCTTTACCTTCATTTTATTTGCACAACTTGCTTTTTATGATGGTTGCAAAGAAGTATAATTCATGTGAATAAACTATAATTTCAGTGTATATAGTTTCTAGTCTATTTCAATATAAAGAACTCCCCTAACAAGGGGCAGGGGAACTCATTCCATGAGTACAACCTTAAACCAAACTAGTAGCTAAGTCCTAAGGATCTTTCTTAGATACAAAGGGGTTAAGTAACTTGCCCAGTGTCGTCAAAGGGATTCTGAATTCGTGTCTTTCTGATTCCAAAATCTACATTCACATAAGATAGAAATGGTAAGGACAAGGAGTGGGCAGAGTACTGAGGCTAGGCAGGAAGACTTGAATTCAAGTCTCACATGCTGGCTAGCTGTGTGACCCTGGGCAAGTCACTTAACTTAGCCAGTTTTCTCATTTGTAAAATGGGGATAACAACAGCACCTGGCTCATCAGGTTATTGTGAGAGTCAAATGTGATAACAGATGTTAAGTGCTTTGCCAACTTTAAAGACGTAGATAAAATGTGAAGAATGCACTGGACAGGGCACAGACCAGCAAACTAGCTGGGAGGCCAATACAATGTGACAGAATGTAAAGGTAGAATTAGCACAGTTTGACAGCTGACTAGATGTATATGGTGAGGTGGAAGAGGGAGGGGAATAGGAAAAGGAACAAGCATTTATTTTGCCTATGACGTTACTAAATGCTTAACAAATCTCTCATTTGATCCTCACAAGAATCTTGGAAGGTAGGTACTATTATCCTCACTTTACGGCTGAAAAAACTGAGGAGGACATGTTAAGTGACTTACCTAAGGTTACAAGGGTTAAGGGGCATCTGAGGCTGATTTTAAAGTCAGGTTTTCTTGACTCCCAGCCCAGAGCTCTGTCCACTGCACCACCTACCTGCATCTAAGGACAATTATGACTCAAGTGGTTAGAAGGCTGGTTGACCAAGAGGATTATGACCCCATCAATAACAGAAAGAGATGGTAGGCAAAAGACAGGTTCAGTTTTGGACATATTAAATTTGATACAGCAGGTGGACATATTATAAAGAATTCCAGCAGGATGCCAGAAATACCCAACTGGGCAATGTTAGAAGAGTTGTGGGAAGATAAGCAAACAGATACATTGTTGGTAGAGCTATCAATCAGTAAAACCATTCTGGAAAGCAATTTGGAATTATGCAAATAAAGTGATTAAAATGTCCAAATTCTTTCACCCAAAGATTCTATTGCTGGGTTTATATCCCAAGGATGTCATTGATAAATAAGTTCTAAAATACATCATAATGTAGCAGCATTTTTTTGTGATGTCAAAGAAGTAGAAACGACACAAATACCTATCAAATGGGGAATAGCTAAATAAATTGTGGTACATGAATATGATGGAATATTACTGTGCAGGAGGAAATGATCAATGGGATGAATACAAAGAAATATGGAAAGATCAATGGAAATTGATGCAGAGCCAAGAAAACAACATATACAATGACTCCAACAAAGTATATAGAAAGAATAACCACACACACACACACACACACACACACACAAAATTACACAGAACAATCATGGTTCAAAAGAAAAGATGAGAAAATACTCTTCCCCTTATCCCTTTTGCAAAGGTAGAGGGTCCATAAGTATTTCACATTGCAATGATTTTTTTTATCAGTTAAGCAGATTTTTCCTCTTTTGTCTTAAAAACCACTGTTATTTGGGCTAGCTCTCTGAGAAAGGGAGTGGAGAGGCGGTGGGGGGGGGGAGAATGATGTATATTGAAGTCATAAAGTGATAAATGAACATCATAGATGTGTAAAAAAGAGAAGAAAATGTGGCCAAGAATAGACTCCTGGGGGAGAGAAACACAATTGTGATTTTTAAAATAAGAGGAAAGATGAGAAATCAATAAAAAAGACAGGTAAGGAGTGGTCAGACAGGTAGGAAAACCATAAAAGAATTCAAGGGGAAAAAAAAATAATTCAAGGAGGGAAAGGGGTCAAAAAGGAGGGGGTGGTCACGTTGTCAAATGCCACAGGAAAGTGGAGAGTGATGAGGATAGGAAAAACAAAGCTATTAGATTTTAGTGATAGGAAGAGGGCTGTGTTAGTATAATGGAGGAAATAGAAATAAGACTGCAAAGCGCTAAGTAGGTGGTAAGATAATGTAGGCCTAAGTATTGACTATTCTTTCTCAAAACTTGGCACTAAAAGGTAAAGAGTGAAGATGAAGCTTAAATAGACAGAAGGGTCAAGTAAGGTTTTCTAAGCATGGGAAAGACTAGAGGAAATATGTGAAAGAGCTAAGAGTAGAGAGAAACTGAAGATGCATGAAAAAAAGGTGACAGTTGGTAAAACAAAGCCACAGAGTTGAGAAGAGAATCAGTATCAAGGATATTGCCGGTGGGGTTAACTTTAGCAATAGCAATCAGTACCATTTCAACCTGTGAAACTAGAGGGAAAGGATGAACATGGGTTGGGGACATAGGTGGAGATCAGTGGAGCTGAAGGATGTCCTCAATATACTCAACCAAGGAGGAGGCTGGGTTGTCTACTGACTGTAAAGGGAGGGTCTGGGGGGAATCTGAGAGTAACAGAGAAAGTGTATAATAAGTGGGAAGAGAATGAAAAGATTGCCATGTAGGAGAGCCTTGCTGATATTCAAGAGTACACATGTGTAGGAGACTCCATTAGCAGGACTTGGTGATTTGCTTGGGTAGCCTGGGAATAGAAGAAGACACAGCAGAATTCAACCAAGGCTGAGAATTATAGTGTGGAAACAATAAAAGGTCAAGGAATTAAAAGATAGACATTACTGGAATGGCTGAACAAAGCCCCTTCTCTGGAAGAAACCAAGGGGACCTTAAAGCAGACTTAGATTATGGAGCAATGTAAAGAGAGCCTAATTGGTTAAATATGAAGGATAGGGAAAAGAGATAAATTTACCACCACATCACCACCTCCAATCCTGATTAAATCCTAAAAGAGATAAATTGAGAGTTGGCGTCATGTGGTTGGTTAGTTATACATGATATACTCAGTCTGCTTTAGTCATTCTCAATTAATTCACTCTAAAGCCTGAATTGTCAGAGACTTTATGAAAGTGAATAAACATCGGAAATAGGCATGTTATCTAAGTTTTGTACAAAATTAATAATAATCTGTACTTTGATCATCTTCATAGTCTACCTTACTTAAAATTTTCTAAGACAAAACTAGTAAATATACCAAAATAACAGTATTGGTTTGGCCAAGTGTAAAAGTGTTGGCCACAGGAAAACTCAGTCTAGTCTTTTTCATAACACACTGTACCTCCTCAAGTTGATCACATTCTAGCAAAACAGAACAAAACATGAATGAAAATGAAACAAAATGCAAACACAATTATCAAAAGATAAGACTAGAACCAAACTCTGAAAAATCTGATTTTATTTTTTTAATAAAAAAGGCCTGTGATCAAATTAAATTTAAAACTCTATTGAAATATCCATTGACAGTTTCTCAAATGGCTTTCCAGATATTTTAACATTGCTCAGAACTGTAATAATGCTTTTTTGTATTATTAGTTTAACTGGGTTAACATCCTAAATACCAAGGTTTGGTGTGGTTTTAAAGCAGATAGATGTTTAAAAGTAGGATGTAACCCTAAGAAACCCCTTAATTGTCAAAGGCATAAGCAAATTCTAAATTTAAAAAATCAAAGTAAAGCATCATAATTATAAATTTGAGCGACTGTGGTCTTTAGAAGACAAAACCAGTTCTCTTTCACAGCAGCATTCCGTTTTAAGCTGTGGGAACAGTTGGAAACTTCTCTGTGGGAACTTTATCTGACACAACAAAAACATCAATTAAACAGAGACACCCAAAAAGACATTTCTAAGCATACTCATTTGATTCATAAGAATCAGATTTTAAAATGGGATTTTGTGATGTGTATATAGGGATTAATCATTAAGCATTATTTTAACTCAAAGTATTGTGATGAAATTTTTCAATTCAAAATTCAAGGAAACAGTGTTTCAAAAAGAATATTCATTTTGTTTTAAAAATTTATTCCAAGGATTGACTACTGTCAGAAGGTCAAAAGAGTTCTCTCATTAATGTTGAAAATAGCAACCAGTACTTCTCCTAAATGTGGATTCTCTGACATGGCCAGTGCTCAAGAGTGCCCTATTTATATGAGTATCCCACCCTAATGAAGTCCATTTAGAAGAGTTCAGGAATCCCAAATACCTCATATCAATACTGCTAAAATTTATTACCTGCTGTTATATGTGAAGGTACTGAAATGCACATCCAGCATGCCTGCAAGTTTGCCTTTTTTCCAAGTTAAGGGTAAACATAATTTAATCACCATTATCAAAGTATCTGCTGCATAACCAACCTCTTTTTTGTACTTGTTTCATTTAAACAGAAGGCTTTGCTTTAGTTTTCATAAATATAGGACTAAGCCAATTTTTCTGATTTCAGTCAGCCCAAAAGAAAAAAAATAGCTTAAAAAAAAGAAAGAAAGAAATGAGAGGAAGTGAGGCATACAGCCTCAAAGCTAGGAGATGGGAAGGGGGGTGGGGGGTGGAGTGGGTTTCCATGTCCTGCTTGATACTATCCTAGCTGTATGTATGACTCTGGGGAAGTCACTAAATCTCTCAGTGCTCTAGGCAACTTACTATCTTAAGTAGACCACAGGTAGAAGGAGAATCCTCACCAGAAAGAGTTCCCCATACAGTGTAATCCTAGGTCTAGTCCTCTTTATCCCTTCTCTTTAGACTACTAACTAGTAGTCACCATTAGGGAATGAATGCTTCTGGAATAAGACTCTGGGTCTTCAAAATCCTTACTTTTAACTCAGTAATACAATTTCCTATCACTTTATCCAATAGATTTGGAAAGAACTTCATCTGCATATTATTTGATATTTCCAATAAATACTAAGAACCATTGTGTAATTTTATACAGATTCTGGAGCATAGGCAGCAGCCCACTATGCATTTACATAAAACAGCAACTCTTCTTTCAAGCATAAAAAAATGGATGATAGTTAGCAGCTACAGTTTTTTTCAATAGTTAGAGATTTTTAATCTTGATTTGTTTTTTTGTAAACAACATTTCAAACAATTGAATTTCACCCTGCCCTCTTCCCAGTATCAAATCAAGACAAGCAAAAATGACTTGTGAATGAGTATTTATCAACTGGCAACAAGTCCCATAACCCAATGTTATTTTTTAATCCAACAAGTAGAGGTATCTCTTCTTAATTACTGCCAGCAACCATATCCGCTTGTTTTTATTTTAAATAAGCACTGGTCAGTTGCAGGAACTCTCCACTTTTTAAGAACAGTACTTGGCACCAGGTTACTGCCATTGCAAAACTTTAATATAAGTGCTTCAGAAATAAACAAAAGCACTTTAAAAAATTACCAATTTTACAATTTCATTTTTTAAGTAATGCTTTTCTCTGTACTTGGAATTACTAAAGCATCTTTCAATTGAGAAATTCTAAGGAACTAGTCCCAGGATGAAGATGGTTTGGAGTTGTTGATTGTTTTAAAGCTAGGGTTAAACCATATGGAAATGGGTTAGATATTATTTTACCCTTGCTTTTTGTATCATATGGAAATGTATACCAAAATTAAAATAGAAAACCTACAAAATAAAAGTACTGTAAATAAAGTTTACCCTATATAATCACAGAAAAGATATACAGCTCAAAAATCAAAATACAATACCTCTCAACTCATTTCCCAACCCCATATCCCCACTAACACTGGGGGGGGGAGAACATTTTAGTTCACAGCCAGATATTTCCCCAAGACATTAACATGGAAGGCTTTAAGGTATTTATATTAGTAGCAGTGACAGCTTAAAGCTCCACACTATGGAAGAAAGGCTACAAAGGGTGCAACAGTAACTCCCCCACAAAATGGGATATAAAAGCTGCTGTAAAAGTTTTTCTTATGCTAAGAAAGGCAAACCACTTGGTGTGCTAAAGACAAAAGCTAGCAGCGTTATAGCAGTAAACTGAAAATAAAAAGCCTACAGGAATTATCCAAATGCCTACACAGAAGGAACAATGCAACAGACAGGCCCCTTAGCTCTCCAGTTTTGTTTGTAGGGAAGTGGTCAAATTAAATAGTCAAATTTAGTCACATTAACCAACATTTAACAAAGCTTCCCAGAAAAATCAGAACAAAACCTGACCTTTCAAGTCAAAGGGCACAGAGAGGCCTTTTCCATGTCATGTAGCTGAATGAGTTCAAAGATTGGCAATAAAGAGAAAAAAAGAAAGCTTTAAAGATGTGATGGGAACAAGCTTTGAGTTTATCGAACAGTCACACCAAGTTTCTCCAGCACACGAACACCCTTTTCCTGGTATTCTTGTCTGGTCATCCAAAAGTTGTCTTTGTCCTTCATGATGTCTGCCAGAACTGCACCACCCAGAAATACCATGTGCTTTCGGCGAGGTGGATCCTCAATGCGGATCTTAAATTTCTAAAATGTAGAGAGAAATAAAATTAATATTGTAAATTGTAGGGAACTGCCACATCTAAATGAACTAGGGATAGCCAGGCTGGAGAAGATATGAAGGGGTAGCAATGGCTGTCTTTAGATATTTGAAAAGATGAATGCAGAGAGAGAATCAGGCACAGTCAGTTTGGTCCCAAAGGGGAATGAGAAAAGTAATGGGTAGAAGGTCCTAACAATTAAAGAAATTCAATCAAACATCTATCCAATGCAATTTAATTAAAACAACCATCAAATGCCTATTGCATGTAAAGCAATAGAGTGGGCTGCCTTGGGAAGGAGTAGGTTCCTCTACACTAGGGATCTTCAAAGACTAGATGACCATTTGTTTTTGTCCATTGTTAGTTTCTTCTAAACATTTAAGTTGGACTAGTTGGCCTCTGAGATTATCTGTTTTTTAAAAAATCCAAACTCCATTTGCTACAGAACCAAATTGAAATAAAATGTTCTTAAAAGAAGTGAAATGAAATAATTATTAAAATATGGGCTACTAAAAGCAAACTATGGATGCAGGTAGTGGTACAGTAGAAAGAGTGCAGGCACACAGTAGAGGCCATATAAATGTTAGCTACAATGACAATGATATTTCTATGTTGTCTCACCCTCACAGAATGTAAGCTGAAAAATAAGAGATCTGGGCCAATCCAAAAGTTGATCATAGTAGTGAAGATAAAGGAATATAACTGCAACATCTACCTTTACAGCTTTATTATATACTACTCCCTTTCCCATCTGAACTGACTTTCTCGTTGTTCTTCCCATACTTTGTCTGGGCTGTCCCCCTATGCCTGGCAAGGCTCATCTTCCTTACCTTCCTTCCCCTCTCAGAATCTGACTCCTTTCCTACAAAACTTAACTCATGCGCTACCTTCTAAATGAAACCTTTACTAATCCCACCAAGCCCAGAGGTTCTTAATCTTGTTTTTGGTTTGTTTGATATTTTGATAGCTATTCCAGTGTAACTGATTTCTCTAGAATTCTATGTATTTTATGCATTTAAAGACATTATTTTGAGAAGGCTCAATAGGCTTTACCAGAATAACAAAGGGGTCCAGGACAACAACAAAAAGTTAAGAATGCTGGCCTGCCTCTCTAAAATTATTTTCTACTTCTTTCATATTTGATCTGTATAAGCTTACTTTATATTAAAATAGAATAGCTTACTCAGCCATTATTCAAACGACGGACACTGAGACTTTATTTTTCTTTAAATATCTTCGAACAGGTAGCCTCCCGGTTCCAGGTAACACTCATTAAGTAAGTGTACACCTCCCAGTAGATTAAGGAGATGTGGGGGACAACAGGGAGTAGCACTGCATACTGAGTTTATTCATGTACAGAAATCCAGGAACCAGAAGAGAAAAACATAGTGAGGAACATGTGGATGAAGATTAATAGAGAAATGGAAGTAGTTTTGTCTTTGGAGTATACTACAAAACAAATGGGCAGAAAAAGGAATTATATGTGGAGTTTAGGAAATAGGCTACAAGCTTAGCACAGAGAAATGACATAGTAGTGACACAGAACGAATTATGTGGACAGCTACTGGAGCTCTGCCAAATGCAGAATAGCAAGTCCTTTCTTGGTATGTTTTAATGATAATTTCATCCTTCCAAATGAAAGGACCAACAGTCTTATTCTGGATCTTAATTCTGACACACAAGGAAAAACTTGTTTTCTAGGGTATAAACCAATTATAGCTAATATTTATACACTTTAGGGTTTTCAAAACGCTTTACCCATATTATCTAATTTGATCTTCATCAGTGAGGTAGGTATTTACAGAAGTTAAATAACATGGCCAAAACACACAGCTAGTAAGCCTCAAAGGAAGGAATCAAATCCAGGTTTTCCTGAATCCAAGTCTGTCACTAGATCCACTATCACCTCTCTATGAAGGCCTTAGGGAGAGGGCAATGACCATTTAATCTTTTGTTTGTTTGTTTGGTGTTTCTTTTTGCAGGGCAATGGGGGTTAAGTGACTTGCCCAGGGTCACACAGCTAGTAAGTGTCAAGTGTCTGAGGCTGGATTTGAACTCAGGTACTCCTGAATCCAGGGCCAGTGCTTTATCCACTGCGCCACCTAGCTGCCCCTGGCCATTTAATCTTGAAATGTGTGACAGAAGACAGGAAAGCTAGGCAGATCCTAGATTTGGAGAGAAAGATTTCACAAGAATTTAGAAATATGATTGAAAGGCTTAAAATTCTATAGAGAGTCAGTCCAGGAAGGTCTCAATAATGAAATTCTAAAGACATAAAAAGGTGGGGGAGAAACCTGGATAAGGACAAGGGGGTTGTCCAAAAAGACTTAATGTGGCTAAACAGGGAACCTAAAAAGACATGTAGAGATAGGTAACTGAAATCCACTAAGAACAGTACTTAAAGCACTTAAGATGAGAATGAGTTGAAAGTGACAGAGAGAAGAACTAAAGTCAACAAAACCGGTTTCTAAAGTTATGGTGGGGAGAAGAGATAGAAAGGATATTCAATAGGGAAGAGAAGGCACAGCTGCTCAACTCCTACTTTTTGTTTCCTCTGCAAAGAATGATTCTAGGAATGAAGTGAGAGAACAAAATTGGGTAACTGGGAATGGATACCCAAGATAAGTAAAGAAATAACAAGAGTCCTTAGCTCTCCCAGGTGAGAAAAAGCCACCTGGCCTGAGTGAACATCATCTGAGGTACTCAAAGAACTGACATGTGCCTGATAAGCCAATGGAGACCTGCCTGAGAGGCAGCAGGCACATCCTTGCTCATTCTCCATCCCCTCCTACCCTGTGGAACCAGGGATACAAATGGTGATAGAAAGGACAGGTACCTGCCAAGTCTCCTTTTCAGTGGATTTTTTTGGGGGGTGGGGCAATGAGGGTTAAGTGACTTGCCCAGGGTCACACAGCTAGTGTCAAGTGGCTGAGGCTGGATTTGAACTCAGGTCCTCCTGAATCCAAGGCTGGTGCTTTATCCACTGTGCCACTTCAGTGGGTATTTTTAAAGGGCTCTCACTATGCACTCTTTGGTGGTGTTACCAGAGGTTTTTTGTACATGTGATCATTTTAATGGAAGTATTCCCAGCATTAACATTTAATTCAAGGCTAATAGTTAATATATAAAGCCAGGCTACTTCAAAAAAAAATTGTGTTTTTCGAATATACAGTTTAACCTAAGAAGTCTTCTAAAATTGTCTCTTCAATTAATTTTTTTCAAGTCAATAAATCAGTAGTATTTGTTTGCTTCTGTGATTTACTGTATGTACAGGCAAATCTCTCTGGGCCTCGATTTCCTCACCTGCAAAATAATGGTGTTGGAAGAGATGGCCTCAAAGGTCCTTTTTCCTTCTGTCTGGCTGAGGAAAGAAAAATGCTCCAACAACTGGACAACAAATAATATATAACAACGTGCTCCATGGTGTAGCTGAGGCTCTGCCACAGGAAGGATTTCATGGTCAGGTGCTACTGTCTTTTCTGAGTTCTCCTCCTTTTTAGCCTCTCTGCAATGTTTAACACAGTAGTCTACCTCCTACTTCTAGATGCTCTGCTTCCTGGGCTTCCATGCAGTGAGTGACACTGGATGCCACTGGCTCTCTCTTCCTACCTTTTAACTATTCCATCTCTGGTTTCCCATAGTCCCCCTATCCTTGTAAGTTCAGGCACATTCTGAGATTGTGTCCTCATCTTTTCTTTATATATCGGGGATTCTGAATCTTTTTCATGTCATGGACCCCTCTGAAAGTCTGATGAACCTAGAGACCTCCTCTCAGAATTTTTTTAAATGTATAAAATAAAATACATATGACTACATAGAAAGCCAATTACATTGAAGTACAGTTATAAATATATTTCAAAAACAAGGTCATGGACCCTTGGTTAAGAACCCCTGTTCTGTACTCTTGCTTGGTGATCTTAACATATTTCCTACTACCACCCAGGCACATTTACTTAACACTGTAAAGAGCCTTAGAAATAATTTTTACAGGGGCAGATAGGTGGAGCAGTGGATAGAGCCCTGGCCCTGGAGTCAGAAGGACCTGAGTTCAAATGTGGCCTCAGACACTTGACACTTACTAGCTGTGTGACCCTGGGCAAGTCACTTAACCCCAACTGCCTCACCAAAAAAAAAAAAAAAGTAAAGAAAAGAAATAATTTTTACAGATAAAGGAACTGAGACCCAAAATGATCTGTCCAATGTCAGCTAGGTGGTACAATGGGAAGAGTGTTGGGCCTGAAGTCAGGAAGACCTGAATTCAAATCCAGCCTCAGACACTTACTAGCTGGGTGATTTCTGGCTAAGCCACTTCGCATCTATAGTTCTCTTAGTTCCTCAACTGGAAAGTAATAGTAGCACTTACTTCCCAGGGTTGTTTTGAGGATTAAATGAAATAACATCTGTAAAACACTTACACAATGTCTGACATATCATAGGTGCTTAATGAATGCTTGTTCCCTTCCTGCATTTAAACACTAAATGTCTGATATGTGTAAGGTGCTGTCCCAGGCACTGAAAGAAGATACAGAAATAAAATACATTTCTTGTTCTCAAAGGCAGCTAACAATCCAACAGAAAAAAAAAATAGAAATAACTAAAGTACAAAATAGATAAGAATAAATAAGAGGGGTAAGCAAAATATTTTAAAAGTAGAGAAGAAAATGTTAAATTCTGATCAAAGGGGAATTAGAGAAGACTGGCTAGTATCGAAATTGAGCCTTGAAAAATGGACTAACAAACAGACACGATGGGCAGGAGAACAGAGAGTAAAGAAAAATGAGAACAAAATTACAGGCAAATGTTGAAAGTGCTGGAGGAAATCATGTAGTTCAGTTGGACTAGAACACACGGTACATGAAGGGAACTACATAGAGGTTACAAAGCCATGCCAGATCAGACTGTAGAAAGACTAAAATGTCAGGCTCAGGAGTTTTTCAAAAAAGGTGGTTTTCAGAAGTGGAATTATAAGATCAGAGTCACTAGGAGTTATGATAACTTTGATGGATTCTAAGGGGATGAGACTGGAGGCCAGAAAACTGGTGATAGTTATTCTAACTAATAGTTTGGGGTAAGAGTTAATGAAGGCCTAACTTAAGAGTAGGTATCAATGGGAAGTATAAGAAAGCAATGGATGTGAGCAATTCCATGGAAAGAAACTTCACAGGATTTGACAATTAATTGGGTATAGGGGACAAGAGAGAAGAAGGGAGAGGGAAGAGTCAAAAATGACTCAGGATTCTCAAGCCTGTTGACCAGGAAAAGAATGTCATCAATTGGGGAAAGCGATGGGGGAGGAAACAGACATTTATAGAACACTTACTTTGTGCTAGGCACCAGACTAGGCACCTTTTACAAATACTCTCTCATTGGGTCCTCACGACAACTTGTCAAGGTAGGCTCTGTTATTATCTCCATTTTACAGATGAGGGAAACTGAGACAATATCTTGCCCAGGGTCATACAGTTAGTAAGGATCTGAGATCAGATTTGAACTCTGGTATTCTTAATTCCAGGCCCTGCAATCAAGCTCTAGGGTCACCTGGCTGCCTCAGAAATTCGTAGATCAAGAGGGTTTTGGGGGAAAGACATTGAGTTAGTTTTAAGATATGCAAGTTTAAATGGGAGCAGGGAGAGAGGATCAATGAGGAAAAGAGATCATCAAGTAGTCAGAATGGAGGGGGAGGAAATGAATATAACAAACTTTTAACATTAAATTGTTTTATAACAGATAATAAAGGTCTTAAGGACAGTAAAATTTTGTTTATTCTACCCCTACCTCCCTACTAATACATAGAGTGGGCGCTCAATAATTGTTCAATTAAGAGAGGAAGCAGAACAGAGAAAGAAATATTTAGTCATTTCAGCTGGAGAATTGGTTATGAATAATAAAATCAGGAATGATCATTCTCAGAATCACCATGTGATTCTAGCCCAATCCCTGAAGTCTGCCTGAAAGGCCTGGTCTTGTCTGGTCATTCCTAGGTCAAAAGATACAAGGAAAAAGTCATCCCATTCTCTAAGATGTTCTTCTGCCTGTAGCATGCGAAGACTGAACTCCTAGCTCCCTCTAGTGGTTGTCAGGATTACTAATCTACTTCCTAAAACAAACTATAGCAACTTCAGCTATGTTGCTCGCTACTTACCGAAAGTTTTTCCACATCTCCCTTTAAAACTCGTTCTAGGTAAAGTTGTTTAAGTTCACGTTCCAAACGGGATGGCAGTCCAGGGTACATAGTAGATCCTCCAGAAAGCACAATGTGCTTATAAAATTCAGATCTAGAGAAGACAAATCAGATTATAGACTTAGAAGTTTAAGAGGCAAGAGCATATCAACTATTTCTCCAACCTCCTCATTTTATAGATGGGGAGAGATTGGGGAGAGGGGAGAGGGGAAAGGGGAGGGCTGAATGGAGTGAGTGGTGAGAAACTGAAAAGTAAATGAAAGTGAGACTACAACTCAAGTTTCTTGTCACCGGTTCAGCACTCTCTTCAATGTTGTCAAAATGCAATAGTTTTGGATAAGAGTACTGCAGTAACTAATTTATCTGGTACTTTCTGGGAGAGAGAGTATCACAGGACTTTGAGCTAGAAATCACCCATTCAGATCCCCTCCTTTGACAGATTTGAAAACTAAAGCCTTGAGGTCAAAAGACTTGCCTGAGATCACACAGGTAAATTTAGATTAGGTAAATTTAGAAATCACAGTTTAGAGCTGGAAGGGCCTGGAGAGGTCATCATCTCATCCCATCCTTTCACAGATAACGAAACTGAAGGGAAGCGCTTTGTCCAAAGGTCAGTCACCAATAAGAGCCAGAACTTGAACCCAGATCTTCTGACTCCAGAGCCAGTGCCCATTCTCCTGTAATATACTGCTCAGTCAAGCTTAACTGGAGGGTGAGAGGATGTAATGTGACTGTCATCCCCCTCTCCCTCCATTCAGTTTAGAATCTGTAGAGTGCTCCGGCAGTGCCCCCTCAGCTGGACTTGGACCACATTGCCAGCCCCACTCTTGCTGGGGACATGTAGGTCAGGAGGGTTACTCGCAGGAGTCCGGGTACCACCACCTCCATGTGAACGAGGTGGATTTCCATTGCGAGTCTGCCCAATGAACAAGCAGCAGAACCAAAATTCAAATCCAGGTTCCAGCACAGTGCCTAGAACACAGGAAGTGCTTGATGAATTCTTGCTGACTGCCTGTCTCCAGATCCATGCTCTTTCCAGTGCAGCCATCATGCATGCTGCTTTGACCTGAATTATTCCTGGTGCTGCTTTGAATGTGGTTTCACCTAGATAACCCTGCAAAGCCTCCATTTTCCATTAATATTGCATGGAAAAACAGCACTAGTCTCAGACCTTAAGAGACACTGACTGGGGCTGCGAGTGGACAACAAGCCTCCCCATTATGTTATGGACTCTAGTAAGTGGTATGTTACTCTATCAACTGGTAAGAGTGGCTACTCTGCATCAGGAGCTATAAGGATTAAATGTATGTAAATATATGCAGGGATATTGAGTATTTCGGTATGCTTTTGTATGTGTGATCAAAGTTATAGTTCTCTCAAATGTATAACTCCTTTGGGTAAGGAGTTATGGTTCGATTTATGCCTTGCTTACAAATACAAAAATAAAACCCCAAATACCAGCCACAGGTAAAAGACAATAAAGAGCATGGTTTGGTGGAAAGATCGCTGGCTCTGGTGTTAGAGGACCTGGGTTCAGATCCTCCCTGACACTACCATGTGTGAACCTGGACAAATCACAACCTTCTTGGGCCTCAATTTCTTCATTGATACAATAAAAGACTGAAAATTTCCAAGGATCTCCTGACAGAGGAGTCAGATGGGCTCAAAATGCAGAACAAGACGTTTTTCAGATGTGGCCATGGTGGGCATGTATTTTCCTTAATAGTGCATGTTTTATTACACACAGTTTGAGTATCTTTTTTTGTTAAATAGGTTGGTGTGAGAAGGGGTAGAAGGAAGCTAAGGATAGGGTTGACAAGAAGGGTGGGGGGAGGGGGGAAGTGAAAGAGAGAGAGTCAGGAGCATTTTTTTGTTTGTTTGTTTTGTTTTTTGCAGGGCAATGAGGGTTAAGTGACTTGCCCAGGGTCACACAGCTAGTTAAGTGTCAAGTGTCTGAGGCTGGATTTGAACTCAGGTCCTCCTGAATCCAAGGCCAGTGCTTTATCCACTGTGCCACCTAGCTGCCCAGGAGCATTTTTAAAAACACACAGAAAAGGTAAAAAAGAAGCAGATAAGCAGCAGGATAATTTTGAAAGTTACATGTTGAATTTATTCTATACTAAACAAGAAAAGCAAGCTCTCCATAAGAGAGATCTGGCTTTCTCCACTCATTTGGTGTGTAGTAAGTGTTACGTTCAGAATTTTTTTTTTTTAAAGTAGAGGTTGGATGAGATGGCCTCTGAGGTCTCTTCCACCCCTACTAGGATCCTATGAACAAAAATGGGCCATATGGGGTTTAACAGAGATTATTCTATCCACTACGAGATAAAAATACCCCTGTCAAAAGTATCTACCATAATTAGAAAGTGTCAATTGGAGGGGTATCTGACAGTCTTCTACTAGGCTTGCTGTTTGCCAAGACCCAGCCTAAAATAAATGTTCTGTTTTAATTTGTACTCATTATTACCCCTGCTCCACAGTTACTTTACCAAAATGACTCACTGAGCATATCCCCTAAATTATGGTCAACTAATCTATGCTTTAAAAAGTGGTTTTTAACCCACTATAATGGGTTTATTTTTACGTCTGAAGTTCACTGCCATCCTTCAGAAATTACTTTCCTGTACTTAAAAACACTAACTCCTGTCAATTAATTGACAGCTCAACCACTACTTACAAATATGCCCATTTCTAAGAGCCTGTATGAAAGCACGAATCACCCTATCCTACCTGGTGTCAATATCAGCAGCCTGGATTGTGTTAAAAAGCAATTCAGCAACACCCACTCCTTCCACATTGATCAAATGAGGCTGAAATAAAGCTTCAGGTGCTTCAAACCTCTCCCCACCAACTTTGATAATTCGGCCATCTGGGAGCTAAAATATAAGAAAAAATGGGTAAAAATACATATTTAATAACAATTCATAACCATAGTGGCCAGAAGTACAACTGGCTTTCCATTACTACAAAGCATACAACCAGAAAAGAGGCAGTGTGTTTTAACAGAAAGAACAACAGATAACTTCAAGTATAGGTTCTGCCACTTAATACCTAAATGACTGGACTGGAGAGGTCATATAAATCTCTAAGCCTTTTCCCTCATCTAGAAAATGCAGGTCAATCAATAAACTTTCATTAAGCTCTTTTGGGTCAGAAACTGTGGTAGACATCGACGATATAAACACAAGAATGAAACAGTTCCTGCCCTCAAAGAGCTTCTACTCTATTGGGGGATAAGGCATATTCACCAATAAGCAAATACAAAAATAAATAAAGGCGCGTTAACAAGTGGAGGAAAATCAAAACAATTCTTTTAAAAGAGCTTGAAGCTTGAGCTGTCCAAAAGGTGGTAAGTTTTGGGAGAAAAGTGTGAAAAGGCATAACTAGGGTAATCTGGCTTGAGTGTAGCACACACAATGGGGAATGTTATACTGTCAATATGGAAACAGGTGCTAAACCCAGATTGTGAAGGTTTTGACAATAAAAGAGTGTGAATTTCTCCAGAAGGCAAGGAAGAGACAGTAGTGGTAACCTCAACAGAAATGTGGACATTGGAGGAAGGAGTGAGTTTAGGGAGAGAAGATAATTAATTCTAATCTTATTTTGAATAGGGTGAGCTGGATACTTATGGGACTTCAAGGTGCAGATGTCCAACAAAATGGTACAGTGGAAAGAGCACTGACTCTGGAGTTTGAGCAAACCTGTGTTCAAATTCTGCCTCTGATGCTTACTTCCTGTGTGATTCTGAGCAAGTCACTTCACTGCCCTAGGTCTCAGGTTTTTATCTATAAAACAGGAACTGGACTAGATAATCTCCAAGATCTTGTTGAGCTGAAGCACTATGATCCTAAGACCCAGCAGAGAGAGTGGGAAGGATTTGGGGCTATCTGCATAGAGATGTACATGGATCTATCTACCCTCAGAGCACTGTTCTAAGTATTTAAAGAAAACATACACAAACTGTGGTTAAAAGTTGGATTTTCACTCTGTAGACATGGTAGTAATGGAAGCAAAGGGTCTGTTACTTACCAAAGGTTAGATAACTAGGTATGGCTAAGCTAAATGTTCATCAGCAGCAGAACACTCTTTTCTTTCAGACTACAAGACTTCTAACATATTATGCTGTTTTACCTACTCATTATATATATATATATATATATATATATATATATATTTCGGGGCAATGGGGGTTAAGTGACTTGCCCAGGGTCACACAGCTAGTAAGTGTCAAGTGTCTGAGGCCAGATCTGAACTCAGATACTCCTGAATCCAGGGCTGGTGCTTTATCCACTGCGCCACCTAGCTGCCCCCTCCTCAGTTTCTAACTGATGGTACTCCTAAGTTTTGCTTTAAACAAGAACTTTAAATTCTAATTTTCCAGAAGAGTTGAGAAAATGCACTTCCTCCCTCTCTTTGCAGAGATGGGAGCCTCTTGTGTCTAGCTCAAGAACTATCGGCTAGTCAGAGCTTATGTAGATAATGCAAACACTGTTAAACATAGTTGATATGTTGGTTGTTTTCAATGCACTTCTTTTTTTCCTAAAAGCGGACAGCTTTCCAGGTAGGAATATATATGGAAATGAATATCACATTAAAAACAAAAAGGTTGTCATTTAAGATATAAACTTTTAAAACACTTAACATAAGCTTAAAAAATTTTAAGTATCATATCAATTTTTTGGGTACATAATTTGTAAAGCAAATACTTGGTTCATACGAAGTTTACAATTATTTAAATGAACAATGCTGAAAGGAAACTGCCTCTCCTGTATTACTACTACACTTGTTCAGTAGACAGAATTACAAGCCAAATATGTACATTGGTATGTTGGCATTTAATGTATTTCTTCATGAGATCCTAAAATTAATTACAGTATTTAATTGCAGTTGCTTTAGAATTTTTAACATATTAATTATATTTAGCACCTCAATTGATTCTGTTATATAATTAGTTCCCATGGCAGAAATAACTCATCTAAAACCATTGCATCTGTTGGCTACAATAATCAAATCTTAATCAGTATCTAACAAGAAGTACATTCAGTTCTGCTATAACACTTGTTTTAAAAACACAAATTTGTTCCAATGGAGGAAAAATTTGAGCATAAAATAAATTCTTAGTTTATTTAGAACTGATTTTATTAGGAAGAAACTGCCAGAATACAGAAAACTACACTAATTCACAATAATTCACAAGCTGCAATCCTTGTGATACCCATTTCCCCAAGCAAACTTAAGGTCTTTTTCAAGGTAAAATGGCATATTTATTGTTTATCTTCTGGTATAGTAAGAGCTTCATCCTTAAGCACAAATACACATACACTCCTTTTGTCAAGGCAGCCAGTGCCACTATTTACTGTAGTATCTATGTATTTCTTAAGCATTTAATGTTTTAAACTGTGCTAGTGATTTATTAGGTTCCTTATCTTTTTTTACGTGTCACTGACAAAGTTTAGTGTATTATCTTCCTAACTCTGTCCCCCAGAAAGACTGTAGTTTTTACTGTACAATTTTCCTGAACACAGTGATTTTTAGGAATGCATTTTATGTTATAGTAGAACTGACTGCGTTGTCTATTTCTGAGTTGTTAAGTTCTAAAAGTACAAATTACACACCACTGCATTTTATCCTCAAATATCTCAAGTTAACAGAAAAGTTTGCTTTTAACAGATCTAGAGACCTGAGGGGAAAACAGTTAACATGAGGAGGTCTTGGCCATATACAACATCTCAAAATCTATGTCTCTTTGATATGGCCATATCATCACTGTTTCTAGTTCCCTTATTGGTAGGGTTCAATTACCTCTCTTCCATTTTCCTCCAATATTAATCATGAAGGCAAGTGAAAGATTAGGAATGTTTTTAAGCACACCTTTGGAAAGAGTTGCAGAAGGATCTCAATAAATGTGATTTTACTAAAAAAAAAAAAGCTCATTATATATTTAGTGTTAAATAGGGCTTTTTTCTTTTCTCAATAAAGTTAAGAAAAGAAAAACATCTTATTAGGATAAATGGAAGGGAATTTTAGCTATAACTTCCTCCAACCTTTCCAATGATTATAATTCTAAACAGAAGAACAAAAATATTTGGTTTGAAGCAGGAAATGGTCTCCATAAAGAAATTACACTCCAGTATTTTAAATGCTCTGTCTCATTGATGTATGTATAGTTTTCTTCTAACAATGCAGACTGGAACTCAGTCACGAAGAAAAAACAGTGATTGTATCTTTTAATTTCTGAAAATAAGATAGTATACTCACCGTATAAGATTCAACTAATACTGTTGTTTCTAGGGCCAGTTTCTGCTCCTGTTCAATATTGTACCCCACATAACACAGCTTTTCTTTAATCATGCGAACTGTTTCAAAATCAGCAGAATGGTTGAAGGCATATCCTCGAAGCAGAAGAAGCTGATATGAAAACAAGAGAGGATGAGCATGGCCCATGGGCCTTGCCCTATTTTTAGATCTTAAATTCTGCACAGTAAGAGTTAACACTTGAGGGCAGCTAGGTGGTGCAGTAGATAGAGCACCAGCCTTGGATTCAGGAGGACCTGAGTTCAAATCTGACCTCACACACTTTACACTTACTAGCTGTGTGACCCTGGGCAAATCACTTAACCCTCAATGCCCTGCAAAAAAAAAAAAACAAAAAACAAACAACCAAAAAAAAAAAAAGAGTTAACACTTACACACTGTTTTAAGGTTTGCAAAGTGCTTTATCTATATTTTTATTTGATCCTCACAATCACTCAGTGAGGGAGATACCATTACAGACCTCCCTTTACAGACGAAGAAAGTTGAGCACAAAAAGGTTCAGTGGCTCACTCATGGTAACAGAACTGAAATCCAGGATTCTCCTGATTCCAATCTAGTGGTTTTGCTCTGCTGCCTCATGTATGTATACATGGTGTATTAAATACTAGCAACTCCTTCCCCCTCATCTTTTTTTTGTCTATACTCAATGTCCACACCCACTTCTCAAGCCCTTTCGATCTGACTTTCTCACTCAACTGAAACCTCTCTTATGGAATTTGCTCCATGAAATAAAAAAGGAAGAAACTCTGTGAAAACAGTGCAATCAAGGATATGGCTTTGAAAAACATGCATTCAAAAGAAATATAAAGTTACATTTATGAAAGGGGTTTATTTCATTATTAGAGAGCTGCTCTTCAGATACTTATTTTTGGACACAGCAGTTCATCCACACCCAAGACCCATTAAGGGGTCTATATTGTAAGGCATGGAAGAGTTGTGATCTTAATGAGTGCAAAAATTACCCCAAGATAGGGGCAGCTAGGTGGCACAGTGGATAAACCACTGGTCCTGGATTCAGGAGGACTTGAGTTCAAAGCTGGCCTCAGACACTCGACACTTACTAGCTGTGTGACCCTGGACAAGTCCCTTAACCCTCATTGCCTCCCCCCCATTACCCCAAGACAATGAAATTATACACCCTTGAAATATTAAAAGTATGAAAAATGATACAACATGGCTTTTTCTCTTACTTGATATTCTTACATTAAACAAAAGTTTATATGGGAGAAAGGTTTTGTGTCACCACCCCATTTGTCATGAAAATCCTCCAAAGATCCCTACTACCATGACTAGCAAGCATGGGGCAGTAGAGTGAACTGTTGATTCGCATTTGCATACTGTTTTTTTGGTTTATTTGTTTTGTTTTGTTTTGTTTTTTCAGATGAAGTAATCAAAGCTATCTATAGCCATATGAAAAAATGCTCTAACTCAGTATTGATTGGAGAAGTGCAAATTAGAACAATTCTAAGTAAGTTTTTTTAATGAAACATTTTTTTTTTAGTGGGCAATTGAGGTTAAGTGACTTGCCCAGGGTCACACAGCTAGTTAAGTATTAAGTGTCTGAGGCCGGATTTGAACTCAGGTACTCCTGACTCCAGGGCCAGTGCTCTATCTACTGCACCATCTAGCTGCCCCTGTTTTGTTTTTTTTTTATGGGGCAATGGGGGTTAAGTGACTTGCCAGGGTCACACAGCTAGTAAGTATCAAGTGTCTGAGGCCAGATTTGAACTCAGGTACTCCTGAATCCAGGGCCGGTGCTCTATCCACTGTGCCACCTAGCCGCCCTCTTGCATACTGTTTTAATGTTTAAAAAGAACTTTCCTTACCACAATGCTATGAGACAGGAAATGCAAGTATCACAATTCCTTTTAACAGGGATTCAATAGTCAGTGGTATTACATTAAGATTAAAAGGAAAAAAACAAAACAAAACAAACAAAAATAAACCCCAAACAAAACAAGATTAGAAGGAAAGAGCAAACATAATCAGGCTAATCAAGATGTAGTAAATTCTAGCTCAGAAATTAAGGGATAGCTACTTAAACCAACAATCAAGATGGAAGACTGACTTGGTAACCTTTATGTTCAGCCATTTTCTGTACATGCTAATAGTGAGCAAAGTATTTATATGCAAAATTTCCCTTTATCTTATGTCTTCAATCAATCTTTGCCATCTCTTCTGGATCACTTCCACTAATCATACTTCATCCCAGTTCCCATTGTTGCCCTTTGCTTACAAAGTTGCCTAAATTTCTCCTAACTAAAAAGTGACCACCACCTCCCCAAAGAGCCCTTCCCTCAACTCTTGTATTCACTTCTCAACCTTTCAGTTCTTCTCCTCCCTTTTACAGCTCAACTTCTGGCATGAGTTGTACACACTCAGTGTATCCCCTTCAATAGCTCTTTCCTCTCTATCACCAAAATGAGACTTCTCTCTTCAAAGTCACTGAAAACTTCCAATGGCTTCTTCTCCATCTTCAGCCCTTTCTACCACATGTGACACTGTCCTCTTTCTCTCTCCCTTCCCCACTGCCATACTCTCCGTTCCCTTCGGTGTTATTGCACTGTTGGTTGTCCTACCCTAACTTCTTAGGGCCCTTTTCCTGCTCCTAACCACTAAAGTGAGGTTTTTCATCAAGACTGCCTTCAGCACTTCTTCTACACTCTCTTTCTTGGCAATCTCATTCCTCCCTATTATGTCAATTATCACTATTATTCAGGCAAACTTCCAAAATCTGCATCTAGACCTTTACCACCTGTTCTAGTTTTACATGTCCAACTGATTGTTAGCAATTTCCACACCCCCCCCCTCTTTTTAAAGAACATCTTAAAGTCAACATACCCAAAACGGAATTCATCACTTTTCTCCAAAACCTACACATTCACCTAACTTCCACACTTGTCATTTTTTCTTTTCCCTCTTACTCACCTCTCCTTGGCCTTCCTCCCCATGACAGGCTGCTACCCCCTACCTTTGAAACCTCTTACAACCCATCCTGAGCTTTCCATTCCTACTTCTGTCAACCTAATTGAAGCTGTCATCATCTCTTCTCTGAGTCTATTAGGTCATATTTATACAACCTCACAAAAACTATTAGTCCAAGTATTACCCCCATTTTACAGATAAGGAAAGGAGTTCTGAGGTTAAGTGACTTTCCCTGGGTCACAAAGAATTAATAGTGGAGAGAGAAACACGGGTATCCTGATTCCAGATTCCATATGTATTTACCACTGGTCCCCCTGACTGCTCCCTATCTGATCCTAGACACTGCTGCCCAGTGTCCTAACATATACTTGGGGTCACAAAACTCTCATACTGAAAAAAGCCTTTAGTGGTTTACCATCATCTACTGTCTAGTATTCAATGTCTCCCATTATCTGGAGTTAACTTATCTTTTTAGTCATATTTCATAGGACTTCCCTTTGCACAGACTTTATACAGCAGCCAAATGGGACAATTCCCTTTTTCTTTTCTTTTTGGCCTCATTTGACCCTCTCCATCTTTTGGCTTTCAGGATGCCAACTGTCACATACATGGTTAAGTTCTCTTCTTCCCTCATCTCTCCCTACTGACAACCTGACTCTAAATTTAAGGTCCAGTTCATTTCAATGAAGAAAGGACATTATTTATATCAGTTGTTGAAAAAAGCAAGGGATCCTAAAAAGTTTTAAATTTAATGGGTAAAAGACAGCAAAAACATCCTTAAATATATTCAACTGATTTATAACAGAAAAAAAGGATTAAATATGGAACATAAATAATTAGGCCCTGAATCCTAAAAATTCACTGGGAATACCTGGATTATGTAACTACTATTCACTTATTTTAAAAGTTATTGGGGTGAAAAAAGTTATTGGGGTGGGGGCAGCTATGTGGCATTGTGGATAAAGCACCAGCCCTGGATTCAGGAGGACTTGAGTTCAAATCCAGCCTCAGACACTTGACACTAGCTGTGTGACCCTGGGTAAGTAATTTAATACTCACTGCCCTGCTCCCCCCACCAAAAAGTTATTGGGGGTATATATTATTGGGAAGCTAATTTATAAGGAAGAGTTTTTCCATTATGTCTTCTATAGACTGGAGTGGAAAAAAATGTTTTGATATTATCTGAAATGAGTACATTATTTCTAAGGCAAATACAACAGTGCAATTTAATGAAGACAAACCAGAAAATACTTAATATGAATTTTCCTCTCTAGCTTACCTTGATAAGGTACCTGGTAATATCCCTGCCAGCAATATCCAGTCTTCTGGTAAGGTGAGGAAGAGAAAAACCTTCATATACTGGACATATGTGAGTTACACCATCACCAGAGTCCACAACAACACCAGTCAATAAACCTACATAAGAAAAACAGCTTATGAAATAAAATGAAAAAGCAGAAAAATTGTAGCCAGCAAATTTTAAATGTTAATAGAGTAAAAAATGGCATATAGAACTTTTATCAACTGGGAAACTACAGAAAATCTGAACTTACCCTTGTCTAGATAAATCCCCAACTTATCTTTTCTATATAAATATTGCTTTTTCTTCCTGAACACCATTCTCTTAGTAACCTAAGCTTGTAACCTGAGTCATCTTTGACTGCCTTCTCTCTTGATTTTAGGTTTCAGCATTTCAAACCCACAGCCTCTTTTTCATGTCCAGTGTATCACCACGCAATGAAGGTCCTTGTTGCCTTTCTAAAAGCAATCCTTGTCTGAAATCTCCTCCTACCAAGACCATCCTACACACTGCTGCCAGACTGGTCTCTCAGGAAAAGAAAAACAGACTTACAAGGGCTACCAACTTTATGAGGCTGCTGGTACAACTGATCAAACACATCACGGCACTTAATGTTTATCAACCACCTAGAATAGTCCTTCTAAGCAAAATAAATGATTTGAGTTCAGTCAGTTCTGAATAATTAAAACTTGACCTCACATTACTCTGGTGAGAATAATAGAAGAAAAAAAAGAGATTTTACAGGCTACTGTGAAAACAAGTCTCAGTATTTTATGCATAACCATTAATTTAAAGCTTCCAAATGTTTAAAAGTATAATACTGCTGTGAGAGAACAGCTTTATTATTGGATAAGACTTCCTGGTGATGAGACCACATGCAGTCATAAAAACTAATGAATCTGGGTCCAAAACTAGTCTAATTAACCAGAACTATATTTACTAAGCTTCACTTAAAAAAAAATCTTCAAAACTTTGCAAAATGTTGTTTATACCTTTTGAAGGCAGTACTGCCTATTATCACTAGGTAATGTCTGGGAAGATATAGCTAGATGGCACAATGGGTAGAGTTCCCAGTGTGGAGTCAGGAAGATTCCTCTTCCTGAGTTCAAATCTGGCCTCAGATACTTAATAGCTATGTGACCCCGGGCAAGTCATTTCACCCTGTTTGCCTCAGTTTCTTCATCTGTAAAATGAGCTGGAGAAGAAAATGGCAAACCATTCCAGTATCTTTGCCAAGAAAACCCAAAATGGGGTCACAGAGAGTTGGACGTGATAGAAACAATTCAATAACAACAAAAAAGTCTGGGAAGTAAGAGAGAACTAAGTAAATTAGCAAATTTATGTTCTTTTAATATTCCATTATAAAATGATTCATTAGCTTCAGTACAAGTCTAGATTACAGTAGCCACTATATGAAGTTAATTCATCTTAAATCCTTTCTGTGAAATTTTGAAAGATCTTCATCCTTATATGGAAAAGTAATTATGGAAAGATAACGTAAAACAAATTATTAGTCTTAAAAAAAAAAGGATAAACAAAACTAAAAAAATTTTAAATTAAAAAAAGAAATATTTAATCCTTACTTGCTTTGTATATACATGATCATTTTAAGTAAAACACCTTTTAGGGAACTTTTTAGATTTATGTATTTTAAACAGTTTCGTTGTTTAATTATATGATAACCAAAGTTTGGTCCCAAGGAAGAAATGAGAAAAAGCACCTCCTTCATTTTGTCGAAGAGGTGGATATATGAGTATAGATTGTTGTATACACTGTCAAATACAGGCAGATATATTTTAAAATAGCATGCTAAATAGGGGGTGGGGAGAAGTCAGATGAGCATTCATAAAGTGCTTACTATGTGTCAGTCACTGTGCTAAGTGCTGGGAATAAAAAAATAGGCAAAAACAAGTCCCTACTCTCAGGGAGATAACAGTCTAATGGGAAAGCAACGTGCAGATAACCATGTGCTTCTAAGATATATACACTGGTGGTAATTTCAGAGGGAAAGTAGGAAGATCAAGGAAGACTGGGAAAGACTTCTTGCAGAAGGTGGGACTTTAGCTTAGACTGGAAGAAAACCAGAAAAACTGAGAGAGCCAATGAAAACATTCAGAGTCAGAGATAAAGTATCAAGTTCAAGGAACAGCAAGGATGCCAGTATTACTGGATCACAGAGTAAGTTGTAAAAGAGAAAAGTAAAATGTAAAAAGACTGAAAATATAGGAAGCAACCAAGTTATGAAGAGTTTTAAAAGCTAAATACAGGATTTTATTTTTTTATCACATAATTAATAGGGAACCACTAATACAGTTTATTGAAGTAGGAGGAGCATAATACGGTCAAATCTGTGTCAGGCAGATCAGTTTGAAAGCAGAGAAAAGAATAGATTGGAGTGGGAAGAGATTTGAAGAAGATCAACAAGAAGACCATTGCAATAATCCAGGCATGAGGCAATGAGGGCCTATACCAGGCTGCTTGTAGTGTCAGACGAGAGAAGAGGGCATAAACAATAAGTTGCAAAGGTAGAAATAATAGGACTTGACAACTGATAGGAAATGGTGGTGCGGGATTAGGGTGAGGAGGCTGGGAGAGATGAGAAAAAAAGTTGAAAGATGACACCTTGGTTGTCAGCCTGGGTGACTAGGAGGGTGGCAGTATCCTTGACAGTAATAAAGAAGTGAGGAAGAGGGAAGGGTTTGGGGGGAAAGGATGAGTTCAGTTGTGGACATGTTGAATTTAAGATATCTATGGGATATCCAATTTCAGATGTCCTACAGGCAGTTGGAGATATAAGATTGAAGGTTAGGAGAGAGGTTAGGGCTGCACAAATATATCTGAAGAATCAGCTACACAGAGATGATAGTTAAATCCAAGAGAACTGATGTGATCACTAAGTTAAAAAGTACAGAGGGAAGGTCCCAGGACAGAGCCTTGAAGGATACCCATTGTAAGCTGGCGTTACTTGGATGAAGATCCAGCAAAGGAAACAGAGTAGGTATGTATAGTCTTACATGTAGGAGGAAAAAGAGGGAAACAGCAGTGCCAGAAAAGCCTAGAGAGAAGAAGGTGATAATTAAAATGCTACAAGAGGTCAAGAAGGACGAGAATAAAGGAAAGGTCATCAGATTTTGGAAATTAAGAGATCATTACTCACTTTGTAGAGAACAATTTCAGCTAAGTGAAAAAGTAGGAAGCCAGCCTGTAAAAGAAAGTAAGAGGAAAAGATATGGAGGCAAGTACTGTAGACAGCCTTTGCTAATAATTTAGCTACAAAAGGAAGGAGAGATATAGGGTGATTGCTAATGGGGATAAAGGAATCAAATGAGGGTTTTTGAGAATGGTAAGATATAAGCATACCTGTAGCCAGTAGACAGGAAGTTTGAGTGACTTAAAATTATTGAGAAGGGATGATAATAGAGGAAAACGATACAGGGGAAAAACAACTTGTGCATATAAAGGAGAAAGGCCACCTCTTTGTGTCAAACAGGGGCAAGAGAAGAGATAGCTGTAGACAGCAGCTAAATAACATGAGATAAAGAACAAGTAGGAAGAGGAACCTCTTCAAATGGCCTCGATTTTTTTCAGTGCATATTTCACTGAAATATGAAGAAGGGGGAGCAAGGGGGAGTCATGGGAGATTTGAGGAATTGTGGGAAAGTTTTGGAAAAATGGATGTGATGAGTTGGCTGGTGAAATAATTAGCAAAAGATGTTAAAGGATTGCCTTGCCATAAGATAAAGGGGCACGGGATTCAAGATAAGAGGTTCACCAAAGAGCCAGATAGGAAATGGAAGAGAATAGAACCAATGCACGAGAGAGAGCCTAGGAAAGAACTGAGAAGTGGCAGGAATAGGGGTCATGGGGAGGACAACAACATGGCTTGGAGTTTCAGAGTTCATGAACACAGATGTGGAACATTTTTGGGTGACGGCAAGATCAAAGAAGGTATCACTATCTCTGCATGTAGCTGTGTTGGGAAAGAGAAATGGGTCACAGGAAATAAATAGGTAGTGGGAGGTTATGTATGGTGAAGTCCCTTAGTATAAGGACAAGAGTTTGGGAAGAGAGAAAGACTGTGTGCCATTCAATAAACTCACTGAGGGAGGAAGGAGTATATTAGAGGTTATTAGACAATGGCCACCAGAACCTTGATAAACAGGGACTGAATAGGCCTCAAGGAGGAGAGGTTACTAAATGATAGTGGTAGAGGGAGGGTCTGAAAGCAGCAATGGGGAGCAAGGAATAACTCCCCCACCATGACCAGTTTGTAAAAGTATAACCAATCCTAGAAAGGCTAGCCAAGAAAACTGTCACCAGGAAGAGAAGCCAGATCTCAGAAAATGCAAGAAGACAGAGGAAAAAAGGAAAAGGTTTAAGATTAAAAAAAACTTGTTAACAACGGAATGGGCATTTCAGAAAGCACAGCAGTATGATTGGGTAGCTTCTGTGTGGGACACTGGGGAAGGTGGATGGAGAACAGGGTTTAAATAAAGGTAACTGGAATTTTAGAATCAAAGGAATGGAGTGGGTATGACAGAGTGAAAGTATGTTAATCATTAAGGAATGAGTTCAACAAGGTCATTATTGTCCAAAGGGGTTCAGCCCTGGGTGAAGTTCTTACAAGATATCAAGCAGACTGTGGAGTTAGAAATCAGACAGGGATGGGGAAGAGAGTTGAAGATACCTAGAAAGTGGCAAGATAACCCCCATGGAGCTCTAAGTGGCTGAATGGGGTGTCTGGAGTGCAATGGAATGGCTGCTCAAGAACAGAAATGAATGTGATACAAAACTAAAAGCCATCGATTTAAAAAAATATTAAATACTTTTAAGATTTCTTGAACTTGCCCTTACATCAAAGAATTTGTGCCCCAAAAGGCTTTTCTGTCATGCATTAAGTACCTGACAACTTTTGATGCTAAATGACTGAGGAACTGTAGAGGAAATAATCTGCAACATCAAAAATCAAACACCAAAGTTTAGCTGTCAACTGGCTTTCTTCAAATACTAGTAGTTGAAGACTGTCTTTCATTTGAAGTAAATAAATCACAACTTAATTTCTAGTTAGCACAGAAATACTGTAAATATATTTATGTGCACCTGTAGGGACAGTTTTTAGCAGGAAGGACAATGCAAGCTTTTAGATACTGCTGTTTCCCCAGTTTTCTATTTTATACTATATAAAAGTAGGCATCATTATAAAAATCATCATTTCTCCTTTTAACATACCCTATTATTAAATTCAATTCAAACATTTGTTGAGTTTCTACTATATGCAAGATATTATACTGGATGCTGGAGACAAAACCAAAAAATAATTGGAAAAGACATACACAAATAACCATAATATCAGACAAAATGAATTAAGTGGGAAGGAGAGTCTGTCAACAAGCATTAACTAACATTAAGTACTTACAATGGACCAGGTACTCTATTAAGCACTGAGGATTCAAAGCAAGGCAAGAACAGCTCATGTACTAATGGGAGACAACATTCAAGTAATTTTACATATAAGATATATACATCACATTGGGGCAGCTAGGTGGCGCAGTGGATAAAGCACTGGCCCTGGATTCAGGAGGACCTGAGTTCAAATCTGGCCTCAGACACTTGACACTTACTAGCTGTGACCCTGGGCAAGTCACTTAACCCCAACTGCCTCACTAAAATAATAATAATAATAATGAATTTTTTAAAAATATATATACATCACAAATGGAAGGCACTAGTGGGAGTAGGGGGGAGTGGCAGAAAGAATCAGAGGGGGACACTGAGAAAGGCTTCCTACATAAATGGGATTTAAACCGAGTCTTCAAAGAAATCAGGAAGCAGAGGTAAGGAGAGCATTCTTATCACGGGGACAGTCTATAAAAACAGCAAGAAGTCTGAAGACTTTGTATTGTATGGACTAATAATAACAAGGATGGCAATACTGATGGATTGTAGAGTATGTGGAAGGGAGTAAAGTGTAAAAAGTCTGGAAAAGCATGAAAGAGGGCAGACTGCTAAAGGTTTCAAATGCCAAACAGGATTTTATAGCTGATCCTGGAAGTAACAGAAGCCTCCAGAGTTTATTTCTTAGGAGGCTAACAGGATCAGAACTTTGCTTAAGAAAATCACTTTCGAATTCAACTGCTGGTGGATGTGGGAGCTGAGGGAGGACTCCAGAGAGCCCTGAGAGCAGCCCCACAGCCACAGCCACCAAAGCCCTTGTCACCATCACACCTGTGGCTACAGCCGGCCCCAATCACCATCACTACAATAACTAGCAGCCCACATTACTGGAAGCAGAGGAGGTCCTGGCAACCTCCTATCAGCAGCACCCACTGGCAGGGACAACAAGGTCATTGCAATGAAGGTTTTAGGAATGATAAAATGGTTCAGTGTAAGAAATGGCTGTGGTTTCATCAAGAAGAATGACACCGGGCGGCTAGGTGGCGCAGTGGATAAAGCACCGGCCCTGGATTCAGGAGTACCTGAGTTCAAATCCGGCCTCAGACACTTGACACTTACCAGCTGTGTGACCCTGGGTAAGTCACTTAACCCCCATAGCCCCGCAAAAAAAAAAAACCAAAAAAAAAACCCCAAAAACAAAAACAAGAAGAATGACACCAAGGAAGATGTATTTGTACATGAGACCTCCATAAAGAAGAATGATCCCAAGAAATGGTCAAAGGATGTGAACAGGCAGTTTTCTGATGAAGAAATCAAAGCTATCTATTGCCATATGAAAAAATGCTCTAAATCACTACTGATTAGAGAAATGCAAATTAAAACAACTCTGAGGTACCACCTGACACCTATCAGATTGGCTAATATGACAAAAAAAGAAGATAATAAATGTTGGAGAAGCTGTGGAAAAATTGGAACACTAATGCATTGTTGGTGGACCTGTGAACTGATCCAACCGTTCTGGAGAGCAATTTGGAATTATGCCCAAAGGGTTATAAAGCTGTGCATACCCTTTGACCCAGCAATACCACTATTGGGTCTTTTTCCCAAAGAGATCATAAAAAAGAGAAAAGGACCTACATGTACAAAAATATTTATAGCTGCTGTTTTTGTGGTGGCAATGAATTGGAAATTGAGGGGCTGCCCATCAACTGGGGAATAGCTGAACAAGTTGTTGTATATGAATACAATGGAATACAACTGTGCTGTAAGAAACGATGAGCAGGTGGATTTCAGAGAAACCTGGAAGGACTTGCATGAACTGATGATGAGTGAGATGAGCAGAACCAGGAGAACATCGTACACAGTATCATTAACATTATGTGTTGATCATCTGTGATAGACTAGATTCTTGTCACCAATACAACGGTACAAGAAAGTTCCAAAGGACTCATGATGAAAGACTCTCCAAATCCAGAAAAAAAAAAAAAGAACTGTGGAATATGGATGCATATTGAACCATACTATTTCTTTTGTTTTTCTTTTTTGAGGTTTATCCTTTTTGTTCTGATTCTTCTCTTATAACATGACTAATGCAGAAATTTGTTTTATGTGATTGTACATATATAACCTATATCAGATTATTTGCTGTCTTGGGGAGGGGGGAGGGAGAGAAAAAAAATTTGAAACTAGAAATCTTATAAAAACAAATGTTGAAAACTATCTCTACATGTAACTGGAAAATAATAAAATACTTTCATAATTTAAAAAAGAAGAATGATCCCAGGAAGAATCTTCACAATGTAGAAAATGGTGGGATTGTGGAGTTGGATGCTGAAGGGGAAAGGGTGCGGAGGGAATGCAAAAGAGTAAATATGTAGCCAACTGTAACCATTACAGGTATCATCAATGTTGTATGGGTCGTCTAAGAAACTACCAGGAGAATCATCAGAATAGTGAGAGTGGGGAGGACGAGGGCCCAGAGAGTGCTCCAGAAGACCAGTTGCAACAACATGCAGAGATCCTACAGGCATTGTATTCCAACCCTCCTGGTACAGGGAGAAGTGATGAAAGGTGTTGCCAATCAAGGGTTCAGGAGAACAAGGTAGAGAAGTGAGACAAAATATGTACTGAGGTTATTAGATTGTGATTCTGCAGAAGACAGCCTAGAAAGAAAAGTAATGAAGAAGACAAAGAGAACCAAGGAGATGAGATCCAGGGTCAGTAGCCACTTCAACACTGGTACTGCTGTAACTTCAGTTATGAGCACAGATTCCCAGAGAACCCTAAACCACAAGATGGTGAAGAGACAAAAGCAGCTGAACTACCAGATGAGAATACATCTATTCTAGTCTGAGCAGGGTGGTGATGAGTAAATGCCAGCTTACCATCTCTATCACCATCTGTGTTCAGGTATTATACAAGAAGAAAGAATATGAAATTCTAGTAATGAGAAATGAACAAAAGATTTGGAATGGATGACCTAAGCTTGCTCTCTGCTGTTGACTAGATAACTATAACTCCCTGCATTATCTATGTGGCATAGGGTTTTTTTTATTATTTTTACCTAAAGAGATTTATTTTGAGGAATGACAAACATTTTTTAAAAACTTGGTTTTCTCAATACTCCTTTTAAAAGTTTTTAAATTGTGTCAAGTTGAGATTTTAAAGAATCTCATTTTTTAATTTGTATAAATTTGTATAATTTAATTTGTATATATTTCTTTTCAAAAAACCACAAACTGCAAGCACCTGTTAATAGATCTTTAAAATAAAAAAAAATCACTTTGGCAGATGAATGGAGAAAAAATTGGAGTAGGGAGAAACTTAAGGAAGACCAATTAGAAGACAATTGTAATATAGCTTAGGCATGAAGTGATGAGGGTCTGAACTGGGGTGCTGGCTGTGTGAGTGAAGAGAAGGTGACATATACAAGAGATGTGTGAAGGTAGAAAGGACAAGACAGCAACAGACTGGTTTATGTGGACTAAGTACAAGAAAAGAAGTAAGGATGACACTGATGCTGTAAATCTGGGTGACCAGATGGTGGCACACTCAATCAGTAAAGTAAGGAAGAGGAAACATGGGGGAAGGAAGATAACCAGTTGTTTTGGATATGCTGAATTTGAGATGCCTACAGAACATCCAATTTGAGATGTTCAAAAGGTAGCTGGTGGTACATAACTTAAAAATTCAATAGAGAGATTAGGGATAGATACAAAGATGTGGGAATCCTCCATATAGAGCTGAGAACTGAACTCAAGGGAGCTAATGAGATAACTGAGCCTCCAAGAGGAGAACAAAAAAGGGCCCATGATAGAGCTCTGGGGGATACGTATAGTTAGTGAGAATTACCCAGATGATAATCTAGCAAAGGAAACTGAGAAGTGATAGGTAGGGACAGATAGAGCAGTGTCACAAAAATTTAGGGTGCTAGAGGACATAATTTGCTGGAGAAGACAGATGGTATGGGATCAAGAGTGATTGTAGAGGGACAGCTAGGTGGCACAGTGGATAAAGCACTGGCCCTGGATTCAGGAGGACCTGAGTTCAAATCCGGCCTCAGACACTTGACACTTACTAGCTGTGTGACCCTGGGCAAGTCACTTAACCCTCATTGCCCTAAAAACAAAACAAAACAAAACAAAAAATGATGGTAAAGAGGTTTTCTCTGTCATGAGACAAGGGTTAAGGAGGAGATAGTGAGTGATGTGAAATGAGGAAGGGAAAAGATAGAACTCCTCTCAACCAATGGCTGTAATTTTTTTGGTGTAGTGTGAGATAAGATTCTCAACTAAGAGAGGGTGGGAGGAAGGGGAGAAAAAGAAAGCTTAGTACTAGAGGCTTAAGAAGGAATGAAAGGCTTGGACTCACTAGGTTGTCTCATTTTGTCTCCCTTGCTCCCTAAAACCAATTGTCTCCAAGTTTTGTCTCTCATACCTGTGTTTGCTTTTCCATTTTTATCACTTTAAATTCAGGTCCTTATTCATATCTTCAAAAGTCTCCTATCTAGGCCCCCAGATTCCAGACGTCACCTTTCCCATCTCCTTCTCCCCCTTGTAAATTGTGCCACATCTAAATAATTTGATGAATCTGTGAGTACTCACTTTACTACTGATACAAATCACAGCTGCTCCACACTTTTTACCCTGTCCAATTTTTCAGGCTACATTCAGCTCCTTAACTGATCATTTCTCTACTCAACAACTTTCAACAGCTTCCACTGCATACAGGACAAAATCCAAACTCTTTCTGAACTTAAGCTAAAGTCATGCTTTAGCTCCAATGTACTTTTCCAACCTTATTTCCCAACTACCCCTTAATAATGTCCTCCAAACAAGCTTTGCTTTACTCTTACTTCTCTGTTTTTGCTCTTGCTGTTTCATTGCTTTTCTTATCCAAATACAAACTAAATTTCTAAGCCCAGCTCTAGGCACACATCTTTTGAAGTAAACCTTCCCTAGTATTACAGCTTCTTCTTCTTCTGAACTCCTATGGCCATCATCAATTTCATTACTTTTCCACATTTAACATTATACTGTTATGACTTCATGTCTGGTGTCCCTGATTAGAATATGAACTCCTTAAACGCAAAACACAGTGTTGTTCTGTATCCTCTCCATAGCCCCTAGCAAGGTAGGCAGTACATAATGAGCCATGGAATATGACTTAAAAATGACCCCAGAGATCCACTGAAATTTTACAAAGAAGTAAAGGCTTAGTGAGATTATATTATTTGTCCAAGATCACAAAGCTAGTAGGTGAAAGAAGACTAGAATATTAGTCTCTTTTCTCCTTAGCCCAGAACTTTTCTTATTACTAAACTAATGAATCTGGCCCCATACTATTTCCAAGGTCTCCCCACCATATGCTTTTGTAAGGCAGCTACCCACATTGAAAGATACTATCTGTAACCATGAAACAGAAGAATATCACTTCCTGGAACTGAACTGACAGTGATTATCGGTCTTTATATTAAAATCTGCTAGCATTATTAAACCTACTTTCTTAAGACTAAATTTTCCCAAGTTAAAAGTAGTATCAAAAGTAACTATGGATATCCAACTAAAGGAAAATACAGTTATGAACAGTGGAGAATTTTTTTTTAAAGAAACAACCAAGTGGGGACAGCTAGGTGGCACAGAGGATAGATGTAACTGGATCAGTGCAGAGTACAGTGCACCTAGAAAGTCCTTGTTCTGGATACTCTAATTTTTTGTTAAATGACTGCCATGTTACATGGATGACTTATACTGCACTAGAAGTCTACCACAAATATTGGTCTTTATAATGAACTGATTCCTACACATGTCTCACCCAACCTTTGCTTACATAATTGATTTCTCTGAATCCAAGTATAAGATTTCACTTTTATCCCTACTGAATGTCACATTAATTTTAATCTTATTGTTCCAGACTGTTAAGACATTTCTGGATTCAAATTCTATCATCCCCCAGTTGTGTCATTACAAGGTTGATAAGCATGACAACTGTTTTCAATTAATAAAATAATATTTCTGAAAAATTCTTAATTTTAAAAGACAGATTTTAAAAATCAATTTTAATAGAGCAAATGAAGACTGCAATGTCATTTACAAATGGAGTATTCTCAGGGACCCCTCCATCCATAGATAATAATAATTCTATTTCAAGTTGATGTAGGAAATCCTCTAGGATGGTGGCAAATACTGTTGAGAAGTTTTGTGCCCTGATATATGCCTAATCTTATAATAATAAGTAGGTTAAACAAAGTTTTTTTGTTCCACCTTTCAGTCTTGTATGGTTCTTGTTTTATTCTGACAAATGCATGTGAGGCACTAAGAAAATGTTGGTACTTTCTTCTACCAAACCAAATGCTTGATTTAAAAACAAAACTAAACAAAAGCCCTACAAATAGCAATTGCCATGAAATCTTATATTCTCTACACCTTACAAGCAGTTGTTTGACTGAAAAAGTTTATTCTGATATAAAATACAATTTGTAAAAAAACAAAACAAAACCCTTTGAGCCCCCCTAGTTGCTCCTCGAAATAAAGGCCCATTAAAAACCCACAATATTCTTTTAGTGGTAATATATAGCTATAAACCAAAGAACACCATAGTCTCAAGTATTAAAACTGCCAATCACTCAAAAGGCCATCTGGCTATATCCTCATCACTTGCTACAGTGTACATAGTACGCACTTCAGTGCATTTTCATTCATTCATTCATTCTTGGTGGTCATGAGTAGTTCTAAAGCCACGGTCACAATGTTAATGAGTTAATGAAACACATTAACAACCAATAAATTGCACAAAGGAAACTATGTAAAGAGAGACATCAGAGAGATGCATGCTGGACAGTCTGTATGTACCTTTGCATTTAAATATTATCAACAGATTTAAAGGAAGGCTTTAGTATGTGGGGTGGGTTCCCTGAGGAGGATTTATGAGAGGATGTGTATTCCCATGAATTTAAGTGGCAATTTAGATGACATTCAAATTAATTAATGAGACTCAAGTACTCAATGACTTCTCTCCACATTTCTCTAAGAAAAAATATTTTTCAATATACTTTAAAATTTGCCGGGGGGTAGCTAGGTGGCGCAGTGGATAGAGCACTGGCCCTGGAGTCAGGAGTACCTGAGTTCAAATCCAGCCTCAGACACTTAACACTTAGTAGCTGTGTGACCCTGGGCAAATCACTTAACCCCCATTGCCTCACTAAAAAAAAAAAAAAATTGCCACAAGCCTCTGAAACAAATATTTGTATATGTATGTGCACAGCAGCAATCCGAATAGCTTTAAAATGCTACTATATTTGATTTCATCACGACTAGAGGTTAATTTAATTAAGATCTTTCATATGTGACAGTAGATGACCCACAAATTTTTTGGGTTTTTTTGGTTTTTGGCCGGGCAATTGGGGTTAAGTGACTTGCCCAGGGTCACACAGCTAGTAAGTGTTAAGTGTCTGAGACCGGATTTGAACTCAGGTCCTCCTGAATCCAGGGCTGGTGCTCTATCCACTGCACCACCTAGCTGCCCCTAAAATTTTTATTTTAAAAAAGTTTCAGGTATGTAAACAACCAATGCAGAAAAGAACACTAGGAAGAATTAAAAAATATATATTGCAGGGGCAGCTAGGTGGTACAGTAGATAAAGCACTGGCCCTGGATTCAGGAGGACCCGAGTTCAAATCTGACCTCAGATACTTGCTGTGTGACCCTGGGCAAGTCACTTAATCCCCATTGCCCCACAAACAAACACACACACACAAAATGTGTGTGTATGTGTGTATATATGTATGTATGTATGTATATATAGTATAAAACACCAAGAGCAGAAATACTACAGTAGGTGTAGTCTTTGGTTTATTCAAATCAGTATTATATACTCAAAACACATGTCTAAAGATTAAATATCTATTACAAACTATTCTAATTTTTCCTTTTCAGTCCATTATAAAATTACCATCCATGATCATCTAAACCCTTGCTGTACGTGCATTTCTACTTGTGCCACTTCTCAGGGTAAGAAATTCTATATGTTTATTGCCTACAAATATAATAATTTTAGAATAGATATAAAGAAAATATTACTAGCCTAAAAAGTGTTTCCTTGGTTCAGCAATATTTAATAAGTAGGTTTGTGTTTATCAAAACCATACCTTTTTTTTGTTTGTTTTTTTTTGCGGGGCAATGGGGGTTAAGTGACTTGCCCAAAGTCACACAGCTAGTGTCTGAGGCCGGATTTGAACTCAGGTACTCCTGAATCCAGAGCCGGTGCTTTATCCACTGTGCTACCTAGCTGCCCCCAAAACCATACCTTTTATTGTTAAATAAAAAGTTATTTTAGGAATTCAAATTCTATGATAAACTAATTTTCCCAAATTATTTCAGAGATTTAAAATTTACAGTATTGAAAAAAGAATACACAACAGATGCTGTAGTTAAAAATATATATATATGTTTTCCTTGAATTAGCTAATGTACAGTTGAATAACTGAGAAACAGTTACCTGATAGTTAAGTTTCACCTACCTTGAGCATACAAAGTAAGAACAGCCTGGATGGCTACATATACACCAGAAAACTGGTAAGTCTCAAACATGACCTAAAAGAAATTAAAAGGATCCATGACTACAAGAAAAACCTTAGAAAGTTAATCAACCTTCATTATGGATTATTCATTTACTGATTAGTTCCCTCTTAATAAATGTTACAGAAAACCAATGCTACATAATTCAGCCCATGTTCAATGTGAGTTTTGCCTTTCAAGCTCTAATCAGTTCATGCTCTCACTACTTATGTAATCACATATTCCCCTAGTTTGATAATAGTTTTGTGAAACTCACTGAATCATACCACCAGTTTAACAAAATAATACAAATGAAAGATTCTGAGCATCTCAGTTATTTAGCAATCATAATAAAATGAATGACTTCTACATGAGAACAAGACTACCTTAATCAGTGCTTTCTGCGAGAAATACATTTCCATTCAAATTGTAGAATACCAGAGAAAGTCATCATTTTGTATGGGAATAATAATTTAGAAAAGAAAAAATGTCACGAGAAAACAGAACTAAAAATACATAGTCAAGTACTGAGAGTGAGCAAAAATGACAACTTGCTTGCTATGGAGCAATCCAGCTAAGTTAGGACTCTCTGCCCACCTATCTGAACAGCATGCCAGTTAGGTAGCCAATAGAACATGGACTGCTTTGAGCAGGTGAATTTCCTTTTACCTTGGTTGGATCAGAGTTATGACTCCTGGGTCACAAGGAACC
This sequence comes from Dromiciops gliroides, assembly GCF_019393635.1. NCBI lineage: Eukaryota > Metazoa > Chordata > Mammalia > Microbiotheria > Microbiotheriidae > Dromiciops > Dromiciops gliroides. The sequence goes on from NC_057862.1 coordinate 581,508,712, forward strand.
TGTGACACTGAAAGGCCTCAAATCTAATCCAAATGGGAACATTATTCATGGTTTTTGATTATGCATACTATTATTCCCCGTGAATTAAAAAAAAAGAGTTATGGGGCAGCTAGGTGGCGCAGTGGATAGAGCACCAGCCCTGGAGTCAGGAGTACCCAAGTTCAAATCTAGCCTCAGACACTTAACACTTACTATCTGTGTGACCCTGAGCAAGTCACTTAACCCCAATTGCCTCACTAAGGGGGAAAAAAAAAGAGTTGAGAAAATTCCATACTATTACGTTTTTTTAAAATTTGAATACTATTCAAAACATAAAAAGCAGTTTATAAAAATTAAGGCTGACACTAAATATAATACAGCAGTTACATTAATGATGCACTTTGGCAAGCACTCCACTCCATTACCTTTAAAGGAAGTAGGGGTTAAGCGACTTGCCCCAGTTCACACAACTAGTAAGTGTCTGAGTAGATTTAAACTCAGGTCCCTCATGACTCTAGGGCTGGTACTCTATCCACTGTGCCACCTAGCTGCCCCTCTGTCATCCTCTTTTTAAGAAAAGGTCAGCTATACGACTTGCCATCCTGAAAGTTTTCTCTCTCTCTTTTTTTTGTGCAGGGCAAATGAGGATTAAATGACTTGCCCAGGGTCACACAGCTAGAAAGGTTTTTCTCTTGCCCTGAGTCAAGTTACCAATTTTTTATTATTAGTAGTAAGATCACTAAAGTTTTTTGTAGTAGTAAAAATACCTTCCATAAGCCTCAGTTTCCTTATCTGTAAAAAGAGATTACTTATACCATCTCCACGTCACAGGGCCTATGAAGAAGGCAACCGGCAAACTTCAAAATGCTATATAAATAAGTTTATTAGTATTACTTTTGTTATTATTAACAAGACAATTTTCTGGATGAGAAGCTTAAAATTAGACAATGCCAGTTAGAGAGAAATGTATCCTCAAAGGCACAGAACCATATACTAAAATGGTTAATTCAATACAGAACATAAGAGATATATGTAAGCTCTGCTGGTCAGGAACCATATCTTAATTATCTCTGATTTGGTCTTGTACCTACACAATGCTTTGTACACATTAGGTACTTAATAAATGGTAGCTGAATGACATTAATTCTTTTTTTTTTTCAAGAGGCAATTGGGGTTAAGTGACTTGCCCAGGGTCATACAACTAGTAAGTGTTAAGTGTCTGAGGCAGGATTTGAACTCAGGTCGTCCTGAATCCAGGGCTGGTGCTCTATCCACTGCGCCACCTAGCTGCCCCAAATGACATTAATTCTTAAAACTATTGTTCCATATGTAAGCTCCAACTTTTAAAACCTTTACCTTAAATGCTAGCCATCTCCCAGAAAATAACATCTCCCTATTCAAGTCCTTTTAAAAGAACATTGGTTCACGACTGTTAACCTTCAAAAAGGGAAGTGTAGCTATTTACATGAATTTAAGATGGAGTCAATATTGGACTATAAGTACAAAAAAGAAAAACTGATGAAAAAGCAAAAAAACTGAATATCTCATACTAGCCAAAAATTTAAAAACAAGTCAACTTTTGATTTAAAATGGCTACACTTTTAAAAAAAAGTTACTAGTTTCACTGATATTGGATTAAAACAAATTTACCTCATACATTATAGCTAAATATTATAAAATACAACCTAACAAATGTACTCTGACTGCACATTAGAAGGCCTAGGCTCTAATCTTGGCTTGGCCACCACTGATCAAGTGAACTTAACCAAGACTTTGAACTATAGTTTGATCTACTGAAAAGGGAAAATGCTGAACTAGATTTTTTTTGAGGCCTACTTTGGCTCAAAATCTATCATTAGGTCTCTATGTTAAAAGGCTATAGAAATATAGGAGACTAATCACCCATACTGTTGATGACTTAGATGCTCTCTTCATTCCTTTTCCCTTTGGCTACTTACCTTTTTAAGAAAGTCATTCACATCTCCAAAGTTTGGTAAAGAACAAACACTGCTTATGAAACGTCTCTCTCTCTCTATTTTTTAAATTCTGAAATTCTGTCACAGAAAAATAAATCCCATCTTAAATTTACCTCCACAATCTTCTCCCTGTTTTTTGTTGGGTTCATAGGAGGCTCCGTAAGCAATATTTTACAGTTTCTGGTATCTATGTTGAGTTTTTCTGGTCCAAATGTATAGTCCCACAGATGCTTCATATCATCCCAGTTCCGAACTATGCCATTTTCCATAGGATAGTTAACTTCTAACATTGATCGCAATTCACTTGCCTCATCACCAACCATAAGATCCTAAAAATCATAATAGAAACATGTTAAACTATTCAAACTTTATATACGAGATTTTAGAAAATCACATTTGTTATATTTTAAGAAACTTAACATGAGTAAGACAAAACCTGATTTATTGCAATACTTTCAAACATACACTTTTCCTTAACAGTTTTCAGGGTCACATTAAATTCTGGCCTTTCAAAAGCACTTTGAAAAGTTTCATTTTTGAATGGCAGATTTTAATGTACGTTGTGGCTTAAAACAATAAATTGTTCTTACCTTCTGTTCTCATGATCCCAAAAGAAAGGATTATTAGTAAAAATAAATCCTACATTTTGTTATACTAAAGGGCTTTCTGTGTGGTTTCATCTGTTTGCTTTTGATGTAATATTTAAATAACGAAGTGTGACAGGTTAAATAGCATATAAAGGGGGAGAAGAGAAGCTGATAGAAAAATGTTCAATGCATACAACATATCGTGCATGCTGTTCTTGTTACCAAAATGATAATAATACGTATTTGAAGGATATAAAATAGTTCAGTCAAAGGCAGGGGGGACTACAATTTTACATCAGCATAATATATTTTCATGGCAATTTGTATTTTTCCATGGGTATCACAAAAATAACAAATTTCACAAAACATATCTTTATGCCAGTCCCAAAAAGTATTTCAATCTAGAATTGAAAGTTTACAGGTAACTTTCCAAATGAGTATTAAGGGAATTAAATCTTAAGGGAAAAAGCCCTAGCTCTTTCACAACGAGTATCCTTGGTATGAACAATAATGTAAACCTCAAAAGCATTTCAGAAAAATGTGACATCACACACAAAACCCATTATATGTATGTAAGCATGTATGTATGCACACATGTACGTTCACTTTTCCTCCAATTAAACCAGACTTAATATTATCCAACTATAGATTATTATTATTTGTGGGAAAGAGTCAAAGAAATAAAACTTTTTTTTTCCTTATGGTTAATGAAAATTAGGTAATCTCAACAAAATATAAGGAATCAGTAACTGCTTATTTTCTAAAAGTGTCCATCTCTAAAATTCTCTTTAAGGAAGAAAAAAGCAACACTATTAAAAATACATTCAGTTTTAAGATTAGGGAGGAGAATCCCATTGAAAAACTAAAATTTCCAGCAAATTAGCTATACAAACAATTAAGAACAATTAACAAGAAGAAGCTGAAAAGGAATTCCAACACATTTATCAGGATGCAATAAAGTTACAGTGCTCACCTTATTTATGATTGGCCCTTTCCGAAACTGAAGTATTACAAGTGCTTTGATTCTTTAAACATTTTAATACTTCAGTATCACTCATAAAAGATAAAAAACCAAGAATTAATAAGTGTGTTAGCACTAGAATCCTTAAGGTACTCAACAGGCCTATAGAAATTTAACATTAATTTTTTAACACATTTTGGTACACATTATCCTGTATTTTATACATTTTAAATGGCTTATTTAGGCCGATTAGAAGAAATGTAGAAAAAACACCAAACTTCTTAGGAGAGCTGAGTTCAAATGCTGGCTCCAACACTGTGTGCCTATAATCATCAGTTTCATCAACTATAAAATGGGAACTACAACACTGGCCCTTCCTATTCTACAGGATTGTTATGAAAAAAGAACTTTACAAACCTCAAAGTACTAGATAAACATTATTAAGGACCGTATGAACCATCAGCCTTGTTATTACCCAGTAAAATAATCATGCTTTAACATTTCATTAATCTAACTCTATGTACAAACTATATTTCATTCATTTTAGGAAAAGCCTATCCCAACGTAAGGGTGTAGATTCTCACAACCAAGTCAACATCTTATTTTGAAAACACTCAATATTAACTAGAAGAAATTTCTGAATGAACAAAATTATCTTTACTATTCCTAAACATATAGGAAAATTTGGAAAGGAAGATGAAAAAGTGGAAATTTATATTAATTATACTTATCTTTCTATGATGTTTGTTTATGACTGAGATTTTAATATAATACACTATGTCATGAAGTATTCTTTCAAAGAGTACCTCAATTTCTTAAAACAAAACCTGAGAAAATTATGAATACTGCCCTCAGACCTCAGAAACAAGACTGTGAATTATTAGGTCAGGCCTCAGGCTTTACTACTCTCTTGATAGCAGTAGTCTTCACTGGGCACTTAAGCCTAAAACATCACCTGTTGCCTGAAAAGAATTAGAAATTATGGTAACTATCTGAAATGCCTTTAGAAAGATGTTAATACATACAAGAAGCAGCAAAAATTATACTTTACAAACAGCAGGCAGTGTAAATTCCAATTACCAATAAGAACAACTCTGAAATATGCAACTAAATTAAAGTTATAAGATTTTTAAAAATCTGAATTTTACAAATGACTACAAACACTAAATAAAAAGCACACAGAATGCCATACACTCACACTACTCTCTACTACAATGTTAATAGCACTTGACCTGATCTTAATCTGAACCTTTTTAGATCTTTACTATTAAATTTTGTCACTTATTTTGGGCTAAACCCAGACATCCCCCTATCTTTTAAAAGTATTTGAGATATATATAGATATAGATATATAGATATACACACACACATATATACATATATATATATATACACATATATATATATATATGTATTTTTTTTTTTGGTGAGGCAATTGGGGTTAAGTGACTTGCCCAGGGTCACACAGCTAGTAATTTGTCAAGTGTCTGAGGCCGAATTTGAACTCAGGTCCTCCTGACTCCAGGGCCGGTACCCTATCCACTGCGCCACCTAGCTGCCCCAATAGTATTTGATATTTAATAGGAAACTAATATGACAAAGATTGAATGACTAAAATGCTCTGTATAAACACTAGAATCCTTCCACATTCATCTCATCACATTTTCATACAACTATCATTCTTAATTTTCAAGTGGAGGGGAAAGAGTTACAGTATAGACATTTTTAAGTCTCTAAAAATATTCAAAAATAAAATTAACAAATAGATTTTAAAAATTCTTAAATTTCAAGAAAATGTTAATAAAAAGAAGAAATATTTTGGGGACAAAGTGGGATCCACATGGAAAGGTTACTGCACAACAGCATTTATTTGGAAAAATGAAATAACCACTGATTGCTGAAATTCTTATGAGCACTCTCTTTTTCTTAGTCACACACTTATAGTTCCTATTATTCCTCACTAGTGGTAACAGAAGAAACCAATCAATATCTCTTCCTTTCTTTCTCTCCATTTATATTTCACTTGCATATTGAAATTGTACTCTGATTATTTGCAGATAGCACAAAGCCTGATAAGTATACATAGGCTATGACTAAAACGTTTAATTGAACACACCCATGTCAATTAAACTTATTTACAACCTAAAATTCTACTAATCCTTTTCACTATGTAACACTTAATCCTGTACAGAATCACTTGAATTCTAATAATAATGCACAGCACATTCCATTTTAACTATTAAATTTTTCTAAATGGTAGATTTTTAAAAAATAGAAACTATGTTAGTGATTAGAATGTTTGGTCCTTGGTACATGTCCCATTCAGAAAAAAGCATAAGACTTAAATTAGTTGCCACTAAACTGAAGCAATGAAGGAAAAAAAAGTTAAAAAAAAAAAGAATGAATGTATTAAAAAATATGGAAATATCCCCCCTCCCAAATACTAAGGGACACAAAATAACAGCTACTGGTCCCATAAAGCAAAAGTGGAAAACAAACAGAGCATGGTATAACCTCACTTACCATCTTGTTATTCTACTTCAACAGGTCAAGAAAGGTGAAGAGAGAAGGTAGAAGTAAGAGTCAGAAAGGCCTAAATAAAATCCTCACTAAAAATTTTAAACACACAAGCAAGAGAGACAAATTAAGTAGAAGTCAGATGCAGTACTGCTATGATTTTACTAGTTAATAAAATCAGGGCCAAATTAACATGGTCAGTATCATCAACCCTAAAAAAAGAATAGTTGTTCAGGCACCTCATTTATAAATGGAATTTGCTATTTATGAGTTAAATTTCCAGTCTCCCTTATGTAGTTAACAACCATGTTAGCTGAAAATGATGAAACAGAAAGTATCCACCAAACATAGGAAATTTCAAATTCCAAGCATCCCTGCAAATTCATTAATTAATTTTTATAACATCTAATTTTCTGAAAGTTTTTTTAAAAAGGAAAAAAAGACTATTTCTGGTTCTTGCATGAAGGCTTGGATGAGTCACATCCCTTTTGCCACATTTTTCCAACCTAAATTATATGATATTATAGTTTCAAAAGGCTTAAGTTGAATAGATTGAGCCAATGGAGAACAACATAGGCAGTCCTTGTGGGGAAAAGGCCCCTTCTGCTAATCACTTTGCATTTATAGCAAAATCATGGAGAAAAGGAAGACAGAGTCCATAACTACTCCATGGCCTTAAATGTATAATGCAACATTTCCTAGAATGAGGACATGTATGTACAAACATATGAACCCCCTATTTGAGGATAAGTTATAACTATATAACATATACTGTTTAAATATGTTAATACTATTTTAATCTGCCTATAAAGTAGAAATGGCACTCTATTCCTAATTAAATATACGCTTGAATAAAAACTGAAAAATTCAGTTTAAAAAAGAAGGTAGTCATATATTACCATAATCAGTAAATACTTAACTTATATTATTGTAACTATGCCCAAACACAAATTAAGATTTAAATTTCAAGATGGAATTCAGTCAGAATTAAAGAAAAAGATGCCTGGAAAATAAGGCATCATAATCATAGAATGCTAAAGCTGTAAGGGACTTTGGATAGAAACTATTACATCCATTTCTTGTCTGAAACAACTCATTTCTGTTTTGCTTTTTTTTTTGGGGGGGGGGGGTCACACAGTTACTAAGTGTCAAGTGTCTGAGGCAGAATTCGAACTCAGATCCTCCTGAATTCAGGGCCAGTGCTTTATCCACTGTGCCACCTAGCTGTCCTATTTCTATTTTAAAATCTACTTCCACTGACTCTACTGTTACAGGTTTCTCTGATGATTTGTTCTTATTTTTAATATGGAGAAGCAAAGTCTGGATTACTTAAAAGGCCTTTTTAAATGATTTTACATATAATTTAGGATTAAAAAAAACAAATATCAGTTAGTACATTTATTCATTGAGCTAGTAAATAACTTAGCAAGAAAACAAATGCCTAAGACATGAAACTGTAAATCTATACTTTACTGTAGACCTCCATCTCTGAACACTGACTGCTTCCTAATCTCTAATTCAAGTGACTAGGTGTTCTAATAGGACCCAGAAGTCTTACAAAAAGGCTACATAAATAAGACCTACAACACTGGCTCATTCGTGGACAACTCTCAATTACTGCTCCTGAACTCTAAGGGCCATAACATTCTATATTACCTGCTTCCTACCCCCACTCCAAGACTAAGCTAAATAGTACACCAGAGAACCTTTGGGCAAAAGTCAAATGGAAGACATGCATAGCTTCCATCTACTGCAGAGTATAGGAGGTTGGTGGTATTAGCTGAACAGAAGACCATATAAGATTTACATGGCATCCAAAGTTTCCACAGCTATACTGTGAAACAGTACAGGATCAGGCCACAAAGCATTGAAAGAAAATGCACAAATTCCAAAGAAGCATTTCTATAACAGCAGTTGCCTATAAAATAGAAAGATAGAAAAAGACCTTTTGAATTTTAAAGAACAAAGCATTCTAAAAATCAATCTATTGTACAGCTAGGATTAAAGCCCTCAGAATATTAAGCATTATATACAGAATCTACTAGGTATTTTATTCCAAATATACACTGTAGAGTCACACAAAGTAAACAAAATTAGATTTTAACTGGCATTAATGCTTCACTTTGCTGATCACTATGTTTTATTTAACAAATATTGTTATTTCAAGTAACAAATCAGAGATTTCATTCCTGATTTACTTATAAATAAAATATTACCTTGATTTCAATGTTTCCCACTTTGGTGGTTGATCTGATAATAGGTCTTCCAACCAAAGCTGGAAAGATGTGTTCTGGAAAATTAGAGCCTGCATATCCACATTTGACAAACTGAAAGGAAAAAAAAAAAGTATGTTAAACACAAAATATTTACCACTTCCTAAATCCTTTTTAGAATGATTATACTGTTAATATGAGTATCAGAATACTAATAAAATACTTTTATACATATTACTTCATTGAACTATAGAATGCTTACCTTTCAAGAGTAAAACACTTCTAAAATATATAGTAACAACAGAACAGAATGGAAGCTTTAATTATAATCTTGACTCTTGTACCTTTGGCAAAGTAATCACCTTCATTCTGTGGCTCATTATCTATCATTTATTGTCTGAACCTAGCTTTATGTGGCTAAAAAATTGTCTAACCCCCAAAGCTTACTGTAGGCTGTAAGGCTGACCTCAGAGATCCTCCAGGGAAGCTGGATGATCTTAAGGAATGCTTAGATTCCATCCAGTGCTCCTTTTAGACCCCTCAGGTCTTGTTTTGGGTCCACCTCAAGCTTGTGTTTTGGGTTAGCTAAAGAGCTTGACTTACTGATAGACATCTCAAACTGTCTTTTTGGAGAGTACCTATGCCTAAGTGAGACCAATCAGGCAAATATCTGTATGCCCTTTTCTCAATTCTATATAATGTAACCTCCCAAAGACTTGAGGAGAGCCACCCCTTCTTTCCAGCTCCTCACTACCAAACAACCTCATAGATGTCTTCCTAAAACATTTTGGAGTTTGTTCTCACAAATAACAATACATTTTATAGACAAAATAACCCGCCCCAACCCCAACAACAACTCTCAGGTAATTATAAATTTGAGTATAACACTTTACATAATTATACATGTGAACCAGTATGTAAACACCACTGAATGAATTTTTTAAAAATATATTTAAATATCTTATTTAGCAATAAATATTTAATCCTCCACAAAAGTTTTGCTCCAATGTCTCATCATCTATCAAACCCTGAATTCTTGACAAGACCTGGCAACTTCTGTCAACCAAGCTAGACAGGCTTCTACCATGATCCCAGAAACAGACTGGGTCAGCCAGTCTGTAATCCAGCCTTCTTCTAAAGTAGCGATTCATTATCTATCAACCAATAACTATCAAGTGCTAGACATTGTGCTAGCTAGGGCAATAAAATAAAAGACAGAATTCTGTCATTCTAATGCAGAAGGGAACTATATCCTATAAATATATACAGCTGAAATATAAAGTCAATAAATACAAATATACATGAAGTAGTTAAATATAAGATAATTTGGGAAGAACACTAGCAGTTGGGAGGATGAAGAAAGGCTTTAAGTAGACCTGATTCCTGAGCTATGACTCAAAGTCTGTTCAAGCCATGTGGAATAGCCAGTACAAAGGCTCTGAGAGGGAAGAAAGAGTGTCCTGCAGGAAAACCAGAAAGAAAGCCAGATTGAGGGGCAGCTAGGTGGCGCAGTGGATAGAGCACTGGCCCTGGAGTCAGGAGTATCTGAGTTCAAATTTGGCCTCAGACACTTAACATTTACTAGCTGTGTGACCCTGGGCAAGTCACTTAACCCCGATTGCCTCACTAAAAAAAAAAAGAAAAGAAAAGAAAAAAAAAAGCCAGACTGAAGAGATCTCAGAATGTGGGAGAGGGAATAAGAATGCTCAATAAGGCTATAACATGGGTGTTTATCCTTTGTTATTGTTGCTGTTATGGACCTTTTTGGCAGTCTGGCTTCCATGGGCTTCACCAGACTGCCAGAAGGGTCCATTAACACAAAAAAAGGTTAAGAATCCCTGTCCTAGACCATCCATAACAAAGTTAATTGCTGGCATCCAAATTTGACATTTCTATCCAAAGACTTTCAAAGTGATAAACGACCAAAGGAACAGAACTCCATGAATAATGACATTCTCTCTATAAATGAGACCAGAAGACAAGAATTTGCAGGTAAATGGGAAGAGGCTTACAGGTTCTCCCTCTGTTGTTGTTGTTGTGTCGTTTCAGTGTTGCCTGTGACTCCTTTTGGAGCGGTTTGCCATTTCCTTCTCCAGCTTTACAGAGGCATAGCGGAGGCAAACAGGGTTCGGTGACCTGCTCAGCTTCTCCCAGGGAGAGGCAAGTAAAGAAGTAGATTTCATCTTGAGCCCAAAGGCATCAATAATCATTTAATTCCACTTAATTCAAACAATTTTTAAGCCTACATTATACAAAGCAACATGGCAGCAACTAGTCTCTTTAAGGGGGTAAGGATGATGGCAAAACATATTTATAGACATGCCAATCAAAAGTATATGCAGAAGAACAGGAAGTACACTTCCGAGAACAGAAAGCATTAAAAACTATGAGACTGGCATTGGAAATCAGGAAAGGCTTCCTATAACAGGTGTCACCTGAGCTGTATTTCAAAGGAAGTTAAGTAATTCCAAAAGGCAAAAATGAAGAGGGAATGTGTTCTAGACACGGAGAATCACCTACACAAAGTCACAGATGTAGAAATGGAAAATGGGGAACAACAATTAGGTCAAAGAGACTGGAGTAGAGAGCAGGGGAAAACAGAATCAAGAGATGTTACCGACAAGATTTGGTAACTCATTTAACAGTGTGAACAAGATAGAATGAAGAGTCAAAGATACAGAGATTTGAGTCATATGCCTAGAGCTGACAGTTTAACTCATGAGATCACCAAAAGAGAGAGTAAAGAGAGAAAAGGACCAAGAAGAGAAATTTTGGAGGATGTCCAAACTTAGTGTGATAATGACCTAGCAAAGATAAATGAGAAGGAAAGGTCAGACAGGTAGAAGAAACAAGAGCAGTATCACAAAAGCAAAGGCAGGAGGAAGTGGGACTTTAATGTCAAAAGCTGCAGAAAGGTCAAGTCAGATAAGGACTAGGAAAAAGCTACTGGATTTAACCGGTAAAGAGAACATTGTGGATTTGGAAGCTAGAATGCTAGGAATAGAAGAGCAGAAAATGAGGAAATAGAGGCAATGAAAGGAAAAATCCTTCCAAGGAGTTTTATGCAAAGGAAAAATGATTTGACAATAGTTAAAGGACACTAGTAGTCTTTTTAGTCCCTCCCTTCCTATCCCTATCATTGCTGCTCGATCTTATAAATGCAAGATATCCCAATAAATGAAGCAGTGAACAAGATCCCTGAGTGAATGCTAACATATGTTATAACTAAATCTTTTAAAGTTTGGATACTGGCCTAGGTTGTCATGAATTCAGGTTATAGACAAATAATACCATTCGCTGGCTTTTGGTTATTTGCTACCCTCAATAAAACACAGATAGAATGTCTCACATTTCCTAGCCCAGAGCCATGAGAGGAGGCATCTATTTCTATGCAGTAAGTAGTAAAAATACATGTTCATAAACCGTGGAATAAGTCAGACCCTTCCCTCCAAGTTTTTTTCCTTTCTTCACTTCTTCAACCAACCATAATGCTAAAAGATCCCAAGGTACAGATTTAAGGATGGCGGCTTCCAAGCAGTGACTGCCCTAGAATCCTTGGGAAGTGAGGCAACTGCTAAAACATCACCAAATATGTATCAGAGATGGTACTTTTTTCCTTCATGAGGGGAAAGCTGTAGAGCCACTTTAGTCTCACTATATTTCACGAACAGAACTGGGGACGATAGTGGCAGTGACTGTAAGACAGTCTAAAGGCCTGAATAAAGACATATTCTCCTTTCTAGAAGCCCCTGGAAGAAAAAGCACAGTACTTGTGTCTTTAGTTCTAAATCACCAGACAGAGTCACTATAATTTTAATCTTGTGTTAAAATTGTATTTTTTTTCTGGTCCCCCTGACCGTTTCCCATTTTTAGTCAGTATGGTAAGTTTATAAGTAGCTAGTATCAAGAGGAAATATCAGGAAATAGGATAGCAAAGGGGAACCTGTAAGTCATGTACAAACTGTCCCAGAGATCAAAGGAACAAAATTTACAAACTATCATATAATAACCAAAATTCACATCCTGGTAAGTATGTGCTCAATCAGCGGAAGACATTTCAATGCTGCTATCAGGGCCTCTCTGGTCCTATGATATGTAAATCTAAGGCAAATTCCAGACATCCCCAATAAGAAAAATTGTTGATGATTGTGAGATGTTAACTTCAAAGTCTTACTTACAATTTTGAGACGATTTGGATGTTAATGTTAATGAAGGTAGCACAGATCAAAGTCAGTGTGTTCCCCCCAACAAAAAAGACAATAAAAATGAGATCTCGAACTCCTCAGCACTCACCCATCTCTACTGAGTCTCTGCTGCCAAGTGTTCCCAAGTCTAACCCATGGTTATCTGAGTGACTCTTTGCCTCCTCTTCTCCCCATCACTGCCCACCTTCCTTCACTCTCCCATCCCCTGCCCCCGTACCATTTGCCTCTGTAACCCCTTTCATCACTTTCCTCTCTTCCTTCTATGCTGTTTGCCCCCACACAATCTGTGCTTATTAAAGCCAGCTGTCTTTCCCAGAGAGTACTCCAAAGCCAGGCTTACTTACCCCCATTTCTTAATTCACATCAATTCATCCTTCAATAAATTTTGATAGGATATCTAAGTTTTGTGCAGGGGCTTGCTTTTTCATAAAAATTTCATTTAGAAAGCATATATTAAATGGTTGAGAGTGGATATGAAAATTGGATCACCTCCACCCCCCCCAAAAGACCCTGTGATCTTCTAAACTAAGTCATATGGAAAGGACAAATTAAACTTTTATAGATGTAGGACACTTAAGCATGTTTGAAAACAAAAGGAAAGGAGCCACTGAACAAGGGAAGCATGAAGATGTAAGAGAATGAATGATTAAGGGAGCAAGCTTCCAGACATTCTAGTAGGGATGCTTTGGCAAGAAAAGAGTTACCTCCTTGAGAGTAAAGGAGAGAATGGGAAATAACATAGGGGTATCAAGGCGTAAAATGGAGCAGAACATATTTGTTCACTTACAAATATGTTCTGCTCCATTTTCCATTTTTTCAGTCAAGTAGATATCAAGGTAGATTTAATAAGCTTTGACAACTAATTAACCCTAAGGGGGTGAGAAAGAGAGAAGTGATATAATCCTGGTGTTGGAAATCTGAGTGACTGAAAGAATGGTGGAGTCCCCAGTAAATTAAGGTAGTTAGGGAAATGGACTTGGGGGAAAGGATGGTGAAGAAGAGAGAGAGAGAAGAGAGAGACTTCTACTCTGGAAATATCAAGCTGGACAGCAAACTTGGGATGTCTAGGTGGAGATAATCAGGCAATAGGCAATGTTGGAGAGAGTTAACAGGAGATTTTTGATATGTAGATATAAGTTATCTGCATAAAGATTATAACTGAACATTGGGGAATTAATAAGATCACCAAGGGAGTTTATAAAGAGAAGAGAGGCAAAGTAGGACAGTAGAAAGATCACAGTTCTTGAGTGTGTGACATTAGGTAAATCACTTAACTTCCTTACACCTGGAGATTGGATTAGATAGCTTCTGGATCTGTGATTTTATAAGGTTTAGGACAGAGCTTTGAGGTACCTCATACATGAAGGGTGATACATGTATGCTAATTCAGCAAAGGATTCTGAGAAGAAACAGTCAGACATCAGGAAAACCAGGAGAAAATAATTTCATAAAAACCCAGAGAGAGGAGAGTATGGAAAGAAGGACAAAAGTCAAAATTATAGGGGAGTCAAATAAATGAGTGAGAGGAAAAAAAAAAATCACTGAGTTTGGAAATTAAGAGATTATTAGTTAAACTGGATTGCAAAGTGTTAAGGAGTGAATTAGGGGTGAAAAGTGAAGGCAATGAGCATAAATAGATGACTTCTAAGAGTTTGTGAAAAGGGTAAGATAGCCTGAGAAGATGAAAAGGACAACTGAATATTTCAGAAACATGTCTACAGAAAGAAGAGAAGGAACCAGAGAAATAAGAGAAAATAAACACTAAGGAGACAGAAAGAGTGTAAAATTAAAGGGGCAAGCTCCCAGACATGGAAGGGGATAGGATCAAAGATACAAGTAGAAGGGTTGACACAAACAAGAAAGGCCATCTCAGTCTCAGAATGCAACAAAGAAGAATATAATGGAGGGAATGAAGTTGAGAAGATATAAGATATATATATACACACACATATATATAACCAGGAAAAAAAGGAACACACAACAGAACAACTCAATTTTCTGAGTAAAGAATCACAAGAGAATGATGAAAAATTTAAAACACTAATCACCTCACAAAACAGTAACAGATAAGGGGAAAACAAATTTATAGAAATCAGAGGGAGGACAACAAAGGAACTCAAATCACCTGTTTTCATTATCAAAGTTAGCAGACCTTCCGTATTTGGATTCTAACACTTAATGCCTTGATAAGAATAGGTTGAAAGGACCCTTAAAAAGATAGTTAGGGGGGACAGCTAGATGGCGCAGTGGATAGAGCACCGGCCCTGGAGTCAGGAGTACCTGAGTTCAAATCTGGCCGCAGACACTTAACACTTACTGGCTGTGTGACCCTGGGCAAGTCACTTAACCCCAACTGCTTCTCACACACACACACACACACACACACACACACACACACACACACACACACACACACACAATTGGTTAGGAAGAAACTGGCTGGACCTGATCAAGTACACAAAGAAGAAACCCATACTGGAGGTGACAACTTTGAAAGTACTGAAAGATCAATTTTCAAGATCTCACAGGGAGGGAAGGACACCAAAAGAGTGAAAAAACCTCATATTATTATAAATATGTGCATATGTATGCACATTAATATGTATATACATATAATTAATTTCTCTATATATGTATATATGGAATCATCAATTACCAACAAATGTCTTCTTTCACATTTGAAAAAGGGAAGGCTTTAGGGACAGCCAGTTGGCACAGAGAATAGAGCATTAGGTCATGAAGGCCTGAATTCAAATCTAACCCCAGACACTTAGTATATGTGTGATCCAGGACAAGTCATCTAACCTCTATATGCCTCAGTCTCCTCATCTGTAAAATGGGGCTAATAATAGCACCTATCTTCCTAGGTTTGATCAAACAAGATAATATTTGTAGAGTACTTAAGCACAGTGCACACAGTAGACACTCTACAAATGCTTGTTTCTTTCCTATCTCCACAAAATCTTTATGAGAATGGTTTCCACTTGTTTTAGGGTTATTCTTAATGATATAAGAAAACAGAACAAGTAGAAATTTACAATTATCTGCAGTAGAAAACATCTTTGCAATTACAAAGTTGACTGAAAGGTGGAGAGAATACAAAAACTTGCTGTTTATTGGTTACACAAGAGCATTTGAATGGATAGACCAAAGCTGTTCACCAATGATGTGTCTCCCATGCATATGCATAAACTGTAAAAGATTTATTGATAAATGCAACCATAAAAATAACTTTGTTCAACAATTCACTGCTATAAATACCAGAATGGGAATGAAACAAGTAAAAGTTACTCAACAAAGGTATTTACCATAAGCATGGGAGATATCCTATGTGACAATAATAATAATGGCACTTTAAGGTTTGCAAAATGTTTTACATGAGTTAACTCATTTAATCCTCACAACAACTTTAGACATTTAATGACTTGCCCAGGGTCCCACAGCTAATAAGTGTCTAAGGCAAGATTTGAATCCAGGTCTTCTTGTCTCTGAGTCCTGTGCTCTTATTCACAGCACCACTTAGCCAGAGATGGTACTGGTGGGGTCTTCTAGATGTTCTTTTTGTGGATAATATTGTGCAGACTGCACAAAGCCCTAGAATACTACAAGGCCTCCTCAATGCAATCCTAGTCCACTGAAAAGGCTTAACAACCCACAAAGAAAAAGTAAATACAAAAAGCTTATTGTTCTATTTTGAAAATGCAATCAGATGGGCACTTCATTGGGTTATTAGTCCACTAGGAAGTGTATATACCAACGTCTCTCTATACATGGCTGTATGTACACATATGCATGTATGTTTTAGACAGGAATAACAGATGGTCAGTGAGCTGGACTTAGAATAAGAATAGGAAAGAAGGCTGAGTTGTATGTGGGCGAGCTGATCCCTGATCTCTCCTCAATCCCCACAAAAAAATACATCAACAACATTCTCCTAGTGATGTTTTCTGGCTGCAAAATATACAATATAACCATCTCCAAGTAATCAAAATTATATAGACCAAAAAGGCAAAAGAATGAAGGATAGCAGTTATAAGTAAGCTATAACATTAAAGTAAGTTTTGCAAGAAGGAAGTGATGCAAAAGATACCATCCAGGAAATGTATAATCATAGGCAGTGGGTCAGTTAGGTAATGAGTACAAGAGATAAAAGTGTCAAGTTGTTCATATGTTCAACAAATCTATAAAATGTTAAAGGATCTAGAGGAGGGGAAGCTAGGTGGCACAGTGGATAGAGCACTGGCCCTGGATTCAGGAGGACCTGAGTTCAAATCTGACCTCAGACACTTGACACTTACTAGCTGTGTGACCCTGGGCAAGTCACTTAACCCCAATTGCCTCAACAACAAACAAAAAAAAAAAAAGAAAGAAAAGAAAGGGAAAAAAAGATCTAAAGGAAAGATCTAAGATAGTCAGTAGATTCTCTTTAGAGGAATATGGGTAAGAATCACAAAAAATGAAAAAGTACAGATGGATTGTAATTTGCACTGGTGAAAGAAATATCCAGTTATAAGATACAACAAAATATTTACTAAAACTTCTTCCAACAACCCATGGTTTCATCTTTATGGGTATTCAGTCCACCAACATAGATCATTCCTTTAAACAGCTTAATGAGCTGCTGTGGCCAAAAAAATTAATCACCTTGTGTTCAACCTTCTGATGAGGTTTTCCAAACTTAACAAGTCTGGCCTTTACTCAATAGAATAAATTAAATCTTTCCTACAGGGAAGTCCTAAGTGAGCCTGTCACTGATGTTACAGTGCTCCAGACTAAGGCTCACCTCCATGCCATGATTTTGGAATTGATGTCTTTTGTTTTTATATCAATTTCAATTCCAAACATCTTCTGTCTCCCCTTTCCTACTACCTCATCTTCCATACTCAGTAAATCTTCCTTTGGAACAAAGATTTAAAAAAAAGGGAAAAAAACAACAGCTCAGTAAAACTAAATATATGGACTGCATGCACATGCACCATTCTACCTACATAGTCCCTCACCTCTCCACTAAGAAGAGGGAGGTATAGTCTCATCTCTTCTCCACCTCAATTCCATGATGTATTTGGAGCACAATTTTCATGGAAGCATTTTATAATAATAAGGTCACATATTTTTTATTTATGTGATATGTTCTTTTAAAGATGTAAAAAACTTGATTATTATCTAATTAACTCTTACAATAATAATCATAATGATATGAGAATATTCAGGCCCAAGGAGATTAAATGATTATTACAGTCTAAATAAAATTAAGGGATTTCATTCTCATACAAGTCATTTATATTCACTTTTTCTGGTTTCCTATCAAATCTTCACCAATCCTCATTTATACAAAGAAAAAACACCTGAAAGCACGATATATTTCAAAGAAGAGCTATTTGTTTTATTTTAAGATTAACTTAAGCAATACCATAGATACTAGTTGATTGATTTTTGCCCCATTCTGTGAAAAAACAATCGTATAGGCATAAACAAAAACCAATTGACCAGTATCTAGTAAGAATTTACAATATGCATGTTACCATTATAGTTATTCTTTTTGCTAAATGGCTACATGAATAATTCATTAATATCTCTAAATGCCATTTGCAAATTCTCCACATCTAACATATAACTTAGGGATCTTCAAAATCCTCTAGAACAATCTGGATAAAGACTTTAAAGACATCTATTTAATCATAAAAAGCTTAAGATATAATGTCATTTAGAATTCTACTTGGCTTTAACAGATGGGGTCTGTGAGATGTGTCAAAGTCATGCTCTCTTCAACAGACTAAATCTTTTATAAAAGTCTATCTGGAAATTATTTCTTTTATATACAAAACCCTAAATGAGTTATCCCCTGATGCATCAGGGTTATTTTAAAGGACTAATCCAGGATTCAGATTCACATACATTCCTTCTTCCAAAGCACACAAGGCACCTACTATTCTGTTTCTCTACAACTTAAAACAAAGGTAATTCTTATTGAGATAAAAATTAAGAGTAATAGAAACAAAATAGAAAGTACTTGCTTAACCTCAACACTCTTCAGACTTATTTGCATTGGTTGGTTGGTACTGAAAGACCTAAGATTTACTTCCCAAATCAAGGCTATTTTTGCACTAAAAAAGACTTCAAATACTTGGCTTTTACACTAAACTACAGGAGCTAGCCTGACATCAGTTACTCTTTTTTTTTTTGGTGAAACAATTGGGGTTAAGTGACTTGCCCAGGGTCGTCACACAGCTAGTAAGTGTCAAGTGTCTGAGGCTGGATTTGAATTCACGTCCTCCTGAATCCAGGGCCAGTGCTCTATCCACTGCACCACCTAGCTGCCCACCTCCCCCTTTTACTCTTTTTGTTTATTTGGGTTTTTTTTCCCCCAGGCAATGAGGGTTAAGTGACTTGCCCAGGGTCACACAGCTAGTAACTGAAATCAGTTATTCTTGACCTTAACTGAAACAACTGGCTAAAATCCAATTGGGGAGGAAGAGAAGAAAGTGAAAACCTATTCCTAATTCACTCGAATAATGAGCTCCTAGATACAGTCAAACATCAACAATAGCCGACACTTTTATGTAAATGTAAATACCTTAATGAATAAGCATTTATTAATCACTTACTACATACCAACTATTGTACTAAGCAAGCACTAGGGGTACAACTAAAAAACAACAAGACAGTTCCTTCTCTCAAACTGGGTGAGGCAACACCCTAAGTGCAACAGCAGTAGGATAAATGGCCAAGCTAAGGGGTCCTGACATTATATAAGGAGGTCAAATGTTGTCGTTGCAGTTTGTCATTCTTTCTCAAAGAGGACCATGATATCCAAAGGTGATGTCATGACTTGCAATGAATTGGATTTAAGTGAGGGAGGGCTGTGCAAAGTCATCAACCTCACTCCCCTCCTGAACTATCTGGGTTCAGTGGCAAGATATAGATCAGGATGACTGGAGATGGCTCCAGATGTTTAATGCAATTGGAGTTAAGTAACTTGCCCAGGGTCATATAGCTAGTAAGTGTCTGAGGTGAGAGTTGAACTCAAGTCCTCCCAATTTCAGGGCCAGTGCTCTATCCACTCTGCCACCTAGCTGTCTGAAGATCAAATGACAGCACAACGAATGGATGTAGGACTGATGGTAAGGTCCAGAGGACCTCAGGAGGCACTTTGCAGGGTAGATGATGAGACCTGATGGTCCATCTCATCAGAAGGAAGAGTTGTTGACTCTGATCTTACCCAAGTCCTGTGAGATGTCAAAGATCCTAAACGAAGGGAGAAGGATGGACCAGTGGTGGGGATCTCCTTGCTTTCTGCTAAACTATTCCAGGTGGGTTCCATTTTTTTTCTCAGTGTGAGTCTTTCCTCCAACAACCCATACCACAACTAACATATTTACTGTTTGATCTTGCAAATAGTCTCTGTGGCCAAAAATTACCTTGTGGTTAACCTGATGATTATCTTCTATCAAACAACTAATGCATTTCACTCAAACCTGAATTGTTCTGACTTTATAAGACCTGTTAAGAGCCTATACTCCACTGGCATAGCCTTCAAGAACCTCGGGGTCATCTATAATTCCACAATGAGGGACTGGAATAAGACTTTAATAAAATATAAATTATATTAATATTAATATATAATGTTAATATTATATAATAAAACAATGCTGATAAAATAGAAAAACATATTAAATATTATTATTTTTAAATTATGCTTTTATGTTGACCCCAAAGTAATGACTAGATAAATGCAAGAAGGGTTAAATGCCTCTGGTGGTTTGGTAAGACAAAATGATGTAATGTAATCAGCTATATACATACCTATTCTCTACAAGGGCCAATTTCAGCATCTATCTGTGTGTGTGTGTGTGTGTGTGTGTGTGTGGCAACTGGGGTTAAGTGACTTGCCTAGGGTCATACAGCTAGTAATTGTTAAGTGTCTGAGGCCAGATTTGAACTCAGGTCCTCCTGAATCCAGGGCCGGCGCTCTATCCGCTGCGCCATCTAGCTGCCCCCTAGCATCTATCTTAAGAAAAAGAAAGATGTTTGAGGTGGATCTTCAGAAGAAGCAGTCACCATGAATAAAGCCTAATGAGTAGGCAGATAAGGAAAACAGTAGTTAAGTAAGGAAGAGAGCTCAAAAAGTTCTTGCAATTTTTTCCTTGACCTAAGTGACATGATGAAAACAGAATTAATCAAAAACCTACTCTACTGCATTCCAGCTCCTCAGGATATAGACAAAAAATGTAAACAGTCCCTGTCCTCAAGGAACTTATAAGCAAGTGTGAAAAACAACATGTACCCACACAAGTATTTACAAGATATATACAAATACAAGGTAATTTCAGACAGTGAGGTTTACCTCATGTCAATAAACATATATTAAACACCTACTGTGTGCCAGACACTGAGCTAAGTGCTGGGGATAGAAAGAAAAATAAAACCTTGGTCCCACCCACAAGAAACTCACAACATGCAAACAACTATTCACATACATGACATATACAGCATAAATGGGAGGTTATCTCAGAGAGAAGTATGGTAAAAATTATTTGTGGTAAAGATTAATATTACAATTTTTAGCTGACTCATTTGGGAGGGGCCACACCTGGCCCACCCTGAGGTTACGTATGCTACTGAGGTCAGAAGGAGAATTCTCCATAGGCAGTTTTTGAAGGACCTCCCCTTTTGGGGGAGGAAAGACTGAACGCTCCCTGAAGGGAGGCGGAGGGTTCTTCCGGAACACTAAGCTTCTTCCAGAACTCGGGATCTCGGACTTCTCCCCTTGTGGTGGTGGCGAGAGTTCTCTGTCTCGGGCAGCTGTTTTTCCTAGCAGGCGAGGACAACTGTAGACTGTCCAGGCTTTGTTGAGTTAATTACAGAAAACCCTAAATTCCTTTGAACTAGCTTAATTGGAAACGGTCTGGGGATTGCATAGGTTAAGTTAAGAGTATTTATCTGTATTTCTATTTTCCTATTTCCTTATCTTTGATTTTTATTACTTTTACCTTTGTTGTTTAATTAATTCCCAAATAATAAAATCTGATCCTTTTGTGAACTAAAGCTTAAAGGCTCCTTTCTTATTGGCCTGGGAGAAATATCTAAAAAGGGCAGCTCAAAGGGGAGGGTGAACCTAAAAGGTCCTTCATTATTTCCAGGACCCCAGTATTCTGGCGAGTCACCCAAATAACGCTCCATATCAAATTTTGGCCCTCACAGAAGGCATTAACAGTAGAGGAGCCTGGAAAAAAAAGTCCTCTTACAGAAGATGAAATGAGAGATGAGTCTTAAAGGAAGCCAGGAAGTAAGGATGAAGAGGATAAGGATCCGGGCATGGGGGACAGCCAGCAAAAAGGTAGTCTGGAGATTAAGTATTATTTAGAAAGAACAGCAAGAAAGCTAGCTTTGCTGGATAGCTGGTACACAGTGGGGAGCAAACTATTAAGAAGCCTGGAAAGGTAGGATGGGGCAAGGTCACTAAGGGCTTTAAAAGCTCAATAGGGTTTTATAGTTTTATAGTTGACCCTAGAGGTAACTGAGAATCACCAGAGTTTGAGTAGAGAGAAACATGGTCAGATCTGTGCTTTAGGAAGATCACTTTGGCACTTTTCTGGAGAAGGGACTGGAGTCAGCACAGACATAAAGCTGGAAGCTCAACCAGAAAGCTACTGCACTAAGAGGTTATGTACTGTAATAGTCTAGTTCTTAAGGTAATGAGGGCCTGCTCCAGCTGGCAGCTTTGTGAGTGGAGAGAGGGGGATGTATATGAGAAATGTTGTAACAGTAAAAATGACAAGATGTAGCAACATATTAGACAGGTGAGGTAAGTGTAAATAAGGAGTCATGGATAACCTCAAGACCATGAGCTTAAGGAACTGAGAAGATGGTGGTGCCCTTGACAAGAATAAAAGAGTTCATAAGACGGGAGAATTTGGAGGGAAAAATGAGTTCTACCTTAAAATAAGCACATGTCCCCCATCCTTAAAGAAAAGGGGAATAATGTGTAAGAAGCCTGGAGAGGTAGGCTGAAGTCTGTATTTCATCACAGAGGCATTAGGGAGTCACAGTAGTTTACTGATTAGGATAGTAACACAGTCAAATCTGTAGTTTAGGAATATCGCTTTGGCAGTGATGTGGGGAGGGGAGAGCCTTGAGACTGGGAAACTAATTAAGTTTCTGCAATAGTCCAGACAAGAAGTGATGAGAACTTAAATTGGGGGGAGGAGGGGGGACAAGGAGTAACCATGTGAGTGGAAAGAAGTGGACAAATAAAAGCAATCCTGTGGAGGTAAAATTGACAAGGTTTAGCAACTGGTCAAGTGCAATGAGAGAGTAAGGAGCTTCTGCTGACTGCATCTTGGGGTATACTTACAGCTAAAGCCCAGGTCTTGGATGATAATCCAACAATGAGAAACAGTCAGATAGGTAGGTAGGTAGAGAAGAGCACCAAAAAAACTCAGAGGGGAAAGATTATATAAGAAAAAATGGTCAAATGTGTTAAATGCTGCAGAGAGATCAAAAATGATGAGGACTAAAAAATGTCGCTGGATTTAGCAACTAAAAGATCATGGTAAATTTGGAGAAAGTGATTTCAGTTGAATGGTAAAGTCAGACCAGATTTAAAGGAGTTGAAAAGTGGATAAAGAACAGAGGAAGAAAAGAAGTATGTGTCTCCCCCCCCCCCAAGGATAGAGAAGAATTATGCATGTTTATAGACAGTAGGAAATGACTCAGTAGATAAGAAAACAGAAGATTAGAGAGGGGGAAATTGTAAGAGTAGTCTATAGGAGATGGGAAGGAATCAAGATTACAAGTTAGAGGGGCTAACTACTTCATCTGCATTTAGAGGACAGAATGGGAGTACAATGACAAGGACTTTTAAGATACAGGGTAGAGGAAAAGATGGAGCTCAAAGCCCAAAACATGAGGCAGAGTTCTCTGCTGAGAGGGAAGGAGAAACATGGGAGTCTTAGAGAAAAAAGGTTTGAAACAGCCATTGAGAAAAGTGAGTCACTAAGAGAAATTATAGGACTTTGGGCAAAGTTAAGTTTTCATGGTTTTAAAAATTCACTTATGGTTATATGTATATACAACTAAAATGAAAGAAGCAAATTGATTTGCATTTGTAAGAAGGGATCAAATTTCTGGTCTACTTCTATGAAATTGTTTTGGATCATTGCACTGCTGAAAAAAGAGCCAAGTCTATCACAGTTGATCATCACACAATGTTACTGTGTACAAAGTTCTCCTGGTTCTGATCCTCACTCAGCATCAGCATCAGTTCATGTAAGTCCTTCCAGGTTTCTCTGAACTCCTCCTGCTCCTCGTTTCTTACAGCACAATAGTATTCCATTACATTCTTATACCACAGCTTGTTAGCCATTCCCCAATTGATGGGCATTCTCTCAGTTTCCAATTCTTTGCCACCACAAAGAGAGCTGCTATAAATGTTTTTGTACATGTGGGCCCTTTTCCCTCTTCTATGATCTCTTTGGGATACAGACCTAGTAGTGGTGGGTTATGCACAGTCCCACAGCCCTTTCGGCAGAGTTCCAAATTGCTCTCCAGAATGGTTAGATCAATTCACAGCTCTACCAGCAATGCATTAGTGTTCCAATTTTTCCACAGCTTCTCCAACATTTATTCTTTTCCTTTTTTGTCATATTAGCCAATCTGATAGGTGTGATATGGTCTATTTCTAAACAAGGAGACTGGTTAGGTAGTAGTTCAAGTTTCTAATCAGACAACTAAAAGCTGGGTGTTTTTAGATTACCTATGTACAATGCTGAGTCAGTGAATTTAATATTCTTATGACTTAATTGCTTAGAAAGCTTTAAGAGAAAAGACATTTTCAAAGTTACCAAGTTTAAAGATAAAACTGCTTCAAAACTGCTATACACAGGAACATAGTTTAAAAGAAAATCTCTATATTAAAAATACATACTAAGCCTGGGTAATTCTCTTTCCATCAGCTGCAGTGCTTAGTTGCCCCTCCCTATAACATCAGGCTCCAGGCCTCCCACATTACACCAGCCCCACCCCTTCCAGCTTCCTTCTCAATGTGATCTTCCCAGCCTCCCTCACCCCCCCCTTTAATTTGGGAGCTCTTCAAGAGAAGGGACTTTCTTTTTCTTATTTGTATCCCCAGGGCTTAGCACTTTGACAGAAACAAAGTTGCTTAATAAATGTTTACAGAAATTGAATTGAGAGCCAAAGGTCATCTACAAACCCTTAGGAGGTACTAGAGTAAAAGACTCAGGGGAGTGAGTGGTATAAAATGACCACCCCCACGTCCCCCCAGCTCTTCCCCACAAGGAACCATAATGGGTCCGACAAGGTGATTTTTCATATGTACTAAAAGACTGGAGTGCACAAGAAAAAGCTGAGAGGTCTGTTACCAGTAGTAAATACAAGTGGCAAAATGAAGGTAGTGTTAGCTCTTGCGTATGAGTTTCTTCTCCCAGGTACATGTGCTAGCTCCCACATATGTATGGCAGCTTCCATGAGCATACTGTAAATTTAACCAATTTAAAAAATGTAAACTTATTTCATTTATAAAAACAAAATTAAGGTACATTTATTATTGTGCATTAAAATTAAATAGTATGTTTTTTAAGAAAATACATACTAAAGAATTTCGGGGGCAAAAAACCACCAACATTCATTCTTCCTGCACCAAAATCACAATTTTTAAAAAGTGTATAAAAACTACCACAACTATTAATTTGGTAAAATGAAGAAAATAAGTGTTGTTCAAACCATATTTTGTCACTTTAAGCCTTAAAAGGCAAAATGTGACAAGGCATATGCTTATAACCCTCTCATCATTTAAAAACTTAGCTACTAATTTCCCCTGGTGTGTGCAAGAAGGCTGTGTTTAAGAAATAGATTTTTACCATATATAGTTTCCTCTTCATAGCATTGTGGTTGAAACTGACTCTCTTACTTCCCACTGAGTCATCAAATGGTAAGAACATTCACAGTGTATCATATTCTTTCAGGCAAAAATTTAAGAGCATTAGCTACATTCGCTCAAAAAATGTTTTGTATGAGCAAATCTAAACCTTGCTTTTATCTTTTTCTTCCATTAATTTTATCAAAATAGTCCTTTTTCATTATTTTAATCAGATAGAGATTAGGACACCATCCTATAATTCTATTTGTCTCAGAAAACTTAAGTCTCAAGAGTTACTGACTTTCCCTCAAAGTTATTCTTATCCAGTCAATCTCCTATCAGGTGAACCAGATGATAGTTTAGTTTCAAGAAACCTCAACATCTTCTTATAATCAGCAGTCCCTAAAAGAAAGCTATTGACAGCTAAATAACAGAAAATGCATATACTACTACAGTACTTGTATATAAACTACTGAAATTCACAGGGCGTTAGGTAACCTGTAGCTAGCCAACTTCAGGGCTCAACTACATTGTTGTTCAGTTGTTACAACATATCTGACTCCTCATCATCCCATTTTGGGAGGGTTTTCTTGGCAAAGATACTGGAGCGGTTTGCCATTTCCTTCTCCAGCTCATTTTACAGATATGAAAACTGAGGCAAACAGGGTTAAGTGCCTTCCCCATGGTCACACAGTTTCTAAATGTCTGAGGGCAGATTTGAACTCAGGAAGATGAGTCTTACTGACTCTAGGCCTGGCATTCTATCTACTGCACCACCTAGTTGCCCCACTACATAAGGATTCCTGAATGAATCACACAACATTAGAATTATAAGTGATTTCAGTGGCCATATGGTCCAACCCCATTATAACATACTTGAAAAGAAACATGGTGGTCCAGCCTCTGATTGAAGTCCTCCAATGAAAATTTCCCAGACATCAAATTTTAATTTCTCTCTTTGCAACTTCCAACCACTGCTTTGAGTTTGAACCCTGGGGCCAAACAAAACAAAAACCTCTTCCAAATGAAGGCCCTTCAAATACTTGGAGAGAGCTATTCTACTGCCTCCAAAGTTTAGGCTATCCATTCCCAGGTCCATCAACCAATCCTTAATTGACAGTCCCTTCAACCTCCCAGCTATCCTTTTCTGGATAATTGCTAGCTTATCAATACCTCCTTAAACTGTGGTGCCCAGAACTGAACAAAAATTCCATCTGCAGTGTAACTAGAGCCAAGTATAGAGCAACTCACCTTATTTCTAGAAGCTATGCCCCTCAAAGCTGCTCCAAATTATATTATTTTAAGCAGCCACATCACCCTACTGCCTCATATTGAGTTTGTAGTCCACTAAATTCCAGCCTTTTTTTCAAAGAAACTTTTAAGTCTCCCTCTCCCATCCTGTGATTTGGACGTGGGTTTCTTTTTGTTTTGTTTTGGGTTTTTTTTCAGGGCAATGAGGGTTAAGTGACTTGTCCAGGGTCACACAGCTAGTAAGTGTCAAGTGTCTGAGGCCGGATTTGAACTCAGGACTTCCTGAATCCAGGGCGGGCATTTTATCCACTGCCCCCTGGAAGTGGGTTTCTAAAGAACTCGAATCTAAGACTTTGCATTTACCTCTATTGAACTGTATCTAATTAGATTCATCTCAGTGTACTAGAATGTCAAGATCTTTTCGGATGCTCACTGTCCCTCAGCTTTGTGTAAAGCCCTCCTGGTCTTCAGATTGGAGTTACTTTAGGGGACAGATTCATTGCCCTGGCCAGCTTTTGTGACTCCACTTTAGACAGCAGTTATGTCACAGATGGGAGAGTGTTAAAGGGCTGGGATATTTTGGAGAAGAGGGAGAGGAAGAAGCATTGATAGATTTACCTCCTAAGTGGCAGGCACTGTGCTCAGCATTTCATTAATGTTCTCTCATTTGAGCCTCTCTACAACCCAGCAAAGAAGGTGCTGTTCTTTTACCTCCACTTACAGTTGAAGAAATGGAGGCAAACAGAGGTTAAGTGATTTTCCCAGGGTAATACAGTCAGTAAGTATCTGAGGTCACATTTGAACTCCAGACTTCTTGACTCTTCAACAGTCTAGCTGAGGAGTCATCTCCTTTCTCTTGGCCTTGTCCTGAATGCTATATAGAGTATAAATAAATAGAAATGGAAAAGTATTAAACCGCCTCCCTACCTCAAAACTGTGAAATGCTTGAGTATTATATCAGCCGATATTCTGATGGTTTTATACTTCAATGGATTTATGATTTCATCCCTTCCAATGATGACGACTAGAAATCACCCGTGCACCACCCTCATTTCCTCCCATAAATCTGCCACAAAAGGTCCATCTAATAATTTGGGAGCCTGCTTCTCCTTTTCCAGGCATCAGTGGATATCAATGAAGTGCATGGGCAAGCTATCAGTTATTATTTGTTCTCCAATGGTTTATCTTTTTGCTCTTCCTGAGCATGTATTTCTGATTACATCTTTTACTACAAGGCCTTTCTTGAGCCTTTCCTGGTTTGGAATGTGCCACATCCTACCCATGCCTACCATGTATCTCTCTGCTTCCCTTTCAATCATCCTCCAATTCAATAAACCACAGAGTGTGATATGTGACTAGGTAACATCACAGTAAGACTACTGGTGTTAAAAATAAGAGGTTTTGTTACAGGAAGTATCTTGGAGGGGAGTTGTCATTAAATTAATTGTGCAATTTAACAAACATTCCTCCTCTTATTCGATTCTCAGCACAGCTCATAACTGTATTAAGGGATAGTTTAACTTCTTTTTTTTAAGCATCTTTTACGATCCAGTCAACTCATACAGGTTAACATAGATTCCTGCTCTGCTGCTTATTTTCTTTTAATATGTTGTTGTGTATCCTTTGTTCTTGAAGACCACCATGACATCAGGAAGGAGATGTCATGACTTGCAGCATCCAGTGGCAAGACATAGATCAGGATAACTGGAGATGCCCCTGTTTTATTATGTTATCAATGGTCAGAAGCTACAGATTGCCTATCAAACTGCTTATCTGTCTAGGAAGTAGGCATTCTTTAGGTTTCCCTATGTGAATAGTTAAACTGAACTTTCTAAGCGATTTGGAAGGCTCTGCAATTTTCTGGGGCTTAATAAGCATCTGGAGGGCAACAGGCCTGGCCAATAGGTAATAAAAAATTACCAAACTTTGGGATAATCCCATCACTAAGAAAACTTTAAATAAGCAAAAAAACAAATGAAAATGCTACATACACAAATCTATGGCCTTGTAAATGTTTAATTGCATATGAAATGTTCTAGAATAAAATCAAGAGAAAAGACAGGGTATAACTGATTTCCTAGACTATAGCTTTAAAATGTCTATGTCTAAAGGTTATAGAAATGTTAAAATATCCCTGAATGTTTTATGATGTTATCAATACTACTTCATTACTAGTGCTGGTTCTTTCTTCATTTTAAATTAATGTATTCATATTTGCAGACACTGACAATTAATTTAAAAATAAATCAATTTATTTACTAGATCATTTGTAACAGAAAATGAAAGGAACTAGATTTTTAAATTTTATGTTTTAAACATCCTTTTCCCCTCAAAATGTGCGTAATTCATTGTGCTGTTTATACAATGGGCTTTCCAAAATCAAATTTAAAGCCCATCTCTAATGCTTTTTGTTGTTCAGTTATTTTTCAGTCATGTCCAACTCTTCATGACTCCATTTGGGGTTTTCTTGGAAAAGATCCTGGATTGGTTTGCCATTTCCTTCTCCAGCTGATTTTATAGAAAAGGAAACTGAGGCAAACAGGGTAAAGGACTTGCCCAGGGTCACAGCTAATGTTTGAGGCCACATTTGAACTCAGGAAGATGAGGCTTCCTGACTCCAAGCCTGGAGCCACTGTGCCACCTAGCAGCCCAGCATCTCTAATGCTAGTGTTTTATTACATAAAAAAGAAAGTAGCTGTCTATGTGTTGCCATACTAATAGGAGGTAAGAAATAACTTGATTTACACAAGTGAAGAGTTCAGCAGCTAGGATGTTGCCCAAAAGCAAGAAAATTGAACAGACCTCTGAAAGGAAGACTTGAGTTGGAGTCTTGCCTCTGACCTTTGGCAAGTCACTTAATTGTCCCTCTCAATTTCTGTCTCCTGACAGCTTAAGAAACAGCTAGAAGCCCATCTTCTAAGAAGTCTTTGCTGATCCCCCTTTAGTGCTAATGCCTTCCCTCCAGTGAGTATTGTAAATTTATCTTGCACTGGCATGCCAACTCCCCATTAAGGGGGAGCTCCTCGAGAACGGGCACTGTCTTTTGGCCTTTATCACCCCAGTCCTTAGCACAGTGCCTGGCACACAGTTAATATGCCTGCTGACAGACACTTTTTTTGTTGTTTGTCCTTCATTCTCATGAAATCGGGGTGACATCATGACTTGCAGTCAATTGGATTTAAGTGAGGGAGGGCTGTGCAAGGTCACCAACCTCACTCTATCCTCCAGAGCCATCTGGATATATATCAGGACAACTTGGCCCCAGCTGTTTTAAGGCAACTGGGGTTAAGTGATGTGCCCAGGGTCACACAGCTAGTAAGTGTCTGAAGTGAGATTTGAACTCACATCCTCCCAACTTCAGGGTCAGTGCTCTATCCACTGTTCCACCTAGCTGCCCTGATTGACACTAAGGAACTTTCTGAGACAGGGGTTCTTAATTTTTCTTTTATCATGGGCCACTTTGGCACCATCTGATGATGCTTTTGAACCCCTCCTCAGATAATGTTTTTAAATAACTGAAAGAAATGCTGAATTTCAGTTAGAGGTTGGTGAAAATAAAGATATAACTTTTTCCCATCCAACATCATGGGTCCCCCTGAAATCAGTGAACAAGGTCCAGATTAAAAATCCTTCCTCTAAGACTATAAATAAATTGCAGAGAAGGTATAAATCAGCACTGTCTGTAGAGGGAATTTCTTTATCCAGAAGTTCCCTATGCCAATGAATTCAAAAGTACTATCTCTAGCCCTATACAGATCTGTAAATACATATAAAACATTGCTTTTTTGAACATTACTGTGAGGATAGTGGAAATCAATCTGACATAATCCTATACTTCAGTCTTCTCCTGTGACAAAATCAAAACGAAACCATGTCATAGGAAATCTGTGTATCTTTATGTTTAATAGTCCCTTTAAAAAGCTATGTCATCACCAAACGAACTTAATAATGTAACAGTGATTCCCAACCATGTTTTTTTTTTCCCAACAGTCCATACAATTATAAGAGGCAGACCTGTGAAATAAAGAATAATAAATTAGAAAGGTGGGTTCTAGTCCCAACTCTGCTGCTAAATATGTTGTGCAAGTCACAACCACTCTGGGCTTCAATTTCCTAATTTACAAGAGGTTTAGCTTTTGTTAATTTAAAGTTCATTACATTCTTGACAGCATCATTCTATAAGAGTTTAACAAATTTCTTTTAAAATTTTAATTCATATACTAGACCCTGCTGGGAGAGAGAAGTGTAGGAAGGATCACCAGAAAAGCAGACACACATTGGTATGCTGTGGCAATCTCAAGAGTTGAGAACAAATGTAATATAAAATTATCGCTGGAGAACACATTCAAAATAAATCGTGTTTCAATCTTGTTCTGATTTTGCTACCATTTGATAAAAGACACAAAAAGGCAGATTCCCCTCCCCTCCCCCAAAGGAGCATCTATAGGAGGAAGGGGTTTGGGGGTGGGAATAACCCATTTTTACAACTCTTTGCGCTTTTGGATGCTCATCTGCAACTTGCAGTCAGGCGAAAAAGAGGAACAGAAGGGTCTTAGTAACTTCCTCCAAGGTCACCAGCACACTGGCCTTGGGGACTTCTGCAGTCCTCGCCCCCCTCCCCCAGGGCTCTCCCACTTGGGCACCTAAACGCCGCTGACCCCCGGGACATCCAAAGTCGGGAACCTCCCCCCAGGTTCCCCTGCAGGAGCCCCTCCAGAGACGCTGCTTCAAGACGGAGGCTGCCGGCCCTACTTCCTTTTTTACCCCTCGCTTCCTGCCTCCCTCCGATGCTCTACCTTCGCTTTACAGGAAGAGGAAGGCCCGATGATGGTTATTTTTTTAACTCAGGAGCTTCTCTGAATTGAGCAGGACTATCTTGAATTGGCCCATCCCCAAGGTCCCCAGCACCACCTCCAAGGCACTTGGGGAGGGAGCGAGCAGGAGACCACCCCCCCACCCCGGGGATAAAAGGCGCGGCGTGGGGGTGGGGGTGCTGACAGGAAGAGGTGCGGGGGCGGGAGGGCTCAAGCCCCGCACCTGAGGCCCCCCACTGAGGCCCTGGCGGCCCGCGCAGCGCCGCGCCCAGCCAGCCTGCCCACACACCTTCCTCCTCCCCCGGGCCGTCTTCGGCTCTGGCTCCCACAGGCCTCCCCCGGGCTCGGCGCTTACCCCGGTGCCGTTGTCACACACCACCACCTTCCTGCCCTGGCTGTCCATCGTGAGCCCCGGAGAGAACCAACGCCGCCGGTCTGCCTCTCTCCCTCTTCAGCTGGGCTTGCCGCCGCCGCCGCCGCCGCTGCTGCTGCTGGGGAAGCTACTCCAGCCGCCGCCGCTGCCACCGCCCAGGCTCGCTTTTCCTCTTCCTCCTCCTCCTTCTTTCAGCCCCTCCTTCAGCTCAACTTTCTGGACCCAACCGGAAGTGACCTGCCCCGCCCCGCCTCCGTATAACTGACAGCTCCTTGAGAGGGGAGGGAGAGAGGTAGGATGGAGGACGCCAAGAAAGCGTTCAACCGAGGAGTGGCAGCACTACTGCCCAATGAGAAGCTGGAGGAGGCGGAGGCTCCGCCCCTCGCCTTGTCCGGCCGATTCTGTCTTCTCTCTCTCTCTCTCTCTCTCTCTCTTTCTCTCTCTGGTTGCCCACCTCCCGCCCACGCCCTCTACCCCGCTTCCGGCCGCCGCGCCCTGCCACCGGGAGCCCTTCTTCCTTCCATTTCCTCTCGTTTCCAGTCCTTCTCGGTGCGTTGCCATGGCTGCCGCCGTTGGCACTTGGGCGTTCTCGATGCCGGCGGTGCGCAAGCTGGGCTTGATGCTCAAGAAGGGGGCTGGGTCTACGGACTCCCTGCAGGCGGCGATGGAAGGTGAAGGGCACCGGGAGAGGGCGGGCAGGAGGATGGAAAAGGTGGTGACCCCGCCAACCCTCCTGAAGCCGGGGGCGAGAGGGCGCCCTGGAGCGAGAACCCCGCCCCCCTTCGCTCCCTTAGAATACGTATCGTTAGTATTACATAGCATCATATTATTCATAATGTGACACGGTGATGCATTCGTTACACATTATCGATAGGTTAATAGAACAATGTGATATATATTAATTAACTAATGCTTGTGTATTAATATGTCACATGTATTAATAACATGTAAGTATATTAATACATATTGATGCGTTAATTGGGCAGCAAGGGTGGTGCGGAGGATGGAGCGAGCACCGGGCCTGGGGTCAGGGAGATAAATTCAAATTCCCCCTCAGACACTTAGTAACTGTGTGACCCTGGACAAGTCCCTTAACCCTTATTTGCCTCAGCTCCTCATCTGTAAAATGAGGACCCAATGGACAAAAATCCTTGGGATCTTTTGTCTGTGGGGTCCCGTAGATTTGGACATGCCTGAACAACACAACTGTGCTGACACATGTTATGCCTATTAAGGAATTCATATTATGTGTATTGATAAATATCATGGAGTATTAATACTTGTATGCATTAAAACATACCTCTATCAATTGATAATTGTATGTATTTACACATGTGTATTAATGCATATTATGTATATTAAGTAATTGGCACTTATTTTTTACATTATATGTGTATTAAGTATTTGTATTAGTACATACTATATTATTAAGTACTTAATACTTGTATTTTTTTAATTGTTCAATCATGTTTGATTCTTCATGACCCCATTTGGGGTTTTGTTGGCAAAGACACTGGAGTGGTTTGCATTTCCTTCTCTAGTTAATTTTACTGTTGAGGAATTGAAGCAAACAGTTAAGTGACTTGCCCAGGGTCACACAGCTAGAAAGTGTCTAAGGCCATATTTGCACTGAGGAAGAGGAGTATACCTGACTCTACCTAACTGCCCCTTTATACATATTCAGTATATTAATTGATCAATACTATTTATACGTATTAATTACTACATACTATGTGTATTAATTGACACTTGTATGTATTAAATTATACAATATGTATTAATACGTATTCTGTGTATCTACTGCTATTTATATGTATTAATACACATATGGATTATATTAACCTATCAAAGCATTTCAATAGATAATATGTAATTAATGTGTTACAGTAATAATATGGTATTTAATATATTAAATGTTATATTTTATGTGTAGCACTGCTATATAATAATATAACATTAGCATATATATTCATATTAATAGCTCATATTTATCTGGAAGCACTTTGCTAAGCATTTTAGGTTCACATCAACTCTGAGTTAAGTGCTACAAGTATTTTTATACCCATTTTACAAGGGAGAAAAACCAAACTTTGGGAGATTTAACTATTCACCCTTAGGCTAAATATTAGCAAATGAGATAATATGTAAAGTACTTTGCCCACCTTAAA
The DNA here is from genome assembly GCF_019393635.1 of Dromiciops gliroides. Lineage (NCBI taxonomy): Eukaryota > Metazoa > Chordata > Mammalia > Microbiotheria > Microbiotheriidae > Dromiciops > Dromiciops gliroides. The sequence continues at coordinate 581,542,633 of NC_057862.1, forward strand.
GAGCTACATAAATGATAGCTGCTATTATTATCTGAGATAGGATGAGAACCCAGTTCTTCTACCTCCCAAGCTCAGCGATGCAGCCTCTTTAGTCCAGAGGTTTATTAACCTGTTTTTTGATGTTGTATGCCCCTTTAGCAGTCTGATGAAGCTTATGGATCTCTTCTCAGGAGAGTATTTTTAAATGTATAAAATTAAATACACCAGAGGACAAAGGAAACTAACGATATTAAAATACAATTACTGACTTTTTTTAAAAAAACAAATTCAAAGAACCCTTTCAAGTCTCATCTGTGCCATAACTAATCCAAGAGGCCATGGAAAGAGCACTACTTTTAGAAACAGAAAACCTGGATTTGATTCCCCAGCTTTGCTTGAACTTGGGAAGATTAATTAACACACATTTATCAAGCCCTTACTATGTGCCAGGTACTGTCCTAGGTCCTGTAGATACAAATAAGGAGAATGAAGCAGTCCCTACACATGTGAGTATGGAGAGAGAAAAAGAGAGAAAGTGAGAAAGTGAGAAAGTAAAGAGAACAGATGCAGAGTAGTTTGGGACGGAGAACCCTAGTATGTAGAGTGGATCAGGAAAGGTTTCATCTGTAGAAGCATAGGCAAGTGAAACAAGGCCATGTCCCTCTGTACCTCGAGTCTATCCCCTCTCTGCCATGAAAACCACACTTTGTCATCCATCTTCAGAAGTCGTAGTTGGACATATCTCTCAAGTCTTTCAAAGTTGTTTTTGTTCTTGTTTTTGGTAGGACAATGAGGGCGAAGTGACTTTCCCAGGGTCACACAGATAGTAAGTGTAGACGAGCTGGTTAGCTTTAAGAGGGCTTTGAACCAAGCAGGTGTCTTTACTACTGTGTGTGTGCGGCACAGCTATGAGCCCTGTGCCTGCGGATGAGCCTGTTTTCCCAATTGTACATCTGTTCAAAGGAATTCATTAAGATTAAGGTTGTACTTTTAGAGCTAGAAGGAACTTTAGAAGTTGTCTAATCCAACCCTCAGATTTACAGATGAAGAACCAGGCTCAGGGCAATGAGTAGAACCCCGTCCAGAATCAGGCAGACGTGAAGTGATGGTGCTGGGACTTGGATCCAGGCCTTCTGCTGGCAGATCCAGCACCTATCTGCTCCACTGGGCTGGGTTTTTCCATCTTAGCCTGATCCTTAGGAGACTTTCTGTACCAATGTACTCTGTTAACATTACCTATGAGTAAGACATGTCCAAGCAAGTCATGTAATTTGAACCAAAATATTTCAGCATTCAGTGAATTCCCAAGAAATGAGAGAGCCTACCCTGAAACTTTAAAGTACTAATGATATCCATTATACCTTATAGTGGAATCTTAGGAAACAGGGGTTACTACTTTTTCTGCAGGTGACATTTATGAGACTCAGAATTAGTCTCTAAACTCTAGTGGGCCTTGGGATCTTTCCTCTTTATGAAGTTGCATGGACTAAACATTGTCAACTAATGTTTTTGAGAACACTAGATTGAGATGATTGTGAAAACCGAAGCCCTTGGGCTAGGCCTAGGAGTTTAGACAAAACAAAGTCCCTGACCTCTTGTAACTTATTTGTTTGGGTAATGACACCAGTCTGCTTGAAAGTCTGGAGACCCTGTCAAGCTATTTTAGATACCCAAGATCAGTGTATTTCTACTTCAGAAAGTTTAAGGAAAATATGTGTAACAGCAATAAAAGTAGAACTAGGACTTAAAATATCTCAAGAGTTTGTATCATCATGTTCAAAACAAGGCTGCTTTGCACAGACTACATTCAGGATGTAGTAACATGTACCATGAGCTTCCCAGATTAAAAGACAGGCAGTGTGACTCAGTGGGAAGAGAGTTCGATTTAGAGTCAAAGAACATAGGCTTAACTCCTGGCTCTGCTCTGTACTAGCCACATCCTCTTAGACAAGTCATTTAATGTCTTTGGATCTCAGGTACTTCAACTGTAAAATACACAGGTTGGATTAAATGGCCTCTGAGGTGTTCTCCAGCTCTAAAAAGGGAAGTGTCATGTTGCAGTTAAGCCACTATAGAAACTATTCATGCCACCTCTCTTTACAGGTGCTAGGAAAATGGGAATATAGATTCTTCATCAATGCGGTTATTCCTTCCTTCAGTGGAGATCTATACCTCTCCCTTATCATTCTTACTATTGGGGCAGCCAGGAGGTACAGTGGATAGAACACTGGCCCTGAAGTTGGGAGGACCTGAGTTCAAATCTTACCTCAAACACTTACTAGCTGTATGATCCTGGGCAAGTCACTTAACCCCAATTGCCTTAAACATCCAGGGCTATCTCCAGTCATCCTGATCTATATCTTGCCACTGGACCCAGATGGTTTTGGAGGAGAGAATGAGGTTGGTGACCTTGCACAGCCTTCCCTCACTTAAAAAAATCCAATTTAGTGCAAGTCATGACATGACCATAATGTCATGGTCCTCTTCGGGAATGAAGGACAAACAACAAGAACAAGCGTTCTTGCCCATGTCCTTTCATTGATCTTCTATCAGGATCTAGCTAACATAATGGAAGAGTGCTTCAAGGCCAGAGGATCTTAACCTTTTTCTGTGTCCTGTGACCCCTGTAGCCATTTGAAGAAGGTATGGACTCCTTTTCAGAATAATAGTTTTAAATACATAAAATAAAATACTTAGAGTTATAAAGGAAACCAGTTCTTTTGAAACACAACCCCAGATTAAGAACTCCTGCTCAAGGTCCTTTTACAGTTAGTGGTTCACAGCACCACCAAAGCTGTCAAACTCTTATCCTGTACTCTCGCTACAAGTCTGATCAGCATTCTTTTTTTGTTGTTGTTGAGGCAATTGGGGTTTAGTGACTTGCCCAGGGTCACACAGCTAGTAAGTGTCAAGTGTCTGAGGTTGGATTTGAACTCAGGTCCTCTTGAATCCAGGGCTGGTGCTCTATCCACTGCGCCACCTAGCTGCCCCTTCAGCATTCTTTTCTGATCATACATTTCCTGAATTCTATCACCACCTCTTACATATGGGCCAACAATTTACTTGTACACACCATGTATCTTTACTTTGTCCTTTATGAGTCACCTGCAATTTTGATTCGTTGGAAATCATGATATCCCAAGATTCTTGAACATACAGCATCAAAAGTAGGACACTCATATAAAAAAGATGTGTTTTGGTAGTAGGGAGTGACTTGGTGTGTTTAACAATATTACCCAGTTTCCCAAATGCAATCAGCCTGTTCTTTTTCTTTTGTGCAGTGAGGATGTCCCATCTCGCCCTCCATAGGAAGTACCTGTCCTAGATATATGTACTATCAACTCAGTGCAGTGGATTAATTAAATTTATAAAGGTTCCAAAAAGTTTCTAGATCCATAAAAATTTATAACTATTGGAAAAAAAGAAAAACAAAAAAACTTCTCCATCTTATCTTCATGCATCTTAGCCCTTCTTTATGATGTTTACCCATATCATTGGATAATGCTTAATATTAGGGATATAACATTAATGTTAATCCATTGTAGTTAATATGTGAGTTATTTCATTTTCCAGTTAAACTGGATTAACTTAACACAACTTTTGTGTTATTTTAAGGGAGTTTTTCGGTTACATTTTGATGGCATAAGCAGACAACCTACATGCTTTATTTGGATGTATGCTTTCACTAATGCAAAACTTACCTTGAAGCCATCAGGGCTATAAAAAGTACATATAGACACTTACTTCACATACAAAAGAAGGTGAACCCAAAAGGGTTGGAGGAGGTCTGGTTTGGGGGCTAGGCTAAGGAGAGAAAATAAAGGCTGCTCTTACTAAAATGTTATGTGGTTTCTTTTAACCCGATGTTGTTTTTAGATTCTTTGTGTAAACTTCTATAGTTGCTTTCTGACCACACAGACATATCATATTACAGAATGAAAAGGTTTCATTCAGTAAACATTAAACACCTTCTATGTGCCTGGCACCGTGCTGTGCTGGGGATACAAAAGAGGCAACAGACGGACCCTGTCCTCAGGGAGCTTACAATCTAATGGGGAAGACAACATGCAAACAAATATACAAAGCTGTATACAGGATAACTAGGAAATAGTTAACAGGGGGAAGGCACTAGAATTAAGAGGGGCTAGGGAAGATCTGTAGAAGATGGGATTTTAGTTGGGACTTAAAGGAAGCTAGGAAGCCAGTAGGCAGAGATGGAGGGGAGAGAGATTCCAGGAATGAAGGACAGCCAGAGAGTGTGCCCAGAGCCAAGAGATGGCCTGTCTTGTTTGCGGAACAGCCAGGAAGCTGTGTAGTATGTGTAGGGGAGTGAGGTGTAGGAAGACTGGATGGGAGGAGGGGGCTGGGTTATGAAGCGCTAGGAATGCTAAAAAAAGCATTCTGTATTTGCTCCTGGAGGTGATGGCCCTTTGAGTTTATATTGAGTGGGGGTGACATGATCAAACCTATGTTTTAGAAAAAGCACTGTGGTCGCTGAGTGAAGAAGGGACTGGAGTGGGCAGACCCACCAATAGGCTATTACAGTAGTCCAGATGTGAGGTGGGAAGGGCCTACACCAGGGCGGCAGCAATGCCAGAGAAGAGAATAGCATTCTCTTTAGTTCTCATATAGGTTAATATTAATGGGATCATGATTTCCTGATTTTCAAAGCAACTAGGAGCTGAAGCCTAATGGGTTGATGCAGTTGGGTGAAATGACTTGCAGAATTATATTATCAGAACTAGATTGCTTAAATCATTTCAGAAACTAGGGTACTTGACTTGGAAGGAACAGTATACTTTTAGTTGGTCTTCAGAGATCAATAGCTGATAGTCTTCTGTTTAAACCAATATAAAATCATGTTCCATTCTTGCTAGTGGATGCAGAGCTGTGAAATACATTTGGGAGTATTTTTAATAGATAAAACAATGAACCTGGTGTGATCAGACCTGCTGGTGTGATGCCCCAGGGTGCCCCTCTCCTCCAGCAGTCAGTACACAACAGTGATGAGTAGTTCTCCCTTAAAAGCAACAAAAACTGCCCCTGGGACTTGACTGGCCTCCCTCAGTGCAGCTTCCTGGTCACCTGAGGACATAAAAAGTCCCTCCCATTTGGAGTGAGATCCCTCCAACTTGGTGGTTTTCTGAAGATCACACAAGTCATAATACATCATCCTGCTGACCAGATGTATTTCCAGGTGGAGATGAGGCAGGGCCAAGTATAGAAGATAAATGCCTACATTCCTTGTTGCATATTGTTGAAATGTGAGGGCAAAGTAACATTTTTGTTAACTCTTCAGTGACTTATGAGTGTCTCGTTTTTGTCCCCAAATCAAACCTGAACTAACAGGGTTCTAGAGTCAGTCTTCCCCTAACACTCAAGAGTATTGTGAATTTTAATAATAGCTAGTGTTTATATATCATTTACTATGTGCCAGGCACTGTGCCAAACACTTTCTACATATCTCATGTGATCTTCCCCACAATCCTGGGAGGTAGGTGCTTATTATTATTCCCATTTTACGGAGGAGGAAACTGAGGCAAACTAGTTAAGTGATTTACCCAGGGTCCCACAACCAATGAGAGTTTGAGGCCAGAATTGAACTCAGCCTTCCTGACTCCAGGCCCAGGAGTCTATCTACTGCAATTTAAGAGTCTGTGCTTTCCCAAATTCTGAGTTAACATTTTGGTTTGGATAATGATGCTCTTTTCCGTCAGCCTCCCTGTATAGTTCTCAAATACACAGCATTCTTTTTGAAGACAATACCTATTTAAGTGAAATGAAAAAAAATGTAAGTTGATTTGAATCAACCTTATCACTTGGGGACTTGGTAAAGGTTAATATACCTTAGTTTTTACATTCATAAATCAGAGATGATAACGAGTCACAGTATAACAAGATGTTATAAAGATTAATGAATTAATGTCAATATTCAAATGGGTGTGTTCTCATCAATACTTAAAAATATACCTGTATTTTCTTAAATAGAATGTAAACTCCTTGAGAGGAGGGACTATTTACTTTTTTGAGCATGGACAGGGAGGGGCAGCTAGGGGACTCAGGAAAGGCCCTTTTTGCAGGTGATCTCTGAGCTGAACTCTGAAGGAAGGTAGGAATAAAGTTGATCAATGAGCATTTATTAAGCACCTAGTATGTGCAAGGCACTGTGTTGGGTGATGGGAATACAGAAACCAAATGATCATGAGAGTTCTGGTCTTCTCCAGAGACCAGATTATTCCAGATCTAGGTTTGCCATGAGAAATGACCAAATGTTCCATGAATTTATGTTCTTGCTGCCATCGGATGCATAATGAAACCAATTCTGCACACATTCGTCTTTCCAAAAACAATCTGTCTGGATAGAGCACTGGCCCTAGATTCAGGAGGACCTGAGTTCAAATCCTGCCTCAGACACTTAACACTTACTAGCTGTGTGACCCTTGGCAAGTCACTTAACCCTAATTGCCTTGTAAAAAAAAACAAAACAAAAACAAAACCCCAAAACAATCTGTCAGCCTTCTTTCCATTTTGCTGTAACTTCCTTCTGTCTTCTACTTTCATTTATAAGATTGTCAACTGATTTTTATCAAACTCTTTAGAAATCTTTAGAAGACAGGAATTAGGGGGATATAAATATAATCTACTTTCTTAGCCAGGTTCTTACTGTTATCATGCTCTCTCTCTCTCTTTTTTTCTTTTGCAGGGCAATGAGAGTTGTGATTTGCTCAGGGTCACACAGCTAGTTAAGTGTCAAGTGTCTGAGGCCTAATTTGAACTCAGGTCCTCTTGAATCCAGGGCCCAGTGCTTTATCCACTGTGCCACCTAGCTGCCCCCACCATGCTTTCTTTTTTTTTTTTTTTTTTTGGTAATGCAATTGGAGTTACGCGACTTGCCCAGGGTCACACAGCTAGTAAGTGTCAAGTGTCTGAGGCCGGATTTGAACTCAGGTCCTCCTGAATCCAGGGCCGGTGCTTTATCCACTGCACCACCTAGCCGCCCCTTCATTATTTTTTATAGTCACTTTGCTATACATTTCACTGATGGGCTCAATGACTCTTCTCACAGATAAGGTTTTGTTAGCACTCACATAATGGATCTGTGTCATTTTGGTAAAGATTATTAAAGGGTGGGAATCCACACCAGGAAGTACAGTGTACAGTACATCAGTCTGACCCATATCCAAAATAGCACAGAGTTACATTTTTAGCAGTCACTTTTGAGGTAAAATATTTAACTCATTCTAGTAATGTTTGAGCTTGAGTGCTCCAGAATGTTTCACATCTACCTGACAACAGCAGAGACCAAGCTTTTGACTTTCTGTTATCTGTCTCCATTGACCGGTTACTTACGGGCCCAGGTGGTGCAGTGGAAAGAATGAGGGTTTTGTAGGCCAAGTGCCTGAATTAAAATCATACCTTTGCCACATGCTGGCTGTGACCTTGGACAAGTTACTCAGCTTCTCTTGGTTTCCCGTCACCCAGCTTCCTCATCCCTAAAATGGAGTTGGACCGGATGGCATCTAAGGTCCTTTCCAGCTCTAAACCTGTGATCCTCTGACTAAGGATGGGAAAGGGTCAGAACAGTCATCTAGATTCCCATTTTAAGAATCATTCAGGGGCAGCTAGGTGGCGCAGTGGATAGAGCACCGGCCCTGGAGTCAGGAGGACCTGAGTTCAAATCTGGCCTCAGACACTTGACACTTACTAGCTGTGTGACCCTGGGCAAGTCACTTAACCCCAATTGCCTCACTAAAAAACAAAAAACAAAAACAAACAAACAAACAAAAAAGAATCATTCAGAAGATACAAATAGGAGTGAAAAGAAATTTCACCCAGATTCATCTGTTTTTTACCTAAGTCACATTTTCTCTGCTCTGAGCTCTGAGACTCAAAATTGGATGCTGATAATTTGCAATAGAAAAAGGGAACACAAAGCGTGTGGGGGCAGAAGCAAATTTAGATCTCTAATGAAGGATGACAGAGAGGGGCGTTTAAGACAGCCCGGGCAGCCAGCAGTGAGGTCTGGAACAACATGAGCTTTTCAGTAGCTTTAGATAAACAACAAGGAGCTTATGCAAAGAAAGAAGACCTCATCAGACAAATGGCAGGCCTAGCCTCCTGTGTTTATTCTCGAGGAAGAGCATCTAAAGTACCTGAGCATGCTTCTTTTTCGTCTCTGTTCTGGTTTTTCTAAATCCAGCAGAGATATTACGATAGAATTCCTTGATGAAAACCTTTAGCCCACTCTTGTTCCAACTAATCACCTATTCCTGGCTTCCAGATTAGGGTATAGACAGCCAAGGAATTCAGTAGCTATTAACTTTCTTCCAATGCTAAAATAATATCATGAAATAATTTTAAAAATTAAGCTCCATCTCAATTTATTTTATTTTTTAAAGATTTTGTTGATGTATTTGTTATTTTTTATCACTGTCATTTCATAATAACCATCCCCACCCCACCCCACCCCCAACCCTCTCTTGAACAAAGAGAAACAGCTAAGTAAAACAAACTCACCCATTAGTCATGGCTGACAGTGTATACATGCATCATCCTCTATTGATAGAATTTCAGCCCCTCCCTCCAACACCTTGCTGTTGAAAGAGAGAAATCAAGGATGATTAATGGGAATTTTGATTTTTTAAATGTGGTTTTCCTTTATATTATTAAGGTCATTGCATTCTCTTGATTCTTTAGTTCATACAAATTTTCCTAAATTTCTCTAGACTGCTTATTTTCATCTATTCTTACAGTGCAATAACATTTCATTATATTCATATGCTGCAATACAAATGATTGAATGAAAAGGTATTTATTAAGTGCTTAGTATGTGCCCAGGCACTAGGTATACAGATAGAAAAATGGAAACAATCTGAGTTTTCAGGGAACTCATATTCTAATGAGGTCAATAAAGACATGTAGCTGCTAGGAGTGGGAAAGTCTCATGGTCCTTAGCATGCATCAGTGAAGCAGGTCATAACATATCTTTAATGTTGATTCCACTCATAAAATCATATCCATGGCTGATGTTAAGCTGTTTGACAGTGGTAAGAACTTTGGGGATAATAATCTTCTTTTCTCAATCTCACTGCAGAACCCACAGAAGTGCTTAAGAATGATGGCTTCAAGGCCTAGGCTGTAGGGCACTTCAGTTCCCAAAGGTCTTGGGTTCTGAATCTTGATCTATGTTCATTCAAGTTTAAGAAGAGATGGAAGTCAAGATGGTAGTGATGGTACATGATGCTTCCTGGCTTTCCCACAGGGTGCCTCGCTACTTATAAATAATATGTATTTCTGTTTGTGTTTAGTCATTTTCTGTCATGTCTGACTCTTTATGACCCCATTTGGGGTATTGGCAAAGATACTAGAATGGTTTGCCATTTCCTTCTCCAGCTCATTTTACAGATGAGGAAACTGAGGCAAATAGAGTGAAGTAACTTTCCTGGGGTCACATTTGAACTCAGGAACATGAATCTTCCTGACTCCAAGTCTGGTACTTTATCCACTGAACCACCTAATTTCCCATATTATATATTCCCTAATAGATAGGCTTCCACCTAGTTTCAAGTTTGGGGGGCTTTTTTGCAACCACAAAAGGTCTACTATGACTATTTTGATGTGAATATGAAACCTTTTTTTCCCTAATCAGTCAATAAGCACTTACTAAAAACCTACTATGTGCCAGATACAATGCTAGTCACTGAGGATACAAGGTTAAAGATGGAACAGTCCTTGCCTTCAAAGAGCTTACATTACGTTGGACACCATCAAGGATTCCATAATTGCTAAATCCAATGGCCTTTTCTCAGCCTATAAGACCTTTTTCCATTGTCTTTGACCTCCTTGGGCCATATACCCAGCAGTAGTAATTCTCACTCAGTTGATATAGATATTTTATGTACTCTCCTTGCATAATTCCAAACCAACCATTTCATTTTACAGATGAAAAAATTCAGACCCAAAGAAGTTGTGAAGGGGAGACATTATGGTTTGGTAGAAACGTCTAAATTCAGTGGCAATTCACTGATGAAGCCCCACTTGGAAGCTAACATTAGCACACTCACGTTTTAATTTGGGCTTATTTCACTTGGTACTCCCCCTCTCACAAGGTAGCAGATTCTTAATTTTCTCTTTTCTAATACCTGTTATTTGGAACTGGTATCTGCTTAATCAATAACAACTTTACCCCATTACCCTCCCCAGGGCCTTATGCCTGTGGAGTTTAGCCGTCCCCTTCCCCATCGCTGTTCTCCTCTGATCTCTCCAGTCCCCTCTGGAACTTGCAATCTTTTGTTAAATTTCCTTTCATACTAGATCTCTGACACTACAGATGTTTCTGAATATAACTCTTATAATCCTCCCCTTGTTGTAAGCTTTCCCTTAACCTAACAGTTAAGCAAATCCATTTGACTTGGTATCTGGCTCAAACATTGCATACCCCTTATCTCCATTGAAAAGTGGGAGCTATACCTTACTTCTTCTGAAGACCAAGATTGGACATCATAATTACAGACCATCCCATTTCATTGCTCTTCTAAAATTACATTTTGTTCAATTAGCGATCCTATATCTGTCAGTCAGTAAACATTTATTAAGCACCTACGATGTGCAGGCACTGTGCTAAGTGATGGGGATACAAAGAGAGGCAAAAGACCTTCCCTGCCTTCACGGAGCTTACAATCTAGTGGGAAACACAACATGAGAATAACTATGTACACGCAAACTATGTACAGAATATATAGGAAATAACCTCTGGGAGGCACCAAAATTAAAAGGGATTAGGAAGAGCTTCCTGTAGGAGGTGGGATTATAACCGAAGGAGGTCAGGAAGGCCAGGAAGCACAGAAGAAGAGGGGCAGCATTCCAGACATGGGGGACAGCCAGTGAAAATGTCTGGAGTGAGAAGACAGAATATCTTGTTCAAGGAACAAGAACCAAAGAGGAAGGGGGGGTGGGGGAGGGGGAAGAAGAGGTCTAGGTGCAAGAAGACTGGAAAGGGGTTGGGGGTTGGGGCTGGGGGCGGGTTATGAAGGGATTTGAATGTTGAACAAAGGATTTTGGGTTTTTTTTTTTTTTTTAAATCTTAATGGTATTTTTTTCCAGTTACAAGTAAAAATAGTTGTCAGTGGGGCAGCTAGGTGGCGCAGTGGATGGAGCACCGGCCCTGGAGTCAGGAGTACCTGAGTTCAAATCCGGCCTCGGACACTTAACACTTACTAGCTGTGTGACCCTGGGCAAGTCACTTAACCCCAATTGCCTCACTAAAAAAAAAAATAGTTGTCAGCATTAATTTTTATATGATTTGGGGTTCCAAATTTTTCTCCTCCCCACCCCCATCCCCACCAAGACAGCAACCAATCTAATATAGGTTATATAGGTACAATCATGTTAGACATATTTCCACATTAGTCATGTTGTGAAAGAAGAATCCAAGCAAAAGGGAAAAACATCAAGAAAAAAAAAAAGGTGAAAACGGTATGCTTTGAAATGCATTCAAATTCCACAGTTCCTTTTCTGGATATGTAGAGCATTAATTGTCTTGGATCATTGTATAGCTGAGAAGAGCTAAGTATCAAGCTGATCATCACACAATATTGCTGTTACTGTGTACAGTGTTCTTCTGGCTGCTCACTTCACTCAGCATCAGTCAACGTATGTCCAGGTTTTCCTTCAGATTTGTCGGCCTGCTCATCTTTTCTTATAGCACAATATTATTTCATTATATTCATATGCTACAACTTGTTCAGCCATTCCCCAATTGATGGGCATCCCCTCAGTTTCCAATTCTTTGCCACCACAAAAAGAGCTGCTATATTTTTTTGTACATGTGGGTCCTTTTCTTTGTCAGGCTTACCTGGATTTTTTCTAATAGGATTCCTTCTTACAATCTGTCCTCCATACAGCTACCAAAATAATCTTCCTAAAGCATAAGTCTAGCCATCTCACCTCCTTGGTCTAAAGCATCACCTTTCTCCTTTAAGATTGCATACAAATTCCTAGGTTTGGCATTTATAGCCCTTCACAGTCTAGCTGTAGTCTACCTTTTCACACTCATTGCACGTTGCTCCCTTTCATGCATGGTTCAGCCAAAATTGTGTACTTATTATTTCCCAAATTTGGCACTGTCGCCTCCCGCCATAACTCTACACAAACCTGGACTCCATAGCTGGAATGTACTCATCCCTTATCTCCATCCATAGGAATACCTAGGTTCCTTGAAGACTCAACTCATGTGCTATCTACTATAGGAAGCTTTTCTAGATCTGCTTAGATGTTAGTGCTCACCTCCTCATAATCATATATGTACTTAATAAGGTCATGGGATCAGAGAATCGGAGATTTATTAGTCCAGCCTTCTTATTTCATAAATGAGGAAGCAGGCCCAGAGAGGTTAAGTGATGCTTTAAATCTGTGGTCCTATAATCATTTATATTTGTATTTCCCCGGTAGAATACAAGCTCCCTGAGGTAAAGAACCATTTCTCATTTTGTTACTGTGTTCCCAGTGCCTTGTACATAACAGGTACTCTATGCATGCATGTTAAATTGGATTGAATCAGAAGAATAAAGGAGATAGGCTTCTCAGAGTAGTGATTAAGAATGCACTGTTCACAACAAATGAAATGATTAAAAACTATTTTGCCCAGCTCTATGTACATAAGACCAACAACTCAAGTGAAAGGAATGAATATTTGCAAGAATAAAAAAATGCCCAAATTAATAGAATAAGAAATAAAGAATTTAATTTAGATAACCCAATCTTAGGAAACAAATTCAACAAGCCATAAATGAACTCTTTCCCCAAAAAACTCAGGGAGCAGATGGATAGACAAATGAATCCTATCAAACATTCAGAGGACAATTAATTCTAGTATTATATAAACTGTTTGCAAAAATAGCAAAAGAAAGAAGCCTACCAAATTCCTTCCATGATACAAATGTGGTTTTGATCCCTAAATCAGGAAGAGTGAAAATGGAGAAAGTTATTGACTACTGAGGCTAAAGCAACATATAAAATTCACTTTGGTTCATTATTATGAAAACTATAAATATAATAGACTATGTTAAAAAGAACAAAAATCATATGGCTATACCAATAGAGGCAGAAAAAAGCTTCTGCCAAAATGTAATATCCTTTTCTTTTAAAAATACTAGAAACTATAGGAATAGACCACTCCCAAATCCATCTAATCATACGTATTTTCTAAGTCATATGTCTCCATTTTTTATACAAAAATAACATGAGAGACTTTGTGAAGTGCTTTCCTAAAATCTAGGTAAACTATCTTCTTTTTTTTTTTTTTTTTTTCGGTGGGGCAACCCAAAAAAACCACCAGAGTGACAGGTCAATTTGATCAACTTTTACAACTGATCTCTGAATTATGGTAACTATATATACCAACACCCAGGTCATTCGCCTTTCTCAAGGAGTTCAGTACCTGGCTCACTATCTTCCTCTCTTCCCCTTACAGTAGGGACTTTAATATCCAATTAGAAGCTCCATCAAACTCCCTAACCTTCCTGTTTCTTTAGCTTCAATAAATCTAGTGACCTACTTCTTCACTCCATGTTAGCCACACAAAGGAATGATCATACATTAGATTTTACCATTACCCATAATTGTTCCATTTTCCAAACTAGAAACTCTTGATATTTCTCTATCCATCCATAATCCCCTGTCGTTCCACCCCTCCTAAACCTGTTCTTCACCAAGACTTCCAAAGCCTCCATCTCTCAGTACTTTCTCAGGCCATTAACACTTCTCTGATTTACTTCCTCTCCAACCTCAACCCAATATTGAGCCATACCAGTTCTACATGGTCATCTGCTGATGAATCCCATGCACACTTGTCCCATCACCACTCTTCTCTTGGCAGACCTCAGCTCTGGATTATTTATTCCCATCATCTACTTCCTCTTTACTCAGGAGATGCTGAACACAAATGAAGTCTCACAACCATGTTGATTGGGTACATTACAACTTTACCCAATATCAAGTGGGCCCTCACTGTAAAAAGGCAATCCTTTTATTCCTCCCTAATTGATGCCCTATCTCACTTGCCGTAGAAGCTATTCCAAACCTTCTCTTCTTTCCTCAAGCCTTTCACATCTCCCTTTCCTACCCTCAGGCACAGATTTTGCCTCCTATTATACTGATAAATTGGGACCATTTGGCATGAACTCCTTCTTCTCTGAAGTAACCTCTCTCTTCCCTTCTCATTTTAAAACTCCACATCATCCCCCATTCCCTCTTCCTTTCCCTTAGTATCTGGCAAAGAGATGACCTCTCTCCTCACCAAGACTAACCTCCCTACATGTGCATCCCATCCCCTTACTCTCTTCTCCAGCATATCACATCCACAATCCTCCCTCGTAAATCTTCAATCTTACCTTTAACTGGTTCTTTCCTGCCTTCAAACATGTCCATGTCTCTCTCAGACTTAAAAAACCTTCACTAAATACACCACCCAAATCCCATTAGCTATCATCCAATATCTCCTCAGCCAGATTCCAAGAAATCTCTCTCCCTCTATTTCCTCTTCTCTTACTTCTCATCCCCTTGCAATTCTTGTCTCATTACTTAGTGGAAACTAGCCTTCTCTAAAATTATCAGTGATCTCTTCATTGTCTGATTGGTGGTCTTTTTTTCGTCTTTCTCCTTCTTGGCTTATGTGCTGCACTTTACACTTGTCTGACCATAGTCTTCTGGATACTCTTTCCTTTCTAGGTTTTCATAACACCACTCTCTCCTGGTGCATTTCCTCCCTGTCAGACTACTCCTTAGTCTCCTTTGCTAGTTCTTAATCCATATCACGGACCCTGACTGTGGGTATTCCACAAGGTTTTGTCCTGGGCTGTCTTGTCTTCTCCCACTACATTCTGTTTCTTGGTAACCTCATCAGCTCCCATGAATTTAACTCTCAGAGAACTCCCAAATCTATATTCCAGCTAGTCTCTCCCTTGAGCTTTAGTCCCACATCCCCATTTTCCTATTGGACATTTAAGACTGGATGTATCAAAGACAATCTTAAATTCATCATGTCCAAAACTGAACTCATTTTATTTTCCCCCAAGCTCTCTTCTGAACTTCCCTATTTCTGTAGAAAGCACCAGCATCCTTCCTGTTTCCTAGGTTTGTAACCTTAACATAATCTTAAACTTCTCACTCTTCCTTAGCCCACACAGCCAATCATTGCCAAATCTTGCTGATTTTGCCTTTCACATCCCACTCTCTCCACTTATACAGCTGTTGCCTTAGTTCAGACCCTCATCATCTCTTGTCTAGATCATTACAACAACTTTTAATAGATTTCCCTGCATTTTGTTTCTCCCCACTCCTGACCAACCTCCAGCTGCCAAAGTAATTTTCCTTAAGTACAGTTATGACTATATCATTCATGTACTAAATAAATTCCAGTGGTTTCCTATTGTCTCTAGAATTAAAAAAAAAAACCTCTCTTTAGCTTTTAAAACTCTACACAGTCTGTTCCCAGCCTCTCTTTCCAACCCTTTTGGACATTCCTTCCCCTCCCACACTCTGCATCCAGCCAAACTATTCTTTCTATTCCTCACTCACAGTACTCTCCAACTATCTCCCATGCTTAGGACTGTACTCCCTCCTTACTTCTACCTCCTGACAGTGAGATCAAACTCAAGCACTGTCTTCTGCATGAAGACTTTCTCAGAGATACTGCCAACTGTTAGTAACTACCTCGTACTTAACTACCTGTGTGTATGTATATTTGTTCATCGTCTATTTGGGTTTAATATATGCATATAGTACACATATATATGGGTTTAATATATGCATATAGTACACATATATATGCATATAGTACACATATATATTTATTTCTATTTCTATTTCTGTATGACCTTGTTTACCCCATTAGGAAGTAAGCTCTTTATAAATAGGAATTGTTTTGTTTTTTCCTACTTATATCCCCCCCACTTAGCACAGTGGCCGGCATGTGGTAGGCATTTAGTAAATAAATACTCACTGAATGACTGATTTTGTAATTGTACATCCTAAGAGAATGGCAGAGCTCATGAAATCTCTTGGCTAGAGGGGCTAATTAAAATCTGAAGCATCAAGAAGAATTCATCTCCATTTTCATTTTTTACCCTTAATAACCAAGACACAGAAACATGATTCCCAGTAGGGTAGAAACCACATTTCTGTAAATCAACTGAATTTAACTTCTCTAGGTTAAATTTACCAGGCTCAATGAAAGACAATTTCATATTGAAAAAATAAATGCACAGTTTTTATAAAATTAAAATCTTACTTTTCATATAGTCTCATGAATTTAAGTTTTCTTCTAAACATGTGGTTAAGATTTCATCCTGGGGGGCAGCTAGGTGGTGCAATGGAAAGAACACTGGCCTTGGATTCAGGAGTACCTCAGTTCAAATCTGGCCTCAGACCCTTGACACTTACTAGCTGTGTCACGCTAGGCAAGTTACTTAACCCCACAACTGCCTCACCAAAAAAGATTTCATCCTGGAACATAAAGTATGGCTACTGGGACAACTGATGGTTTTGTTCAGATTTGATTGATTTTTCTTATGAATAAATGATTGCTGTTTATTAGATTTAAGATTATTTTCAAACTAAACTTCCTTATTAATTTCATTTTAAAGATCATGTAGGTCAGGAGAGAAGCTATGATGAATACATATATCAAGACTTTAACTTAAAGAAAAATAATTTACTAGGGAGTATTTACAGAGACAATTTTGTACTGCTTTAAAGTTTACTTTGTTACACACTTAGTAATTATGGAGCTATAAGCATGTTTTAGCAAGGGAGTAGCCAACAATATAAATGCATTAGCCAGTTGGGGCCTAAAAGGAATTATGATAAACCAAGTAAACATTGGGCAGCAGACTTAATAAAAAGATGGTATTCTTTTTCTCCAAGCCCTAAAATTCTAGTTGAAATTAATCAAAATGACTTGCCTACTGGTGCTCAGATCTAGTGTTATTTTTACTCTGATTAATGTAAACCCAATTTGTGAAATGACTTTAAATTTTTAATATTTATGTAACAAGTTTTTTTTTTAGCCTTTCATGTTAGCTTCTTGTTTAATATGTCCAATGAAGAAGGGGATTTACCACCTCATAAGGAAATATTGCTATGCCTTTCCTTTTGTTCTGGTTCTGCACTTAAGAGCAGCAGAGGATAACTACTTCCTCTCTCATATAACACCCTTCAAATAGGTTTGTTTGTTTTTTTAATTTTTGTTCCCTTTTATTCTTCCCTTTTCTGAGCTACAGAACCCCATTCTCTGTATTGACATAATTTCTAGACCCATCATATCTGGTCATTCTCCTCTGGGCATATTCCAGTATGTCAGTGACCCAACCTCCACCTCCACAAATGAAGTATCCCAAACTGAACACAAAATTTTAAACATGGTCTGCCCAGAAAGGTTGTTATCTCCCATCGTTTGGCCATAATACTTCTTTCTCTCTCTCTCTCTTTATTTTTTTTGTGAGGCAGTTGGGGTTAAGCAACTTGCCCAGGGTCACACAGCTAGTAAGTATCAGGTGTCTGAGGCCAGATTTGAACTCAGGTCTTCCTGAATTCAGGGTCAGTACTCTATCCACTGTGCCACCTAGCTGCCCCCATAATACTTATCTTAATGCAACCTATCATCGCATCAGCTTTTTCAGAAGATAGACATTACTAATTATTTTGAGTTGTATTATATTTTTTTTCTTTTTTTTTTGTGAGGCAGTTGGGGTTAAGTGACTTGCCCAGGGTCACACAGCTAGTAAGTGTTAAGAGACTGGATTTGAACTCAGGTCCTCCTGAATGCCGGTGCTCTATCCACTGCGCCACCTAGCTGCCCCTGTATTATATTTTTTTAATTTTGAGTTATATTTTTTAATGTTTCCTTCATATAGCCAAAATTGAGCCTTTGGGAATGACCATAGTTGATGGACAAAAGAAGAAGAAAAAACTTGTGGAAATAAAGGGGAACTCAGAGACATATAAAGTGGAGTATCCTAAAAAAGAAAACAGCTAATGGAAGGGGGAGGGGGACCCACATGTACAAAGATATTTGTAGCTGCTCTTTACATGGTAGCAAGGAATTGGAAGTTGAGGGGGTGCCCATCAATTGGGGAATGGCTGGACAAGTTGTGGTATATGAATACAATGGAATACTATTGTGCTGTAAGAAACGATGAGCAGGAGGAGTTCAGAGAAACCTGGAGGGTCTTACGTGAGCTGATGATGAGTGAGATGAGCAGAACCAGAAGAACATTGTACACAGTATCATCAACATTGAGTGTTGACCTACTGTGATGGACTATATTCTTCTCACCAATGCAATGGTACAGAAGAGTTCCAGGGAACTCGTGATAGAAGAGGATCTCCAAATCCAAGAAAAAAAAGAAAGAACTGTGGAGTATAGATGCTGATTGAACCATACTATTTCTTTTGTTTTGGGTGCTGTTGTTATTTTTTTCTATTTTGAGGTTTTGCATCACTGCTCTGATTTTTTCTCTTGTAACAGGATTAATGCAGAAATAGGATTAATGTTATTATGTGTATATATATATGTGTGTGTGTGTGTGTGTATATATCTATATCTATATGTATATGTATAGAGATACATAGATATAACCTATATCAGATTACCTGCTGTCTAGGGGAGGGGGGAGGGAAGGAGAAAAATCTGAAATTGTAAAGCTTGTATAAACAAAAGTTGAGAACTATCTTTACATGTAATAGAAAAAATAAAATACCTCATACATTAAAAAAAAAAAAACAGCTAGATGGGACAGTGGATAGAGTACCAGTCTTGGAATCAGGAAGACTCTTCTTCCTAAGTTCAAATCTGGCCTCAGACACTTACTAGTTGTGTGACCCTGGGGCATGTCCTTGTTTGCTTCAGTTTCCTCATCTCCAAAATGAGCTGGAGAAGGCAATGGCAAACCACTCCAGTATCTTTGCCAAGAAAAGCCCAAATGGGATCACAAAGGGTAGGATGCAACTGAAGCTACTCAACAATAATAACAAGCCTAGAGAGGAAAGTTTCAATCAACAACATAGTTACTGAAGGCCTACTATGTGCAAGGTACCATGAGTACTTCAAGGGCTACCAGGAATCCCTTGGGGAATTGGGGAAGTGCATGTTTGATGTAGCATTTGTGACCTTTGCAATCCTTCCTAAGACTCTGAACCTAAATTATAGCCTCAAGGACTTTGTAGACTAGTGATAAATAAACCCAAGACGATTTTTTTTTAATTTAATTTTTTTTTCAGGCAATGGGGGTTAAGTGACTTGCCCAGGGTCACACACCTAGTAAGTGTCAAGTGTCTGAGGCCGGATCCAAACCCAGGTACTCCTGAATCCAGGGCTGGTGCTTTAACACTGCGTCATCTAGCTGCCCCCTCAAGATGATTTTAATAGAAAAAAAGACAATAATATAAAATATTCATAGGGCATTATGTGATTTCCAAATGAGCATTAGAGGCAGTGAAGGTTGTTAGTTTAGAAAAGGAAGAAGTCACTATGGCTTTACTTTGTTTTCTTTTTGGTGAGGCAATTGGGGTTAAGTGACTTGCCCAGGGTCACACAGCTAGTAGTGTTAAGTGTCTGAGGCCACATTTGAACTCAGGTCCTCCTGAATCCAGGGCCAGTGCTCTCTCCACTGCGCCACCTAGCTGTCCCACTATGGCTTTAAATAGGTTGAAAATGTTTCTTGGAGAAGGAGCATGAGCTAAACTTTGAAACTTAGGAAAGTTTAGCCAGGTGGAGAATGGAGAAGGCATTTCAGATCAGGAAAATAAAAACACAAGAGTGTTTTTAGGGAACCTTCAGGGTGGTTTGTGAAAAGGAGAAGGATTGTGAGTAGTGCGAATTATATCTCAAAGAAATCGAAGAGAATTCAAGATTCCACAAACCCCCATGATTTGTCAAGGAGATAACTCATACATTTTGAGTGAAATTTCACTAGAACGACAAGGATGGAGAATAGACAGCAGAAGGTGAAAGAAGGAAGGGATGGTGAGGAAATGAAATGAATATGCATGATAGGCTCCCCATTTGATAAATTTGGAGTGAGAGAAAGGAGAGAAAAATGGATTGATCTATAGAAAGAGCATTGGGGGCAGCTGGGTGGCGCAGTGGATAAAGCACTGGCCCTGGATTCAGGAGTACCTGAGTTCAAATTCGGCCTCAGACACTTGACACTTACTAGCTGTGTGACCCTGGGCAAGTCACTTAACCCCCATTGCCCCACAAAAAAAAAAAAAGAAAGAAAGAAAGAGCATCAAGGTTTTTTCTTATTTAGATTAACTTTTGTTCCTATTTTTTTCTTAATCTCCTTCATTTCCCAATCTATCCTTTACCTTTCTCATCCAGGGAGCTATCCCTTTTAACAAAGAATAAAAAAAAGCGGGAAGAAACTAGTTCAGCAAAACAAGTCAGCATATTGATCAAATATATGCAGTGTTCTGCATGCCTAGTTCCTCTCCCCTCCTGCAAAGAAGGGAGGGAAGTTCATTCTCATATTTCTTCAAGGTCAAGATCATCAATCATGATAATTACGAAGTGTGCAGTTTTGATTTTTGGTGCTGGTAACTCTTTCCATTTACACTATTCTGGTCATTTTGTGTATTGTTTTCCTAGTCCTCCTTGGTTCACTGTTTATCAATTCATATAAATCTTCCCCAGCTTCCCTGTATTGTCTACATTCACAATTTTTTATGGTGCAGTACTGTTTTAGCATACTCATGAATCACCATTGGTTTTAACGATTTCCCACCTGATAGGCATTTACTTTGTTTTCAGTTAGTTGCTACTACAAAAAGTACTGCTATAAATGTTTTATTTTATAGGGGAGTTTGTCTTTCCTATTCAACTACAGTATTTTTTTCTTGCCTAGAAAATCATACCATGTTCCAAAACAAGTCAACGAATACTTTGGAAGTTGGTGACTCAGGGAAGAATAGGAAAAATATTATGGAAAATGAGAAAAGAAAGAGGGCAAGGACTGGTCAAACCTATAATCATGAAAACTTTCTTCAAGAAGAAAGCCAGAAGGTGCTGATTATGGAAAGCATCAAACAACATCACCACAAAAATAACATTAACCCCATCTTAAGAGGCAAGACACCGCTGGTTTAGGATGTAGGAGTAATATCAGACTCAGCTGTCAGTGTGTAATCAATCAGACCATAGGCTGATGGTCAAAATCAGTGTCAGATGACAATAGCCATAATAGTTGACATTTATCTGGTGCTCCTAAGGTTTACAAAGCAGTTTATATGTTTTATCATTTTAGTTTCATAGTAAGTTTATGAAATATAGGTATTACAGTTCTTATCCAAAGTTTAAAGATGAGAAAAGATGCTAAATGACTTGCCTTTGATCACAAAGCTGGGTCAGTCAATAAATATTTTTTAAGTACCTCCTATGTGCCAGGCACTGTGCTGTGTACTGGCTAGTAAATATTAGAAGTGGCATTTGAACTCAAGTCTTTTTTACTCCAAGTCCAATACTCTATCCACTGTGCTGTACTGCTCCTCAAATTTGAAGAAAAGATAATGATTAAAATTGGATATAAATGCAGCCATTGCAACCTGGCCTCATCAAACAAGCTACTGATAGGAAAAATAGAAAAAGTCAATGACGTCAATCTTGATTATCACCATTTCCTACAGAACTTTAACTTATGTAAAGCAACCATCATCATCAGGAGGTCAAAAGAGCCAAGAAACCAGCAAACATTCAGTATAGTCTAGCAGAGAGAGAGAGAACAGTTAAGGTGTACACTAGTTTAGCATTCAGACTAATTCATAAAATACTATAGAGAAGAAAAGACTTAAGAACTCTTTATCAATGTAATAATTAGCCATCATTCCAAAGGACTGGTGATAAAGGATGCTACTCATCTTTTGACAGAGATGATGGACTAATATACAGAATTAGCTACACATTTTTAGACATGGACAATATGAAAATTCATTTTGCTTGACTATGCTCTTTTGTTATAAGCATTCTATTTTTGTTTTCTTGTTTTCCAAGGGCAGAGGTAGGAGAGAGAAAAAAATAAATATTTGATAATTGAAAAATAAAATCTAATTAAAAAATACCATAGAAGATCTTGTTTATTCTTTTTTTTTGTCCTTTATTTTTGAAGAGGACCTGTGACATCACAGGGTGATGTCTTGACTGGTGCATGAATTAGATTTAAGTGAGGCAGAGTTTCACAAAGTCCTCAGCCTGATCTCTCTTCCAGAATCATCAAAGTCCAGTGGCAAGACAAATGTCAGGATGATGGGCAATGGCCTGGGATGCAGTGGATAACCTTGGTGTCTTCAAAGCCTCTCCAAGCTTTGCTTCAGCCACCTTCATGGCCATTGGAACAAATTGTTCTCATCCACCCCTGTTTCACTGGAGGAAGTCTTCACAGGCTTGGGGTCACACACATCCCCACCAGTGCGTTTGAGGCCTGTTGGTTACCCTCAACCTGGTTTAGCCCATCTGCCAAGATATAGTTTGCCAAGATGTGGCCACTGCTCATGCTATGACTTACGGGAGTCACAGGTGAGAGTTGAGTGCCAGGCAGACTCAGCAAACCTTCACATCAGAGGTGCTAGTCCTTGAACACCCCATATACACCAGGAGAATGGTAGGAAGATTACAAGTATCACTTCATAAAACTTTGAAAAGCAGTGAAGGTAAAAGTCAGTCTATGGAAAGCTAAGCATGAGCCCCAGCTGAGCTACATCATCCCAAAGACATTTAAACACGGAGCTGGCAGAAGGACAACAAATAAACAGAAATTAGAAAACATTTGTCTGTAATTCTGTAATGAGGAATGTGATGGACTGGATGGAGTGCTAAACTTGGAGTTAAAAGAACATGGGTTTGAATCTTCCATCAGACACTTACTGGCTAAATGACCCTGGGCAAGTAACTTAGACTCTGTGGACCTCAGATTCCTCCTCTATAAAAGGAGAGGGGTTGGATTCAGTGACCTTTAAGGCCCCGTCCATCTCTAAAATACACAGTCCCATAATCTCTTTTCACCATTAGTGAAAGTGAAA